>NC_090128.1:28307950-28923308 GCF_040581485.1 Linepithema humile | reverse complement strand
TAAGAATTTATAAGCACAACAACAAATAATTTTATTAATATATGTATATATATAAAAAGTTATAAATTTGCAAGGAAGAATTATATCAGTATAAGTTGATTATATATTATTCCTGTATTATTTCCTACATAAATTCTATTATTCTCTTCCAATTTTCTAATTATTCTCTCAAAATTCACTCAATTATACAATAATGCAAATAAAATTACTGGATAAAATATCTCGCACATAATCCACCTGTATTTTTACGAAGAGACTTTTAATTTAACACAGTTCTGCAAATATAAAATAACAACGTTCTCGTGTAACATGAAAAATGCACATATCCGAGAGCCGTAATATTCTTTATTAATCTTTACGCTTGAGACTTATACTTCGTCTTTTTAACGCGCAGCGACGCGATAATCGCGAAAATTCCAGCTTGGCGAGCATGGAAACGCATTTTCTCGGGTATGTGCGAAAATCGTGAAATGGTTATACCGTGGATCAGAACGGGCGGGATATGAACGCGGTGTAGTCGCGATGGAATAAACGCGCGGCGTGTGGCCGCGAATGGCGAGGAAAATTAAAAGTCGGGAATTGTGCATATTCGCCTGTCGGCGGCTTTGAGATACGCGCAATTTTCGACGGTTAAATCCACGTGACGCCGGCGCCGCCGACGTCGCTCCGGAGGCGCCGCGTGACGCGGCCGGCCAGAAGTCGACGCTGCATACTTCGCCGGCCACTTTGGCGAAAATTCAGCATATTTTTGCATAACACCGTCCCCATTCCCGCCTCCTTTTACCCCGTGGCGCGGCTGCGACGCGGCTTTATTATACGATAAAGCCGCGCCAGTTGCCGCCCAACGCTGCGGGATTCAACGCGAAAACGATGCGCCCTTCCATCCGCTCTTTCCGGCCGACGCCTCCGCCGCTTCTGTCGCGCTTTTTGCGGTAATTAAAAACAGACGCGCGTCCAGAAAACATTCCGCAAGAGGAGAGAAAATAAAAAAAAAA
Organism: Linepithema humile; assembly: GCF_040581485.1. Taxonomy (NCBI): domain Eukaryota; kingdom Metazoa; phylum Arthropoda; class Insecta; order Hymenoptera; family Formicidae; genus Linepithema; species Linepithema humile. Next base: position 28,922,313 of record NC_090128.1, on the reverse strand, counting down.
AAAGAAAACTATCGTTGGTCAGTTTTTATAAATGATGAGCATCCTCGCCGTATTATGACATATGTCAGTCGACAGATAAATATCTCAAAGATAAATCGACTTTATTACTGTTGTACTGCGCTGATTTAATTTAATTATGAAGATATTATCGAAGAGTGTATTTGAAAGATGAAGCGCTTTAAAGAATTTCACCAGATAAATTTCTGACCGAGTCCCTGATTATTAGCTACAATCATAAACCGAGCGGAGTACGAATAGAATCTCGGGGGGACTTATTACACCGGATCTCCGGGATGTACGTTGCTGCGAGAAACGTCGATTCCGTGAGTCAGGCTTTCCACGGTGCCGCGATTAGAGCGCCGTTTACATCGGTTTCATACAAAGCGCTGCGATTCGAACCCGATTCGGCAATCCCGGACACTAAGCGGTAGTATAGGACCGAAAGGGATTTAACCGCGGATTTGCTCGGAATTTCTACGAGACTGGGCGTCCTTGGTAACTAGCAGATCGGCCACATATACACACACACACGTGAACGCACAAGCTGATCTTGATCAAAGTTCAGCCGAAACCGTTGGATCTTATGGTCGCATTACTCGCGTGTGGAAGATCATCGGTTCCGTATGTTTTGTACAACGCTTCGTCCGTGAAAATAGTGCAGAAAGAAAGAGAGAGAAAGAGAGAGAGAATGTTTCTTAAAAATGTGTACATACAGTTTGTTAATCTAATAAAATACTTATTTTGATATTTTAATTTGTATTAAATTAATGTTCTAATTCTCAAACCAACAAGATGTAAATTTGTTGACTTAAATACTCATTGCCGTTCAATAAAGCAGCTATAAATGCGAAAATGACGCTTAATGGAGGAAAGCGTATCATTCCGCTTCGCGAAAACATGCTTCTTGTGAAAACGAGGGGGAATTCAAAGAGTATTAAAAAAAGGCGAAGGAGTCGAGAATCCAGCGGGAAGAGCGGGAATTAAACTGTAATGATTAGCTTTCTGTTGCAGTACCTCGGCGAAAATCATTTTAGCAGAGATTTCCGCGCGGCGGGAAAGCGCTGCTCGCATCTCGCGGGATCCGCGTTAACGCAGTGCGAAAATAGCGGAACGCTTTGTCGGAGATCGATTGAGAAGAACAGCGAGAAAACGCAGATAGCTCAGCCGTCGGAGAATAATTTGCGGCCGTGGAATTTGCATCGGTATACAACATAGGCGAAACTTCCACCTCAAACGGCATTCCATCGTGTCGCGGAAAATGCTGTTGCAACATTGCAACGTGACGTGGTAAAGCCGTCATACAATGTGTCTCAAAGCACTGTATTCCGCGTATTTCTTGTATTATTTTTTTTTTTTTTTTTTGCAATTTAGATTAATTATGAAACTCGACAGTAAAAATTTCAGAATCCCGGGTTTATTTTGTGCATTTTAAAATATAACAACGGTAATGAAAAGACAACCTTAACTTCCCACTGGGAATAAAGTTTCTCCGCGAGTACACGTCGTTTTTCGAACACCTTGTACGTCTACGGATATAAGTATAACAGAGCAATGGAGCGCCGAACGAGCTGACGGCGACGCCTCCGGGCGTCATACTTCCATTTTCGCGACTACATCGAATTAGCTCGCTCCAGTAAGGCACTAGATATGTAGGTATTCTCATCCGCCATTTTGGTTCCTACTAGATGGAGAATTATAGCGTATATAGTATAGTATAGCGTACATGTGTAACACGTCAATTATTAAAAATGATTCAGGACTTTTTTCGACTCATTTTTTGGCAAAGAATAACGCTATGTACTTAGTGGGCAGTCTTTAAGTGTCACCCTGTATACGCTATAATTCTCCATCTAATAGAAACCAAAATGGCGGATGAAAATACCTACATATCTAGTGCCTTAGCTCCAGTAACGCGACGTAAGGAAAAGACTGATGTGTGTATATGTACGTATGTATACACGTAACCTCAGCATTCTCGTGACTTATCGTGGCACATCACGTGTTATCCGATATCAAGGGAGTTACGAGGATTATCAGTGCAGTTCCCATCGCGCGGCTGTATTTTGCGGTAACGCGAACATACTGTTTTTGATCTCGGCGTTTCTAAGACTTAATCCCTTCGATAGAAGCTTAACCCTATTTTATCGTAAGACATAAAATATTTGAAGAAACACGAAAGAAGGTTCGAATTTATACATGTGCGATTAACAAAGTTCAAACGATGACAAAAGCACGGAAGGCTGGAAAGATGGTAGAGTTTTTAACTCGAGTGGAAATTCAGATATTACAGCAAAACAAAAATTTGGATTTATACATGCGCGATTAACAAAGTTTAAACGAAGACGAAAACACGGAAGGCTTGAAATTAAGAAAATTCCAACTTTGAAATTTTACTTTATCAGAAGCTAAAGCATTTAAGAACTTTTGCGGCTTTAAGAAGCATTATTTTAGAAATTATGCAGGCTAGAGATTTCTGAACTTCTTAAATAGCGGCAGTCTAAAACTCCGCAGACCAAAAATTGAAGAAACTTTCTTAAATTTTCATTTCAAGCTCATCTTGCAGTCAACGAGTAAAGTGAGACTCCGAAAATCCAGGACGAAGCTACAGCAAACAGCGCTCTCGCTGTTTGAAGTCAATATTCAGTACCAATACGAGCAAAAACCGCACTCGAATTCGAAGGGTAGGAAGATTCCCGGCAGAATCTTGGCGAAACAATCTTCAATGCTTAACGGGAAAGAAAACCGTGAGATTGCGGTGAAAGGAAATATTTGACGCCCGATAATACCGAGCGCGTATTTTCGCGCGGCTCAACGTGAGGGAAGAAAATGGGAAAAAATCACGCTCTTATGTATTTTCAATATATGACGATACGGCGGGTGCTCCCGATCGTTTTATCGGAAAGCGCAGGAAGCGAAAACGAACTTGACCGTTCACGAGTCTGATGTCCAATATGTCTGGAGATTCGCACCTGCGGACGAAGCGGATATATAGGTCACCGCGTGCCAGTGACATTTCCTTTCGCAGACCGGGAACAGTCCTGGCAAGACAAACTGTGGTATATACGAGTTGTATATACGAGATGTCCCAGATTTCTTGGATTTTTCACCGAGGCAGAATTTTCCTTAATAAAAATGTTAATGTGCCAAAAATGTTAAAGTCACCTTTTCAAGAGCTTTTGTGAAAATTTGAAGTATGTATTGGAATACTTAGAAAACGGAAATTAAGGGGTGCAATTGGATAACAAAATGTTATTCTTCGTTCAATCAGTTAAACGTTATTTTGAAGATCGCTGAATGGGAAGATGCACAACTTTCTTTCAGGTCATAAAATTTATAATTAGTAATTTATATTAGAATTACCTTTCCTTTCATATCAAATTTCCTTTTTTTTTTTAAGTTCAAATTTTAATTTCAATTATCTCGGAATGAAATTTCCCGGCTAAGTTTCCTGTCAACATACGAATATACCAAGCACATGCGTAATAAATCTGCATGTATCAGAGCGAACGGCCATTGCAGCATCCCTACTGCATCATCTACGAGAGGAAACAAAGCAGGCGATCGCGCCGGCATTGTCTTTCTCGTTAAACAAGAACGGATAAAAAAGAAAAAGTAAAAGCTTATTTATAAAGAGAGAATTTATTACGTTAGCTCATGCAAAAGAATGAAAATTTTTCTATAGCTAACTTGTTGTTTTCAAGAAAAATTAATTTGACATTTATAAAAAAAAATGTACATTTACGAGAGAAAATACACAACACTTTTAAAAATCCTTGCACATGTCAATGTTACAAATGTCGGGCGCAACGTGAAACGATATTTCGCACATAAATTCAGAGTAACATCGTTGCACAATGTTGCTCCTTTTTTACCAGATGTCCCGAATCGGTCGCATTCTCGAAAATAATGTTTCGTGCGCGCGCCATTGAAAAATAAAACAGAAAACTACGAGCGTGAACGGATGGTCGACCGTGTGTTCACCATCCACGTACACATACGCATACGCGTGGAAACGGCATGAACGGGGCTCCGAAGAGCCGAGCCGAGATTTCCCGAAGAGATTTTCCCCGGATCGCATTTTCCAGGCGGACTAGCTCGCCCGGATAGCAGCCTCGTGTTTCGCCGGGTTTTATCGCGGAGAAATCCGCCTTCGAAGGGAGCGAGCGCGCAACTGTGCAAGCCGAATTCGTCGTCTACATGGGTGTACACACGCCCGAGTGCTCGTGTGCGCGTGTATACGTATGCAAACGTTTCGAAATACATATTTTGCCATTTTTTTCCGGCCGAAAAGAAGCAAAATGGCACGTGTTAAAGTGTGAAAGCACCATATGGCTTCCGTGACGGCTAGAAGCGAGATTTCGTACGGCCAACAAATCGAAATCCGCAATAACATGATAATTCCGCGTCTTTGCGGAGTCACGTTGAAATAGCGATCAAACGGAAGAAAAAGGATAAAACTCTTTTTCACAAATTTTTGAATTTTAATCATTAGGAATAAAACTGTAAAGGATTGAGAAAGCTTGAAGAATATAACAAAATGTGAATGTGCATCAAGATTTTTATAAATCACGCGTTGACATGTTTTGACATGCTTATAATAATAATACATTAGCAATAGTAGGTATTAATAATTATTAATATACTATTCTAATGTTCTTCTTATTACGGGCTAAGCCTTAAATAACGACGTACAGAATCACTATCTAAAATCGGAATACTTTTGCGTACCTTCGGAAAAGTTTTCCACTTGGTAATTATCAAAATGAGAAAATTGTAGGAATGTAGTGAGCATTTTCCACGCGCGCGGCCATTTCGGTAATCACGTTGGCACTTTTAGACCGAGAAAACTTTAAGGTATACGCTGGAAACTTCGTAGCGGTGCAATTACGATTAAGGCAATTATCGTAAACGCTACGCCGGAAGTATCGTTACTATTGCACCGGGAGCGCGATTCGTGGGTTCGAAAACATCTCTTTAAGGACATTGTCGTCCGACGCAATTTAGTTATCGTATTGTCCATCGACCACCGATTGCTATCCTCTTATAGCACAAAATTTTGTTTCTCTAACACAAGTACTCTCTAATTAATATTAATTCGGTGTTATTTATTATATGATTTTGATTCTGAAAAGAATTCAGAATAGTTATTTTATTTTAAATATTATTTCATAAGCACTGAAAAAAATGATCTTGCAATAATAGCTAAAATTTTCTAGGTGTAAAAAATTAACTAAAACAGATAAATGATTAGCAACTGTTGTGATATTGCATATGTAATTACTTAATCAGTTTAGATGACAGAAACAGAATATATATCTGTATTGTTTGTGAACTTTAAAAAGAAAGTTTCTCTAAAGGGCCTATCTATATAAGATCAATCACGTGTTAGATCATGCAATGAATAACATTTAGCAATGGTACCTAAATTTTTCAGAAGCTATTGCTAGAACATTACTGCTATAAATTCTGTATGTGACAAACAATGTTTTCACAGATACGAAAAATAGCGATACATTCTTGTTGCGATATCTAGAAATCTAACTACATCAGCGAAATATTTTTTTGAGTGAGTAATATTAATTACAATTATTAAAAAATATTAGTCAAGTTATTTTTTCCGAAAAATTACAGTTGACAATCTTAAATTGACACATTTTGTATCTATTTTTGAATCCTCTGCTTTGTTTTACATAAAAAAAAAAGAAGAAAAATTCTGAGATTTTGTGTAAACCTATCAATGCGAAACGATACAACGTGTTATATTATTCCACTGCATCCTCTTTATGAATAGCTGTAAAGCCCATGGAAAATTATGAATATCCATAAAAACATCGTGTTAGCTGCGACGAAGCGGCGATAACGTCGGGAATATGAAAGAGAAACAGCCTCGAATGTTTCCGCAATTCCGCGGAATCACGGAAAGTATGTTCGCGTTATCGTAAACTCCGCACTATGTAACGAGGAGGAGAAAATATCAAGCCAACTATTTACACACTTCCTTTTCGCAAAATATTAAAAAATTACAAATTTTTGTCGGACATATCACTCGCAAAAGAATTAAGACTTAAATTAAAACTCAAGATTTTGTGATTAATGAGAAACCTTAATTTGTGAAATAATATAACTAAAAGTTAATTAAAAATTAAAATTTTTATCCCAATTGCTGGATGAATTAGCAGAAAAAGCTTTCTATTTTCTATGTTTACAATCTTCCTAAGTTCTAAATTATCAAAGCTATCACATATTGCAAGCAGAATAGACGCAGGGAAAAATTGATCAGGGAGTATGCGAAAGCTTCATCTCGCTTCAATCCCGTCTTGAATGGAATAGAGAAATTGCAGATATCTCCGCAAAATATTTTCGCGACCGACGTGCCAACAGCGCGTGCGGAAAAACCCGATGGGAAAGCTTCTCCGAGGCATTCATCAGTATCGTACGCAGTTGTCGCCGAGTGGATGATGGAGCGATAATGACATTCGATCCGGCGATGGCCGGAATATTTGCACGGGCCCGCCGGCGGTTCCGCCGCCTTCTCGTCGCTCTCTCCTCCCTTCTTCTCTTCCTCAACCCTTGCGACGCAATGCACAATCGTGCCTTCGCATAACTTCGACGCGATCGGTCCGCATGCATCTGTATACGCATTCCGCGCATGCGATTTATCGCTGCGTGATGAATTAGCGCGCAAACAGTGCGAATTGCCGTCGATTGTTAATCCCTTTGGAATCGCCGATTGCAATTACGTGCGAGAAAGTGGAAGAGTTTAAACTGTTTGTAAACAAGAAAAAATTATTTAAATTAAAAATTTATTTACATGTATATTGAATGTGTATTAAATGAAATTTATTGAACGCGTATTCAATGTTTAATACGTTTTAAAACTAAATTGCAACAAAGTTAAAATTTATTAAAATATTCATTCAAAAATAGTCGTATGTGAAGTTTTAATGAAACCTAGTATTGGTAATAATTGGTATAAAACTGTAAAAAATATTTCAGCATTTTTAAATAAAATTATCGTCAGGGTGTAATATCTCAAATTTTAAAAGTTAATTAAAAAGTTAATTAAAAGAGATAATTTAATTGTAAAAACAATTTAAATCTTGAAAAATTGAACAGCCAAGTTGCTCTGATCGAATAATTGCTCATGTGTCATCATTAAATTATTTACATCAGATATATATATTAAATATATATTATATATATATATATATATATATATATATATATATATATATGTTAATATATAAAAAATAATTTTTTTATAATTATATATATATATATATATATATATATATATATATATATATTATTGGGTTCAATATGGCGCAGTACACAATTATAAAAAAATTATCTTTTTAAAAAAGTACAAAAAAAGCGCCAAGTGCACGCGATTGTTAGAAGAGAATTGCATTCATATACATAAAATATAGAAAAAATCTAACATACTATACTTTATCTATGGCAAAAAACTATTAATAATTTTAATGTCATTTGGTATATTTGGATATTATAGAAAAATAACCGTTAAATTTGCCCGTTCGATGGCGACAGTGATGAATTGCTCGATTTGTTCTGCAAATACGCGAAATTTCACAATCCTTCGAACGACAATAGTCAACATTGAGACATTGGCTTTTTTTAAACCGGAATAAATCTCTATAAAATTATAAGTAAACGAGTTAGTTATTTAAGAGTTGATAAGCCACCATCAATGACGTATGCGACCCGATTTGTTCGTGCGCGACAGTAAAATTTGATGCTGCACATGCGAAGATATCTTCGGGTTTTGCATCGTCTCTTAATGTTGCTCATGAAATCAGCCATCTGTTTACATATACTACTTTTACATATAAATTAAGTATAAATAATATTTTTTTGTAAGGATTTTCTTATTTATATAATTAAGACATAAAGACTACTGAGAAGTTTTTAAAAATTTTGATTTTTTTAATTGTTCAGTGAGTTTATTTGAAAAACTCTGAAAAAGAAAGGGGGCCTCCTTAAAATCATAGCTTAGGGGCCACAAAATCGTACATCCGACCCTGAGTATCTTTGAGATTGGACCATTCGCGTTATCACGATTTATCCGAAAGAGAATGGACCGCCACGCACAATGCAAAATATTTTCCCGCGGCAAGGATGCATGTAATCACGTTGCATGATATATGTAAAATATTACAAATGCGAGAGACGTCTCACAAAAATACTATTAATGAGTTCGCGATTAATGGTACATCTTTTTTTCTGATTAGATACTTTTAGATAGTTTCAAATCTATTAATTTTTTTCTCAAAAACTCATCGCGCAACTCGGAAAAGGATGGCGGTGAATGCATGTCGTAATCGAAACTGCCATATATTTTTAAATATTGTAAAGATGATAACTGAAGTGAATGGAAGAATGACTTCTGTAAAAGCAATTGCTTGACGAAATCCAAAGGCATGCTAGTCAAACGACATTTTTGCAGACTCACAGAGTTGCAGAGGGCCAGATATTAAGAAATGATTCTGTGAAATAACATCACAGAATTTGCACTAAAAAAACAAAAAACGATTGCCGAGTATTCTACCATAAAGTGCACCGAATTCAGTAAAATGGAAAAGTACGCAAATTTAACGATCAAACTGGAAGAAGAGTTAGGAAAGCAGGTTCCACGTAATGTCAAAAAACCATGGATAGCCAGTACTGCATTCTGCCGATGAAACAACTATACATTTACTAACTATCCATCACGCCTGAAAATGCTTGACTTTTATCAACCCATACTTTCCACATGCAACATGATATCACAACAAAGATGGCCAGGATTATTGTCTGCCGCCAGCATTATTGTCTGCCGCCAGCATTATTGTCTGCCGGAAACCTACTCGAAGAACGAATCGAAGAATAACTGTCGAAAGCTTTTCGACATGTGTGGACAAAGATCTAAGAGAAGATAAAAATTGCAAAACACGCATAAGTCAATTTAAAGCTGATTAAAAATTACTTAGCAAGTTTCCTAGAAACCGTTGAATTATCGTTGTTACTTTTTATTTAAAGTAATAAATCCATTTTTTGTTAGCAACTGACAAATTTACAAATTTTGTTAGCAAAAGAGAAAATACATAGAATGCTGATGCGTTTAACGAAACTTATAGATAAATGTTAGTTCGTTGTGTAAATAAATTGTCTTGATTTACGATTTTTACTTTATTGTTTTATAAAATAAAAACTTAGTGTTCAACGATTTCGTCTCGTCTATTATATGCTAATTAAAATTCACTACCACTGTGACAATCAATTGCACTAATTGCACTAACTGCCTAGCTTGTTCTTTCAAAATTGTATTGCGATTTTTATATCGATCGTTACCTTTCAAATTCCCACTCTAAGGAATCCTCTACTTGTTAGCGCTTGGGCGAATACGTAGATAATCGTTTCTGCTTATCGAACATACATAGATCGTTTCAGATGCTTCGCTTGTCACATATATAAGTCTATACATAGAATTATTGCCAAAAACAATTTCCACCGATTACTATTAATAAGAGCAAAAAAATTCAGTTATTAATTGTCATACTTATAAAAAAAAAAAAAAAAATCATAATAGAAAAAAGTTGAAATATTAGTAAAATATTTAAGTAATCCTTTATAAATTTCAAAAATGTTCAACTTTAAATAATTGGGGTTCTTACGGGAGAAGAATCTACTTATTAATCCGACAGCCTTGCTTCTAACATTCGGCAGCGTAGACTGCAACTGTAACCTTGCGCGCTTTAAAGAAAGGAAAATAAACATCACAAAAACTGAAGTGCTCAACTAATTCCGAGCACTGATTTAACACATTTCTTTCTGATTTTTCCATCTTTACTCGCTCTTTTTGCGAATTGGCTATATATGCATGACTATATATGAATAATTTTAATTCATTGTTACCTTTCCTTCGTTCGATTTCCACTGACTCATCTCTGAGTTCTAATGTAATTTTTAGAACATTACAGACATACAAAAATTTTTATACCAACTTTAATTATCAACTTCTAGAAATCAAATTGCTGACAATTAAACTATTACGGTCCCAATAATGTTACATATTATACATATTAGCATAAATTGCATTTTATAAACCAACACCGTTTTGGAAAATACCACTTCTAAAATTTAGTTTTCCAAAACATAAATAGTTATACATATACATATAGCAAAAAAACAATATACAATAAGTGTCATGCCACACGAAGGATATTCCTCATACACCAGTTTGTGTTTCATTCGCGACCATATCAGATATAACGAACGTGACAGTGCTAATGAGTGTATAGAAATTATTTATTTAATAATTTAAAAGTTTAAAATTGCAAAAGAACTTTACAAAATAAGATGTTTTCTATATTAAAATTGGTGATAATAATCTTACTAAATGAAACGTACGCGCATATCTCACAAAATACTGAAATAATATTGCTGCCGGCATCGAATCCGACAGGCGCAAAGAAGGTATGTGCGTTTTATAGTTATTATTATATTTGTTATTATTCGAACGGCATTATTCGAGAATTATCAAATATTTTCTTAACTCTCATTCAATTTACAGATACCAATAGCACTGAAAGTTTTCGGACGATTGATTCAACTGAATCTGCGTAGAAACGATCGAATTGTATCTCCTGCATTTGGAATATGGAAATATAATGCGAACAGAGTCACGGAAAAATTGTTGGAATTAAACTTATCAAATCCATGCTATTATTATCATGAAGATCATATCAGCTATGCGGCCATCAACTTTTGTCATGAAGATGGATTGGTTAGTAATATTATACGAAAAACAAACTGTTTTAAAATTTTTATGTGTTTACTTGTAACGTGTATTACTTTTCGTTTTATATACAATAACACATAAAAAATTAATATATGTTTTGAAAATTAGAAAGGACACGTTTTTGTGGAAAATAAGACGTTAGAGATTCATCCTTTGCGAAACGAGTTCAAGCTTATGTGCTTAATCGACGATTTTAGAGAAGAAACTAATTTTTCGTTTGGCAAACCCCATCTTATTAAAAGGTCACTGGAATATTTTGCTGATTCAAATTCATACCATTGGGACAAGTTCGAACTGAACCGACGTCACGTGCACAATGCACAACAAAATTTAACTGCAAAACTTGCCATTTTCATCGACAAAAGTGCATATGATAAGTTGATATTTTTTCTGCATTATAATTACATAATGGTAAACGAAGAAATATCACAGTATGTGAATCGTATCCAGGCTGCTTTCAATTATCCAAATTTGAATGTCTTTCTGAAAATTTTGGTAGTGCGTATTAATATTCTGGTCAATCAACCGTCAAATTTAGCAGTTTGGCACGGTAACAGTGCCGTTGATAGAGTGCTCGATTTGTTCTGCAAATATGCAAATTCTCTCAATCCTACGGACGATGATAATCCGAATCACTGGGACATTGGCCTTTACTTAACCGGAATAGATCTTTATGAAGATATTCAAGTAAAACATAAAGCGCATTACAGAACACATAGGGATTTTAAGATTACGGGAAAGGCTCACATCGATGGCGTATGCGATCGGCGTTTCTCATGCGCGGTAGCAGAATACCGTGACAAATCTGAATTCATATACTCTCTTAATGCTGTTAATGAGATCGGTCATCTGTAAGTTTTAAGTACTAGTTATATTTAAAAAATAACAATAAATTAAATTTTATAATAGAATTTATTTATATGTACAATTGTACGATGCAATCAACAAGTAAACAGTCATTTTTAAGAAATTTTATTCTTTAATCGTTTATTATGTTAATTGTTAATAAATTATGAGATATATAAGATATTTAAGAATATTTCAATCAAACGATGCAAAAGAAAACATATATTGTATTAAAGATTAATAATTTATCTGTTCAACAGTTTAGGAATAACAGAAGAACGAGATTTTAAGAATTTGGAAACGCTAAAAGCATGGGACAAAGATAGCAGTAAAAAAATGAAAAATCTTTGGGAAAGGAAAACGTGTCTTAGAGAACAAGCAATCTCTAAAAAAATAACCCCTGAAACAATAATCCCTAAAACAGAAAACAACGATAATAATAATACGAGACAAAATTTAACCATAGAACTTGCCGTTTTTTTCGACGAAGCAGCATATCATATGTACATGCCTCTTCTGGACAATAATAAGAGAGAGTTACGCAATATGATACTAGCATACGTGAACCAAATTCAAGCAATGTTCCATCATCCAAGTTTTGGTACTCCGCTTGATATATCGTTAGTACGATTAAAAATTATGAAAGAACAGCCATCAGATTTTCCAGTTTTTGACGGCGACGTTATACAACTGCTTGATTCGTTCTGCAATTACGCGACAACTCAAAATCCTCGAGACGACAATGATCCCCATCACTGGGACATTAGTCTTTACCTAACCGGAATAAATATATATTCAAAGTATAACCAACAAAGGTACTATGAGCCCATAACAGAATTTTTCAGAAATGGCGCGTGTGTACCATTTAATTCGTGCATCATAGTAGAATTCGGCTTCAATAAAAGCATACACTCGGCTTTTGCAACGTCTCGTGCTGCTGCTCATGCGATCGGCCGTCTGTAAGTTTCTGTGTACTTCTACATAAAAATTAAGTATAAATGTCATTTTGTATAAAAATTTACATATTTGTTCAGTTGAAAGATACAAATGACTCAAAAATTTTTAAGAGCTTTAATTCTTTAATTATTAAGTGTGTTAACTTCTTATAAACTACAAAATATCAAAATATTGTAAATATACAATGCAAAATAAAGTATATTTCCAAAATTAATAATTTATTTGTCCAAAAGATTAGGAATGGATGACGATAATGGCTCTATCAATTCGACGTGTCCAAAAGGCGAATACATAATGACAGATTGGCTGTACCATCGGGGCCAGATAACATGGTCCGAGTGTAGTCGTAACAGTGCTAAAAAACTCTGGAAAACAAAAGAGTGCCTTCTCGATCGTACGAGACGAGAAAACCCCGCAGATCCATATGCATTGGACCATTTGCGTTATCACGATTTACCCGGAAGAGAATGGACCGCCAAAGCACAATGTGAATTATTTTTACGAGACAATGATGCAAACGTAGTCACGTTGGATGATATATGTCAAGTCTTACAATGCGAAACGCCTCACAAAAAAAAATATTTCTTTGCAGGACCCGCGCTAGATGGTATGTCTTTTTTTTTGTAATTAGGTACTTCAGTTTTCAATTCATTTATTTTTTTTTTCAGGATCTCATTGCGCACTCGGAAAAGAATGTCGCGGTGGAAAATGCGAGCCCGTTCTCGAAAAGATATACAATTTTAAGTATTGTGAAAGGGATAAATGGAGTGAATGGGAGGAACAGACCTGCAATAGCAATTGCTTAAAGAATTCCAAAGGAGCGCGAATCAAACGACGTTTTTGCAAACATCGTATTCACAAAACGGCAAATTGCAAAGGGCCATATTATGACGTGGTTCTGTGCAATGACTCCAATCTTTGTACTAAAAGTCGCAAAACGATTTTCCAGTATACTGCCATAAAATGTACCAAGTTCAAAAGAACCTTAGAAGAATACAAAAGAAATTCGCATTTTAAAATAAAAAAATTTATGAACGAACCAGCAACAATGCCAGGATTACAGATGCCTCATAATGGCCATACACCGTGGGCAGCCTGTACCGTAATCTGTCAACGAAAAGACAAAATAAATACTTACTACTCTCCACGCCTGGATATGCTCGAGTTGGGTATCGACCCATACTTTCCAGATGGAACGTGGTGTTACAACAAAGATGGCCAGAATTATTACTGTCGTCAGCATTATTGTCTGCCGGAAAACTACTTAATCGAAGAATAATTATCGAGAGCTTCCTGATATATGTGGACTAAGATTTAAGAAACAATTGCAAAACGCGTATATCTCAATACAAAACTGTTTACAATTTGTTTAGTATGAAACCTAAAAACCGTTGAATTACCATCGTTACATTCCATTTTAACCAGTAAATTCATTTTTTGTTTGTAAAAGGCAAATTTATTCCTGAAAAAATACGTACAATTATCGACATAAAAAACAAATTCCGTTTACAATCCAGATAACTGTCAGTAATTGCAGAAAGAAAAAAATAAATGGTTATTAACTGACATGGATAAAAAAAAAATATAATATTAAATCTGGAAATTAACCAAACATCTGAACTGATTTTCGTCATTGGTACCTTCTTTCTTTTCTTTATCGCGCGCGCTGTTACAGTTATAGCCGTTAGAAGTAGCGCTATCGAACTAATAAGTAGATTCTTCTCCCATAAGAACATCGATTACTTAAAGTTCAAATCTCATGAAATTTATAACGTACTATTAATATATATATATATATATATATATTACTTATACAAAATATTGTTTTCTCTTTATTTCATCAATCCATTTTATTTTTTATTTTTTCGAAAGGATGGAAGTAGGAAGATATGTGTAAGATAACATAAGAAGAAAATTAAATATTATTACAATTGTGGTAAAAAGTTTAACATTGAGAGATAAGATTCCTAGAGAAGTTTGGTGTTGCTCTCTTTGTTGAGTGCTTTATTTTGTCTTTTTGCAAAAAACATTTCTGAAATCAATCTCTTACTGTATGACGGTTGCAATATTTTTAATTTGTTCTAACTCATAGTTCGAGTTTGCACTGTTGTTTCAAAATTATGCTGCTGAAACCTTGGATGCAACAGTGGCATTATTTTATCAACAATACCTATATATAATAATAATAATAATTCTTTACTTGTGTGCAAGCGATTTTTATGAAAAGACAAAATAAGGCACTCAACAAGCAAAGCGACTCCGAAACTTCTTTCTAAATCTTATCTCTCAATGCTAAATCATTATCACAATTGCAAAATATAATTATAAATATATAAAATTTAATTTCCTTCTTATGTATCCTACACATACCACCCATACGTCCTTTCGAAGAAATAAAATGGATTGGTGTGATTTTGGGACTCAAGTAATTGATGGAACACCTAAATATAAACACAAAATAAATTTACACAAAATTTATTTTATCTTGATATTGTTGCTAAATCTATAACGAAATAAATGGGAAAAGAAATATGAGCCGTATCTTTATAAAAAAAATAGCACAAATTAGAACGAGTATCTAATACAAGTTTGTAGAGGTACAACCGTCTACAAGCACACCCCAGTTTCCGAGTATTCGGGTCGAACCTAGAGAAACTATGTTTCCCCTCTCGTACTCTGGGATTTCAGAGCCAGAAATTGTTGGAAATGACGCAAGGTCATGGTCGGACCAAATAGATGAACGGCATGCCAAGGATGTACATCATACACCGTACATTCTTCGTCTGTGTTAGCATTTTTGCTTCTCACTAGCAAGAATCCGAAAGTTTATTTCATATTTAATAACTAGTTTGGAATTATTCATTGCTTTTTTTATTTTTATTATTATATTGCAAGAATGTTACGTAAAAGAATGATATGGCACGTATAGTATATAATTTTTTCACCTATAATTTTTTTGCAAATACTTTGAAAGTAGTCTTTCTATAATTAGACTTTCAAAGTATTTACAAGAAAATTGAATGTAATTAGATAAATTATTATACATTAAACAAACGTGTGGAAAGTACAGTCAAGTAAAATAAAAATGGTCTGCTATTTTCTTACAATACTTTCTTTAGACAAAATTGTCTAATTAGTCTATAAAAAGCGCTGAGTAAATGAATTGTTTGAAAAATATTTTAACTATGTGGTAGTTAAAAAATTCTTGAAAATCGGAGAAATTGTCTCTAACATAACGTACATTTATTTCTTAGAGTTTAAAGTAAATCTTGAGTAATTGAAAAATCGTTGGAACTACCTTAATTAAAAACCGATCAAAAGAGCTACATATATAAAGCAACTTTTTTATTCGCTTCTTCCTTAAAGATGTATAATATTACTACATAGCTTCATTGTATGTAAAAATGTATTCGTTATAAGCAAACTTTACCAATTATTAGACTTCTCGGTACAACAGTCTCGTTAATTAAACAATTAATATAGCAGCATAGGAACTGTTATACTTCCCGTCATAGTCATAACTTCACGATATAATCCTAAGGATATCCCGATCCTGACAATGAATACATTTCGTGCATTCATTCCGCGTTGCTGATGAAAGGAGTAAAATTAGTCAAACGCCGGATGTACCATCTTCCCACGTAATAGGATACAAGGGCGAAGACCGTTGTTAGAGACCTTAATTAAGGAGCCTCAAGCACCGACGTCCCACACTACCTCCCCTACTAAAGCCGTCTGATCCTGCGGAGACGAGATTGTCGGGCCTGTCACGGTCAAGAGTGGCTCTCTCGACACGGACGGGCGCGGAAACGAGACACGTACAATGTACATTGTTACACAATGTGTACACCCTATAGTACCGCGATATTGGAAACGTCACTTCGGACAAAAAGCACCCTTCACGAGAGCCCTCTGTCACGTCGTTAGCTGCGCGTTCGGAAAGATGAGCGCTGAATCTCGCATCTCGTTGACAACGTTATTTAAATCGCCCGGTAATTCACAACCCACGCGGAAAAAAGAATAATGTGGCACCAACAGCGCTTTCTTGTCCAACTGGAACAAATCTTGTTAATTTAACAGCAATATCAAATAAACGCGACATTCTCTTGTTTTAACCAATACTCTTGTTGAATTAGCAAGATCCATTCCAATTACACAAATGTTGATGCGACGTTATTTTCCTTTCCGTGCACATGCATCAAGTAAAAACTATTTTTTCTCATTAAGCGCGGAGTTTAATTTAAAATTTTAAAATTCATAAAAGTTAAAAATGAAATACCGTGTAAAAGGACAAAAAAAGAACAGTAAATTTACTCGAAACTTATATTTTGTGCTGTAAACTCTGACCTTTTATGGTAAAAATTCACCTGATATTTAATTAGCAAATCAAATAATATTACAAATTGAAAGCGAAATATAATTAAAAATCAGAAACTGGAAATTTAATTTTATTGTAAAAAGTTTAATTTCGTATATGCGTAATTAGAAAAATTTCAACAATAACAATTAAATTATAAAGAATAGAAAAATAATATTATGACCTACAATAACGAACTGGATTGTGCCTGGACACTAGAATACTGCTCTCAAGTATCCCAGTATCTTAAACTAGGTCGTCGAGAGCATCTCTGCTCCGCAATTTCTGCGTTATGTCAAGGTCGAGCGTTGTCCATGCGAAAAGAATTCCCCATCGCGATGTCGAGCGGAGACATCCTAACTATGCAAAGGGAAAGGAACGCGGCATCCCAAGAAGTCGAGGAGATACTCAAAGAGTTGATGCGTTGCCACACGCGTATCCGACCGCGAAAAGTTTCGCCGTTGTCAACTGCCGTTCTATGCGCCGCAAGCATATGCGCGAGCATGCATTTTGCACACCCGGCAGCGAATCCGGGTCAACGAGCTGCAACGCCGAGAACGCCGAGATAGCCTGCGCCCTATCTGCACCGGATCTTGATGAGCACATCCTGCCTTCGCGATGTGGATGCTCCGACGTCGAAAGGGAAGGTCCACACGCGCGTGAAACGCCATTCATAAGGGCGCACGTACGCGTATGTTGCTACACGATCGACTGGGCTGAATGCGAGATGCGATGCGGGAATAGTGCATAGTTAATAATTCACAGCGCGGTAACACAGTAGGTGATCTTTCTTCGACGAAAGCATTCATTCAACCGTTTTCTAATGGCGCAGAATTAAATACGTTTCTTGCTGTTCAATTAAAATCAACCTTCTACAATGTGAGCTAATGATAAAATACTATTCCTTCATTGATGTAAAATAGATTTTATTTTTATAAGACTTTTATTTTAGACTTAATTAGCAGAATATCGCGGCTCGTTAAAAGATAAATCGTTATCCTTAAAAGATAAAGTGAAGGCAAATATATCTCCTGCTTCCTGGAAATTATACATTATAAAATACTCGCATATTACTTAAACATTATGATACTTTAGTAATATTCGTGTGCAATCTCTTAAACTTAGGTCGCTTTGAAATAACCATTTCCAGTATGATGAGGTAAAGCAGGCGGCGGCAACACCAAATATGCGGCCATATAAATCAAGTAATCTATATTCATAGATAACGAGGTCACGACTATCTTGTATATGCCGACATATCATACTGTCAATTTTACATGTGACGTATCCCGGGGCTTAGATTTTCATAAAGACGTACCAAGATGTCTCGCTCGCGTGACAGACAACGTCTCCTGCGAATCGTAGTAATGGTCCTTAGATAATAATACTAATGCATTTTCAACGAATTTCCAACGCGCATTTACAAATACGACTCTCAACAAAATCCTTCGAAACAATGTCTGCAATTAAATTATCAGAAAAATAATCTATATGTATTATATTTGCAAAAATGCATCGACAAAGGCCGCATTTAATTTCGCCGATATTAAGCAGTCTCTATATATTGTGACATTTGAATGAATCTTACGACGTTTAGGGAAACGACAGAAGAATGTCTCCAATTCGAGTGTGCGGTAAAATGTTGAAGAACTCGTTGTTTCAATGCTCAAAAGATAGACAGACAGTGAGAGTAGCAATAAAAGATATGGGCGAAGAAAACGCTAGATGTGGAACAATGAATCACTGATATCGCCTCCATTACAATCAACCGCGTTATTGTTCCAGCCGGCAAGTCGTATCTGGAAAAGGCGGCGAGGATTAAAGAACAGCCACGACCGTCGGGAAATTAGCAAACACACAGATTACCCTCTCGATGTTATCGTTCTTCCACGCGAACGCGCGAACAAAACGTCGAAAGTCTTTGTCCGAATTCCAACTTCCTTCTCTGAAACTTCAAAGACGCAGTCTGAAGACGCACAGAGACAGACTCCCCGAGTTGACCGAGACGCCGTTTGTTCCCAAGACAAAGATTTCCAGAGTCTTCCCGAGGAAGGTGGTCTTACAAGAAACTCTGGGCTTATAACACTAGATCGTTTAACGTACAACTGACTATTAGCAACTGTAGCACAACTGCCGTCAGCAACTTGCAGTTGAACATTCTACAATTATTAATGCTAAAACTAAGTTTGAGTGAATACCTGCGCTGTAAGTGAAATGGAAACTAACGATTTATCAAAAGTGTGTTGATACGTTCTTTTCACAGATTCGGGCTTAAATCTACAGCCGCGCGTATTTAACCATAAATTTTTCCATAATTTCGGATATAAGTCGTTAATCGTTAATAACAGAAGACGTTAAAAAGTTTCAATTTTCCTCATTGGTCTTAGAAAATATTTTTCATAAAAACGGGAGTACACTTTAGAGTAAAAAGAATGAAATCCCACGGCGGCGGAAGACTTCTAACCCAGACAGAACACGGTCGTTTTCTACCGGCGATGCTTTGAGCCCATACAAGTGCCGCGTAAAGCCGGGCGCGACTCCTCCGCTAAGTGCACCTTTGCAGCAATTACCATCCATTAAACAGATAATTCGATCCCCTGTAAGGACGGAGAGCAGGGAGGACGTTCTCAAGGATCGTGACCCGCTCGGCCCGACCAATCATATCAACCGAGTAATTGCTGGTAACTCGGAAAAAAAAACAGAGAATCGCGTCTTCGTGATATTGAAACCGAGGAAAATATCAACAATTTGCAAAAAACCGCGTCAACTTGAAAACTTGAGTGTAGGAAATAATTTAAAACCGAACGGATGATATTTCGAAACGGATCAGAACAGTAACAAACACGTTTATTAGAATTTTATTAAAATATTAAAGTTGGAATAGTAATTGGAGTTAATAAGAAACATCAATGATTAATCTAGTTCTAAAACCAAACAGCGCAAGAAACTTTTTCGTAAGAATTTATGAAGAGCAATAAGAAATTATGTATATTTAAACTCTGAAATAGAAATATCAAAAAATAATTTTGTATAATAAATTTCAAATTAAATTTATGGATACCCAGATAGAAATGTATCTAAGCGAAACGAGTTTGAACGTTGGCCCTGACTCAATTTTTTCATGCTCAAAAAATTGATTTTATATTTACTTGGCGTTAGCTAGGTTGTTACTTGCAAAATAAAACTTACGAGGTTTGACTGGCTAGTACGAGCAATGTATATTCCGCCACAATTGAGATTATGAAATATACGGAAATCTCGCAGCTAGCTTGGCTTAACTCTGAACTTGTTATATTCTCAAAATTTTGTATTTTTAGATAGCTTCTGAAAATTAATCCGATATTTGGCTGCGTAAAAAGTTTTTATCGGTTTCCTTCAGAGTAATTGACTGTGAATGACAGTTATCTATAGTTATCCGTAACATAATAATTAATAGTGCAATAATTTTGCAAAAATAAATTAAAATACTGCAAATGATTACAATAGTGGTATTTTTACTATCAAATATTCAAATTATCAATAAACGGATAACCATGCAAAAAAAAGGTAATCTTATTGAAGATAAAAATGAGAGAGTATCGAGCCTGAATTAAAGAAAATAATAAATTACCTATTGATCAAGATTGAAATAATAATAAAGTTTTCATAGACGATGATATGAATCAATAAATACTACATTTTTCCACAGGTGACAATTAAATATTTAACCTTATTATTATACTTTATTGCATAGTTTATTTGCTTAATATTATATTGATAATGCACACAGTATATATATTAATATGTATATCAAGCAATAAAAAATATATTATAAAACATTTATATGTCTCAAAATTATGACACAAATTAAAAAAATATTATTGGTAATTTTTAAAGTGGATAAATCTAGAATTCTAAGCCCGTACATTTGATGAACAGAAATGGTAAAGCTCGCATTAGTAGCTCACGTCAAGCTACTTTGCTTAGATCGCCACAAGCATATACATGCGTAACATTTATGCCACGGGCCAATCTTGTTATTCAAGCCTACGCCTAGTAATTCTAACTTGAGCCGAAACTTTCCCTATATACAATTTCTACCTGGGTACTGAAAAAGATAAATATGTTCTTTGAATTAGCGGTAGACGCTGTAGGCTCGTGATTGTAGCTCTCATATTGATTCACTTAATCAACTTTTATATTCTTGCCGACATCAGCAGGGTTCCATTCTGTCTTAAGCGGGTTTACGAGCGAGGAACAAACCTGGTAACTATAGCGAGAAATCCAATATACCGCGAGAGGACACGAAGACGGAACAATGCAGGTGTATGTATGTACATACGTGCATATATATGTGTGTGTGTGGGTGTGTGTGGGTGGGTGTGTGTGGGTGGGTGGTATAAACTTTTCCGCCGGAGGAAGAGATAGTTGTATCGTTCGCCGGAGTAATTCTTGCTCGCCGCTGTTGACTGCGCGACGACAATTCCTCATGATAAGTAAAACCCCATCTCGTAGAATTTTTATCGCTATTCGCATTCCGATTTTCCTCGTATCGATCGATTCCGATGTATTTCCGACACGCCGTAAACAGGATAAACCGCTTACAATTCCAGCGTAAACTTAGTAAATCACGAATAGCCGCTGATTATCAATGCTATTATGTAAGATTGATAATTGAAAAATACAAATATATTCATGTAAGCTTGCTTTCTTCAATTTTATACTAAAATAACTAAATACTTTTTATTTGCAAAAATTACCAATTTTTAAATCTATATGCGTGTATACGCGTATGTGTGTGCGTATGCGAAAACTCAATTTCAACCTTAAATTCAAAATTTGATAGCGCTTCTTTTAGAATGTAATATATAATTAGAAATATATTTCAAGAATAAAATATTACATATAAAGTCTTTCACATATAAAAAGTGATTCAAAACAACCTCGTGTTTTTGAAATATTACACTGGAAAAAAAGTTTTGTTGTATTATAAGAAATTCTGGTTGATTCTACTAGTACGTTTGTTCAAAAATGGACGAAACAAATTTGTTGTTGGAATTACCAGAAGATTCTGTTAAATTTCATCCTGTTTAAATCTATCAGAATTTCTTGTAAACCTTACCACATTGTGTTGTTAGATTTACAAAACTCTACCAGAATTTCTTGTTAACTTTACTATATCGTTTTGTTAGGTTAACACAACTTTGTAGTTAAAAAACAAGTTCGGATAGGTGTGGTTTTTGTAAAATACTAACAATATATTTTGGTTTAAAGTATACTCAGTGATGTGATGTTTCCTACCGGGCTCCCGGCTCCCGAGCCCGGTAGAAAACATTACATCACTGGTATACATATATTTTATTAAAAAAAAAAAAAAACACCACGTGATCATAAAATTTTTCGGATGTAAGGCTGATGGCAGAGACCGAGACGTAAAAACTTATGTATGTCGTAGTCGTTTCCACACATATCCAATAACCTTTCATGACTTACGTTTTTCTCTGCCTTACCATACGTCCACGACAGACGTCTACGACAGACATAAGTGCTTACTTCTCGTTCTCTGCCATCGGCCTAACTAATATTCCGTAATGAATTCCACGACGCGACGTAAAACTTTAGCGAGCTCAGTTGAGACTGTTCCGACTGCTTAACGCCATTGCTTTGCGAAAGATCTAATGCGCGCGATACACGCCGCGAGTAGCGAGGGCGCAGTAGCAGTGTAACAAATGAATGCGGCAAACAGTTGATCAACCGTTTAGTGAGTAATGACGAAACTGTTGCAGAGCGCTGCGATTTATGTAAATATAACAAGAAGTTTTGTAGATCCAACAAGAAAACACTTATTCAAATCCTTATAGTAAAGTTAACCAAACGGTGTTGATATAAGGTGTAAAATTTTGTGACGATAACCAGAAATTCTGTTTCCTTCGACTAAAATACGGTCAACCAGAAGAATTTTGTTAATATAATAAAACCATTTTTCTCAGTGTATATTCTTGAATGATTTCTAAAACAATTTTTCCTTTTGAAAATTTAATTTCCAAAGCTTAATTTTTTAGTTATAATTGAAAATAGTTTATTACTCACGAGTCCGGACAGGCAGCGACGGGCAACTATTTTCAATTTTAACTCAAAAACTAAGCTTCGGACAGAATTTTACAAAAGGAAAAGTTATTATATATAATATGGTATTTCAAGAATGTCAGGTTGTTTTGACTCACTCTGTATATCACAATATATTATCTATAGAATATGGTTTCTTTTATCATGGTCATATAATATAATACAATGGATATATAGCGCTTCTCGAATGGAATGGGTTTGCCGAAGGGCTGTGAACAGGAAACGGATGGCCGTAAAGCGGCGAATCGCTCATGCAAGTAAGGCGCGTTTAACGGCGCTTTTGACAACGGTCGCGAAAGCACCTGTTGTAAAATACAGTTTTAATTTGCACTGCATCTAACTTTAATATGCAACGGTACGCGCCGCGAATTCGATGCGTTCTTCAGAATGCGGATGCGATGCGCAATGGCGGAGGCTGCGGCAGAACCTAGCGAGTTAGTTAAATTACAGAAATAAATCACGAGAGCATTGTCGCTTCCAGCGCAATTTTACGATTTGACGGGAAATACTGCCGCGGGTGCATCGGATGCGCTTTAGTGCACCGAGAAAGGAATGCAATTAACGTGGCAAAGGTTGCGTTTATGGTATTACAATGGACGAAGTACGCAGGTCACTTACGAGACCGGAGTTCTGATTAAATCGATTCTAGGAGAGACCCGTAATTATTAGCAATTACAAAACAACATACAATTCACGTACACATAATACAACATACAATGTCTCAATTAACTGTGACAAAACAAGTTCTGTGAAAAATGGACAGTTCTATGAACAATAGTAAGGAAACACGTGAATACAATTATATCAAAGGTAAGAAACTTTTTCAAGTAAAAATGTAAATGTACAGCTTGTTTAATTCTTAGCGCATCAGTTTTTATTATCAAAAAAATAGCGATGACAAAAATTGAAAAAATTAAAAAAAAAAGCTTGAGAAAATGAATAACCCTCATAATAAGAAATACATTGCAGCATTTGAATATTTTCATAATCGTTACGCATGTTCATAATTTCGCGTATTGATGATTATCCACTTAACTTGAAATGCGCGGAAACACCACGCCTAAACATCGATTTACACTTTCGCGCATTTAACGTTGATTTAGAATGTATACAGGGCGACACTAATCTCGCTATTTGCCGATGGTTTTCCGATGCACGTGTCCGCGTTTTCGAGCTTAAGCGGGGGAATGCGTAATGTACAGGTTGGCTGCGGTCGATCGCCACTGGAGATCGCCGCGTTTGCCGACGGTTTGCACTACTACGCATGCCGACTACGCCCGTGTAAACGTGTAACACGCTCGATTAATCCACTCGGTGCCGGGCGCGCTGTTAACAACGTTGGTACTGCGGTCTTGCTTCGATCCGTCGATATCGAGTGTCTCAAGTTTTCGCTTTCATTAAATAATAAAAATGCATATATATATATAACTCTGAAAGATAATACCTCTGAAGCCTAATGATGACTTATAACTCTCTTCCGCGAGCACTTTAGCTTATTCTTGCATGAAAATACCTCGCTCTTAAGCATTATAGATAGTCCTGATTAATCGATCCACTATATACATCACAGCTACATTACTTAGAGGATAAAAATACTTAAGCTGCTATATATAAAGCTTGAAATTATATAATATTTTAAGGTATCTTATGATCGGATAAAAATGCGAAATTTTTCCCAACCATCTTCCATTCCACTTCGCTTGCAAATTGTCCTATTATTCCACTTACCAATTTTCACGCAAGAAGTATATAGATTATT
The DNA here is from genome assembly GCF_040581485.1 of Linepithema humile. Lineage (NCBI taxonomy): Eukaryota > Metazoa > Arthropoda > Insecta > Hymenoptera > Formicidae > Linepithema > Linepithema humile. The sequence continues at coordinate 28,897,488 of NC_090128.1, read as the reverse complement.
CGATATTATTAAAATATATTTTAGACGCATTTTAATTAGCCGCGCTTTAATTACCTTTCACTTATTAATTATTGTGCCTCTTAAATTGCTCTGTTGAAATAAAGAGAATAATATTGAAAATCAGGACATTTTAAGTGTCTAAATTTTGTAATTTTGCCTCGGATAAATGTTGAAACTCTTTGGTCGAACTACGATCGCGTGCTCCGAAAAACATTGTGTATTGGAAAGATCGATTCACTGACTCGGGGGGACTCCACTCTGTCCTTGCCGTATCGTGGCGATTCAATTTTAGATTGGGTTCTTGCGACGTGAATAAAACTGACCGGAAGTCACTATTCATGGCGTGTGCTCCGAAGCATGTAGATCGCCCTTACGCGAGAAAATAATGAAAACAAATGCCCCGCGAGTGTGCTAAAAGATAGAAACGTACTACAGTAATAAAGTCGTCTGCTGTTCGTCCACTGTCAGCGTTGTTATTTCTCGCTTGATGTATACGCGCAATTAAGCGAATGACGCAGGTCAGCGTCTTTTCATTTTATAGCGCACGTATCATTAATTTGAGTCCAGATAATCTGTGATTATAAGTTACTAATTTTAATGAAACAGAGCCGCATAAATTGATAAAATAAAAATGAGAAATTTCATTACGAATAGGTAGGTAACGTACGCGCGAGTTATTGCACTCTCGATATATACGAGCGATTACGCGAATGATATAGCTCTCTTCTTTGATATTTTATAGCGACTTCATGCGTGATTAATTCAAGCCGAGATAATCTCCAGTTACAAATTTCTAACTTGAATAAATTTGAGAAAGTGAGATTCACTTTATTACGCGAATTGATAAAATAACAATTTCACGCAAATTAGAGTGCAGATTATGCAAGCAGCATAAAATTCAGAATAATACAAATAATATCGAAATAATATTCACGCAAGGAGGAAGGAGATAAAAATAACGGGGTTTGTGCGTAACTTCAGCGATATCAGCTTGTATTAAACCCAGGTCAGCAAACACATTGTGCAGGAAACTTCTATCTTTCAGTTTTCAATTTACTCGGGTGTTCTGGAAATACATTCCTCCGGCCGAGTGCAGTTGCGCGTCTTCCATTAAAGAGAAAAATATAACGTTCGACCGTATACCTGTCCATCTATAGGAAGCATGTGTTCCAACGCAGCTAACTTGAAGTTGCTCTTAACTTGCAGAAAAAGGAGGGTATTATTCGCTCAGTTGTTTGATTAAAAAATAATTAACAAGTTAGTAGATAACAGTTCAAAGAATCTCTTTGTAATTAATTATTTTAAAGAGAATGTAACATCGTGCATTTTTTTATTTCTACAGAGAAATATTATTCCGTTATATTGTGCATAATTTATGAAAGAGAAGATTGAAGAAATAGAAACTAATTCAAGCCACCCGTTACACAACATTTATATATACTATTGTATATATTTCGTTTTCTGTTTTCATGCTGGAAAAACATTATTTTATCGCGTTACGTCACAGAATTTATAAAACAATACATCGAGTAAAGAGAAATTAATTCAAACTGCTCGCTGTTTTCAGAATTTTTGCCTGTATTCATATTTATGCGCATATTTAGAATACCGACCCTTCTCGCATGCAACTCTCATATGAAGAAATGTATCGTGTTCCATTTTTAAAAGCGACCGTTGAAACCAACGTGCCAATGCGCCGCCTGTATATTTGCTATTGTAAAAAGTGCTCGTGCCCTAAATTCTACCGGAATCGCTGAACCGATGCGACGAAAGGATGAGCTATCATACATCCGGTACCGTCGCGCAAACAACTGCGGATCGTCATTCTTTTTATCTTTGTTGCTAAAAGCAGCTGTAGCTAAAATCGCATCACGTGATTGCCTTTTAATACCCGATTTACGGTTTCCGTGTGATTGCAAATGTTTCATTGAATACGAAAATATCGATGAATAAAATTTAAAAAATGTGTTAAAAAATGCCTATAGAATCTGGCATAAAACAGTTATTAAGGGAAAAAATATAAATTGAAATAAAACTTAGCTGTAACCGTAATCATTTTTTATAACTATATGACATGTTTTTTTCGTGTTTTTAAACCACGGTTCTTAGTAAAGTCAAAGTAAAAGCTAAAGAGTTTTCATGGGAAAAATTCTTTAACAAATCAAATGCTAATTTTTACATCTTAATTTTATTCAAAGTGTCTAAACGTTAAAATGTATAAATTTTTATGCTCTTAAAGTGTCTTAGCAATCTTAACATTATAATATAGTAGATAACCAAAAAAGAGTGAAATTTATTTCTCTAAAAGATTTATTTTTTATTTCTTATGATAAAAATTTATACATTTTAACGTTTATACAATTTGAATAAAATTAGGATTTAAAAATTAGCAGTTGATTTGTTCAAGAATTTTTCCTATGAAAACTCTTTGGCTATTACTTTGACTTTACTTTACGAGGAACCGTGATTTAAAAATATGTTGGTAAACAATCCAGTTTGATAGAAATGAGATGCCTCATTGATAAAATTCCACTGATGTCAGCAAATAACACAGTCTTTTGATTCGATTCGGAACGATGGAAAAAAGTGAAAGACGTCAAGAACAGAGACCGCCGTTTTCAACTTTGAAGGAGATTCTTCAGACCACTTGCACGTTGCACGGGCCTTTCTTCCAGTAGTTCTGAAACAATTTAAGTACCGTCTCGGGTCTGTCCAAGAGTTTCTTGACTGTCGAACCTGAGTGCAAATAGACATCTCGAAAAGTTCGTGAATATTGGCTCTTGACTTAAACGATCTCAAGAGGCAAAATTTCAAAAAAATAAGTTTAACGCTTGCGCATCTCAATGATGTGTCTAATAAATTGCGCCGTGACATAATATAGTTAAGATCAATGACGTAAAAAGTGATAATTATATATTACAAAAATGCAAGACTAAATTAGAAATCCAAGTAAAGGTATAAAATTGCGTTGCATTTTCTAAAAACATTTGTTATCAAAAATCAACGTCCAAATGTCACGAATGAAAGTTACAAACGCTAATTTGTTTCAGATAATACAATTATCATCAAGCCATCAAGCCTTGCTTCAGGCTTTGTACATTACAAATATATCAGCATTAGTTGCCCAGAGAGACGTCTTGCGAGCAGTCATCGATAATTACGCGCCATCTTCGCCTCGCCGCAAGTCGATATTCAGACAGAATAATTAAGTGCGCGAACAGGAGATCGATCCCCGAATGCTGCGAATTAATATCTCATACCCGACTCTGTGCCGGCTCCCATCGATCCATCAGGGATTTGGAATCAAGTGGGCCCGGACCTCGCACCTCGAATCACAATACGTCTTCGCGATGATGCGAGATTCGGTTTGCATCCGAAATAGCGTACCTATTTCTCATCGGATGATATGATTTCGAGTGGGAGTCATTGTCACTCAGCTTGATTCCGACGAACGATATCGGATGCCGTGCCTGTACACGAGAGATGTAAGCGACGAAACAGACAATGCCATCCACAAGAAGCGAACATAACCTGATCACGAGTCGATTAATCTTTATCCGTCTTGCGGATCGTTTGAATAAATCAAGACTTCCAAAAATCTCAAATACTCCACATGTGTTTCTAAATAGTTTTCATTTATTTGTTTTAAAATGTAAAATGGTATACTTAATTACTATCAATTTTCAAGAGCTTAATTGACAGTGTTTACTTGCGATTTAACGATAGCACACTTTGGTAAATCTCGCTGATGGCTGCAGCGGATTTGTTCGATATAGCCATCGAGAAGAGAATCTCGGAACATTCCGACCGTTATTTTTTTTAATGCTTACATAAAAGGGGCTGGTCAATGGTGACCGCCCTTTCGTGATGCAAGCCTTTTTCCTCGAATCCTTTAAATCCGTCTTGTCGAATGATTCCATTTGCGCGGCTATAACTTCGAACGGAACCATGAATTCCGAGCGAGCGACGTTGTCCGTCTGAACTCGTTTGCATAATTATGGCTTGAGTACACTCCATCGTCGACTCGAAGCTTTGCGATATTAACGCAAGTGTATGATGCAAGCCGTTTTATTAATTAATTCACTTTTTTTTCAGTTCTGAAAACTTTTTCGACTATTTCGTGAGTTGAAAGCTAAGCCACTGGTTCTTTTTTCGCGTTTCTTTTTATAAATTATAAGCTTGGAATATAACTAACAAAGACCTTTGACATAGATAGAAGAAATGACGAGAACAAGTAAAAAGGTGCAATGCCTGAAATGTTAGAATCGAAAAGAAATTCGTTATAGATAGACATAAATATAATATTGTAACGTCAATTCTATCAATATAAGATTTCTATAACAATTATCGAATTTCGATAAGCGCGTTTCATATAATGTTGGATTAACACATGGCACTTTCCAATAATTTTTATTGCTACCTCAATTAACTTTAACTGGAAAACACGTATGAATATCTCCCGTTATCCTTTATTAATCGACGATACCTGTCGCGCGGCATAACTCTCCTGGAAAATATAGTTCGATATAATAATTTAATATAAACAATCACTTCTGCAGTCCGTCGCAGTATCGAATAATGGAATTTTCCCATTATTTGGGCAAGGATTGCACCGCCATATATATAATAATACAGGACAATATCGCAAGGGCCAATATCCGCAATGATCTCCGGATGCAATCCTTCTCGCTCCAAGTGCAACGGCTCCCGACAAATCTTATTTGCCGAGAGTTCGAGGAGGAGAGAGAATGAATAAGTAGTACTGCGTACGATCGATGCCATCGTGCAGACGACAGTGAAACATCGAGGGAAGGAGCTTCTAACGACCGAGTTCCGCTGTTTTGCTAATTATCCAAGGCTCACCCAGTCTCATTGCTCGAGCACAGAACCTCATGCCCCTCCCCCCCCCCTCCTCTTCAAGCCCCCTCCTTTCACCCTTCCTCTATCTATCTGTCCTCCCTCTCTGTCTCTTATCCCTCCCCATCGAGGCCAGGACTTGTCGCCTCTACGTTATCCTCCTCGAACTGCCGCTTCCACGTCCACCTCTTTCACGCGCATCACTGTATCGCGCCCCGTCACGAGAAACGGTCATTAGTCAAGGACCTCTCGCGAACAGCCATCCCATTCTCAGGATACTATCGATCAACGCGTTGAAACAGGTGTGATTCGCGTCCCTTGATCCCCTTTCTGCCGCCCGATTTGCCTCGACAATGAATAAAAATGGAATTCACACTACCGGTTTGCAAGCTGAAACGATAAATGCTTGTTTTGCTATTTTTTTTTTTTAACCTTTACCAAGATATTTTACCATTATATTTAAACGTATCAAGCTGAAAATGCAAAATTTATAATAAAAACTGCAATATCAAATTGTTTAGCAAAAAGTGCAGCGTTTTATCGAATGACAGCGCCAACTTTGTCGACCACTTCAAGCCACTTCAATTTTATCATACATTTACAGAGTGATAAAAATTAAGCGGATTTAACTCAACCGGTTAAATTAAATGTCATGCAAAAAAAAGGGGGGGGGGGAAAGATTCAAAAAAGTAGCGAACATACAGCATTCTTTATAAGCCGTACGCTCAACGTCCAATTGGTTATTTCTAGACCACAGTGCGTCAAAGACGATAGAACGGTTCTACGATCGCCGACGCGGAACGCCAGCGGAAATTATTCACAAGCCCGGTCGCGCCGGAAATTCGACGGGGTCGAGGCAAGGGTCGGATGAAATTTTCGAGTGGCGCTCTCCGTCCCTCGCGTCATCCCCGACTGTGGGGCGTGCTCGCGTCCTTTTTGTTTCTCTTCGCCACCGCGAGTTTCTCCCCGCTCCCGAGCAACCACGAGTTTCGCCGGCGGGTCGCAAACTTTATCGGGGTCCAATGATGCATCGCCCGGAAATGGCGAGGGTAGGTTCCCGGCCGGAAGTGCGGCACATACGCGCGCACATATACATCGAGTTGCGTGTAGATGTGGCCGGCGGGCTCGCGTATCTCTGCGCGCAACACCACCCTCGTCGCGCATAAATAGTCCAGTTACGACATTAGCGAAATCAACCCCCGAAACTATTTTAAATCGCATGTTATCTGCGACTCCAAATCGCTTTTATTTCGAATTTTGGCAGACCACATCGATTTTCCTGACTCCGATACGTTAAAAATTTTCAGCTTATTTAAAAGTTACATCGAGAGATATAATTGAATCGTTCACTTCACGAAAGATAACATGCGCTAAACAAAAATTTTGCCCAATTTATTTTTTGTCTAATTATAGAATTTTCCTTGGACATTTAAAAACAAAATTATAGAACCTTTATATTTTTCTAAAAAAAAATGTTTTTAACTTGGCGTAATGAATTTTCTATGCAATATACTTTGCAACTTTACTTTGCAAATACTGTAAAATTACTCTTCTTGGATAAAAGTTTAAAACTACATATTATTTTTGTTTAACAGACATATTAATATCATCTTTGAGTTCTGCCGAATCTATTGAGTTGGTAACTATTGGTCTGCGCAATATTCATATAATAAGTAAACATGCCGCAAATATGCTCGCTGGCGTAAACCGCACGAGTTGAATCGACCGAACGGTTGCAAGTTTACCAGACGATTCTCTATTTAATTACTGAGATGAATACATCAGTTACAAGCGGAAATAGAATCCTTTTGCTCGTATCCTGCATTATACAGCATATTCTGTAGCCCGCGATCTTAATTTCAACGACAGATATAAATTAATCAATGTCTAATCCTGTTCTTTCGAATAAAATTACAGGATTGTCAATTCAGAAATTAATTTCTCTTTAATTAAAATATTAATGTACTAACGGTTAGGAAATTGGAGAGTTCTAAGTAATGACTGCTCAGGATATTTTTGCTACGGATAAATTGATTTGAAACTCGCCAGAAAATCTATCATTAAAATTAAAGAGTTCTAGAAAGAGTCTGTAGATTTTGATTTGTTGAATTCCTCTGCGCATTTTTTTTTATCTACGCACGAGTGAATTATCCTCTTTTCTTCGATGATTTTCACGATAAATCGCTACCGACGTTAATATTCTTTAACGATGTGTGCTTGGCACGTCGTTGATTTTCCCGATGCCGTAAATGATCCCCGTCCATCTCAAAGGAGATTTAGGACGAGGTGAGAAAAAGAAAGCCGGAGAGAAGTGGTGCGGGGGTGGCAGATGCATCGCGTGATTCGCGTAAAACGTACGGGCGATCGCCCGGCGGAGGATTTAATGGCGCAGCCCCGTAAACGCGTTCCGGAAACGTAGCCACTGACTCGTGGAAACGAGCCCGACTAGGAAGAAAAGTAAGGCACCGCCTGCCTGTCTGTCTGTCTGACTTCTTCTTTTTCTAATCGATCGTGCTCTCGACGATCTCTCGAGCTAATTGAAAACCAGGAGTGCACGGAAACCGGGATTGTTGCAACGAAACGGCTCGTTCAATTTACTCGACTCTTGCCACCGCCGATGCCGTTAGTGCACTCTAACCATTCCGTAAAACTTGAGTGTTGTGAATTTTGTTTAATTAATAACTCTTGGAATAAATATAGAAAATCTAGAGCCATTATACAGAAGATCTAGTTGACAAGAAATAATTCATGAATTTGAATTTGTAATGTTTTTAAAAGTTAATTGCTTATCGATTTTCGGAGGCACTAGAATGTGTCCTAAAATAATGACGATTAATTTGGAAATAAATCGTGCTATAATTACGAAGTAATGAAAAATAATGCCGCATGGAAGAAAAGTCAGTTCTGACAAGTCAATTTGCGTCGTAAAACCGCCATTTTCTCGCGCGATTAATTAGCAAACTGCGTAATTTCAAGACTATTCCAAGTCGACGTTTGGGAGTGATGTTATTTACTGCAACGCAACCGCCGGCGACCTCGCGATACCGCAACCCCGCCGCAATTTATGGTCGCGACAGAGCAAACGCGCGGGCTCACGACGCGCGAGATGGCAATGTCGCCGGGTATATTACTCGCGCCAGGTATATCTGCCAGACTGCGATAGCGTATCACCGGACGGGCGGAGACTGCGTTTTCGCCGCAGCGCTTGCGGCGGCGATGCCTCATCGTCTCGAACACGTGCCGTCGCGACGCCTCTCAATGATGCAGTCTCGCACCGGTCCATCTATGGTAGTTATGCATGTACGACGCGCGTCTAGACAGTCACTGTGCTCAACGCTGTAGAAATAACGACACAGATACGCATTCCGACCGAGTTATGTCACTCGAGTTACGATATATATATAGCGGAATGAATATTCTCGTTATGAAAATACGTCGCAGATTGCTGGTGAAAAATGCGGAAAAATACACGTGGATGAAAATCATTCATCGCAAAAATCTTACATAATGTTTTATTCATCTTCGAAACATTGTCAATCTAGTTTTCAAGGAGTCACATGAGGACTTATTGATAAAACAGTATTACATGCGACATTCACAATCACGGCACAGTTCGATACACCAATAAACGAAACGACGGCTCAGCACGGAAATTGCCAGAAATCGCATCGATATCTAAGAGGATCGCTGACGAACTTTCTAATCACTTTTCTTCGTCTGCCTTCCGGTTCATCTCCACACCAATATTATCTGAAATTGCTTCGAGACGGCAAATTCTCCCGAGGCGGTTTTATTCTTGCCAAGACAAGAGCGTTTAATGCGCGCATGAGCGCGCCACGGATGATTGAATCGCTGAAAACGTTTCGTCTTATCGCAACAGAAATGGTAATCGCCAGAGCATCCTGCCCTATCGAGATTCTTCGAGTTTTGATGTATAAAGTCTTTGATGCATCAAGTATAAAGGATTCCTTTCTTTATCAATTTTCAAATTTTAGTGCAAATATCTAGGCGTTCCATGTTAACTTAAAAATCAAAATTTAATAATTTAAATCATATAATTAAAAACTATTTTTTTTTAAATAGCAAAAAAATGCAAATTGTTTTAGAGAAATTGTATATAAGAAATTATACGTAAACGAATGATACAATACAATTATCTAGAGTTTTACTTTTTTCCGCATTATATTTTATTATAAAAAAATTTTACGTTTTTCACGTTCTACACTTTACAAAATTTTATTCTCTCCTAAAATGTTTGCATCACGTTGAAGCTCGTTTATGTAAGGCGGATATATTGTTAATAACCCAAAGTAATGCGATCTGATAATTGTGCGTTTTCTTAAAACTTTCATCTAGCGGTCAACTACATCCGCGCAAAAGTGGCTTCTCCGAAATTCCGTTTACCCTTTGTAGCCCATCCTGGCGCACAACGTTATTATTACTAAGCTGCCTATAGTGGGGTTGGACCATAATACCGGCTGTGCTAACGTCGGTCTCATTTGCTTTGTGATTCTTGTTAACCGTTGAACTCGGCGGCACGAAGGCCGCGAGTCGTTTCGAATATTTCTCTTGATAGAAAAGCCCTTCGGGTAATCAGGAAACCGGAATACGCGACGTGCCCCCGAGTTTCAAAGAAGCTAAATGTTTCGGACCATCCGCTTTGAGCTTTAACTTCTCTCGCAGATGATTTCCACGCAAATGGAATAGGAAATATTAATATCAGCGTACTTTCACCGTACGATTTGTGAGTGGACGTTGCAAAGTTATGCAAGAAGACAAAGAGAATTTCAGAGCTTCACGTTAATAATTTCGCGACGCAAATTATCAAATTACTTGACGATAGGCTTCAATTTCCGAACCGTCAAATAGCAATTAATTTTCCACGAACTCAACACGATAGAATTACAGAAGAGAGATAATTTTCCATAATAACTATGCGGAGAAATATGTGAGATCTACTCTCCAAAGGGTTTTCCACGAAGTCAAATAAAGCCGCACCGCGTGGCAACGTCCCTTTAGAAATCTAATATTTCTCAAAGAATCTCTTCGAAATTGTAAACATCCTTGATCAGATTCCATGTGTGCAATCCGCCCTTCGCGATTCGCCAGACGCCTACAAAATATTTAGGAATTCCGATGGAGAGCGTGAAGGCCCTTCGCGTAAAAGGGGCGCCGAGTAAATCAGAAACGCATCGAGTTATCCCGAGGTCCGAGACGGCCGCAGCGATCAAAGGAGCCGGGATCGAAAGCGTAGAAGAGGCAGTCGTCTTGACAGGGAGTTATCCGTCAGAATTCTGAATGCATGTAGCACGGATAACGTCGTTCCACCGCCGACTCCATCGCAAAAAATATTATAACACGAACACGTATCGGGCATGCATTATGCACACGTGCACCAGAATTCCGCACGGTGGGGGAAGCGGACACGAGATGGACTCGCGTGAGAAGACATCCTGTCGCCCTGATCTACAGTTGGGTTTCTCATGCATTCGTATTTCTTCGTGATTCTTAAAAAGCGGAATGGAAAGATACGTAAATCAAGCGACGTGAGCGTTCAAGATTTTCCAACAAATGCGAGTGTATAATGTTGCGTCCATGCAACATTAGTTTTAAATAAATTAAACAAGTTGTGATATACATGTAGGATAAAAACTCAAAAACATTCTTATACGCACTTCACTTCTTTCTATCTTATTTTCCATTTTCTTGATGTGACGTTTGCGAATTAAATATCGCAAAGCGGATAGATTTCTCGTAAGAGTAAACTTTATAATTCCTCGACGAAAGACAAGACTGATCCCGTCGCGGCTTATGGTCGGATGCGCACCCTTAAAATCAAAGCTCCTCCTGGCAGCGAATGTGCATGTCACGCTGGAAATTTCACCTCGCGAATAATATTTTCCGGACAGCGGACGTCGCTTTCTGCCAGGATTCGCGAATTTTGCGCGTGGTGGATTACGCGGCAGTTGCAGCGGGACGCGTTTCGCGACGTAATCTTCGAGAATGCACTGAGCGAGATTAAAGAGTGGGCGGGGTAGACGAAAATAAACTGTAAAATACGGAATTGGTGTAACTTGTAATATCACCTCGAATCGATAGAAACTGAATGTACAGCGTTGCTCTTAAGATTCACCTTAAATAAAACGGCGAGCAATCGACTTATTTATGTACAGTTCTGGAGTTTAATTCACGTGCGTAAAAACCTTCCTTTTCGATCGCCGCCGATTCGAAAATCAATCTCTGTCCGGATCATCTCATTGTCAGTTAAAATTTATTTACAATTTTAAATGGAGAAGACAATCATTATTTAACCGCTAAATAACAATCAAGTGCAATTACCGTTAGATTTTAAACTTGAATGCACGGTGAGTTGACAGCTCAACAGTTGCCTCTGTTGAACGCAGCTGTTGCTGCTACGCTTTCTCAAAGTTGGAAGGGACGAACATTTTATGCTCGCCGCTTGTATGATTAATACATGAAGTGACCTGTCCGAAACACGCCATCGGTGGAAACAGAGCCGCGTTTCCACGACACGAAGAGGCGGGATCGACGGCGGGATGGACCGGCTTACGAGGGAGTAAAGGGCGGCGAGCGTAGAGCGGGCGGGGTGGAATTTTGCGCATAATCGCGCGTATGACAGACCGCGATGACGTAACATAATTCCGTCTCGGGAGATTCGGAAACTGGAGACGTTATCCTCGCGTCAGTTGCATACGGCGTGGCGGCTAATGAAGGAACTCTGATTAATCATGTCGACCGGTTGACGCGCTTGAAACGAATTCCCGTTGGTTTTCTGGTGCCGTAAAATGAAGCGAGAGAAGGAGAGAGAGAAAGAGAGCCGACGTAGGTGGGATTGAAGCAATTTATAGTTTCGGAACATTAAATGAACGGCTTTTGCCTGTACGAGAAATCAAGCGCTGGTTTCCACCGTTTTGAATTTATGACATATTGGCTTATCTGTAAATTAATTAAATATTCGTTTCGTCAATTGGAAATTGATTATTAAATTATAAATATTATTCCTGGAATGCAATTGTTATCAGACTTTTTGCTAACATGTTTCTTCTTTTTTTTTTTTGTTATAGGTAATCCTGTTTATCACACAACTTAAATATTTATTTGACAAACACACGCCGCAAATGCAACTATCATATCAATAATCGTGCGACTTTGATGTCTCAGGTAAGTGCGATCAGTCTCGACGTCTAGGCATACGCTGCTTGTACGTGGCCAAGCGAGTACGACCGAACTCGTAAGAGCGAGCGAAGTGCCGCTCATACCGGGAAAAGAGTCTCGAAGAATGTTTACGAGCACGAACGACGCGGTTTTACGAGCTCGAACTATGTGCGCGTGCGGATCACGAAGCTACAAGGATGACTCAGTGTGTACCCAGTGCTGTAGGTAATATTTTCGAGGCTGAGTGAAACGACTGAAATGACATCCCTGAAGGCTTGAAAAAAATGGGCTAGGTAGTTTCGAGCACTTTAAGAGACTCGATGGCAAATTGATGAAAATAATATTATTCTGAATCGGAGCTTTAATATTCATGCATTTCCTCAAATAGTAAATGTTAATAATTAAATTGAGAATAAATTGAAATACTTCAGATTATGAAATTTTAATCAAAGTTATACATATTTGTATAAACAAGAGATTTATATGTTAATGCACGATTGAATTCAATAAATAAAAAAAATTTATATTTACTTTTACTATTCAATTCAGAAATGACGACAAACCAAAGAATACTAGAAGAAAAATGTCGTAGTTTTAAAGTATAAATCAAAATTTTATTAGTATGGATTTATATACATTATTGATAAAATATATACGATATTATTTAAACAAATTATATCACATTTTATTCAGGAAGAATTAAATAGTGCGTTATATATTTTGTATCGCTACTTGATATTTATATGACTGATACTTTAATATTTAGTTTAGATTATTTTAGTACAAATTTTATTAGTCAACAAAATAATAATACTAGCAATGGATGATCAAACTTGTATTACCCACAATATTACGTTTCTGCTTGTATCGTGTCGTGATAAAGTCGTCGTTATGAATTCTGCCCCAGGGGATAGATATAGGGCTTGCGGCCACCCTTGTCTTTCGACTGGAAAACAATTTGCCGACGATATCGAGGGCGAGATTACAGCGAGTCGATCGACGTCGGCGAAAAAATACTGCATGTTCCGTGTTTATCGAAGTCTATGTTAGTTCGCGCTTCCCTAACAATAGTGTCCTACTTTTGTAACAACTGTAACGCTCATATCGAATTCTCCAACTGTTAAATCAAGTTCGCAACTATGTTGCTCACCACAAAATCATGCTTTTGTTATCGACAGTAATGCGAACATTGTTTATTATCCACTATTACACCGTATTATTTTGCCCGATCAGCTATTATTAAAGCAATTAATAGCATCAAAAATGTATTCAGCTCCACAGTTAGTTATTCTGGTAAAGATTACATTATAATAATTATAGTTGTTTGTTTTGCTAAATAAGTTCATGTTTTGCTGCAATGTTATTTTCATCGTTTTATCGAAAAAAGAAAAGGAATAGCTTTCTATGATAAACTGTTGCAAAATGAAATTTGTATTTATTTCTCTACATTTACAATTCTCCTTTTAGTAAGCAATAAGACCGCTTTATTCCCTTTTCTATTTACTATGCTTCGAGCAGTGCCGGTTTTAAAATCAATTCGCCCCTAGGCAATATTTCGGTGCGCCCCTTGCATTTTTTAATTTAAGATGGGAAGGTATCAAATAAGTGAAAATCGTGTTAAATTTTTTAAATTTTCATTCACTTCGTAAACAAAAACAAGAGCAAAGAAATAAAATATGAAAAAAATAAAATATAAGCTTAAATCAATAAAATAATATTAAATTAATATATATTAAAAGACATCTCGAGCCATCGCTGGATGTTAGTGCAAAAATTATTAATGTTTTTGTATAGAAACTTAATTTGTCTACTAGAGACATTATTAAAGTGTATACTGATCTCGGATTCGAGATACTAAAGTGTACGAAAATGACATACGTCGATCTCATTTTCAGTTTGGAAATTATTTTTACTTCACTTGTCACTTTCGCGTGTTTTTCAATGGTTTGTGTAAAAACTGTTTGATCAATTTCCACAGAAAACTAAAGAAAACTTGTTTTATTTCACAATTGTTTAAGTTGTTCATTGTTTTAGCGACGGATGGGCGCCCCTAGGCAATTGCTTATGATGTCTAGTAGTAAAACCGGCACTGGCTTCGGGGCAACATTGAGACAAAAATCGAAGTCCGACACGTACTCTGCATTAGAACTTTAAAACCGACGGCAACACGAAGGATTTTATCAGAAATGTCGCTCTAAAAAAAAGCTCAAACCCACGGCAGGTTGCCTATTATAACCATCGTGAACAAAGTAGCAACTCTTTCGCGAGAAAGGGAAGGAGCGAGATAGAAAGACGCAGATCAACGATGAAATGGGGTACCAGTCTGACTGCTACAGGGTGATATTAAATCCTCGATGAAAAGGAACTCGCACGAAATCAGTCGCGCGAGTCCTTAGACGCTCTCTTTCTGTCCTGCCGACCGGTTATATGAGAGAAGGCAAACCTCCGTGATTGCCTGCCGCTGAAAGGGATCATGACGGTTTTTTGTTTAATTTTCCGCTCGACGCCGGAAGTCGAGAGAAGAGGAGCGAATACCTATCCCCCTACGCCGCGCGCGCGGACGCGAGCGCCGGCGAGAGAAAAAACGAAGGATGGGAAAAAGAAAAAAGGAAATCGAGCAATCGATGCGCGTCGCGCGTGACCGGAGTCCGGGATGCGACGATGAAGACGGCGTTCGGCGATTCTGAGGATGTCCGGGAGATTCCTGTTTTGAGATGTCGACGGAGAATAGCTTCGCGCTGCAATTAGGCTGGCGCGTGTTTCCCCGTTTCTCATTGCCAGCTAAATTCACAGCTATGTGAGTAAGTTAGCAAGTTGTAACATTACAGCGGTGGAGGTGCTTCGATTGTTAAACAGCGCAAGATATAGTGTTGCATAATCAAGAGAAGTGTGCGAGAAATTGACTAAAAAGTGGAAATAGATTGAAAAGGAGGACGGTTGTGCTACAACGGTATGCAAAAATTGCAGTCACTTCTTCTCTCAGTTTTCAAATAAGGAGAGAGAGAGAGAGAGAGAGAGAGAGAGAGAGAGAGAGAGAGAGAAAGAAATGAGACGAGTCGCTGCGGCAGGGCTGAACGTGCAACGGATGCTAAAAACTCGGCGGAGGGTGTGGGAGAGCAAAGGGCCGCGTCGGCGGGTATCGAGGAGAAAGGGGTGGTCGAGAAAGTTGCTAGTATCCAATCATAGGAGGATATTGTGGGATCATAACTCCGCTTGCCGCCGGTCTGTCGAAGTCCTGAAGGACTCTCTTGCTACTTCATTCCCCCCTCGTTCTTCAATCCTACCCTCTCACCCTCCCTTCGCCCGCGTTTCTTCCCCGCAAGCAGCTAGCTGACTCGGCGAGCGGCGATAGCAATTGTTTCGCGGCCGCTCGACATTTTCGTCGCGCGAGGCTACTCTCTTTAACTCAACGTAAGCTCTTCTTCTTTCACTTGAATTTTTTAATTATATTTTTGCTACAAAAGATCCCGCGCTTTCTTTCTCCCCGGAGTTTTCTGAAGTTACCCAGAGAACAGCACGTAGCGTACTTATAGTTTCTCGCTACTTTTCATCTGCAGATTCTTTGATCAATTTATAATTTGTTGGAATTATGATTAATCAGCCGCGTGAAGAATAAATTTAAAATGCAAGATAATATTTTTATAAAGATAACAATGGTCAATGGTCAAAATATTTACTTTTAGATGACTCAGACATCTTATAATTACGCTTTCATTGTCTGTAAAAGATTTTAATATATCTTGAGACATTTTAAGAATCTAAAACAGACTAACATTTATTTGACAAATTATACACTTTT
Source organism: Linepithema humile (assembly GCF_040581485.1). Taxonomy (NCBI): domain Eukaryota; kingdom Metazoa; phylum Arthropoda; class Insecta; order Hymenoptera; family Formicidae; genus Linepithema; species Linepithema humile. The sequence goes on along the minus strand of NC_090128.1, from coordinate 28,881,656 downwards.
AATATAATTGTGAAATATAAAATGTAACATAAAACATCATAAAAGAGTCATAAAAGAGTGTCCCTTAATGCACAACTCGTCTGTAATAGCAGTCGCGCAGGCTGGGACAAATTACAAATTATAATATTGTGTGCGCGACAACATTTCATCGCGCACAGTCACGGAGATAAAGTCGACTCCTGTGCAGTAAACAACGAAAAAAATGTTAGCGAGTTAACACGATAATACAACCACGTCGTTTACGTTTTGCGTGCGAATGCGGTCACATAAAATAAATTAACGGATCAACGAGACGAAAGAAGAGAAGCTCGCAGCTGCGTTGCGGAAATGTGGCTGTTTCGTCGACGCTGTGCCGGGCGACGAAATACGCGACTCTCCCTCGGATAATGAGGGATGAAATATGCACCTCGAGTTATCCAAGCCGAGAGACAATGTAACGGCCGAGATGAAGAAGCCAGCGCGTAGAGTTCTTCGTCGGGAAGGGATTTTCGATCTTCTGATTAATTTCTATTTAACGGTGAAGAAAACATTTTTTAAATCAAAAGCGGTCTGATTTCAAAGAATAAATCAAACATAAATTTCACAAGTTCTATAAAGATTGATAGATTTCAAATCTTGTCAGTAAAGAATCTAAATTATAAATTATCGTATAATGAAAAATGAAATTCTTGGTTCAACATTTTAAACTAACGCGTAAATAAATTTTATCAGACATACTTTAATGGCGAGAAACTGTTATGTTTTAAAACATTTTAAAAAATTAAAAATTCTTTTAATTTAATAACAAGCGCATAACACATCATTCAAACGTTAGCTTCCCAAGACGCGACTTCGAAGACGTGTTTTACATTTGTTTGGGGCGAAGCGAGTAGCGGCTGTAATTAAAATTTGTCTGAGGGAGGTCGCCCTGATTTTCGTAGTTCGCGAAGAGAGACAGACAGAGAGAGAGAGAGAGAGAGAGAGAGAGAGAGAGAGAGAGAGAAAGAGAGAGAGAGAGAGATGAGAGATGAGAGAAACACCTGAGGATGGCAGCGACTTTCTGCAGGGATTTCCTGCGGCGTCTACCTCTCGTCTGATATCAACAATCATCTCGCTTATCTTAATACAGCATCGCGCTCGCGAGCGCATCTTGATCTCGTTAAACTGTCGCAACTTTTTGAAACTACCAACCATCGCCGCCGAAATTTACAGACGGAAATAGCGGAGGAAATTTGCAAGGAAATTTTGCGGCCTGTAAGAACGATTTATTTGCGCGAGAATGGACGAATGGTCCTTTATGAATAACGAAGACAGATTCTCGTGAAAGTTTCTATTGAGATCGACGAGCAAGCGATTTTCTTTTGAATCGCACGCGCCACACGATACGTGTGTACGACGTGGAAGCAATTTTATCCATATAAGATAATTGCAGTTCCGATGCTTAAAACTAAAAATTCAAGATTTCAAAATCCAAGAATTTTTTTAATTCTTATAATTTTTAACTCTTAACAATACGGAGATTCAAGAATTCGAGAATCAATAAAATCGCGTTTTCAAGGATTCGACTTCAAATATTTTACATATCCATAAATTGGAAATAATTTTATTGCACAAAGATATCGGTTGGCGAGCGCAATTTTAATCATTTAAAAAATATACAAGACATTTGCTACTTGATTAAGTCAAATCGCAAATTGCTTCGCGAAAAATGAAAATGTATCTCGCGAATCACGATAACGAAGGCTGCATCGATCTTGCATGTTGTGTAATATATGCATGATTCCGTGGCGCGAACTTTCCTTTCGCCGCCGCGCGCGATAAGGAGTTACGCGAGATTTCCTCGGTTCATCGTCCACACCAGAGACTTTATTTCCTGAAGGAATACGCGCGCTTACCCTCGGAGACCGTTACGCATCCGTAGGAATCGATGTTGCGTCTATAAATCTCGTCTCGGGATATTAGTTAATGCACCGACGTCTCGACGCGCGATAAATCTGCCGCTGAATTTCCACCGTCGAATCGACGATGCGCTTCGCATCCATCGAATCCGTAGACCGGCTACGTCGATGCGAATCGTTCGCCGTATCGATCATCCCGAGCGAAACAACTGTCCGTTGTTCTTCATGCATCGCCGCGTTTTCAGGGATTTTTCCTGGACGAATGCAGAGTGCTTTTTCTTCGACGTTCGAACGCACTCGATGCAAAGCCCGGATGTTGGAAGTAATCCCGTCCGTTCAGAAATCAAAATCTGACAAGAGAGTTTTTCTAAATCCCTTTGATCGAGTACGAGCGTACGTCATGCAATACTCGTGATATTTGCAACGTTAAGATGAATAAGTGCGGCATAAAAAGAGACAATTTTGCATATATTACTTATATTCATCTCGCTTTACTAAAATTATATTTCCCATATACTTCTCGCAGAATGAAACACATAAATCTTTATTACGCCATATACTTCGCCATAACAAGAAAGGAAAGCTTCCACTCCTCTTACTTTCAAGTTTTCACCATAGGACTGCGCGGAAAACCCTTGCGTTTTATTTATATGCCGCCGGATCATTAGCGCATTCAATCGCAAAAAAACATAAAATGCTTTATTTTAGTAAAAAGATAACATATATACAATGATCAGAGATGAAGAAAACACAGAAAGAGGCACCACTGCGTCTTTAGAACGGACCACATACGTCGATTGACCCCGGCTCTCCCTCAGGTGCAATATACCGATCGGCGGAACCGCCGCCACACCGCCGTCACCGCCACCGCCACCGCCACCCATTTCTGCCGATATATTCCCACAATAATCGACCGTAAGCCGCTCCAAAATCCCACAGCCCGCGGCGCGCAGCAAATAAAGACAAACAAACCGCGCCGACCTACCCTAATTCCGTCGGATGCCGCTGTGGAAAGTCGGCCATTGGGCGAGAGGGAAGGCGGGGAGTGGAATTTTCCTCTGCTAGAATGTTCTGTATTTCGGTCCGGCGGCGAATTATATACCGGACACGATAGAACCTCAAAACGGGGACTCCATAATGAATTATATAATCTGGATAATACACATAATAATCGGATCGAAATGAAAACTCAATATAAAAGTGAAATGTAAAACAGGTTGTGCGATAAAAATGCGGATAGCAGTTTCAAAACTGTTTTTAAAAACAATTAAAAAAAATAAAACAAATTTTTATTTGAAAGATAGAATAAAAACAATGCATATGTGTATATAAAAATATATATTATATATATATTTTTATATATATATATATATATATATATATATATATATATATATATATTCGCAACATTAAGTTTTTTTAAATTTTAAATTGTTCCGATTCGCCACTGTTTCTCGATGTTTCACTAATGCAACGGATTAAAGTGTTGCTATTGTTATCGACGCAAAGAATGTTATTCTTTCATCTCCGTGTTTTTCTCGTTGATCGCGCTCATTAGCCACCGGGATCTAATTTCCATTCGAGCCGGAAACGCTAACCGACCGGGACATTTACTTCGCCGTATCGAACAGTGGAAATTGGATCCACCCGGCTGCTGGCGTGCTCGACTCTTCTGTTAATTTCGCTAGCGCGGCGGATAATCGAAATTCAAGAAGGCTCGTAGCATGTCGATGGGATAGAAAAATACGAAGAGGCTGCGATAGCAAGTGCCGTGTCGGCTCTTTATGAGGTACACGGCTTTCAAACTGATTGAGACGTAGTTTGTCGTATTTCTTTTAAAAAATCTCTAAAATACTTTGTGCCATGATTAGCAAACCTCTTTACAACATACCGATCTGTAAATTGAGTTTATGACATTGAAATTTAAGCCAAAATTTCACAGTATCAATAATGATTTGATATTATATTATTTTTATATTAACTGGTAAAAACAAAAATTTTTGGACTATGAATCAAGGTATTAAATATAGCAATCAAAGTCAGCAATATCACTGTTATATAATTTGAAAACTATTTTTTACATTACAAAATTCACTAAAATTATTCTTATTATTCGTCAAAAAATTTTAAATAATCTTATAATGTATAATTAAGAAAAATAATATTACTATCATATATATTAATCTATCCTACTTCAAAATTTTATAAACAATTTTGCATAAATAAAATAGAATGATTCAATTAATTATACTTTATAATCAATAACGAATTACTTGTGATAACCGCTCCAAATATTATAATCTATTTTTGATTACATAGCTTTTCAGATTACTATAACGTAGTCAAAAATCCATTCAAGCATCATCGATCACTAGTGATCATCCGTAAACTTCTCTTCAATTCTTAATTAGTATAGCTTACTCGAAGTTTCTAATTAACTTTCTCGTAGAGTATGGTAAATGCACTTCAAGTAAAGCACGATAAAATATTCAACTGATTCACCGTTTCTATGCGTGGTTCAAACCGCGAAGCAATTGAGTGGACGAAGCTCGAGTAACGATCGCTCATCGTCACTTGGAGGACACGTCCGACGATTTATGAGCTGTAAAAGTTCCGCGGGATTAATGTAGCTGATTTGCTAAAGTGTCGGCACTTCCTCGAGTTTTGTGCTCCGCTGTATTATCAAAGACTGTTTAAACATTTTCGTGATTACGAATTCATGTATTGTTGTATTTTTAGAGTTGTATTCATGTATTGTTGTATTTTTAGAGTTGTATTTACAATTTTTTGAAGACAATTGCAAAAATATTGCCGTTTAAATATTACAAAATTTTGCAGATATTTTATTAACATAATTTTAACAAGTTTGATAAAATTAAACTACGAAACCTCCGAGGATGAAATTATTACTGAAACAGTCAATTCGAAGAAACTTCGGCAGTAATGATAGATTGACATGGTAAATGATAGATAGATCGGTGCAGATAATTTATTTGTCCATACATTCGAAAGGGTATCGATCTTAATTCCTAACTTCTTGGTAAACTTTCCACCATTTGTACTCTGAAGAATTCGTCCCGAGCGATACTAAAGTGCGGCAATTTGCCAAGCGACAAATTACTTGGGCTTATGTCATGCCGCTCCAACATGTCACCAGGATGCTCGTAACCAGGATCTCGACCTCACTTGCTTTCATTATTTCGCTAAAAGCGCGGTAGAAATAAGACGTTGTTCATCCATCTTAATTTATGCCCCGCGACATTTTCGCTACATCCGCGATATTCGCTACTTTCTCCACATTTATCCCAACCAACTTTTGTGCAATTGAAAACGTGTGTCAGTTGCAAAAACAAAATACGATAGTTCTGCGACGTCACGTGTAAGAAGCATGCAATCTTAACTAAATTTCAACTCGCGCACCGCCTGATTCCTTATTAATGTACGCGCACGTATTGCGAAATCCCTGAAAGACACACGCGTGCGAGTGCGATAAAAGTTCCATTTCCCGTGCATTAATTCCGGCAGGGAAGCCTTTATGACGGCACAGCCGGAGTTCAAAATTCAATGGAACTTTTCAGACAATGGCGGCCGCCGACTTGTTCAAGGGTGGTTCGGTGATGCGGAAACAAAGCGGGTGAAAAAGAGAAAGATCGAGGAAGAGGCGAAGACGACGACAGTGTCGTAAGATCTGAGACAGTGGTTCTTAATCCTTTCAATGTCTGCAACTTCTCGGACGCGAAATATATCTTTTCTCGCGTCCTTATAAAAGTAAATATAACATTTATTTTCGTAAGATCGCGAGAAAATTTTTATTTTACCGACCGATAATGAAGCGTCTGCGCGTTCTTTTAAAAATCCAGCGCATGGTCTGGCTTTTCTAAAGAGTGCGTGACATTTGATTAAGAACCACTGACTTAAGGAGCGAAGGAAAAGGAGGAGAGGCTGAGTGCCATGCGGCTAAAGTCTACCGACGGTCTTTGTACCTCCTGGCTTGGTACCCCTAAGATTATTCATTTGGCCTCTTAATTCATTTATCTCCCGATACTCTGTGTCCCTCTTACGCTCGACCGCCTCTCCTTCTAATACTCCGTGTGCGACGCCGATGGCGGCAGCTTTTAATTCTATAAAGCGAACGATAAATTGGACGTCCCCGAGAGCCCGAATTATTATTCTACCGGGACGAGTTATTTTGCTCGAGGAGCGAAGCGTGCAATTATTTCGATCTGTTCTCGATGTCGCAATCGCGGATAAAACGACGTTGCAAAACAAAGTGCGATCATTTTTAAATGCCCGACTTTTAGAGATTAAACTTCTTTGCAGCAGTTAAACAAATAAAAATTTGTATTTATTTTAATATTATATGAGAATTGCAATTCCAAAAGTTTTCTATACAATTAAATATACTTATATTTTATTTCAAAAAGGTGTTTATTTAAAATAAAAATTTCAAATTTTGTATATTATTAATATACATACATATTACATATTATTAATTCTTTTCCTGTTTATAATAAAGTTTCTTGTACAAAGAATAGATAAGATATAGAACTGGTATTTATAAAAATTATAACTTGAGAATCAGCTAAATTTACTTTACATAAAAATATCCTATTTATTCTTATCTTTGTCTTGCAATAAATTTGCTCACGCTAAATTTCACAATATTTTCCGAAATATCCTTAGTGGCAAAATCGTGTCGGATAAGCTACGACTAAGCGACTTGAAAAGATTTAGGTTGCTGCGAAATCTATCGGTCCTTTCTAAGATACACGCATGTCTCGAAAGGATTGGAAGTTCCCAATAAGAGATCGCAGCCTACTACTTTAAGAAAAAAAGAGAAAAAAGTAGGACAAAATGCTTCGGACGAAACCACCTCGGAACATCCAATATGTCTGTCCCCCCGGCTTCGATTTTCCTTCTAGTATCTGGGCCACGAAGGTCATTACACCGTGTTCTTCTATAACCGACCTGTGTCCTCCGAAGAAAACGTCATTATTACCGCCGGCCTATCTTTCAATAGCTCAACTAACTCCTGTCGTTGTTTTGCTTATACCGAACACAGAAATAAAATAAAATTTTTTCTCAACATTTTTACACTCACTTTTTTAGTAAAGCCGTTTAATTTCTTTTTGTTTTGCTAAAATCAAATTTAAGGTTGTTAATTGCTTTCACACGCAAGAATTATAATAATTAATGTTGTTTTAAATTATTTCTTGAATTAATTATATTTCTAGGATTATATAATTTTTGTAAATATAATAACCATGACTCATTGTGAATTATTTTTCTAGCAAAAAAATTTACTATCAAATTAAAGAAAAATAGCAGTAAAGCATATAGTATAATATTACACAATTTTCAATTAAAATATTTAATTAAAAATATGAGAAAAAAAGAGAGAGAGAGAGAGAAAGAGACATATTTTATATTCATATGTATTAAAAAGATTTTTCTATAATATTTCTAATAATGACGAAAAAATTTATTCTTTAAAAAATAGCGCAATTTTTCACACATTTAATTGTTTCCGCAAAACATTTTTATACATCCGTCAAATTTAACGCAAATCTCCGCTATTAATTAGGAAAAGACAGTGGCTGAGATGGTAAATTTGGCTACGTACACGAATCACGGCAAAGCTAAAAATAAATGCAGATAAATTCCGCGCATTCCACGAAAGCGGCGACTGGGAAAAAAGACAAAAAGAGAATATATCGTGTTCTCTCGTATGGTTGGCCGGATTTGTGTATCGATTGTATACGTTCCGATACGCCCGCGTACATTTTGCTTCAACTACACACATACAAATACACGTGTACCCCACTCGTTTCTCGAGTATATGTGTATATGTACGCGGTGTGCGCGAACGAGTAGGTACCGGAAAAGTAGCAGCATTGTTTTGTTCTATCGTGCGCGATTAGCCGATGCTCGGAGCACTGTTGTCTACAAACTGCGTTTATTGGGTTTATCGGATCGGTAAGCCTGCCTGTTTGCTCGTCGAACAAACCCAAGAATAATGTTACCGATTCGACCGACCGGTTTTCATTACGTTACGTTCGCCATGTATACAATCGCTTCTTCCTCTCTCGTTTTTAGTTTGCTTCTTGTTGCTTTACATCCTCCTATTGGAGCTATTTGCATACACCGTCTTTTTTTAACAGCACAAAATGCACGTTATTATTTTTGTAAAATCTTTGCTTTGCAACCTTGTAAATTAAAATAATGCGTTATTACTTTTTTGAAAATTATTTTATTTTTGCGACAATTAATCAGGACGAAAGGTCTCACGAGCGTTCATGTAATTCTGCAAGAACGTCGCGATCATAAGAAAACTTGGTGGTGGTACCAGTGCAATCATTTGAGTGTCTTAATTATGCAGCTCTCCGAAATGTACAAAAGAAAACAGAGAGAAATGTAGAAGAGAAAAGCATTCGTATCAGTAGGTCCCGCACAATGGCGAGTTAATCCTATTTCATTCCGAGTCACTTCAGCCGGCTCGAGCATGAAGCGCCAATATTTCCCCACGGCAGCGAGAACGAAGGAAATCTTATGGTCTCGAAAATTGCAACGGCAACCGCGGGATTACAGTTACAACCAGTTGTGAATCTGACAAAGCCTAACAGACAAACGAAAACATTTTTATCCAACAAAATCGTAATATTCTCGTACATTGCTGATTTTTAAACATGTGACATTTTTATAAATAATATATTATTTGGATCTTTTTTTTTTTAATTAAAATATTTTCTTTTCTCCAATTGGCAGTTAACAGTAATTTGATAGCAAATAATGATACAAAAAATTTAGTTAAGACAATTTAATAAAATATAATGTAAGTGTCGCTGGTACTCGTATCGTAGAACAATGGCAAATATTCTACAACATAGCATATCCAGGCTTTTATCTCCACAGTATGAAACGCCAATGTGTACCATTGATAAGAGGCGACACATGGAGCTGGACTGTGGATAGAGCAGTATTCCGCCACTATACAACAACAACACATGCTACTAACTACATTTACTGTGAACTACTAAAACACTACACTCGCCTCATAACCTCTCTTTTTAGCGGGTAGGAAGCGGTGGGTTTCGAACCCGAACATTCAAGAACCCAAAGTCATAACACTGACACTGAGTATGCATGACCATTAAAAGAGTAACACACTTAATATATAAGAATATACTTTTATGTACTTTTTACATTATATTATCATATATTATTTATGTTTTTATTTATAGATTTTTTTCTACATAAAATAAATCTTTTTTTACAAAAATTTGATAAAATTATTTTCTAATATTTTTAATTTTAAATGTTAAATATGTTTTTACTAAACAACTAAATCTGTTAATATAAACTTATTTATTTATTTATTTATTTATTTATTTATTTATATATATATATATATATATATATATATATATATATATATAATTATTTTTTTGTCTATCATATTCATTCATAATAAAAATAGTTTTACAAAATTTAATAATTGCATAAATTTATATATATATTTATATATATATATATATATATATATATATATATATATATAAATTTATGTAATTATTAAATTTTGTAAAATTGTTTTTATTATGAATGAATATGATAGACAAAAAAATAATTGAATTATTCTGTTTTGAATTTTATATGCATTTTAATGTCATAAACACAAGTTACATAGATCATATCGCATATTGAAAACTTTTATCCCTCTGGAAAAAAATGTCAAAACGGCAACTCGATGTCTCAAATTTTCATGCTATCTCATATTCGTTTGAATTATGATAGATTGTAATAAAAATTGAAGGTACCCTATACGACAGCTGCCTGCGGGACTGTGAGCGGAATAAAGAAATACCTCGTATGTATCTATGAGAAACCATCACTGACGCAATTGCGTACAGGTGCAGGCACGCCGATATATGTGCACGACGAGATGCATCTTCCAACGATGTCAGCAATGGCGTATCTTTCGCGAAACCGTCGGGGGCCTCTCGAGAGGGTATCGCGGAAAGACGTATCGAATTTATCACTTCAGTAAGACGCGGAGAGGGTAGGTATGCGCGCAGCAACTACCATTTCGCGGGAGTGAATTTTCCTATACGTCTCCCGTCTACTCTTCCTGCTATGCGTCGCCCGACGCCCGGAAAATGACATTACGGTTATTCGATTTGTTTCTTCGCACCTTGATAACTCCCCCGGACCGGAAACGCCGCGAGATATTTCGCGAACGCAAGCGCTATGAATACAGACGACGACGATCGAGACGCGTGCCTCGAATCGGCCGATGTCTCGTTTATTATTCGTTCGCCGTGCGCTAAAACACGTCGAAGACATGAGTCACTACTATTTATTGCAGGTATCGTTTTATAAAAGTGAAGAGAATGTGCAATTGAGATGTAAGTTTTAATAATCGATATAAATTTTATGAAAACAATTCTTGTAAAAGTTTCCATTTCCAGACAAGAAAATCATATAGTTAACGTTGTAACATAACGCGCGTCCAAACTACTTCTATCATATATACTATAAAGTATTTATTTTTATTGTAAAATTTTAAAGATTTATTAATAAAATAATAATTAGTAATATTCTTATAAAGTTATAACAAATGTATATATAATAATATAATAAATCGATTTTTCTAACATAAACTGCAATATAATAGCTCATCGTTACTTTGAACGATTAAAGAATATTTGTCTACAGTATTCTTTTTTCTTATTTCCACTTTAAATAGAAAAAAGGAAAAGAATGAATAATCAGTTTCGAGACTTCTGTATAATAGAGATTCTCACAAAATCGAGTTGGTCTTCACTTAGCCAGTCACTAATGTATCAGGCATCGGAAAACCACTCATTAGAAATCCGTTGTTATTAATAACACTCTTCTCATTAAAGTCAGCTGTAACTATAAATTCCTGCCTCCATCAATTAAGTGCGAAGAAACTCGCAAAAGGGTAAGAGAAATTGAGAAAACAAATGAGAAAGGTTAGTCGATAAGCGATGGCCTCCGACCGGCCGAAAGCTCTAGGCATTCAGCCCTCAGGAACTGCGAATGGAATGCTGCGATAAATCTCGCGGCGATCGGTCGAAAAGTGAACCGCAAGCGTTACGGCTTTAAGCTCGCCGTGATCGCTAAGCTTTCGACCCTTGTCGGCGAGAGAAACGCTGGGCCGGACCTACGGTCGACTGGTAGGGCTTAATAGAGAAAATCGGAAAAGATCGGTCTAGCTGGCTGATTTCTATGACTCGTGAGGATGTAAGCCCCGAGTTGTAGACATAGACATATGTGAGTATTTCTCAAATTCAAGCACCATGATTGGGAACAGAAAATCGGAAATATGTCAGTCGTTATTATCTTAGGCGATTATTTCAATATTGTGCTTATTTTAGACCCGAAGAGTCAATCCTTAAATCAAATTGCGAAATTGAATTTGTTCTTGTACTTTTATCTTACTTCTTATTTAAATTATTAAATTTTATTTTATAGAATTATATTATTACTGGTCTACATTTATCAGTGGTAAATTATCATTATCCAAGAGTTAAAAATAAACATAAAAAATTGAAATGCAATTCGCACAAACTAAATTTAACTCTCTGTATAGTAGACGCTTTCTCATCTCACTAGCCGTAGTTTAATTCGCAGAGGTTTAATCTAGCCAAAGTAGGCACGAAAGCCATAGTCGCGCATTGTCTCTTCATGTGTGCGGGTCCATTATTTATCAAGAAACGTGCTCTCGCGAGAACGAAGCGGAATAGGTGGGTGAATAGGTAGGTAAATCTCTCGCAACGAGATGCATCAGACTCTGTTCCCTTGATGAATGTTTCAGGAATGTATAGTTCGAGACGCGAGAGTTTAAGTAAACTGCCGCTTGCCTCACGGGATAGATGACCGGTCTCTGTGTACCGAGGCTGTTAGACGAAAAACCAATCGCCGTCCAGATTGTCTCGTCAGGAAAAACGCGAAATGGACTCACGTCCAGCGACATTGGAAAGCCATTTCTGCCGTCCATCAGGCCATCATTTGTTCGCGCTCGCCCCTCCTTTCCCTTTCGTCGTTATCCGAGATCCGAAGATACTTAACCCCTGCGATTCGCTTGCCCATGAACAAGATGCTTGAGAGATATATGAGGGCCATCCCGAGCAATCTAGATGGATAGACCAGTATAGTCTTGCATGGTCTTGGCTAGCAATACGATCTTACCGATCCTAGTATCAGGACGATAAGGTCGAATTCATTGTGAGACTGAAGTGATCATTCAAGAGATCTCGTTTTTCAGAAAATTTTATCACTTTCTGATAATCCAGATCTACTTTCTATCAATTTGCTGCAATGGTTCGTACTTTATCATTGTTTGCTACTTCTAATTATTTACATATATTTTGTACCTTTATCTGTTATATGTACTCAAGCCTTTTAAGATAGTGTAAGAGAACTCGAAATGCAAATAGTCATAGTTTTATACAGCATAATAAACAAGGACAAATGTGATATTCTTTTATCTTTTGTAGAATTTTGAAGCCAAAACCAAATTGCAATCTGTTATTGAATTCCGAAATGTATTCAATTTCGAATGGATTAACACCGAACGCATTTAATAAATTTTGCTTCCTCTATATTTTAGTTATGCTGAAATTATAATTATGGTCGCATTATCATATTGATCTAGTTAACCAACGCTGCAAATTGCAAAGGCAGTTTGAATTAATCCACTCCGGTTAGCAATCCTCTGTTCCTTTCCAGATTACAGACCTATCTGTGGCATAGACGAGTAGACAACATTTAGTCAACCGAAGTTGCCACTAACGAACGTTAGTGCAATCAGCTCCTGGAAAGGACCCTTAATTAACTACGACTGTGACACTCCAAACGCGGCTTAAACTCCCTTACGTTCGCTGGACTCAGATGTAGCAGCCCTACGATCCATGAATTCCTAACGTCCGCCATTAAACTTTGTTCTGAGTCATAAATGTTTCATTAAAAATTTAGTTGGTGCCATAAAAGGATGTCATTGCCCCTGTTCTTGGCAAAAGTATGCCTTATCTGAAATGAGAAGCTTTTTATGCAATGTGTATCACAGATACATATCTATTAAGGCTCCTGGGTAGTCACCGCAGCCATATTAGATTCGTGACGTCAGAAGCGAGAAATGACACGCCGAGAATTCTTGCGTGCCATTTCTAAATAAAATGATAATTTAACAAAGTAACACTCTAGATCGCTTTAAGACACCTGTAAAATTGTCCGAAAACTATGCTTTTTCCTTGACAGGTTATAAACAATCGTTAAATCAACCGTGAAGCGAAGCCTAATTATGCGAGAAAACACACGGTTGACAGCTGTCTGTATGAGTAGAAAATACTCCTTCTACGTTGGGCTTTCCCTGCTAATCTTAGTTTTCGGATAATTTTACAGGTTTCATGAACACGTCACATATCACAGCACTAACATTTAACGAATATTAACGAAATGGCACGCAAGAATAAATTGGGTAGTCAACATGTCATTTTTTCACGTCTAATAGTTCATCGATTCTCCACCTAAGACGCTGCATGAGAATTTCTGTCATATGGACATGTCGGTAACGGTACTAAGCTATATATATTCTGTATTTATCGCGTTTATTTTTTTGTAAACAAATTTTTGAATTATAAATTAGCATTTTGTATGTTATTCAGTAATTTACTTTTATCGTATCAATTGATTAGGTCAAACTGTTACACTATTTACTTATACAATAAATCGACTAGGTAAATTCGACTAGGTTTTTATTCCTACCACAATTATGTCGCCACTGTCAACGCGGAGTTCACGGCTACGGGACCAGGAGCCTTAACTTCAAATAAATTATTGTGTTCAACTTTTATAAGATATCTTATAGTTTGACAGATATATGTGTAGATATATTCTTACACATCAAGTATATTTGATTCAAAATTTTCTTTTTTAATTTTACGAATATAAGAGAGTGTGCAATTTATCCGTTTGGTATTTTTGTGAATTTCTCGCGTACGCAAGAAATTGTGGAGGAAGGCAGAAGTCATTCCGATAGGACTCTCGGAATGAGACGACCTGCTGAGGACGTGATTCTCTCTACGAACGAGTGTGAATGTGCGATTCTACACACGAGTGGAAACGCGCGGGCACGCGCGTGTGAGAGAACAACGACGAAGAGAGTTCGTTCCGGTCGAACAGAGGTGCATCTAGAGAAGAAACTCCTTTGAAGTTTTGATCGAGCGTGGGGTATGTTGGAACCCGTTCGCTTTCGAGAAACGCGCGTATCGAGAGTCGACATTCGAGCGGCGCGGCGCAGCACGGCGCGTCAAAGGCCAAAGGGAAATGTAAAAAGTCTTTAATCAATGGCTCGTTTTTTCACTGCTCGTTGATTCGTTGGAACTTCGCCGCCATTTCATCTCAAGTTCTCGCTTCGCAATTCGGTCCCAATTCCGATAGTAAAATTTTTGAATTTTAAATTTTCTCGTATAGAGAAAGAGGGATAGAGATAGGAGATAGAAATGCAAACATATCTAAACAATATTAAATGTTTTTTTGAATAATAAAACATATTTCGCGATATCTAATCATCTGCCTGAATAATTCACAATCAGATCCAAAGCTACGTGCGAAACGAACAAAATCTCACCATACAGATAATATACAGAGCAACGGTATTTATTTGAACATAAAAAAGATAGTAAAAAAAAAAAAGATAAATATCTATATAAATGAAGAAAAAGAAAAGAACCATCAGAAGTATCAAAGTGGCAATTTTGTAAAGCGCCACATGCTATAAAAAGGAAAAAAGGAAAAAAAGAGAAACTATAGCGTCCATTGCGAGAAATCCATAAATTAGAAGAAGAAGAAGAAGAAGAAGAAGTACAAGACAATAAAAAATCTTGAACTACTTTCATGCTTTTCGCGCGAGCAGAAATATCACTCTTAAAACACGTATAAAGTACCGGAAATTCTTATCATTGTTGGAATGTTAAAAATCTTTAAATATGAGATTCGAATTTATTTTCTATTCTTCTACCATATTTTAAGTTTTAACGATAAAATGTTCTCTTGTGAAATATGTACAGAAAACATTTCACAGATTTTTCACAGACGCATGACAAAGCATGCGAATGGTTCATTTCCTCTAAACTGTCCCTAGGCCAGATTTTTGGAAGCATCCGTAAGCCCTTTGTGACTGGGCAATACGCCAACGCAGTTCGTTGACCAAAAAAGTTTGAAACAGTGGACGGACATGAAAATTTCAGAGAAAATGTAATCCACTGGAGCTAAAGGCAATCGAATGCAAAAAAAAAAAAGTAAAACAGAACAGAAATCACAAATTCAATAATGATGTCGACTGAGGAACTCTATAAAGGAAATAGGGAATAAAGAGAAAGAAACAAATTTCGCGGATTTGGAGAAACTAGATATATCCTTCTGTTGGCTTTCGCAATTTCGAGTGCTGCGGGGTCAAGATAAATCAAGACTAATCTCGCCATTAATATGTCACGCTCGAAATAACGTGTCGCCGTGTATGTGCGTATGTACGTCGCAATGTTGGCCGAGCTTTAATATCGGGAAAAGTCGCGAGAGGAAAATCTCTGCGCCGTTTTTCAGACAAGCGGAGCCCGTGCGCCCCGTCCCGGCGAGAGTGCTCGCTCGCTCACTCTCGCCGGCGTCGAGAAAACGTTAAATATGGCCGGGTAGAGGATCTGTTTACACTGCCCTCGTGCGCTCAGTGAGCGCGAGGTGAGACAACATTTACCTTAGTCGACGGAGGGGGCGAAGGCTGTCTTCTCAGTTGTAGGGCCGCGAGACGATGTCGTCCCTCGGCTTCTTTGAGGTGGTTGCTGCAGGATGATGGATGTAGTCTCAATTTCCCACTCCGCATCCTCCCGCAGCACCCTCCAAACCTTCTCAACCGTCCGCCGAAAGAAGAATGTACGGATCGCGATGTGAATCCGAGAATTTCGATTAACGGCGAGCGGAAAACGTGAATCAAGCGAAACAAACATGCTGCCAGAATCGGGATTTTCCACCTTTTTCCGAACGGTGGAATTGTACCGGCAAGCAAGCACTATGGTCGATCGAGAACGTCGAATAAGATACGCGAAGGTGATATGTCACACTCTTGACTCCTGGCGAGCCGGATCTTGGTTTTAGTCTCGTATTTCTTATATTGCAAAGTAACTTACTAAAAGAATAAATATCGAAGTTCAAGTTAACAAAAAGTAATTTTTTAACTATCAAATATCAATTTTACACTTTTTGTTCCCAAATGCATACTATTCTAATGCATATTTAATCATTTTAAGATATAATATATGAGAGTAGACAATTTACTAGTCTGATCTAATAATTGGATTAATATTTAAGTAAACTTCTAATTGAAGAATTTCGTTCTAAAAAAAAAGTGAAACAGAGACAATCTGACAGAAAATAAAATTTCACGGAATTTGGGAGGACAGTACTGTGCTTTGCATGCTTTCGTTACACAGTAGCTACGCTTCTACCTAGGGCTAATTAATTAACTGCGAAAGCTGCAAGCTATGCATGCCTTTTAGCAAAAACCTGCACTTCCGCGCGCGACGGGGACAAAGGTTGCGGCGGTTTGACCGAGAAACCGCCAGCCACAGAATTTATTCGCTGCCGGCAAAGTGCACGAAAAGCGCATTCCCGGTAAAGCGACGAGGTGTGCGTAACGTAACGGTGCATAATTAGCATCAAAGCCTCTCTCTGATAGCGCGTTGCGATCGGCAACAAGACAAAAGTTACGACGTTCTTCAAAGGAGTATCTTTGTTGCGGTGCGAAAACAGTTTAATAGGAAAATTTGCATACATAGGCGCCACATGAAGAAAACGCGCTGATTGTAACATTAATTGGTAATTGAAACTGTGAAACACAGTGAAAAAATAAACACATGCCGTGCAACATGCACGGTATATTCAAGAATAGTAATAATATATATTGGGAATATAATATATATTGGAATATAATATATATAATATATAATATATATTCCCAATATAATATATATTGGGAAATGCATGTCATTCTGACCTTATCATTCGGATTATCTTTATATTTATCTTCTTTCTTGTCAAAAATTTAATGTGAGAGATTTAATAGACAGAGAGACACGAAGTATTTAGCAGAGTAAGAATGAAAAGACTTGATTAAAGCTCTTCCTTACAGGAGGAATATTTAATTAATACGAAGCAGTTCTTACTTTAATGAAAATTTAATATACGTTCAATCGTAACAATATTTCCATGCGAAAAATTAAATTCTCGAAATATCTTTCAGTTTTCATTACGATTTGCGTAAATCTTTTTAATTGGATTTTCAACCATCTAAAATCCAATTATTTGAATCATTCAGAATTGCAACGAAATATTCATCTTGACTGGTTGCACGGCAGTGCGAACGCGCGGATTTTGCACTAAGGGCCACTGCCTGATGTAAATTTTGGCGTGTGTACGTGACGTTCGAGTCGGAGCCGACACGTGCATTTAAAAGACGCTGACGTCGAGCACGGTCGTCGCGCGCGTCTGACACGTGTACAGTGCATTTCGTGTCGCCGCGTAGACAAACGATGGCAAGTGAATTTCGCGGGCACCTTCGCACGTCAGAAAAATTTCAAAGCGCGCGAATGCGCCGTGAAAGATAAATCGTGTTGGCAGAAACAACATAATGAAAGCGTACGCGCCCGTCGAATTTCAATGCTCAATCGCGGAACGAGTCTATTATCGAATTCACGTGTATTTTGTCAGACATAAAAATCATTAAATTTCAGACATTTTGTTTATTTTTTTATAGGCGATTGTTTCAAGATCCGGTAATTTAATTTAGTAATATAAACCTAAATATAATATTATATGTATATACGCTAAGATAATGATTTCGTTTTGATGCACGTATTTATCACATAATTATAATAAATATTCTTTGTGTTTATATCGTCAAATAAATTAATATTAAAATCCAACAAGTGTTTACGTCCGATATTCGTTTAAAATTCCTATTGCCATCTCGTATCTAAGGCAAAACTCGGAACAGCAATTTTCCGGTTTTAACGTCAAGCGACGAGACGAGAGTTCAACCTTCTCTCGACATCGCGGCGGTGGGATTAAAATCGCGTCAAAAATTCATGAAGTTCGATCACTCAACCCCCAAAGTCCCACAACCCCTTTCCGACGTTACGGCTTTCTCGAGCGGAAGAACACGCGACTGACTTTTCATGCTTCGGTTTCTTGCTTGCCGAGGCTTCGATTTGATCTTGGCACGAGATCGAGAAGAGAAAAGGAGGAGGAGACCGTGGTAGAAGTAGGAAAGAAAAGCTCTTCGCGGATGTTCGAGAAATCGTGAAGACGGCCGAGGAGGAGGGGACATCCTTATACATTAAACCGCGCTCGGCTTTGCCTCGTCGCGCCTTTCCTTCCACACTTTTATATGCAACTCTCGTAGCGGCGCATTGTGAGCTTCGGCTCGGTTATTCCTCCCCGGGGAGCAATATACCCACCTCGAAGGAAAATATACTTAGACGCTTTGTAATATTTCTTTCCCTGCCTGAGACGTATCTTTCGAGACACAGAGAGAAAGAGAGCCGCCTCTCGATTCCGCGCGTTATATCACCGCGAAACGGCTCGCGGAGCATTATATACGACCAATCTCACGGGTTGAAACCGGCGAGAAATGTCAAGTGGAAAATGAGCGAAATCACGTAACGAGCGAGAAACGCGAAATTCATCTACGCGAAACTTCATTTTCGTAGTTTTCCTCATATACTGCCGCCTTACTGTCTATCTCGGGAAGGAATTTCACGCAGAAGAAAGAATCTTAAATCAATTTTGTGTATTTATAACAATTCATTTGATTTCAATGAATATAATTTTGCGAAATTATTATCCAGAATTTATTACAACTTTGTGTAATATTTTTCCAAATATATATTCGCTGCATAAAAATAAAATAAAAAGTATTTGTATTTATAAACAGAAAAAATATGTACTACAAGATGTTAAGTACTGATTTTCATCCCTCGTAAGCTTTGCATCGTTTTACCTTGCACTCTGTCTTTCTTTATAAGGCTTTAAAATTCTGAATCGACTCTTCTTATTCCATCGACTGACTTCAACGAGAAATACCTCACTTTCTCCGCTTTTCTTTATGAATTTCTTTCTTCGACGCGTGATTCAATATGGAGAGAGCTTATTCGCTCTCCATGAACGCTTCGGTGTATGTACATACACTACTTCATTCGACTCTACAGTATTGTACATTTATTTTCCCTCGTCTTCAGACACCACGATGACATAACAGAACAATGTCTCCTGTTCCCCGTTTATCTCTTAGGCGAATTTCTTTTAATCCTCAAACAATTATCAACGAATTACATCTGTTCATTCATTCATATAATAATTAGTACTGTAATGTTTTGTGTCGGTGTACATTTGAACATTATAATACCTGCCTATTATATTTTATTATGCCAGTTGTGCCATTGCACACTATGCTGTCTTTCACTATAACTGAAAGTATCGTCATCCAATTATTGAGTTAATAATAATTAATTATAATAATAAACCGTGTAGAGAATGGAAAATTATTATCAGCGGATTAATTCTGTTAAACTGATTGTTCATTTACGCAATAATCATTGCGTGAATGCACTGCAGTCATTTACGTAATAATCGGCATTATGTGTAATAATAATAACCATAATAATGAACTGAAGATAGCAAGTACAATGAGAAAAATATAGAATAACGTTTTAAAAAAAATTTTTTTTTAAATAATAAAGAAAAGTTATTTTATTAGAATATATTTAATAACAATACAATTTACAGTATAAATATAACGCGGGCTTTTTTCTTGTTATAAGCAACACTCATTTGGCACTTTAACATCATTTTTGTGACGAAAACAAAGTTTAACAAATTTCGATAATAGGAATCGACGCGGTGAAAAAAACGTAGCAACGATTTACCAGGAAATTCCAATTTGAAGTAACTTTACCCCTTACGCGAAATCGATGTTTATCCCTTATCGACACTTTGAAAGGTCCCGGATAGACTGCAAACACCCTAAGTCAGCAGAGTACGCAGAGAGAGAGATGGGCAGAAGGAGAGAATAGGGATGGCATGAACAAAAGCTGGAGGCGAGAGTAGAGACGAAGCGGAGGATTCCGCAAAGAAGCGAGAATAATGGACGAACTGGCGAACTGCAACAAAATTCCAATTTGAAGAAAGTTTACTCTTCGCGCGCGTGGAGGAGGGAGCGCCGCCCGGTAGTTGCACTATTGTAAAATGTCCGGGTATAATGCTCAGCTCGTGCTATGAAAAGACCAGTTACAGCCGGATACGAGGGACCAACGTCGCAATTTGAAAACAACAATGAGAGACGAGCAGATACGGAGGAGGAAAACGAAAAAAAGAAGAGGTTGAAGAAGATGAATTATGTCATAATGCGATAAAAGCAAAACATGACATTTTCCGCTTCTCGAGACAAATATCGTAGGAATAAACTTTTACGACTCTTACTCGGTGAAAGGATTTAAAAATATCTCAAAAGTGCGCAGAGAGCTTTTCCCGTGAATTTCTGAGAAAACATAATTACTTGCTTCACGTTAAAAATAATAACGTTTCCTTCACTGACACAAATTAATGTTTACTTTTTAATTAAAAAGCATTACTTAAAACGCAATTATGCATGTAATTGGTTGTACATCCAAAATGTTGAGTATTTTCATTTTACGAATTATTCACCGATATTCTACACGGAATCTATCATTAATTTTCATCGCGATCGCCATATTAATTTGATCTCGCTATTCAGTCTTCACAGCCTGACATGCTCAACATGACGATGGCAGATATATCGTGACGCGAAAATAGGCTTCTCATAAACAACGCCATCGGCAACGAACGACCGAAATTCCGATAGAGCGCAACTTCAGCAACTTCAACTTCGGCGACGGGCGGATCGATGTCCGCTCGTTATCGACACTTTAAAACGCTCTGTGAAATATATACATGTATATATATACAGCCCAGTGCCGATCAATCTACGACGCCAGAAGGAGGTAAGGGTATAACATGTACGCCACGGGGGGTACGGGCGGCGTGAGGTGGCGCGGCGGTGGGGCGAGGGAGGGGGCAGAGGGGATGCGGCGGTGGAATGGACTTCGCGGAGAACGAGGATAATGGACGAAGCGGCGAACTGCGACGAAATTCCCAGGCAGTTCGGTGAAGTGCGGAGAAACCGACGAGTTCGAAACCCCGGGATGATATCCAAGGCCGGTTGGGTGTCCGGGTACGATTGATTCGTCGACGCCGATTGGCCGTCTCGGGGTTACCGATACCGAGGGCCCGTAATTGAGCCCGCCGTCCCCACAAAGAGGACAAGGCGGAGGAGACACCGGGGGAGAAACGACAGGTGAGAGACTGTGCCGCCGGCAATCAGCATCCCCGCAGCCTGCGTTCCCCCCCCCCCTTCCCACGAAACCATCCGGTAATTCTCTCGCGACGCTTCGATACGATGCCCAAAAGCCGCCGGCACGAAGTTACGGGCTCTTGCGGCTTCTATTCTACTCGCTCCTCCGTCCTCCTCCTTCCTTCTGACGAGACTTGCCGTATTGAGAAAACTCCCTCTCGAAGCAGTAGTTGTCTCTCAACCCTTTCCATCGATACGCAAGTAGGTCCCGCGGGAAGCTAATCTATATGGCCACTTTGTTACTAATTTGCTTCCGACGCCGCCGATCGACGCTTATTTATTGTAAAAGACTCATGTTAGCATTATAGAGACTACTTATATTCTTTTTAATCCTTGTCTTTGCAAATAAGACTTTTTTTGTTTAGATAAATGTTGAACAAATAGGATGTATACATTTTATATATTTCATATTAGGCGTGCAAAAGGAAACATTTTGACAAAAAGTTAAAGTTTGTTAAAATATATATACCTGCGTAAACTTGTATAACTTGCTAATATTGTCGTGTCAGAAATATGAACTTGTGCGAAGAGTTTCTTTTTAACAACAAAATTCACAGATTTACTATTACAAATAGAACAGACAAAGAACATTGATATTTTATAAGATGTCACACGCGCCACACCATTGCAGATTGACTATCGCTCGATTAGTAAACGCGTCTCATGAAGAGTCCCACTTGGCCAGTCGCACATACACGTTCCATGGGAATTAAGTAGAATTCTGCCAAGCTCACCGAGGAGGTATCCCCCTCACGCTGGTGGATGTGCGCTGTGCGCCGATTGTCCCGAGGGATAAGTGAATGGGAAAAGAGCGAGTCTCCATTCCGGCAGCGAAGTTTCTTGCCGAAGGAGTTTAGCAAGAAATCAAGCCGCCAGACAGTGACAAGGGAAAGGGTTGCTGGTTCTTGGGAGCATGGGGGATGAGAATAAGGTTCGAAGGGGCGGACGCGAGCGCAAGAAGCATGAGAGTACGACTGCACCGCTGGTGGGTTGTGCAACGCGAAAGAGAAATCGTCTGCACTCGAGAAACCGACATGAGGAACTTTATCGCCGGAAATGTCTCGGAAACGATCTTTGAAATTTCGATCGATAAGCGTATTAAACGGCGAACGAAAGGAACGGGAGATCTTACGTAAGCGATCTTAAGTAATCGATTTTGGTAGCAGATTAATAACTTGTGATAAGCTTCTAGATTACAATTACTCTTAAAACGATATATATTATTGTAATTAATTATTCTAATTTTATCGTCACAAAATGGTTGCATTCAGGAAACAGAGCGCTCAGTAAACTGTCAGTAATTATTATTTGCGATTGGAGTATTCTATCAGATCTTTCATATATCTAATGGTACACTCCAATCACAAATAATAATTACTGATCGCTCTTTGAGCGCTTTGTTTCGTTGAACGCAACCATTAACAATATTTGATAATAAAACTTTTTAAATTTCCTCTTTTTTTTTATAAATATATATAATTATACTTTTTGCACGTACATATATATATATATATATATATATATAAATCTGTAATGATTATAGTTTACTGATAAATTAATTAATTATGATTTAATATTATTTTGAAAATAATCATGATTGCGGTCATAATTGTTTTTCGATAACAATCAAACAACGTTTTGAATCAATAAATTTAACTGAATTACAATTATTTTTAGTAGAATATATTTTTATAATATAATTAATTTGATTTGATTGTTATGGAAAAACAATTGTCTGTGAACATGATTATTTTCGAAATATTAAATCATAATTAATTAATTTATTCAGTAAACTATATTCATTACAGATTTATATATGTTTATATACACGCAAAAAGTATAATTTTATATATATTTATTTATAAAAAAAAGGAAACTTAAAAAGTTTTATTATATTTATATTTATTTAATTAAATAATGCAAAAATCCCTTAGAAATTGAAACTTAATACACAGGTGGTTACAATTATACAGAACACATACCTTTTATGGTCGATCGATCAAGCGCCCGCGAGTAACCGATTGATTTATTACTTAAATAGTAACACGTGCGAGTGTATTGACAGTTCAGCGTGCTGTCAATAGCGACTGCTATCACAATTAATTGAGCAATGTCAATGTTAATCGAGTGAAATATATGCGGTTCAGTGATTAAGCTAGTCCGCATATTGAGCGTCCGCAACTATAAGCATCATAATTGTGCGCTGATTTGACATTATTATTATAAATTGCTTTAGATATATACACATAAAACATTATAGGGAGTAACTCTTTGTATAAAATCTATACGAAAACACAACCATAAAAAGTGCATGTTTTTGCATATTAGAAAAGTTGAGAAAGCAATAACACTGTAAGAATAAAAACAAAAAAATTAATGACAAATACAAGAGATAAAAAACACATACAAATAATTTTTTACTAATGATAAGTCAAATGATTTCAAATATATTAACCAATGAAAATATATATAATGGATAGATATAATTCATTCAGCAGAAAAAAGTGAAAGGGATGATGGAAAGAAAGCGCGGAGAGCGAAAAGTGGTTGTTGCCAATATCCTAAGTACCTTATCGGCGAATGGAAAATGAATCCACCGACATTCCACGGGCGACAACGTATGGGCCCTGCTGTCATAAATCTAGCCCTTCCGGCTCGTAACGGAAAGTAATATCGAAGTTCGTGTCGCCCTATTCCTGTGCACGACCAGTTTCGTCCCTCCCTTTTCCCGCGGCACCTTCGATCCGGCATCTCAACCCGCCCTCTCGTCTCGTTGCATCACCCTTTTTCCGTATGATACGCGATATATCGGCGCGAAAATGGCGCCCAAAGCACCGCAAATTTATTTATGCGGGCGATCCGGCGCGTCTCGGATGCAGGCGCGTCGCATTTCACGTCGCAATATATGAGCGACACGAGAGCGCGTTTAGTCGAAAAATCTGCTGGGTGCAGTTAGAGAAAATAATGAAAAGCGTAAAAAATATGGCAAAAAAAAATAAAATTAAATTAACGAGTATAATAAAGACTTTAAAATGTTGTTTCTTTCTTAATATATTATTTTAAAATTTAATTTTTGCTAAATAAAATACGACTATTAATAAAGAAGAAAGAAAGATTGTAAAGTTAAATGGTAAAAAGTAATAAGAAATATCTAATAAGAAAGTTTAGGATTAATTACGCAGTGATTAAATGAAAAGTTATTTATATAATTTTAAATGTCTCATAAATTCTAAATGTTTGTTGATATCATATAACTCTATGTAGAAATGATGGACTGCGCCAATCTATCACCGGTCAAAGCTATTTATCCAAAGCTTGACCACGTCGGCTTAAAGTGTAAGTCCGGCTTAAACGCTCAAGAGCAGCTTTCTAATCGCGTTTCAATCTCCGACTTAAGTCTCGAGTTTGGTTCGAAAACACAAGATCAGCGATGATTTCTCTTAAGCTGCTTTTCGGTTGTCGGTAGGCGAGAAATGCGAATGCAAATATCACGCGTTAATTAAAGGCACCTGGCGGATATAATGCGCGTGCGTATGTGTGTGTGTGTGTTTGTGTTTGTGTTGTGTTTGTATACGATATCGTTTAAGATATAAAATTATCATCACGCAGTAAACGCGACACTCGGTCCGCCCGAGGTAATAAATGTTCCTGCGCTAAGCTCAGCAAGTAATTACAGTGTACTTCCTGCTCCGCAGTGATATACCTATGCTAATACAGTGCGGTGGCAATTAAAGAGCCATTCCAGCGAGAGCATCCATTAAAATTGTACGAGATACTTGGCTTTTAGGTAAATTGTATTGGGCGTCTTGAAAGACATTTACAGTTTATAGCTTAATATTATCAACACGCTAATAATTAAATTCCAAGTCGCCTATATGAAGTTAGCCCCCCATTTTTCGATTTTGAATATTTTTTTAGTTGTTCCAGGTTGTTCTACGTTTGTTCTATATTGTTCCAAAGTTATGAACAAAAAAATCGAAAAACATGACGGGAAAAGCAAAAAAACGATTTATTTTTGTGGCCACCCATTTTTTTTTAAATTCAAATTTTTTTGCTGTTCTGGATTGTTCTAATTGTTCTAAACATTGTTCTAAAATATTAATCCCCCTAAAAAAGAATTTAAAAAGATATAGCAAAAAATAGCATTAAGCGTCCAAATAGTATTTTTACATTTATCGCTATTATTATATTATGTTTTGACACCAAATTACATATTTAAGCTAAAAACGAATAGAACAACCCAGAACAACTCTCAGTTTCACCAGAACAAACATATAAAAGGCACTTTACTCTTGAAGGTAGAGAATTATTTTGTCTTTTTCGACCGATAATGTTACATCAGCGACACTAAAACCTAGAACAATGAGAAATAGACACAGAACAATCCGGAACAACTCTCAGTTTTGTCAGAACAAACGTTTAAAGAGCACTTTACTCTTGAAGGTAGAGAATTATTTTGTCTTTTTCGACCGATAATGTTACATCAGCGACACTAAAACCTAGAACAATGAGAAATAGACACAGAACAATCCGGAACAACTCTCAGTTTTGTCAGAACAAACGTTTAAAGAGCACTTTACTCTTTAAAGTAGAGAATTATTTTGTCTTTTTCGACCGATAATGTTACATCAGCGACACTAAAACCTAGAACAATGAGAAATAGACACAGAACAATCCGGAACAACTCTCGGTTTTGTCAAAACAAACGTATAAGGAGCACTTTACTCTTATATTTAAAAAAATAAAAAAATTCAAAAAAAAACACTAATCGACACTAATCGCTGATGTAACATTATCGGTCGAAAAAGACAAAATAATTCTCTACCTTCAAGAGTAAAGTGCTCTTTAAACGTTTGTTCTGACAAAACTGAGAGTTGTTCCGGATTGTTCTGTGTCTATTTCTCATTGTTCCAGGTTTTAGTGTCGCTGGTGTAACATTATCGGTCGAAAAAGACAAAATAATTCTCTACCTTCAAGAGTAAAGTGCTCTTTAAACGTTTGTTCTGACAAAACTGAGAGTTGTTCCGGATTGTTCTGTGTCTATTTCTCATTGTTCCAGGTTTTAGTGTCGCTGGTGTAACATTATCGGTCGAAAAAGACAAAATAATTCTCTACCTTCAAGAGTAAAGTGCTCTTTAAACGTTTGTTCTGACAAAACTGAGAGTTGTTCCGGATTGTTCTGTGTCTATTTCTCATTGTTCCAGGTTTTAGTGTCGCTGGTGTAACATTATCGGTCGAAAAAGACAAAATAATTCTCTACCTTCAAGAGTAAAGTGCCTTTTATATGTTTGTTCTGGTGAAACTGAGAGTTGTTCTGGGTTGTTCTATTCGTTTTTAGCTTAAATATGTAATTTGGTGTCAAAACATAATATAATAATAGCGATAAATGTAAAAATACTATTTGGACGCTTAATGCTATTTTTTGCTATATCTTTTTAAATTCTTTTTTAGGGGGATTAATATTTTAGAACAATGTTTAGAACAATTAGAACAATCCAGAACAGCAAAAAAATTTGAATTTAAAAAAAAATGGGTGGCCACAAAAATAAATCGTTTTTTTGCTTTTCCCGTCATGTTTTTCGATTTTTTTGTTCATAACTTTGGAACAATATAGAACAAACGTAGAACAACCTGGAACAACTAAAAAAATATTCAAAATCGAAAAATGGGGGGCTAACTTCATATAGGCTTCCAAGTCTGATGATTAATTCATTCAGTGATCTTAAACGTACTGTGTTTTCGAAATTATTTTCAAGAAATGATATTAAATATATTTTTTGTAAATTAAAAAATTTCAGAATATCTTATAATACTTTATAATACTTATTGGGATAAAGTTCCGAAAGAATCAACCCTCCAATTTTGCTGTCGATTGGTACACTACTGTATGTTGGTGCGCTGATTACGAATATGATCATGAAAATTGCCGACAAGGTCATTTTCAAAGTCAAAACTACTTTTAAAAAGTCAAAAATTATTGTTTCTTTTAACATTATCTTGATAAATATTGATGTAACAAAGAAATGTTTTAAATAAAAGTTGTAACTCTTGAAAAAATACATCATTTATGTTGTATAGATATTTTGCATAGAACCAACTTTTATTTGAAACATTTTCTTTGTTACATCAATATTTATCAAAATAATATTAAAAAAAGCGATAATTTTTTAGTTTTTTTTAGTTTTGACCGTGAAAATGACCTTGTCGGTAATTTTCATTATCATATTCGTAATCAGCGCACCAAAATACAGTAGTATACCAAACGACAGCAAAATTGGAGGGTTGACTTTTTCGGAACTCTACCCTTATATTGTTACGTCATATTTTAAAGGAAAAGAAATTAAATATTCGCTTAAACAGATATATGTATATTTATCGCGTTGTATAAACCTTAAAGAATCACCTTTCGGAACATCTTCAGCACGTATCGCATCGTAATAGTTTCAACCTAATTTTATCGAGTTTGCTAGATTTGTGTTCGGGCGCGAGAAACAACGCGACGAACGGTAAAAAGTCGTCGCACGTTCCTGCCACTCGAGAAAACACGGATTCAGAGATAGACAGGATGGATGCAAGACACGAGCAGTGGACCCTTGAAAGCCCGCTGCAAATATAGAGCAAGTGTACTTCGATCCGAAAGAAAGACCGGGGAGACACTCGAGTACGCGACCCTATCTAACAGCGAGGATCTATATACAGAAGACAAAATCGATGCCGCACGAGAGACGCGCTGTACTGCGTCAAATTTTGCAGCAGCTAACAAGCACGAAAAAGAATATATCCCAGGTAGAATTTTATTAACTGCTCATTTAATCGGAAAATTAAACGCTTAAAATTGCCATCAGAAGTGTAAACCAAATTTAAAAATCAATTCTATGTATCACAACTTCTAAAAAATGTGTTTATACATCTATTTAAAAGTCTGTTTATCTCCAATTGAATAATATATAAAACTGTTTAAGATTGAAAGTAACGAAAGAAAAACATTTCGCTATATACAAAATGTATATGAAGCCGAGTGAGTCATTTATCATAATACCAAATAGAAATATACAGTATACTTTCAGAATACAAAATGATATATAATGGTTGATCCGATAGGTATATATGTAGTATTCTAAATTATAACACGCACAAAAAATATTTTGAAACAATGCAAGAGAAGCTATTCCCTTGAAACTATCCATGATGAAAAATAAAATCGATACCGGCAGCGCTGGCAATGGATGGAAAATTTGCCTACGAAGGGCAACACTCGCATCGAAATGCTGTTATATATTTTACAATATATTCGGAATATATGGATTTTTAGTATGCGAGAACAATATTCCGGAAAAAAAAATGGCGCATACAAAGCGAGCTCACAAATATGAAGTTTTCGCATCTACATCACATATTGTGTCAAACAACGAAACAAAATCACCGTCATAAACGAAAATATTGTTAGTTGGTCCCATTTCGCAAAATACGATCTGACGGTTTTCTACGCTTTATTAATTCGACTTGTTATGGTGAGAATTGCGGCCTTTTTATTTTTTTATATTTGAAAAAAAATATCGTTAACGTACAAAAAATGGGGAAAGGTCAGATATACATTTTGGTTGTATATCCATGGAATTCATTCAGCACAGATTTTTATAAATACACTAATCGCGAGAAACAAGAGCATATGCTATACACTTGGATCATTCTCATCAGTCTGTGAATCGATCAATCATTGCGACCATTGCGCCGAATTGTCGCGCGCTGCCTGAGCTAATTCGATTGTCGCAATTAGCTTCGTTTATCGGCTGGTGTCGCGATCGTTCTCGTTCCGTATATTCAGGCGTGGATGTAATCCCGGCCGCTGTCGCCGATGCAAACAATTAACGTTGTTCCGATAACTTCGACGTGATTACCGCAATTTTCGCATACCGATACTTCGTCAGGATGCCCCGCGGCATTACAATAATATCATCGCAAAAATACGCGCCAAAGCACGGCAAAAGTATCGATTTCAATGTTATGCAATAAAAACGCATCAAACAGTTCAAATCACGTATATTATAATTTCACAAGAACATCAAATTCCAATTTTATAACATCAAAGTTGAACGCGTATTAAATTATACGAATAGCTGTAAAAGAAACAAAACTGGAGCAGAAAGGGGATTAATAAATTCGTCGTTTTAATATGCGATAAGCTTAAAAGATTGCTCAACGCCTAATAGCGCGACAATCCGATCACTAGCATGCAACGCTTTCGTGATAGTGCTTGTACTTTCAAAAATCGGTATATTAGATCAGTATACAAGGTTATCACTAATTGCAAATACAGTTATATTATGTAATATACATATATAAACATACATGCGCGCGCACGCACGCACGCACACACATATGTATTTTAACGTGATATTGCACAATATACATTATTTCAACTAACAAATAAATTATCTTGCATCAAAATATGACGGCCTAAAAAACGTCTAGCGCGTGATAGAGCGCGGTTCACACATTGTCAACCTCCTACATATACATATTACTAATAATAGGATTGAAATTAATATTAATAACATTGCTAGATTTTGTATAAAATTAAAATGTTTATATCAATTTTTCCTCAGTTGTATTTATGAATGTTTAAGACTTATCAATATATATCGATTTTAATATCGATACCATCAAGAAAAATAGACGTGAAATATTTCTCTCTTGTATACAAGATGAATATTTTTATGCCATATTAAAACACATATAACTACACGTAAAATTTAAAATCATATTGCATTTTAATGGATATTTTAATGGTATTTTTAATAGTAGAGCATAATAATCAAATTTTGTAGAATGTATAAAATTTTTACTTTTGGTTGGCGCAATATCATTTTGTTTAAATTTGGCGAAAACAGATTAAGCTATTTTTAATTTCTCAAATTTGTAGTGATATAATAACATATTTGTCAAAGCTTTTATAATAAAATATTTATCAAAACTTTTATGTGCACCGCTTTTTTTACAAGCGCATTAACTTGGCGCCTTTTTATCGTTTTTCAGATAAAATTATTTTTTAATATATCAATCACTATAAATTTAAAACATTCGTAATATATAAGCAAAGAAATAGTAATAATATCGGAGATAATGGAAAGGATCTTTTATTACTTTTTTATTACTTCATGAACGAGCGAACGAGGATGGCAATTTTCGCGAAGGATTTCACATAACGCAAAGGCATTGTGCGAACCATGAAATGCGTAAAGTGAAGTGTAGTGGTAGAGAAAAGAGGAGTGGTTTATTATGTCTCGGATAGAGAGACAGGCATCCCTTGCGACGGGAAACGGAAATTAACAAAAACAACCTCTTCTAGAAGAGGTGAAACGATAAAGAGCAATAAGAACATCCGAGGATCGATTATTAACAAAAACGAAGAACTGATCCGAGAATATATACGAATAACGTGTGTAAAAAAGTTCCTCACATTAATACTTAATAACTGATAAAAGTAATTGAAAATTCTAGTAAAAATTCTAGTAAAAATATAGTTTTGCATTAAATATTACCATCTCTCGAATTTCTCACGCACAATAAAATTCAACGTAAATAAATTAACAAAAATGCTAATTTGACTTATGCGTGGAAACTTTTACGCAGCCTTAATTCCTTAAACTCCATCGAAAAACGAAATTATTCTCGAAAATCGCAAGGTATATAATAAAATTTTCAGTGAGCTGGTTTCGCACCATAGCCATGTGGTAGCGAGAGTGACATTATGCAGAATCACGCATACCACCTGCTTTGTAAGCGGACGAGGATGGACGGTGGTTAATAGCAAAAATGCGATTCATGTGCTATATTAACGAGCGTGTCTAACGGAGGTTAACGACATACTGTTCCCTTTAATCCGGATTCGCAGGCCGCGAAGCGAGCCTTTGCACTCACGAAGTTCAGATAACGAGGCAATTTCATCAAAAAGAGAGGATTTTACGTGCGCCGTCGATTATACCGCTTCGATTAAAGTTGGGGTTAATTTAACTTTTTTCCTGCGACCCCGGATCGAGTATTCTTAAGTTTCTCATTCAGACTTCAGTAGACGATAAACGTACGTTTAATCACTATGGTTTATTTCCCGAGGACTTAATAGGCGATCTACGATGGATTTAAAAAGCGAGAGACGACGTAAGCTGCTTATGAAGTGGAATTTATTATTAATAAATTATTAAAAATGAATCATATTTTGATTACTGTAAAGAATATTGTAATATTTCTTTTCTTGCAAAAATAACGTGATTACACCGCTACGAAGAAAGAAAAGTAAAAAATTGTTTTATTCTTTAAGATGGAGATATTGCATACTCCATTGCATTTTTATGAGGTTTTTAATATCCGTAACTATTTATAATATTTATAGACTTTATAAATCTTTATAACCAATATCTAATATCTATTAATATTATAGATATTATTTATAGATTTATAAAGTTATAAAATCAGAGAAAATTGTAATCTATTTTTTAACTAAAATAAGCGGAAGATTATGTTTTCTACAATTTATTTCCATTTTTAATCCTGAATGGAAATTCAGGATTAAATCACTTTTAATCAGACTCTAACTAGTCATTGAAACTTATCTCAATTTGTAGATAGATCAATTCTCCAATGCATACCTAATTTAATTTTTGCGCGATAATATCTGGAAAATTATTTATTACTGAGAAATTATTACTCTTCTGTCAAAAGTGGAATAATTGCAGCTTTCTAATGCAATTTGTGCTATATTGATATGGTTTTCCTGCACGAGAATATCGATATATCGAAAGTATTGAGTGGTGATTTCGATCGGGGACTAAGGCCGACGAAACCACCGCGTTCATCTTTTTAGTTGATTGCGAGCGCACGCGTTTGCGCAAGAAGAGGGGAAAGGGAAACAGGCGAGTACGCAGCGTAGTAAACATACTACACGCGTACTACGCGCGTACTACCACTCGTATTATGAATGAGATGCGCGCCAAAAACTCAAAAGATCTTTAACTCGTCGCAAAATCGACATGCGAGCGTGAAATTAACTTATTCCTGTAAACAATTTGCGCAGCACGCACCTTCGTTTGTTATGTGTGCTCTTATTATAACACACATATTACACTTAATACACTTAGATAGAAAAATATTTCATTATATCTAAGTAAATAAGTTAATACATAAAATAAATAGAAAATATCGCGCGCGAAAATTTTATTTGTAAGCATTCCGAATGGTTTCGACGCAAAAGATGATCTGTTATTTCCATTAACACACACGTAATTCTCTAAAATATGAATTATTACACTTTGATTGTGTTAGCTACATATCGAAAGTAAATAAAATATATTCAATAAATTTTTCGCTGCAAAAGTAATACGCGTATGTTCTTCAAAAATAGAATATTTTAAAACATACGATATAAATGGAGTGAATTTATTTCGATATATATATCACTTATATATTTGAAATTTATAAGACAGACATAGACACAGACATTTATAAGACATTTAATCAGTATTCAGCTTAACCTTGTGCGATAAATCTTCTACAAACCGCAAATTAATGCGAACCGATTCGCATCACGTTTAAAGCGCCGGTCTACCACGTGACAACCGTACGAAACTATCGAATCGCGCGATTCGTCGCGCCGAGCACGCGGAACATTCCGCAAACATTCCCCTTATTGAACAAATATCTTTAACGTTACTTACATTTCTTGCTCTTCTCGCCGACGGCGGTGCTCGAAAATAGTCCGAGGGCGGCGACGATCAGCAGAAGGACGCGTGTCTTCCTCCGCCGCGGCGGTCCGATGACCGCGGCGACCGTGCCCCAGGACATCGCCGACATGTCCAGCCGCGCGCGTCTCAGCGCATCTCACCACTCGCGGCTACCGGCTTCCTTCGCGTACTCACCGCCGCACCCGCGCCGCCGTGATACATAATCTCTCCGTGAACCGTTGACGCGACGCAGCGCGACGGAGACTCGCGCGCGTTCGATCCACTCGCCCGCACTCCCGCACGTCGCCGAAACAGCACTGCTAGCGGTTAAAATGCAATATTGTTGCTATATTACTTTCGAGCCCGGGAAACCGATTGGACACACCGATCGCGACGACAGGTCGTGGACAATGGAGAACTAGCTGCGAATAATACTTTTCCCGCGGATGCACGTACGCAATTGGCATTCGCCCGATGCTCGATGCGCCTTAATAACACTCGACCACGCACGACCCAGCACTTCGATTACAAAGATAATGACGAGAGGACGATGACAGCGACGACGACGACGACGACGGCGACGACCGCCGACCGTCGTTCACGATATTCGCGCACTATCGTCGCGCCGCTATCGATCCGCCGCCACCACCAAACGAACAAATACGCACCACCACCCGTGCCGACACCGAACAACTACTCCCATCGGCGTACCGCCATCTTGCCGCGCATGCGCTGTTTTTGTTCGAATTTCGGTACTGGAATACGAATTTTTCAAGTAAGTAAACGAAAATGCAGAAGTTGTTCGATCGGAATGTTTCGTCTCCGAATGCTTGTATAAAAGAAAAGATAGAAACTGATACATATATATGTAGCGAGATTAATGAACTCTTAGGTCCCTCTATTTCGCGGGGTGTGACATGTCCTCGCTTTCCTCTTCGCTCGACAAGAACGTGACTTCCATGCAAATAATTTACTCAAAACTAACATACGCTTGAATTCTGAATGTTTCCTAATCTCTTTGCATGCAGCAAAGAGATGTTTAAATTTTGTATTACTATATATTTTTTCTTTTTTAATTGTTGGTGGAAATGTTGATCTATTTATATATGTATATCGTTGGTTGAAATGTTATGAGAGAGAGAAGAACGTAAAATATGCAGCGCTGCAATGTTGGCACAACGGAAAAATGTAGAGCCATCGATCATCAAGTAGAATGTACGAGGAATTTCTCGTTCCCGGCGTTCCAATTGCTATTGGAATTGAGAGGTTTTGCATAAGTGTGACAAATAACATAAACCACTCAGAGAAACGGATAGTTCACATGCTATGCAGATGTCGCGCGATAATTAAACAACAAGCGCCAATCTATTCTTTCAATAACCTGCATTTTAACGTAATTTTGTGCAGTGTGATTTTAAATCGTTGCAAAATTAAAATATCATTTTTAGAATTTTGATGTAGTTGATACATACATCTCTCTCGCTGTTCTCAGAAAAGTTTTAAAATTTTATTTGATACGTTTCAAAATAATTCTGACAATTACATGTTAAAAATGGGATTCTGAAGAAATAAAAGTAATTATATTATATTTATATTGTAGTTCATGTAAAAATTGCTAATGAACATCCTTTTTATTTTAATGAGAATCATAATTCAATCATAATTTTTTAAAAATATTTTAAAATTAAGTTAATTAAAATTCTGAAATCAGAAAATGCTAAATTTTTGAAAAAAAATTGTACGTGTTATGGAAACTTGGAAAAAATTCATCTAAAAATTGAAAAATCGCCAGAAATTTTTAGTTTGTTATAATTTTTATTTTTTTTATATATATATTTTACACGATTATGTTATAAAAATTGATTTTTATTATAACATACTGGCTATTGAAACTACATACATTTATATAACGTTGCATTGCAAGTAACTATGTATTATATACAATAGCCCTGGTAGAAATTCACCCTGGGCCCGATTAACCCGCCATGTCGCCAACTCGGGCGTGATATTGGCTAATTAGTCGGGGCCACACACGAAAGTAAATAAATTTTAATTTTAATTTAATTTAATTTAATTAATTTGCAATCAATGTGGGTAACATAGAGGAAACTTTGATAAATTTGGGAGCAAAGACTGGCCGACACTATGTACATATAAAACATAGCGCCAGATAAAACACCACTCTGGGCCATATCTAAAGTCCCTCTAATTTTCTTAGATAGGCTATGCCTTGATAAACAAGTAAGGCCCACACTTTTTTTCCTAGCAGCAAAGATTGGCGAACGCTACAAATTAAACATAGCGTCAGACCAAATTCTGAGCCATACCATAGCCCTTCTAAACTTTCTTAGTTAGACTATTTCTTGGCTAACAAGTGAGGTATTTACTACACAGGTGTTTACCACACTTCTGTCTTGACGTTAAACTGGCAGTTTCTACCAGGGAGGCTATCAACAAAATTATCAAGAAGAATAATTGACAAGAGTAATCTTAGAGATTATCAAACAGTGGTTGATGTTATTATCTAACAACATTGATGTAATTTCAATTCTTCGTGTAATTCAATTATTTGCTCTTTCTTGTTTTCTGTCTTAACTGCAAAATGCGCACCTGCAGTTTCTCGTATGATGATGTGTGAATCATAACTGATCTAATTCGCTTTATCTTTGTAGAAATAATCAATCTTCCTATTTGATAAAGCAAGGTCAATTGAGATTACAAGGTAAGCTGTATAACGGGTGATGAAATAATTCATCAATTTTTGGATATTAATATCAATTTACACAAATATTGTAAAATTAATTTGACAACCGCTATTATGAATTTCCAGTTAATATTTAATAAATAATGGACTATATTTATTGTGTCCGTCGTCCTGTCTCATGTATCGAGAAATATAAAATATAAATATTAATTCGACGTTCAGAAATAACCACGGATCTAGATATTCATGTCAATTTTATTTCATTAACGCTCCATAAGTATAAATTGTAAATAAATTTTTAATATTCTTCTAATCTTGTTTTAAATTATTTAAGAAAATTTCAGAAACTAATATAAAGCAAAATTGCGTACGTTTTTATGTAACGTTTCACTTTTTGTAATGTATGTATAAACAGGCATCTTTGTTTAAACATGTGAATTTTTTTATAATTTAAAGCCATTGTTCTAAAAGTTTTCAATACATTATTTTACAACACATATCTTGATAATTCAAGTTAAAGTCAGTCAATTCAAAACATAGACTTGATAATCATGTTTGATCTCAACCGCGGAGGCATGCACGCGCATCCGTTACACCTGATAGCGAATGCAGCGCAGTGTACGACCGTGTCGATAACGTTATCGCTGATGCATGATCATTTTTCTCCCTCGATCAAGGCCTGTCGACGTCATTCTGATGAATATTCGTCCTGAAATGCGCTCGAAAATCCATCCCTTTTGCCGGTCACTCGCTCTCGCGCCGGCTGAACTTTGACCGTAAAAATCCTCTGGAAAAAACGAAAATCAGCATGGAGTCTCGAATACCGAGGCGCACATGTCTATAGATTAGTACCCCTTTAATCGTACCCCTAGACCACATGCTGACTGTTCAGAAAACAGATTATTTTACGAGACAATCTGCTTCGCGACGTACTTCGACGTGCCGCGGCGATAGCGCATTGTAGCGGTGCACTATCGATATCAGTGGCTACTCTTTCAAGGAGACGTACATTGCACATTTTCTTCGATATAATGAGTATTCTGTTTAATATGTGGCAAATCAGTTTATACAAATTTGTATTTGCATGTAATTTGCTTGATTCATACTTAATTTGTTAAGAGAACGTTACTTGATGCGTACTAGTCAACTAAACTTGTAAATTATACCTATTGTAGAATTACAGACAGGTATCAAGTCATCAATAAAACACAAAATATCTTAGATAACACGATTTTGACATCTTTTTTCTATAAGACATAAAGTTAAAATTTAAATAATTTTATAGATGCTGCTTTCTTCTTGCTGCTGATGTTTTAGTAACAAATCGCCCAATACTTGCAATGGTCACTTTACTTCAGAAATACTCATAGTCCAAATATGATGCGTTTGTATCTCTTGGAGTATTGACAAATAAATAAAAAATTTTGAAATTATTATACATAATTGATAATAAAATAAATCTAGCTTTAATTATTAATAAAATAATAAAAGATTTAAAAGAAAAGAAAATTTAAGCAAGAATTTTCGTCCTTAAAGAGCCTTTTATTTGTTGTACAAGCTTGCCGGATGTGCTAGTTAAATGTTAAATAGAATTTCTGTAATTCGAAAAACAATTTTTTTGATAGCCAATCAATATATCTGAAAAAGCTGTCAATAAATAAAATATCAGCTTACTTTTATACAAATCAATAACATTCTGTTCCAGAAGTTATTAAATTACTTCAAAAAAGGAACTAGAGATCACAAGAACGGCAATTCACCTTGCAGTCGAAAGAATGAACACATAAGAAATGTATATCAAATTGACGTTAAAAAAATTGAATATACGAAGCATTTTTTTTTGTTATAACCATCCTATCTAATTCGATCGATGTCACTGAACGAAGTAGATCAAGTTATAATTTCTTTGCGATGTAATATTTCAAGCACTCTCAAATTAAGAATATCACATTGCATTTTTTTATTACTTTTAAATTATTATTTTAATTTTATTTTGAATTATATTATCATTACATTATTACTATTACAATTTAGATTTATATTTATTAAAATGTTTTAAATCTAAGTAATTCTCCTTTTTCTACCAAATATATATTTGTCTTATGATAAAAATTATTGCAGTTGAAGTAGCGATAAGTGCAAATATTTAAAAGAAAGGATTTACATTACAGTATACATAATAGTATATATAATATATTCGACAGCTTAAGTGCAAGTTATGTTTGTTCCAGTTTATGCGTGAGGCTTGTTTACAAGTCCTCACTCCAAAAATTCAGTGTTGTAACTACTTTTTTTCTTCGTGATGATATTTCGTGTATTATAATCAGTTGATAGGAATTTTTAAATACGGAGAAATTGTATATGTCTAACTCCATCTAGTGTGTGAAAGTTGACATATAATCCAAGATATATATATATATATATATATTGCCAAAACTGTGTCGCGCGATCAAGCAGCTTCTACATATATTCGGCAGTGTGTATTGTGACATTCGACGCTTGTGTATTTCAACTTTTATATACTAGATGGAGTTTGACATGATGATTATCTCGTATGCAAAAATACGATCAATTTGTTATAATATGTAAGCGCTTTATATGTAGTTTTCATATGTAGTTTTTCGCTC
Organism: Linepithema humile; assembly: GCF_040581485.1. NCBI lineage: Eukaryota > Metazoa > Arthropoda > Insecta > Hymenoptera > Formicidae > Linepithema > Linepithema humile. Next base: position 28,843,227 of record NC_090128.1, on the reverse strand, counting down.
CTCGTTGGTAAGGGCTAATTTTTGTAGCACTGTGGGGATAGCATTATTCACCCCACGCATAAACTGGATAAGCATAAATTATTACATTTATATATATATATATATATACTCTCCAAATTTTTTAGAGTAAAATCTAACTCCAAACGGGTGGATATTCACTCCAAGCGATAGTGAAAATACTGCCACTCGTAAAGAGTAAAAATTTACTTTTCAGAAAAGTGATTGTTTAACTCTAATGTAGAGTAAAGTAGGGGAAGGTGGGGTAAGACGGACCCCCTAAGCAAAAATGGCTATATTTTTTATATTAATGACAAAAAATAACTGAAATTTAGCATGAAGAAACTGTAGAATGTTTATTATAAGATTATAATGTTAAATTTTCAAAATTTGCAAAAGTTTGAATTATTATTAAGATTTTTAAAAACTTAATTTTGGTCCGTTTTATCCCATAGATGGGGTAAAATGGACCATCCCATGGGGTAAAATGGACCAAGCCGAGATAATATGGATCAAGAAATAATTTAACTGATCAACTCAAAATCAAAACTATATAGTATTTATTAAATATTTTTGAATAAGAATAGAAATTAATTTAACATTAATTATTTTATTATACACACAAATCTTTAAAATAATTATAATCTTTATAATTTTTAACGTTTATATTAAATATAACATTAAATATAACATTTTAAAATAAAGCATGTAAATAAAATAAATAATTATTATAAAATCTGTTTTTATTTGGAGACATTATTTTCAATAAATTTCAAGTTTCTTCTACTTTTAACAGTGCGTTTTTTATTTTTTATAGCTTTTTTCAGTAAAAAAAAATGAGATGTAAAATATTTCTCAAATCAGAGCAAATATATAAGCAGAAAACTATAAGTAGAAAGTATAAGTAGAAAATATAAGTAGAACAAATATATAAATTGGTCCGTTTTACCCCATTTAAATTGGTCCATTTTACCCTACATGACAACATTAATATTATCTTATTTTTATTTACCTGTATCAAAATTATTTTTTAAATGTAACTGATGAAATATTACTTCTCAATAACCAGAAATATGGAACTTGTAGAAAAATTTAAAAATATTAAGTTTTGCAATCTTAGTCACTTAAAATGTAATACTAAGAAATTAGATCACGAGATCTATTTGCAAGAATTTGACGTTTCTTTATAAATAACTTACGATAGTCTTATGATATAATGGTAATTTTTAAACAGTTAAAAAGCATTAAAAAGGAAATTAATTTTATGTTTATCCAGCAGATAGAGGTACTTACTAATAAGATCTAGCAAATGGACCATTTTACCCCGCGGTCCGTCTTACCCCACCTTCCCCTATTACTGTACGTTAGAATTAAACAATCACTTTTAATACTTTACTCTATGTTAGAGTAATGTATTACTCGTTCCGGCGTGATTAATTCACTCGATCAAAGAGTGAAATCTTCATTCTTTCGTCAAGCGAATTTTTCACTCAATTGTTACGAGTAAACAGATTCACTCTTAATAAGTCTTAATTCTAAGCCGATTTTCACACTGACAGTGAGATAGCATGCTACATACGACGTAAAGCTTTGATTAGTTGAAATGAGAAGCAGTGTCATTGCTTCTCATGACACTGCTTCTCATTTCAACTAATCGAAGTTGCACATATAGCATGTTACCTTAGTGTAAAAGCTGATTAAGTCTCCTTTTTTCTTGTCGCGGCCATATATAGATACATATAACATTAAAATTAAGAAAAAACATATGCTTACAAATTTTACAATTTTACGAAATACCTCACAAAATAAAAAGATATATCCCTAAAAAGTCACTTGCACTTGATTGTATGGTGACCCGATTAATAAAGTATTATTATAAAAATTTTCGTTTTGCTATAATAAGAAATAAATAGTTGTAAAATTAACATGACGAAATGACATTTAAAAAATAGGCTAATTTTACGGCTATTTATTAATTATTAAAGCAAAAGTAAAATTTTCAAAATATACACTTTACCAATCTCTTAACTAATCACAAGTATCATTTTATGGACATTATGTTTCAATGTATTTTGTAATTTTCAATATGTATTTTCTCGCTTTTAACGTTGTCAATCAATTAAGATGACTGCGATGAGAAATCAGAACCTGAAACTAAAATAATATATTTTTTTTTAAAGTAAATAATGTATAAATAAGAAATAGACAAAATAATATTTATTAACTATAATTGACAAAGTAATATATATTATAAACACATTATTAAGACGTTATTTTTATGTTATTTATTATTTCTTCATCATCATCAGATAATCTGTAAAAATAATTAATTTATTATTTCTCAAATAAAATATCTCCCTCATCTAGAAGCTTGCAAATCTTATCTTTCAAAATATTGACGGCGTCTTCCGAAATTCCACTGCTTAATAAAAATTTATTTAAGTATTTTCAGTACTGTTTAACGTCTTCTAACAAAAAAAAAAAATTTAATATTATTTCAACAGACTTAACTATAACCGAGATTTTGCAGCACATGGTACGCACTTGCCGATTTAATAAACTACAAATCATTATATAAGTTACTTCTCATTGTACTACTTGTTTATGCAAACCGACTCGATATGCAAATCGAATTTATGACGAAGCTACGTAGCACGGCGAACCACATGCTGTAAGATCTCGATTTACTCTTTCTGTAACCTAATCTAGAAAAACAATTTAACCTAAACACCATTCTTTACATAATATATTAAATCAGTAAATAAACTACACATAAATTCTTATAAGTATTTCCCTCTGGAAGAAACATTGACATTTTTATACGTCTATCTACGTGTATTCTTTATAGATATTCTTATTTATATCCACGATGTTTTGCAAATACGTGTAACAATGAAACGAGAACAAGAGATAATGAGACGATTACAAAAGACGCCTTCCTTGACAACAGTTATCATAAATTATTAAATCAATATAAAAAAAAGCAGAGACGGATCTGTTGAATAGGATGAAGGCATCGGCAAAGCGTTTGTTTTAAAATTACGCGCATTTCATTCACTCTTCATGTGAATAAAATATTCACTCCACACTGCATAGAGTGAAAATATTCACTGTACAAAATAAAGTACACATAATCACTCTATTTTGCAGAGTAAAAAATTCACTGTACAACAAAAAGAGAGAGAATTAACTCCGTATGAATGAAAAGTCACTCTAACTCGAGGAACACGACCAGTCACTCAATTTTTCGAGTGCGTTTTCACTCCAAGAAATTTAGAGAGTAAACAAGCATATGTACATACCATTATTGGAATTTTTACACCGGTGTTATTTGAATAAATACTAAAAATCTGTAAAAAGCTTTATACTTAGAATACTGCTGTATGAAAATGCTGTATTTCTTTGTGTTTTAATTAATTTAAGGAAGATAGCGAAGTGACCCTGACTAATTATTACACTTTTACATTATAATAATAATTGTAATAACTCATGATGATATTCATATCAAATTTTGAGTAACAAATTGCATGAAATATCTTATCTCTTACATTCACACTCGGCATCGGCCAGAAATAATTTCCGACTTAATAAGAATGCTTTAGCAGGAAGTAATTATTATATTCTAAAAACATACTGATTATAAAAGAACACATTCTTACATTATTAAAAGCTTTTCAATTAAAAATAGTTCTCGAACATGGAGAGAAACATAAAAAAACTTTCTTAAAAACATTTTTACAACAATTCAATTTTTTTTTTTTTAAACTTTTCTCTTAATTTTATGGAAATCTCTAAAACTTCCCTGTATAGAATATTGATACGAATTATTCCACCGCATATTGAAATTACACGACTTATATATACGCGCTTACAAGCTTTTGCTTATGTTTGTTTGACAACATTGTGACGATGCGCGATTTATGTCGAATAGTCGATCCTTGACGCGGATGAAATTATCACGGTATACACGGGTCAGCGAGTTATCATCAATGTGAGCTCGCGACACGTCATTTCGTGACAGTCTACGGGAATCATCGTGCTCGCACACATTTAAAATTCACGTTTATTGTGTACTCGCGTCTAATGACGTTAATAAAAATAAATAACGTTTATTTATAAAGAGCGCTGGGTGACTCTTTGAAATATGAATAACCGTAAATCGTGTCCCAATTCAGAATAGAAATTCAAGTTCAGGGAAGAAAAAGTTTGAATGTATTAATCAACTGAACACGTAAGTAGCATCAAGTTTTCTGCAATAACACTGTAAAGTATATTTACAATGTTGCAATCTTGCAATGAAACATTTCTATAATATTCCTGCAAATTTTTTATATTGTATGGGATAATTATAATCCGCAAAGGATAATAAATCGCTAAGCTGAGCTTATTCAATCTAGACTAGTTATTCGACAAAGTTTTATTACATGTTATTACATTTTACGCGTAATTTGTTAAAAATATCTCTTTCTTTCTGTCGTGTTTTTTCTTCAAAATGCGTGCGTAATGTTATTTCACAGGCAAAAGATAAACATTTCCGCATTTGAGTTTATTAAATTGTGATTGTGTGTTTTTTTTACAAGTAAATGCAATTCATGTGAGATTCGTTGTGCGTTCCAAACAAAAAGTTAAAGGAATTTCATGAACAATTACGCGATTGATCTCTAAAACACGAAAAGAAAAAGAAAAACCGCAGAAACCGCAGCGAAACTCATCGATGCAGCCGACGAGCCGGTGAAGGTGCGACACGAAGCGGGAAATGATGGATTATTAAATTAGAGTCACCATGACGACCGGCGGTCAAGGAAATAGGTGACTGCGGACAGTCGAAGCCTGACTTGCTGACGATGCATTAAGCGGTCAATCGCCGGTTCCGGTTTCGCGACGACTGAGGCAAAATATGACACGCGATGATCTTCGAGTGCGGTTCGGAAAACACAATCTTATCCCGGACGATGTAATCAAGTGCGTCGATCGGATCGCGCATATATTCACCGCGTAGCCGCGACAACCACGCGTGTGATCTAATGGAGAAAAATCGTCGGCACGCTCGCACGAGACACGACCGATGTAGAAATCGGCTCGATTTGTCGATCGGCAGTCAGTCGCGACTATTGGTGCTAGTGACTTGTCGGCAAATATCAATTGTGAAAATGCCGGATGTTATAATCGTTAGATATTAATCTTGTGAGTAACAATCGCGGATGGAGCTAGTAAAAAATGTGATATTGCTGAACATCCCTCTTATAACGAGTAATGATTACTCACTTTTTAATATAATTTTAAAATAAAGAGTTTTCTTATAAAATAAGAATTTATACGTGCACTCTTTACGAGACAGAAAAAGAAAAAGAATGTGCAATAAATGTAGGCAAAAGAAAGAGTTTATAATTAGTGAAAGTGTACAATTTTTTAATAATAGTTCGGAATTTTGCATATAATAAAATTATTGATGTATGTCTAATTAATGATTAAATTAATAGACAAATTTCTCGGAAAAAATTGAACTACTTAAAATTCCATAAAATATTCTACTTAATTTAGCTATATTAATTGAGTTCTCGTAAAGATAAAATTTATAATAATGCTATTATTTAAAAAATTGTGCGGTTATTGAAGTTTGGAGATTTGTGAACGTTGCACGTGAGATTTTGAATGAAAATTTCATGTTTGCTCAGCATACATATTCAACTTTAATCACATGCTTAACATAGTGATGTTAAAGGGTAAAGGAGGTGTTTAAACACTATGCGAATATTCAATTATAAAGACGTATATTTGCTAGTTTCCGCGATTCAAAAAGATTTAATGTTTGCCGCATTAATATTTCGTAGACTTTATGGGCTCATTAAATACCATGCATTCATAATTTTGCATTTTGATTAGCTGAATTTGTAAATGCAGCTTAATCAAAATGATTAAGCAAACAAATCAAGGTTTCGTGTATACTTCTAACCGCATAAAATTAATAATAAGAACGGAACTATGTAAATTTATCCACGTATGTATGTACATTCCGCATTGCGAATATTCCTGAAATAACGTAATATTGCTTTGTAAAATTGCTTGCTTCGTAATATTAATTTTTAAATAATTTTTTTAATTAATGTAAATTTAGATACAATGCTTATTACAGGTATGGCGAACCTATGGCGAAAAAATTTTATTCATACGCAAAAGAGTTATTGTGTGAAATCAATTTTATTTTAATTTTTTTCAATTATCTAATTAAAAATAATATTTGAATACAATAGTTTTAAAATTTGAATAAATATTGAAATTACGTATGCATTGCTATAATATTGTTAAAATGAATGTTATTCTTAATTTATAAAAATTTTGTTTTAATTTTTTTTAATAATACTCTTTGACACCCGTCATCCATTGTTATATATATGTTTTTTATTTTTTGGCACATAAGCATAAAAGGTTCGCCATTCCTGGCTTATCATATGCTTACTTATCTATTACATTGTGCGGCATATATAAAGTACTTTTGTGTTATATTCAATTTCTAAAAGTTGGTCATGAAACGCGGATTTATCGTCAAAGAAACGAAAGAAGCACAAACTTTGTCATTGACAAATCAAGATGTATGGAATTTATTATCGAGAAATCGGCATGTGAATTCATCATACACAAATCGAAATACGACCGCGTTCAGGTGCGTCCTGTTTGCGGGAATTACTCCAAAACTCGATTTCTTCCACACGTCAATCTATCGTTCTTGCAGGCGGAATTTTCAACGTGGTAAAATCTACACGTGCTCCACGTCGATTGGAAAGCGTCAAGGATCGCCAGACGATGTTTTATTTGGACAAAAAAGGCGCCGCAGCCGCCGCGAGATACAACTCGTCTACACCGAACGAGGAAGAGAATTTTGGCGACGATCGGGAAATTGCGCTATCATCTGGATCACACCGCGACAAGGATCATCGAACATTCGAGTTGTCCGCATCAATATCTCGCATCAAGTCCGACGATTCGGACAGTTGCAGTTTCTCACAGGATGCGTCGAAACAGGAGAGTGGAATTTACATGAAAATGGAGTTGAATTCTTTTCAGGACGATTTGGACATCGATCTGATCGAGAGAGATGTTATCAATGAAACGGTGAGCGCAGTCTTATTTATCAGTGTTTAGTGTATAAAATACTTCAAAACATTAAAGCTTAAGTTTTATACCAAATTTTATAATAAATTTTAAATCAATTTTTTTGTCTTGTTTGAAAAAAATATAAAATTTTAGCATACATATCATGCATGAATTTCAAATGCAATTCAAAAATAACTTATAAAAACCACAAGCAAAAATCATAGAAAAAATATAGTGTGCAACTTATTAATATTTATATTAGATATTTCAACTTTAAAACTTTTTAATTTTATTAAACTTTTATGTGAGAATAAATTTTCTATTCTCTGAAAAATTACGCAAAATAATTTAATAATATAATGCAAATAATTTAATAACAATAAAGCAATACATAAAAAAAGGATCAATTTATTTCTAATTTTGAAATGTTACATTACATACATTATGCACACGCAAGAAAGTGATTGCTATTATTTTCGTACTTACAATTGAATTATCAAATTATGTTATTAAATTAATAAATATTAATGTGCTTTAATTTTGCACTCGAGTCTAGTTTCTTGTCAGTATTTTCTATCTATAGAGAGTTAGTTTATTCTAATTACGCATCATCTTCGTATGCACGTGGTTGCATTTCACGTGCAATATGCATTTCTAGAACTTCTTCTACTTAACAAAACATGGATTTTTATGTTCTTTTGCACGTTTTTGTACATGTTTTGTATTATGCGAATTATATCCAATCCCATTATCGGACTATGAGACTACAAGATCAGTTAATTAGATAAATAAATGCAAAGACTGATCAATATCGGCTTGCCCGTAATAACATATAGCGCTTATCGTTTAACCGTAGAATTGTTTTACCGTAAATTATTTATATAAAAATATTTATATAAAAATATATCAATTTTTTATAATTTTCAATTTAAACATTTTTTAAATTATATATTACTTACAATTGTTAATATTATAAAATTTTTAATACGACACTATAAAAAGCATCAGTAATACACGAGGGTTTATCGAGATCCGAACAAACGCAGAATTAATAAATAATATCATTAACGTGCAGAACTATCCGCCCACAACCGTAAACAACAACGAATGCGAAGTCAAAGAAGAATTCAAACCCAGAGCTTATACTCCGGAGAGGCTGATCAAATCGCAAAAGTACCGGATTCTCACACCGTCTCCTCCTTACTTTGTTTTCTCAAAAGCGAAGTTAATGTCGGAGGAAGGGAATGATAAACGAAAGTACCAGCGTTGTCGAAAACGATTGAATGGTCTGTTGGATTCCACGCAAATCGGTACGGTGATACAAATTTCTCTTTTCTGCTCTTTTTCATTGTTCGCAGGAAGCATCAATAGTCCGTTGCGCTTGTCCCTTGAACTGTCCCTCAGTTAAAGCCACTTTGTAGAACTCCTCCTCCACCTCGATGGCACCTGACCTAATAAAGTTTCGCGGTTTACCAATGCGCGGAAACGAGTTGCTTGACGTATCAGATTTACTTCGTTTCCTCATCCCCGGTAAGCTTTGTACGCCTGCGAAAGATGCCGAGTAGCGTGAGATTGCAAAACTGCCACAAGCATTGTTGCCGGTGCGCTAACGGCCTGAGAGAGCTTCGATCCGAGGTGAAGCTCGATTGGGTTTGCCATGGAAGCTGAAGAAAAGCTAATGGAAGCAGCTCCGAGAGCGATGACTTGAATTTTACTAATGTCATCGCAAGATTATACAGAATTGATAGAAATTTTATCATGCTACGTAATCAATAAAATAATTATTTAATAATTTGCTGTTAATTTGTTCAATACTTAAAAGTTTATATTAGGACTAATGTAATAAAATATCAGTAAATGTCGATTTGTCAAAATAAAACAAAGGAGATATTCTTGATAATAATAAAAATTAGAAATATAAGAGAAAAATGTTGATTATAATTAACTGCTGCTAATACAAACTCTTCTATAGTCTTCTAATTATACTTTTAAATTAATAAAGATAAATATTTTATTTAGCTCAAATTCTTGATATCTTTGTATTTTTTAATGCTTTTTATCAAAACTTAATAAATGCAATCACAAAAATATATATGTAAAATACATAAATTACGAATGCAGGTGCAACGCAGTTAAGGACACTTCTGAACATATCGCCCACGGATGTAAGGACGTGCGCATTTTCTTCACTCATTTCCGGAAACGAACAATGCATCGTCAATGATTTTAATACACCAATGAAATCAAAAAATATACAAAATACGGAGACGTTTAGCAGCAACAGATCGAGCTACGACAGGTTGAATTCCACCTTAGACAATTACAAGAACCTGACCAACTGTTTATCCTCCCTGGACGATACTTCTGGTATACAAAGTAACGATTGGAGTTTGGAGACGCAGAGCGACATGCAATACACACCAATGAGTCTTTGCGACGAGTTGGCGATCGCATCGAGAAGTCACACCAGCAGTTTTGCAACCGTACGTTTTCTTGTTTTATACAAAGTCCTGTATCAAATCAATCATTGACTTTTTATTAAACAAAAAATTCGAAGAAAATAATTGATAAAGAATAAATTATTAGAAGAATGCAAAAATTTGCAAGGATGCAATTTTTTCACTTTTTTGTTAAATATTATTGTATATAATTACATCAATATTACATATAGATTTTTTTAAAGAAATTATAATTGGACAAAAATATTGAATTATATTAATATTAATTTATTGCATGTATATTATAGTGTTTAAATGGATACAAGCTTAAGAATATTACTTTTCTTATTTTTGCAACAATATTTCATAATTATATGCAACATGTACGAGCAAATACATCAAGTAAAACTTTGATTTAACTTTAAATCGGATTATAGTAGAAGTAGCACATATATTGCACTTTCTTCGAGAGTTTAGAGTTTGTTCGAAAAGGGACTTTACAAGCCGATTTGCCCAAATTTCCGTTAAGACTAAAACAGTATAAATTAATCGTATTTGCAGGACCGAAGTACTGCTATTAACGAAGTGATGTCTATCCTTGAAAGCCTTCAGAGTCATCCTGAAAAGGCAACAATCCTCTTAAAGGAAGATGATCGATTCGACGATTGCACGTCCCATCACGATAATTTAACAAGACTGGCTCTGGCTATAGAGACGGACGAAGAGGTATCATCGGCGGTTCCCAAAGATCCGAATAATGCGATGCACCATCTTCGTGAGAAAATAAAACGGTTGCGTCTCGGCAATAAAGAAATCCATCGAGATATATGCGATTTACGTACAAACTTTCAGGTAAATATTTCATCATTCTCGTCTTTTTTTCTTTTTTATCCTCTCTTAAGAAATACGTGTTATCAATATCTCGATAGTAGTTTTATTGCTTAGCATTAAAGTTTTATATTTTAAACAAAGAAATGATCCAGAATGTACATGAAAATGTGCATTTTATTCATTTTTGTGCTTTAGAATCTTATATCATATTATTTGGTAGATCTAAAACTTTACCGAGATGCATTAAAATCTTATATTTTAGATTTCTTGATCATTTCTTTAAGATATAAGATTTCAATGCAGTAAAATATGAATTCTAAAATGCAAGGTCTATTAAATTAATTGGTTAAATTATTTGATTAAATCAATTTGGTCTAACAAATATTACATAATTTTATATATACATTTATTCTGGATTTAACAGGACGACGAAAAGAAAACGATTGATTTGTCAAATAAGACAACGAAACTGTTACAAGACGTTCGCAATTTGCGATATTTTGATGACCTTCTGAAGCTCTTAAAAGGGAAACTCTACTGGATATCCAAGAAAAAATGGCCATTTGTTTTAGGACATAGCGAACCCTATGAAGAAAAGAATCTAATCATCTGATTATGATCTCAAAAATCACTGTACCTTTCAAAGACTGTGATTATGATCTCAAGCATTGTTGCGAATGGTCGATACACAAGATAAAAGAACTTTTTAGGGAAGAAGATGTAAGTGATAGGAGTATTATAGCTCCTTTTCTCCGATCTTCCTGAATTCAAGGTTCATAAAAGGAAAAGTACCTTTCTTCGACTCGATAATCTTATCAATGGCATTGCCATCTAATGATTCAAAATAATTAACATAATATTTGACAATTTGTAAAAACAATCTGTAATTAACCGTAATTATAGCACAAAAAGTCGAATTGTCACTCGAGCAAGTAAAACGATATCATTCCTTGACAAAATTATGAGACTTTATGATATTTAATTTTCGCCTTCTTTCTCAATAAAACCATAGATTTTGTATATTAATATATTATAATATTCAATAAACATTGTATATTGATATACTCTAAAAGTAAGTATAATTTTATTATAAAATAAAAAATAAAACTCTTGTTAAAGTTTCTTTCTTTCTCTCCTTTTAAGCAAAATTCTCGCATTTACATTATGGAAAAGCAAGAAACAAACATTTTATTACTAAACAATTTATTATTTTATATTTCATATATATTTGAGTTCATGTACACATAGCACCAAGTAAAAAATTCCTAATACTACACATCGTTGCTACATTGCTCTGTTATGCATTCGTTGCACTATTTTTTATCGCTACTTCGTCGGTTTAATTTTCACATCCGTGATCGCCACATAGCATTAAATATTCATCTCTCTATAAAATAACTTAAAAAACGCAAATATTCCATTTTTTGTAAAGTCTACTCAGTGCTCTGTTAATACTGTCATTTTCGAATTTGTTTACAATGCAAGCTGACATGTTCACACTTTTTGCATGAAATCGCGGACCATTTAGGAAGCGTTTTGCATGCCGCAAAGTTAAGTGATGTCCGTGCGCTGCATGTGTCTAGCGTGTTGTCGAGAGGAATCATGGTACGCGATTCCCGCACGAAACATCTCGCCGTGTCGAAACACATCGTGGGACGCGGAGAAGGATGGCAAGGTGGGCAATGATGGCAGTAAGCAGCTCAGCATACTGGCACCGCTGTCCGAAGAGTAAATTCCATTGGCCGGAGGTACTATAGACGCACTGCATGTACTCGAGGTGGATCCTGGCAAGGAATGCCCATTCTGATCGCCAGAACCCAACAGGCTCGAGCTCGGAGCCATCAAGTTTCCTATGGACATTGAAGAGATCTAAATTTGCTGATGTTACAAGAGAACAAGATCTCTTTCTTGGCACCTTTGTATATTTACATTCTTATTATAATGAGCATATGTGTGAGATCGAATTTTAAAATTAGAATTAGAAGCTAATTCTAAAATTAATGAAATCTTTATAATGACGAAAAATAATATCTTAGAAATATTGTTATATTAAAATGCTTATACATTGTTACTTTAATGTTGATTAAAAAATAGACTATATTTTTTATAAACTATAAAAAAATTGTATAAGCATAATTATAAAGTTAATAATTAAATATATTATTAATCAGCATATTGAGATTAAAACCAATAATATTACATACCATAAATTTGTGATGGTACTGTTTTATAAAAATAAAAGTATTTTTTATAAAATATTTTTTATAGAAATAAAAGTATTTTTAAACAAAATTATTTTTAACGTATTTTTAGAGTTTGTTTTTAGACAAACATGAAATTTGATATCGTACGAATTAATCCGCGATAGCACAATATATGATGAAGCTTCAAGCGAATATATATTGCAATAAATATATTGCAATCGTACTCTCGCAAAATACTAATAATTATCAATGCTTATAGTCACACGATACAAAATTTACATCCACGTACAGGCGAGACTTACAATTCACGCCAATATGTTCGCGATGTAATCGCTTTAAAGCGATAACGTATCCGTTAATCCCTTGACAATATCGCGTACATCGTAATAAAGGATAATATTAAAATATTAATGCGATTGTGTGACATTTCTCTATCGAACCAACGATTTATGACGAGTCTATTAGCAGTAATTATTAAACACATCATACATAATGAGAAAGATCTCTATACAGAAAGTAAATAAAACTTTTATAGACGCAGATCGATATTAATTTTGAACACTATACTTTTATGTGCTTTTTTTTTATATGTAAAAATTTTTTTTATATAGAATAAGCTTTAAACGCATTTGGTTTTGCAATTTGAGGTAAAACTAGTTGCATGTAACACTTAAGCGACAAGATAAGATTTTTTTTTTTAAATGTCGAGTAATGACATTTTACTCGAGTAACTCGCTCTTGATTCACCTGGAAGACTGACGCTCGACGCGGAACTGACGGACGAGGTGATCGACAAGGGCGTCATCATGGGAAAGTCTGAGGCCTCGGTGGACCTCGCGGCGAGGTGCGAGTCTATCCTAGCAGTGGGACGAACGCACGCCAACGACGACAGGCCGAAATCATTGACCCTGTCCGTCGCCGCTCGTCGATGTCTCGCGTGTATGCCCGACTTGCTACCGTTGCCCAAACCGAAGTGCAAAAGCTCCAAGTGTCTTCTGAGATTTCTCGACTGGCGCAGAATCGCACCGCACAATGGACAAGACGCCGGCTGATCGGACAGACTGCGTGCCTTCGACAATGCGTCCCCTGGAACGAATTCCATCAAGACTAGACAAATTTAAAACGTTCCGCGACCCTGAATATATCGCCGTGCCTCAGACATTGTGCCTTCCCATTTCGTTCTGACAAATACGGTAAATGTAGATGGGATAACAATTGAGACGATTAGTAAGATGATCGCTGTTTTTGGAGAATAACGCAACGTAATATATCACATACTTTATTTGCAAAAGAAAAAAAAACTCGATATTACACATTATAATGTTATCTTATTTTCTCTTCGATGAAAATGTTTTGTATATACACTACAACCGAATCCTTCTATTCTTAACATTTTCTATTCTCAACTGCTTTTTATTCTTAATCGGCTGGTACCCTGTAATCTTAATTTCTTCTCTTGTTTTTTCCACGTTAGAGTACGTTAACGTGAAAAAGCAACTAAAAGATAAAAAAAGACAAATTAAACACAAGAATAAAATGAAACAAATAAAGACAAATACAAAATTTTTTAAATCTTTCAAATGAGTTAAGATTAGGAGGTTCGATTGTACTGTTAACAGTCCACGTATACAACAAAGTCAGTCGTACAAAATAGGAATGTGCGCCGATTATTTCACTTTACGACTCTATTGAAAGATTCTGAGTTTCATAAAATAGTACTTGTAAACAATAGCCAATGTACTTAAAAACTGCTTAGTACTGTTATTAGACCATTTTATAGCAAAAAAAATTACAAGGACAATAAAATAAATTGCAGTAGATAAAGTCGAATTGTATGAGCGCACGTACAAGTCTCGCGTAATTATCACGTAAGTCGATGGTAAAAGAATAACGAGAATGTCGCATCTCCCAAATAGGACTTTCTCCTTTATACTTAAAATTACATGTATAATCCTACGGTATTGCCTTACACACTAATGTGGAAGATTCTTGTGTATAAACTTAATAGTGCAAATATACTCAGAATTTTAGTTAAATAACGCGTAGTCAAGTAATTACAAATAATCGTTCAAATAATTGAATAATAGAGCTATACAAGTAATATTCATCATCTTCTCCATTCTTACATATGCTTGTATCGTACAACCAGTGGCATACCCATAAGGGGGGGGGGGGGGAGTTAAAACCCCCCTCCGAAATTTAATTAATATACCTTATTTTTTTATTAACTTAACAGCAAAAAGTAAAAAATCTGTAGTTAAATAAAATGCGTTCAAACATTTGTATTTTTTGTCTGTTATTAACTATAGTCTCAATTTTAATAATTCAAAATTCACGCCAATATCCTTGCACACAAATAATTATGATAGCTTTTTCAGCTATACTGCTGTTCGAACGTATATAAAATCTAGTTTAAGATATTCATATTGTGAAAGGATTTAAATAAATTAAGAAACTTAAGAAACTTAAAAAACATCTAGCAGCCATATACATATATATAACGTATATAACATATGTAACATATATATATAACTATATATATATGTAGACAAATTTTTTGATTATTTAAACAATCCAATTAATCTGATTATTTAAGAAAAACCAAGAAAACTCAATATCAATTTATAGTTATGCTACCATAAAAATAAATTATATTTTTTAGTAAACGGTATAACATTTTTATATTTTTTAGTGTGCAATATAAAATTAGCCTGACTTTTGGTCATACTGTTTCATTTTGTGTGTGAATTTTAAACCCCCCCCCCCCCCCAAAAAATTATTCTGAGTGTGCCACTGCGTACAACAAATTCACGATCCCCAGTATTGTATGGTTATGATGTAACCGATAACTAAATGGATTTCGCGAGAAAATTAGCTACGAAACAAATGATCGATACAAACACCCGTATTCATTTATCCCGATACATTTATCTAGCAATCGTCGGCGATGGGATGCTGCTCGGTGGCGAGACCACGCTCTCAGGCCCGTGCAACGTTGGCGAGGGTAGACTGGGTTTGCAAACTATCTGTTCGCAACTGTTACTGCCACTGTCGGTCCCATAAGTCACCGACTGATCGTTGTAGCCAGGCAGCTCTACCTCATGTTTGATCTCCGTTATCATGTCGGAATTATGCGGTGGCGGCGTCGTTGTCGTCGCTGGCGTCGTGTTGTTGCTGAACCGGTATTTGCAGGACGATATCAGGTGCCTACGCAGATTCCGCGCCTGGCGTAACGTCGCACCGCAAAGCGGACAGACGCCTGGACAATCGGAAGCGCCGCGTGATTTCGATTGATTCGCACTTCCGACTAGCGTCCCGGTCGACACTGTCTGATTGGCCGCCAACCCAGACAACGCCAAACCGGGTGAATAGCCCATGTTGAGGGAGGAGGAGAACTGCGGTATATGTAACGACGAGAACGGTTGCATCGGCATCAACGTGTGTAAATGCGACTCGCCGTCCGAAACGTGATCCTGATGTGCTGCCTGATGATTATCCACGAGGGACGATTCTTGAGACCGCGGCGAGTGACCGCCGCCCTGATGATTCGCGTAGTTTCCAACCAGGCAGTTGTCGGCTGTTAACAGACACAAACACAATGTTACCATACAGGGCTGAACTGACGTTGTTTTGGTTCCCTTATCTTGAATTTATTTCTCTCGCTCTCGCTTTCCCTCTTTCAGTCGTACAAATCGGAGGACGACCAATCAGAATTGCAGTTCAACCCGATTGATGGTTGTGCTTGTGTCCGTTTTAATGAAAAAGAGCTTACGTAGAGGTACAGAGTCTCTTGTAAATGATATTTGACATGGTTCTATGAGAGGTTTTATGAGTTTACTAAACATAATAATACACCGGACACAAAACACAAGTGAAATGTCTTTGTTGTTTTAAGTGATAATCTTATAATTAATAAAATTAATTGATAAATTTTTAAATAAAGTGAAAAATTCTCGTTTGATAAATAATATGTTAATTAAAAAACAAAATAAATAACTTCGTCATGTAATCTTATTACAAAATATTCCAAAATCAGGAAAATTTACAAACTTAGTTATATAACTTATTTTGCACTTCGTGTTTCCTATTTAAGATACAAAATAAATTTATCAAGAAATAAAATATTTGCAAACTGTTCACTTTACCTGCATCATCAGCTTGATCTGTGGTATCGTCATCCTTGTTTTCATAAGATATTGTTCTGTTGTTATCATCCAAAGGTCTACTTTCACTGTCAGTAGTGTTACTGGGCCATTTTCCAGAGGAAGTGGACGACTTTCTCCTCCTTTTTCTCCGTTTCAATGGATAGTAAGAATTAAGTGCTGTCCTTGATAACCCATCATTTCCCGTTGGCGTTGCTGATCCCGTTGGGATCGCTGATGCAGGAACTTCTTCTCCGCTCTAAACATAAATATAAATTAATTACATTCCATTTTTTTAACACAACTAGCTCAAATCTATCAGAAATGTACTTCTGTCAATATAGTTGGTGGCGTTAATCCATGAATGCATAGACAATGTGCGGCCTGAAGCAATGAAGGCAACTGCGATGGCTCAACGCTTACTTCTCCTCTGTATACAAATTCTAAGAGAGACTCCAAATCATCTGCACCAATTCCTGCCAACATAACAACTGGATGCTGGCATGGTGTGCTCTGTGGACAAAATATTTTATTGTAGTCCGATATTATGGCATTTCGAATTATACATTCTCACTAAATAGACCAATGATAAAACCTTTAATAAATCCAATAGAAATGGACTGGCTGCACAAAGAACAATTTTATGAGCATGAAAACTACGACCACCAGCGGCTAAAGTAACATCCACCAAATCGCCATGTCCTCTCAACAACTGTACTGCAGAGGCCAGAGAAGAACTGAATTCTCCCCAAGAAAGACTATAGAGCTGGCTGCTACTACCCATTTTGTATCAAAGGATTTAACTGTAAAATAACAGACATAATTTAGTGTATTCTTTAATTTCCATTACATTGATTCTATTACACATGTCAAGTGACTAAACATATGTATTGCCTGATTCAATAAAGCAACAATGTTCGCAATTTTTTTCAAATTCTATCTCATAAAAAAATTTGAACAGCTGACACAAAGTGTAATATATGAAACGAGCACACAGCTGCAGCTTCTTTACAAAATAATAGTCCAGCTGGAAAACAAGCATAAATTTATTCTGAGAAATTTCCCAGGAACCAGTACAAAGCACGCGTGGACAATTCGCTGGCTAACGGTAACGATGCGTGTGTGCGATTCCCCCATCCACGTTCTTTAATTAGTGCCCCCACCCGATTAAGCGCAATCAAACGCCGCGGCGTCGTGCCGCGAGCTAACCTAACAAACATGACTGCTCTACCTGTGACAGTGAAGGCCTCTCGTCCCAAAGACGATGTCGACGACAACACGGCGATTTTCTCGACTGGCAATTACACGATGTGCGCCTTTAAAATTAGGTTGGAGAAAGTCGTGGTGCACGGAGTCACCTAGGTATAAGTCACAAGTTGAGGATCGAGCGGCTGCTAGGTCGAACTGAAACATGCAATGTCAGGCGACGTGATGTTCCCGGAACGCGCGCGTTGCACGAAGAAACGTAAAACACGACGCCGCAACGCTTCGTTTACGAGGTGCAACGCGGCACGCGACTTCGAAAGCGAGATTCAAATCTTGTCAGAAGCGATTGCGTATGCATATGTATGTATACACGACGCACATTTGTGACGTGCACTGCGTGACGCGACGCAGTGCCGCCGTCGCGCGGATGCAAGTGAAACACGAGAAATAGCCGGAAATACGGAAGAGCGCGGAATCTTTTGAATAGTTTTGTGTGTCGATGCAATATATCTCAATTTTTCGGCTACAAACATTATATATTTAAAGTAATTTGAGCGTGACAATATTGGCTAAAAGTAATGCTTTTATGGGGTGATAATAGGCTGTGAGCTATATAACATATTGAAGTAAGCCTTGAAGGAATGAGGACGGTCTATTGAGGAAGAGAAAGAGAGAGAGAGAGAGCTATATCGGACGGGGACGTCTGTTCATGTCCGTCGTTTTTAATATTTCCCACAATCACTGAATTCTATGGGCGCTATTCATATAAGATTTGTTCGCGTCGCTTGCTCTAACATGCTCCAAACGCAACGTAATACTATATAGCGTTTTCGATTATACAGGATTTGAACGACCCAGGGTTGATTAATCACTATTTTACTATAAATGCAAGTCTTTCATTGGTGGAGAGGTTGCAATGACGTCATTAACCAACCCTGGGTCGTTCAAATCCTGTATAATCGAAAACGCTAATAGATTAGAGCATATTGAAACCACCGAACTCTATAAGGCTGTATCCCCATGGAGAAAGAAATAGCGGAACGGAACAGTAAAAGCCGGAGCACAGACTTTTACATAAAGGCTGCGTTCCCATTTCGTCTCACTCAGTGCAGTATCCAGTGGCCGCCATTTTGCTGGATACTGCACTGGAGAAGCGTTCCCAAATTACTGGACTGGCTAGTGACAATCGTACCTCGTTCAGAATGTCGTCGGCCGGGAAATGTAAATAATAAATAATAATAATAATAATAATAATAATAATAATAATAAAAAATCAATGTGTACTGAAAAAATAAAATTATGTACAATAATTATATACAATAAACATTATATACAATAATTTATTGTTTTTAAATGTGAAGTTATACAAGCAAATAATCGGTATAATCGTCGTTATAATATTTAAAAATAACGCTAACACTTATTAATACATTGCTAATTGAAATATTTACTTACTGATATAATAATCTTTACTAACAATAATTGCTTCAACACTATTTACATATTAACTAACAATTTTATTTAGGTTATGAGCTAATACGTGTGCGAGACTGTCACTAGCCACTAGCCAGTCCAGTAAAATGGGAACGCTTCTCCAGTGCAGTATCCAGCAAAATGGCGGCCACTGGATACTGCACTGAGTGAGACGAAATGGGAACGCAGTCAAAGCATAACGCATAAGCATAAGGAAATTGATTGGTCTATATATAAGCATAAGCAAATGCATAAGGAAATGGACCAATCAATTTCCTTATGCTTATGCGTTATGCTTTATGCAAAAGTCTGTGCTCCGGCCATAACGGAACAGTAACGGAACAGTAGAGGAAAAGAGATATGATGAATATATCTCTTTTCAACTACTGTTCTGTTACTGTTCCGTTCCGTTATTTCTTTCTCCATGGGGATACAGCCTAACATACAGGAAAGAGCCTTCTGTAACTCAAACAAAGAACACTGTGTCCACGATTTGAAAGAAAACACATAGGGCCACTTTTTCCAACGTCGGTTAACTTTAACCGACTGTTACAGGATTGCCAACATGAAGAACAAAATATTGTAGTAGAAAGAGAAAATTTCTCTCATAACCTAAACAACTGTTGAGCTGCTGTCATGGATATTATTAATGATAATTGGTTTTCGGAATATGACAATTTTTATAATGATGAAAGTGATGAGTGTGATAATTTAAATAAAAAAAATTTCAAAAAATTACATATTATAAAATTACGCAACAATTATTTTAATATTTGTGAAGAAAAAGATTTTCAAAGAAGATTTGTAATATCAAAAAAAAGTTTTGAAATGTTATTACAAAAAATCGAAAATAAAATACAATATAATACTAATCGGTATAAATAATAATATTTATAAATACAAAACCAAGTAGTATAAAATAAATTTTCCAAAAAAGAAGTGTACACAATTACGTTTCTATGAACAATATTTTAATATCATTTTATGTGTTATTTCAGTAATGCTGCTATTCCACCAGTCATTCAATTATTGGTTGCACTCAGATTTTATGCAACTGGATGCTTTTTAATAACAGCTGCTGATTTTTGTGGAATTAGTGAAACAAGCGCTCACAAAATTATTCATAGAGTATCTCCTGAGATTGCTGCATTACGAAACGATTTTATAAAATTACCTCTTTTATCTGAGGAAATTCGAGAAAATGAACAAAAATTTTTCAAAGTAGCCAAATTTATTCGTGTTATTGGTTGTATGGATTGCACACATATTAAAGTGGAATCATTTGGTATGTAATACTTGAACTTATTCTTAGCTTACAAAATTATATATTTGTAATTAACAAATAATATATTTGTATTTTAGGAGGAGAAAATTGCGAATTATATCGCAATAGAAAAGGCTTTTTTTCTATAAATGTGCAAGTCATAATAAATGCCAAATTAGAAATAATTGATATTGTAGCACGTTGGCCAGGATCAACACATGATTCTACAATTTTTAATCATTCTAGAATTAAAACCTTATTTGATGCACATACATTTGGTGACAGTTTACTTCTTGCAGATTCTGGGTATCCAAATCTACCATATTTAATGACACCGTTGTTACATCCCACAACACCAGAAGAACATTTATATAATGAAGCTCAAATTCGAACACGTACAAGAATTGAAAGATGTTTTGGCATTTGGAAAAGAAGATTTGCTATTTTATCAATTGGAATGCGATGTCGCACAGTTGAAAATACATTTCCTATTATAATAGCAACAGCCGTTTTGCATAATATTGCCCAACAGGAACATAATTCAAACTTAATTAGTAATTCTGAACAATGTGATAATACTATTATACAAATACAAAATGCTGATTTAAATTCTAGAAATAATAATAATGAACGAGAAAAATTAATTTTAGAATATTTTAAAAGGTAATATTGAAATGAATTATATATATTATATATATATATATATATATATATATATATATGAAATTATTACAAATAAGATATAATATGAAATTATGTATCTACAAATTTAATAATTGCAGGTTACTTTGAAGCATGTCAAAGAAACTTCAAAAAAACATTAAAGGCAACAATAATATATTTTATTAATTTTTTAAATATAAATAAATAAAAACAGATTATCAACTTAAAGAAAGAAATTGTTATTATTAATAACCTTTTACAAAAAATAATGACATTTTAGATGTATTTATAATAGTAATAACATTAAATACAATAAAAAATACAGCACCTTTATATTATTTTTTTAATATAATGCATTTGTCGTTTGAGATTAAAATTTGCACATTCGTGGTTTTGACATAAAAGGCACGATATAACATTTATACCTGTTTTATAAATTTCTCGCTTAAATGTAGCGCAATATTTTCTTGTTTCTTTTTTTATATTATCCCATAAATATTTTAAATTTTTTTCTGTTCGTTGTATCGTATTACGTGCATTAAATTCCTTTGTAACATTTGCCCACGTTTCATCTTTTTTTAAAATTATATTATTATTGCATTCTTTATTTTCTATTATGTGTCGATATAAAAAAATAATGTCTAATAAACTATTTTTATCACTAGTTGTGAAGTTTCTTGATCGTTGCATTGTTATCTATTTTTAATTGTTAATATATTTATATACTCTTTCACTTTTATATCACTTTCTTTTTATTGTGTATTTAACGTGCCGTCACCGTGCTAAAAGATTACAGGTTAGGATCAGTTAGAATCGATGACGTGTATTTTAGTTACAAGTTTCGAAGTTGGCTATTCTGAAAAGTTAACGGACGGTTAGGCTTAACCGACGTTGGAAAAAGTGGCCCTTATAGGGGTGCGTTCAGAAACTACACTCTGGGAAAAAGTATTTGTCTATTATCTATAGTATACGTCACGTATACTATAGTATATATAGTAATAATAGTTACGTTACGTATACTATAGACAATAAACAGAGACATAACAGAGATATAAACAATAAACAGAAAATCTTTGTCTATTATCTATAGTATACGTAACATATAAAATAAATATTTGTATGTTATTTACTTTTCAGACAAAAAGCACTGATCTCTATATTACACTGGATGGCGTATGCTGTACAAAATGTGTGTTACGATTTGAAGACCCGGCAGCCATATTTGATACAGTAAAATATGCATCTTTCGGCGGTAAAATTCAAATGACGGTAATAATATAAACAACGATTAAAAAAATATTTTTATTGTTCACAAGTAGAAAAGGTAGTAGTATGAGTAAATGTGCATAAATATAAAATAATATTAAAAAATATAATAATTCTAAATAAACAATATATAGGAAAATATGTTAAAAATATGTTTTGTAGAAAAAAATTAAAAGTCGATAATTTTTTTCAAAATTTTTATTTTCAAACTTTTTGCAATAAGTAATACAACTAATAAAGTAATACATTAAAAATCAAAAATTGTTATAAATGTAAATAAAAATATTGAATATGATATTACAATATATATAACGTAAGTAATACATAAAATATAAATTCCAATGTTAAGTGGTCTGAACATAATAAAGAATGATTCTTTGGTACAAACTTTGATCCGAGATTCATGTTCTGCAACCATAACTGCAATATTTCCTTATCTTTCAGAGGAAACCTTCACAAAAAATATTCCACAATATTAATTTTGAAAAAGATATGACATTAAATGCAATAAAAAATTTACATAACCTGTAAGGCATAAATATGTGGATATGTAACTTATATACTTACTTATGATGTGTTCTACCCTCGATCCCTTGTTTTGAACCACAATATGTACACGATGATACCATTTTTGTAGCATGAGTAAAAATTTTGTTCAACTAACTCGATACGACGTACATACGACAGTTGGAATCTCAACCTCAACTGACCTCAACAGTGGACGCTACCATATTTGCATATTTTACTTTATCAAAGATGGCTACCGTAACAAGCTGTCCTATTCGATACGCCATCCAGTGTAATATAGAGATCAGTGGACAAAAAGTGACGTTATGTAAATATAATAACATGAAATATAATATACGATAAAATAGTAAAAATAAAATGCATTTTTTTTACATGTAATTTTAAATGTCCACATACAATTATTTTATGATTGGCTGAAACCTGCTTTCGCAGCTGTTTTACCGCTCCATAAGACAGTAGGGGAATGCATCGACGAATCGCGGAAGCGGAATCGTTCCGTTTCTATCGCTACGTATACCGCCGGCCTTACATAACGCATAAGGCATAACGCATAAGGGAATCAGAGTCCTTCATTTCCATTCTGGAACATTCAAAAAGTAATTGATTGAATCACCTATTTTAGCTATTTATGATACGAAAGCAAACACAGAGTTACATTGGGCTTGTTTGTTTTAGCTGCACTGGGGCAGCTCTGGGTCTGCTCTAAACAAGATAATACAGGACAAACTATTTATCTGTCCTGTATTATCCTGTGTAGAGCAGAACCAGAGCAGCCCCAGTGTAGCTAAAACGAACAAGCCCATTGTGATGCTAGTGCTCAGGAATTTGGAGCAATTTTCCACTCTTAAAACGCATGTAGAATAAATATTCGAATGTATCGAAAATCTCGAAAGTCTCGAAATGTATTGTTGACGCTTTTCCGCGACGCTGACTGGTTATCTCGATTATTCTGACAGTTTGATAGTTTAAAAGCAAAGGTTATTTTAACGGTTATTTAAAATAATATAAATGTAAAAAAAATATTTAAATTTTATAATTATTATATTATTATAATAAGTGCGCGTGCCTGTATATTCTAGTACATTTATTGTCAGGACGGGCGTACGCCCATTCTGAACCGGATAATCCTTGAGATATTCGAGTTACTATATATACAAAAAAGTTGTATATTTTATATCAACAAATTACCTTTTTAAAAAAAGGTAAAGAAAAGGCGCCAAGTACACGCAAATCTTCCAAAAAAAAGTTGTATACACGCAAACCTCCCAAAAAAAGTTGTTGTATATATAAACACGCAAACCTTACAAAAAAGTTGTTGTGTATTTTACCTAACAAAAAAGTTGTTGTATATTTGAAAATCAACAAATTACCTTTTAAAAAAAAGGTAAAGAAAAGGCGCCAAGTGCACGCAAATCTTCCAAAAAAAAGTTGTTGTATACACGCAAACCTTCCAAAAAAAGTTATTGTATACCAAAAAAAAGTTGTTGTATACACGTAAACCTTCCAAAAAAAGTTGTTGTATATATAAACCTTTCAAAAAAAAGCTGTTGTATATATTAACCTTCCAAAAAAATTAATCTTCCAAAAATAAATGTCGTATATATATTAACAAACCTTCCAAAAAAAAGTTGTTTATATAAACACGCAAATCTTCCAAAAAAAGTTGTTGTATATATAAACCTTTCAAAAAAAAGCTGTCGTATATATTATTCCAAAAATGTATATATGTATGTATAGGTCTGAATAGGTCCTCTATATATATACAGGGTGTCCCATTTTAACTTAGACAATTGTAATATCTCAAAAACAATGCGTTATAAAAAAAAAATCTTTCAAATAAAAGTTGTAAGGTTTAGAGGAAGAAAAAAGATAAGAATATTAGTTTGACCTTGGTGGAGGTGCTTCGAAGATTTGAAGGTCATCTTTATTTTGTTAAATAAAACTATCCTAATTTTTTTATATAAATCGATTCCTTGCAATATTTATCGTAAAAAGTTAACTAAAAAAAAAGAATCATATTTATTAAAATTATTTTTACTAAAAAAAAGAAATGATATCTCACAAAAAAACCTTTTTTTTTAAAAAAGGTAAAAAAAGGGCGCCAAGTACACGCCTTGTTATATTTAAAAAAAGTTTTCCTCATAAAAAAACCTTTCCAAAAAATTGTTTTTTTTTTAAAAAGTTTTCCTCATAAAAAACCTTTTCAAAGAACTGTACTTTCAAAAATATATTATATTAAAAAAAAGTTTTTCTCACAAAAAACCTTTCCAAAAAAAGTTGTATATATTAAATAAAAATTTGCTACATATTCTGTCTATAAAAGAGGTGATATCAGAAAATGACGCCAAGTTTAAATAAAGAACCTTTCAAAAAAAGTTGCATGTATATCTAATTATTTATTTAAAAATGATATTTATGTTTATATCTAGTTAATTCTTTTTAAGTATACTTTTTAAAATAATTGCATTTGTATCTAGTTATTTTTTTTATATCTGTATCTAGTTAAATAAAAAAATTTTTCAAATTTAATCAAAATAAAAAAATATTACAAAATTTTGCAAAAAACTTGGCGCTGCTATAAAATAGCCTTAAAATATTATTATACATCTTAAAATATTATAGAGCAATGAAGGCTATTTTATAGCAGCGCCAAGTTTTTTGCGAAATTTTGTAATATTTTTTTATTTTGATTAAATTTGAAAAATTTTTTTATTTAACTAGATACAGATATAAAAAAAATAACTAGATACAAATGCAATTATTTTAAAAAGTATACTTAAAAAGAATTAACTAGATATAAACATAAATATCATTTTTAAATAAATAATTAGATATACATGCAACTTTTTTTGAAAGGTTCTTTATTTAAACTTGGCGTCATTTTCTGATATCACCTCTTTTATAGACAGAATATGTAGCAAATTTTTATTTAATATATACAACTTTTTTTGGAAAGGTTTTTTGTGAGAAAAACTTTTTTTTAATATAATATATTTTTGAAAGTACAGTTCTTTGAAAAGGTTTTTTATGAGGAAAACTTTTTAAAAAAAAAACAATTTTTTGGAAAGGTTTTTTTATGAGGAAAACTTTTTTTAAATATAACAAGGCGTGTACTTGGCGCCCTTTTTTTACCTTTTTTAAAAAAAAAGGTTTTTTTGTGAGATATCATTTCTTTTTTTTAGTAAAAATAATTTTAATAAATATGATTCTTTTTTTTTAGTAAAAATAATGGTAATAATATCCCACCATCACTCCCGTCATATTTTCAATACGACAATCCTCTTTTTGATTATAGAAATCTTAATTTATACAAACCTAATAATTTTTTTTTATATTTTACAACATGTTTTATAAGAAAATTATTAGTGATCATAAAAAGGGTATAAAAAACCATTTGTATTTCTAAGTTATTGCGTTTTTTCATATATAAAAACAGATTACTTTTGATCAAATTTCTGTAAGAATGACAAAAACATCTTTAGCACCTCTAGGCCATTGTCTTTTTTTAATTAGCGTATCGTCAGCTTCAATCCAAGTGTTAGACATTTCTTCTCTATAAACATTACATACCTGCCGATTCCACCAATGTGCACAAAGTACACTTTCTGTCCACTAACTACAAAATACTAACAAGGGAACGTTCACAAGTGTCCCCTCCCCGATTTGATTTTCCTTGAAATATGTTGTAAAACATACAATTTGAGGAGACACGTATTTTTTTATAGCGGCCCTAACTCAAATTTAAGGGATCAAACACTCCTTTGAAAAAAAAACGATTTTTTTCTTTGTGTGTAACTATCGCCAAAACCGTAGGAGATAAAAAAATATTTCAAATAGAAGTTGTATGGCTTGTAATGGACTTTATAACTGTGTAGTTAAATTTTCAAAAAATGAAATTTTTTTTAATTTACCCCCACCCCTTGTTATTATTTTTTCAAATTTCAAAATTTTTGTAATGACAAAAGTTGTAGCATTTTTTACGCTGAATTCAACCATATATGATTTTATTATGTTTCGAAATCACATCTTTCAAAAATGAGTCATCAGTATCACATTATATGCGTCGCGCTGCATGACCGTTTATACCGCACTTGTGTTGTGCATAGTCGCAAAACAAATATAAAAATGACATGTTATTATATATTTGAGAAAGAAAAGTTAACTAAAATTGTTGCTAAAGCATCTCTTTCACATTACACTCTTATAGATAATCGCTGCATTTCGTGCGCAGCGCGTTGTTATATGCAAGTTAGCTATCAGCGCATATTACACTTTGAAGTTTTGCTTGCAGTGACCACGGGAAAATAATTTATGAAACGAAAACAGTGAATGAATCAATCTATTCAACATATATCTACCCTGACTCTACCTTCTTGGCCCGACTTGACTGAGAATGAAATAAAATATAAAATTCTGTACAGTTTACTCTTTTTCAATAATTTTAATATACTGTGATTCTACATGCTATTACATTCCACTAAATTACTACGATTTTTTTAAACTATGGTATATAAAATGTATATTATAAGTATAATTATAATATATATAAATAAGCTTATATATATATAAAAGCTTATTTATTGTATCAATATATTATAATTATACTTATAATATACATTTTATATTTCAAGATTTTATATACCATAGTTTAAAAAAATCGTAATAATTTAATAGAATGTAATAGTATGTAGAATATATCGCAGTATATTAAAATTATTGAAAAAGAGTATGTACAGAATTTTATTCATTGTCAGTCAAGTCGGGCCAAGAGAGTAGAGTCAGGGTGGATATATGTTGAATAGATTGATTCATTCACTGTTTTCGTTTCATAAATTATTTTCCCGTGGTCACTGCAAGCAAAACTTCAAAGTGTAATATGCGCTGATAGCTAACTTGTATATGACAACGCGCTGCATACGAAATGCAGCGATTATCTATAAGAGTGTAATGTGGAAGGGATGCTTTAGCAACAATTTTAGTTAACTTTTCTTCCTTAAATATATGATAACATGTCATTTTTATATTTATTTAACGACTATTGCGCAACACAAGTGCGGTATAAACAATGCGTCATGCAGCGCGACGCATATAATATGATACTGATGACTTATTTTTGAAAGATGCGATTTCGGAACATAATAAAATCATATATGGTTGAATTTAGCGTAAAAAATGCTACAACTTTTGTCATTACAAAAATTTTGAAATTCGAAAAAATAATACCAAGGGGTAAGAGTAAATTAAAAAAAATTACATTTTTGAAAATCCAACTACACAGTTATAAAGCCCATTACAAGCCATACAACTTCTACTTGAAACATTTTTTTATATCTCCTACGGTTTTGGCGATAGTTACACACAAAGAAAAAACTCGTTTTTTTCAAAAGGGTGTTTCACCCTTTAAATTTGAGTTAGGGCCGCTATAAAAAAATACGTGTCTTCTCAAATTATATGTTTTACAACATATTTCAAGGAGAATCAAATCGGGAGGGGACACTTGTGAACGTTCCCTTTAAGAGTGTTGTCAGCATGTGTGTTGCTACACTTCTGCACTTCAAGACGAGAAAAATTTTTTTTATAAAGAATACTATTATTTTGATATACACTATCTCTATTCGTCTCCACAACACGTTACATATACATTTTACGACCGATATTAATTATATCAATGTGATTAGTGTCATCAAAGCTGCGAGCTGACAGGTCTGAGCGCCGCCATGTTGAAAAAGGACAGACATCTTTTAGAAAAAGAAAGGAAAGAAAAAAGACGCTCTTATGCGGGAATTGACATTTCACGGGATGTAGAAAAGGACAACCATGTCGCATTTTGATGCTTCTAGTTGACAAAGGAAAAACTTATATATTAGAGAAGGATGACGAACAGACGACGACGACCAAGCTTACATAGATTTCGGCATATTTCGACTTTGGCAAACTTTGGCAAACTTTGGCAATTAATATAGTTTTTTAGAAAGCATGTACAAAAAAAGTAAAGATACTTTTATTATGTAAATCGCATGTGCTCTATCGATTGAGCCTATTATAAATTCGATCGGTCCACGCATTATTGAGATATGAAAATCTCGACTCCTATCAGCTCATGTGCTCGCGTAAAGATACACGGTCGGTCTTGCGCTGCGCGTGAACTTGGCGCGAGACACTACCGTGTCTCTTGATAAATAAATGCAAATGCCAACGTAAGCGCGCGCCGCGCGGCTTCTCAGCGCCATCAGCGCACCTAACGTCAGAAATCGGAACATGGACATTTTAGCTGGACATTTTTATCGTACTATTTTAGACATTTCGACTTTGGACTATTATAACTTTTTTTCTACAGCACCTACAGTAAAAACAAGCATACTTTTCTTATGTAATTTGGGTATGCGCTATCGATTGAGCCTAACAACAACTCAATCGGCCCAGCCGTTATTGAGATCCGATAATCTCGGCTCGTCTCAACTTTCGGGCTCGCGTAAAGATACACGGTCGGTCTTGCGCTGCGCGTGAACTTGGCGCGAGACACTACCGTGTCTCTTGATAAGAGTAGGACGGTCAAAAAAATGTGGAAAAAACGTTTTTTAAATAATGGTTACAAAAACGTTTGTTATCGTTGCTTGACGGTTAAAAAACATTAGATACATATGTACCGGTTATTATATGAAAGTGGTCTAAGTCACAAAACCAAAAAAAAAATTAGATTTTTATTTAGTATTATATTATATCAACTATATTTTATTATTATTGAAGAATTTTTTCAAAGTTACCATGAAATAAGCATTAAAATAAAGTTGTCATTTTCATTATTAACAGGTGTAGTTGCATGCTTATTTTGATAGTGGCATAAGTCATTTTTTTGCTAACATTGCGATAGAAAAAGTAATATTATCATAATTTTCAACATATTTTTCTATTATGTCGTCAGACAGCGGCTCAGGTAAATTTAACTTTACAAAAATATTTCATATTTATTTATAAATGTATTATCAATAATGTAAATAATGCTTAATATAATTAAATTGCCGTAATAATTTTGCGAAACATTAAATTACTAATTGAGGTTATATTGGTCGTTGTGTTTCATAGACTTAGTACCACGAAATAATGTTTGCAAAAAATGGAAACGGATAAAATAATAATTAAAAAAAATAATTAATACAATTAAAATAGTTAATACAATTCTAAAAGTAAATAAATTTGTTTCTTTTCAAGTTATTTTTTAAATTAAATTTATTAATTTTTTGTTATCGTAAATCATCAATTAGGACTACTATTAGTTTTGAAAGTAATATAAGTCATTCAACGGTTAAAAACACACAGTTTCGTGCAAGTTATTCATAAAATTTAATGATCTTAGATAAATTTAACATCAGGAGAACATTATAATTTTTGATAAATTTTGCACCATGATGGAAAAATATTTTTAATATGGTCAAACGCAAAAGTTTGAATATCTCGAAACGAGAAATATATGACTTAGGCCACTTTCATAATAACTGGCACATATAGGAAACGTATATGAAACAAGCACGTGCTACCTGAGATGATATCAATATATACATATATATCTTATATTTATTGTTAAAAAAAAGGTTATAAATTATATACTTTAAATCCTTATTTTAATATTATATTTTAATATTTTATATATTTTTAATATTATTTAGTTTAGAAGTATATAACTTTTTATAATGCTTTGTAATGTATACAAATAAGACAATTTAAAATCAACACTCTATTAATAATATACGTTTGAAGTCTGTAGTTACGTAATTGTAAATTACGAAAAATTTCACAATTTTATTTTAATTTGTTTTTCAAAAATTTTAGAAATGTTTACAAAAATACAGAAAAATTGTATTTTTAGCAAACAATTCTTATTTTAAAATTGTTTTATAATATACAAAAGTAGACATTTTACAAGATAATAGAGTTACTTATTCTTACCACACGCAATGTTCAAATTACATCTATATAGAAAGTCAAGAAGTATAATTTCATTTCCATTTTGTTCAACTTTTTCTAATTCGCCCGTAAGTACTAATGATTGATCTACAAATATATTACAGTAGATTCGTAAGTTGTTTAAAGAAAAAATTCTCTCCACCATTTTTCGATTTGAGCTCCATAAAGATACTGAAATAAATAAATACAAAAGTATAATTAGAAAAAACTTATTAATCCGTTATATAATATTAATTGCTTCTCTGAGATTACGGGATAAATATAATAGGGGCATTCTCCCTCAACTTTACACCCATGCTGTCCATTTTCTATTTGAATTAAAAATTTTTGAAAAAATCTTAAAATTTACAGAAAAATGTAAGCTTTCCAATGGCGCGTGACAAAATTATCAAATTCAATTGAATCATACTTACAATTTCAGAAAACCGAAAAAAAAAAATAAAAACGATAATTATTCAAGTGTAGCGATTATTCATTCGACGTTTTTCTCTTCCAATTAACACTTTCGAGTACTCTGTTTATCTGTGCACTGTCACATAAGTCTAAACTAAAATGGCGGATCCAATATGGCCGCCAAAAATTTAAAAAATTTAAGAAATTAACTAATTTTTATAAAACTTGGTATCAAGGGGTTTTTCGAGTTACTGTATACGAGTCTAAAGTTATCTTTTAAAAATACAAAATGGCGGATCCAATATGGCCACCAAAACATTTTGAAAATTTTTAGAAATTAACGAATTTTTATAATACTTGGTATCAGGGACTTTTTCGGGTTGCTAATAACGAATCTAAAGTCGCATTTCGAAAATTGAAAATGGCGGATCTAATATGGCAACTAAGAACTTGAAAAATTTTTTAAAGTAAGGGAGTTTTATAACATTTGAACAGAGAGTTTTACGGCCAGCTAAATACAAATCTTAAGTCGGATTTCAAAAACTGAAAATGTCAGATCTAATATGAAGACCAAAAATATTGAAAATTTAGGAAATTGACAGATTTTTATAAAACTTGATACTAGAGATACCTCTGATTCTGATGTCGCCTGAGCTCTTACCCCCTACTTTTTGAAATCTTGATATGAAAAAGTCGAACTATTACCAGCATTGGAATATCTCTTAATCACCATTTCTTTGTTGATTGGGACGAAACAGTGATTTCTCAGAACCTCTGGAACTGGTGGAGCTACATCAAATCGTTTAATGAAGATGCACCGGAAGATACAGAAATATACTGTTCAGTATTATGAGTACAATTATTAAACGTTTTATCAAGACTCGATGAGACGTGCGTATCTTCATTCATGCGAGGATATTTCATTTTCCTACATGCTGCAAATTTTAGCATTATCTGGAAATTTTGGGAATAATCGTTTGATAACACTCGAAATGCGTCGAAGATCTTTCCCTCTGTGACCTTCCACATTGTAGGGATTGCAACATCTATCACCGTGTATACTGGACATATTTCAAATCAAATTCTAAGATTCACGATCAAAAATAGTACAGATAATAGAATTTTCTGTAGTATTGTTCTAAGAGCAGTCCTAAAAGAACGGTTAAAAGTAGCTCTGAAAAGAACTGTTCGAAGAAAACCTCAGAGAAACGCTCAAAGCACAAAAAAGCCCAGAACCATGGGAGTCGGGTATACAAATCCAAATATTAAAGCGTTTAGAAATTTACGGAATCACAATGAAATGTTTTTTAACGTTAAAATGTTGTAATGAATGGCGATAATATTGCGGTAGAGAAACTCTCTCGAATGTGTACAAAATGGATTTCACGATCTTATTTTATGAAACTTTTTTGACTAGGCTCAGAAAAAAAATAATGATCCAATTGAATTTGATAATTTTGCCACGCGCCCATGGAGGACTTGAATTTTGTTATAAATTTTAATAGTTTTTCGATCATCTTTAGACCAAATAGGTCAATAAATACGAATTTAATGATGAAATTTTAAAATCTGCGTCCTAAATATACTCCTGATACCAAGTTTTATAAGAATCCGTTAACTTCTTAAATTTTTCAATATTTTTGGTGATTGTATTAGATCCGCCATTTTGAATTTTCAAAATCCGATTTGAGATTTGTATTCAGCATACAGAAAAACTCTTTGGTATTAAGTTTTACAAAAATCCGTTAATTTCTTAAAATTTTAAATTTTTGGCGGCCATATTGGATCCGCCATTTTAGTTTAGATTTATGCGACAGTGCACAGATAAACAGAGTACTCGAAAGTGTTAATTGGAAGAGAAAAACGTCGAATGAATAATCGCTACACTTGAATAATTACCGTTTTTATTATTTTTTTCGGTTTTCTGAAATTTTAAGTATGATCCAATTGAATTTAATAATTTTTCCACGCGCCATTGGAAAGCTTACATTTTTCTGTAAATTTTGAGATTTTTACAAAAATTTTTAGATCAAATAGAAAATGGGCAACATGGGTGTAAAGTTGAGAAAGAATGCCCCATGTATATATAAACGAATATAATTTATGCATAAATAATATTCGTTTATTGTGTAACTATTGCGTTTAAACATAATGCTAATAAATAGTATATGAGAAAGTGGCAGTGACTACTTTATTATTTGAACTAAATTTTATATTATTTAGAGTGAGTAATAACAATTAATTAAGCTTTATTCTTATCACGCGGTAGTGTCTCCGGCCAAGTTAAAAAAATGACACTACTAATGCCCATTTCCACCAATGTAGATTAACTTTAATCTCGGTTCAACTTACTCTTCATCTTTTTCTAGTTCTAAGAATTAGAAAAAGGTGAAGAGTAAGTTGAACCGAGATTAAAGTTAATCTTCGTTGGTGGAATCGGGCATAAGTTTCTTATCCTGCGCGCACAAAGTCGACTTTTCGGAGGTTTGTAGCAACTAAAATATAAGAAATATTGAAAAACAGATAGCATATCCTGAAAGGTGACATTGTCACGAGTAATTTGAGTCAAAGAAAATTAAAATTGGTCCAGCCGTTCCGGAGATACAAGCCTTCAAAAAGTGATGTTTTTCATATTTTAATAAGAAACGTCGTTTCCTTCTTCTCCTCTGTTTGCCAGGGGCGGATAGAAAATTTGCGAGGCCCAGAGTATTATTTATAATTTACGAGAATTTCTCGCACCAGGTGCCAAGAGTCGACGAATTCGACTACCCCGTGTTGCGCTACGTGAATTTCTCGCATCAGGTGCCAAAGATAAACGAATTCGACTTCCCCAAGTTGCACTACGGAAATTTCGCAAACACGAAAGAGAGAGAGAGAGAGAGAGAGAGAGAGGGAGAGAGAGAGAGAGAGAGAGAGAGACATGACGTATTTTGATATAAAATCTAAAATCTCTTAAAATATTTAGTTATCGATAATCTTACCGTAATATTTTTATGTACAGAATAATGAAACAAATCAATTTGTGTAAAAAAATGCATAATTATTTTGAAGAAAACGTATGTAATTTACAATGTACTTTTTTTTAACAATTATACGTTTTCTTTATACCACTTGATTTTCAGTATTTTATTCATACACGTATTACGGTAAGATTATTGATAACTTAATATTTTCAGAGATATTTTAGATTTTATATCGATATATGTCAGATTAAGATAAAAAATAACTCAAGAAGTATGAAAAAAAACTTCTGAAAAGTATGAAAAAGAAAATTATATCCTTTAATCTTGTTAATATTTGAGTAACAAATAAAATACAATTTAATAAAATTTTATTGGTATTAATGAACGAAGAACCTTTCATCGACGTCGACGTCGATCCAGTCGCAAAACTTATAATGTAAAATAATTTAGTTAATATGTAATTAAGTTAATATAAATATTAAATTTGAAATGTAGAAAAATAATTGAAAAATAATTTAAATTTTGTCACATAATTAATTCTGTACATTTATATTAACTTAATTACATATTAACTAATTTATTTCACATTCTAACACAAGTATTTTGTTTTATATCACACTTATGTTTTGTGAAACAGATGTTTTATTGGTAATATTAGAAAATAACTAATATAAAAAGTAAGTGATATAGCACAAAAATTCATAAATGATAAGGTCTGGCCAAGTTCCAAAAAGACACTTTAATATGTTTTTATTTTAATAATTATCTAAATTTTTAATATATTACCAACATAAAAAGTAACTGATACATTATCCAAGGTGCAAATTCAAAATAAACATATATAAAATATACATAAAATGTATAAATAAAACTGATCAAAATTTGATTGAAAAAAATTTAATTAAAATAACAAAATATTTATTAAAAAATACAAAAAAACTTGGCACTGCCATACTGAACAACATGTTAATTTACATAATGTCAATTAATTACATGATGTCAATTAATTATGCTAATTATTACATTATTATTACTCATTTTCAATGTTTCATAATACTTTGAAGTATAAAGAGAGGTGGTGTGGCGCCTCGATGGGGGGAAAGGGAGCATGGCGCAAAGGACTGGACTGGGAGGGGGGGGGGGTCGAAGAGGAGGGGCGAAGCCCGTTGGCAGCACCAAGTTTTTTTGTAATTTTTAATAAATATTTTGTTATTTTGGGAGAGTCTCAACTGCTTACATTCCCATTTGCCAACAGCTTCGTTTGTTCACAACATTTTGCCGACAGCTTCAGTTGCCGACATTCCCGATTGCCTACAGAGCGATTGCCTACAAGCATTATTGCGCACATTTAAAAATTAAAAATACAAACGTACGTTTGCACACAAGACATTATTGCGCACATACACATTGCACACATAATATTATTGCGCACATTTAAAAATTAAAAATACAAATGTACATTTGCACACAAGACATTATTGCACACATACACATTGCGCACATGACATTATTGCGCTTTGTGTAGAAACTCGTAAACCCATGTTGAATCTCGCTTTGTTTGAAATTTCACGCGTAGGCGGCGGAGGATTTCGCCCCGTAGGGGCGAAGCCTCTCCCTCGCGTAAAACAAATAACAAATCCTACTCAGGTTATACCTAACAAGGTAAACATAACAAGGTTCACAAACAAAGTTGTAAACCCATGTTGAACCTCGTTTTGCATGGAAAGAATATGTGCAATAATATTATGTGTGCAATGTGTATGTGTGCAATAATATTATGTGTGCAATGTGTATGTGCGCAATAACGTCATGTGTGCAATGTTTATGTGTGCAATAATGTCATGTGTGCAATGTGTATGTGTGCAATAATGTCTTGTGTGCAAACGTACGTTTGTATTTTTAATTTTTAAATGTGCGCAATAATGCTTGTAGGCAATCGCTCTGTAGGCAATCGAGAATGTCGGCAATTGAAGCTGTCGGCAAAATGTTGTGGGCAAACGAAGCTATTGGCAAATGGGAATGTAGGCAGTTGAGACCCTCCCGAATTTTTGTGCTATTGAAATATCTTACCATGAGATGTTATAAGTCCTGTGCCCAATGCTGGTTTAAAAACTTTATAAAGTGAACTTTTCTTGAAGCATCGACTTTGCAAAACAGCCTAAAACGCAATATTAAAATCTAATTTATTAACGTTTTTATATCATATTAAATATGTGTATTTATTTGTGCTATTTTCATTATTTACATATACTTTAAATAATTATTTCTATTATTTAAGGTAAAGTATAAATGTTACACATGGAAAATATTTATAGAAAATATTTATTCCTTATAATACATGTAGAAATCAAACGTTATTTTTTTACCTTTATGTGTTCTCCGTCGTATACACCGATATATGCAGTATTGCCAAACCAGATTCGAAATGGAGATGAAAAATCGTTCACTAGTGTATTCACAATTTGCATAATTTCTAAAAAAAACTTTTATTACGCAAAAAAATTTTTTTTTATTTGAAAATTAATTGATGCCATATTAATATTAATAAATTCCATTTAGAAAAAATTAATTTTTAAGATTTTTGTATTATAAAGTACTGAACAATAAAATAGTGTACGATTTAACGTACGATTCATTGTAAGTGTAAGCTCAATGCATAGACATATTCATCGCATAAGATTCTGTAACTTAATTTATCGTGTGGTAGAAAAAAACTATTTCTTGTTCATGGACATATATTAAAAAATAGCAAATCTTATATCACAATGTTGCGGTAAAAATTTACTGAACATATATAATAGTATATAATAATAATTGTATTGTGCAGTACGTAAATGACGCATGTAGATATGTTTTGTGATTAGCATAGTGTAAGCAATTTTCAAATTTTTATTGCTGATTTTTAGAAAATTTATTCTCTTTTAGTAATTGTAATTAATCATTTACGCACGTAATTAAGACAATTAATAACAAAATTGTAATGTAGGTATTGTGGAATAAATAACGTTGAATACAGCGACACGATTGTAAGACACAGCTCGACAGCTCCGAATATTCAAAGGTATGGCCGGAGCACAGACTTTTGCATAAAGCATAACGCATAAGCATAAGGAAATTGATTGGTCCATTTCCTTATGCATTTGCTTATGCTTATATATAGACCAATCAATTTCCTTATGCTTATGCGTTATGCTTTATGTAAAAGCTTGTGCTCTCGGCTGTAGCGTTACAGCGATAATATTTGTGTATTTCGTACATGCGTTCGTCTCGTGCTGTTTGGCTTCGAATTCCGACGGTTTCGCGAGGACAGTCAGTCGTCCTCGAGCGATGAAACGATACATCACGACGCGAGAATGTTAGAGAGAACTCTGTAATTCTGATCCTATATCCGCCTGTATTCTTAATGGTCGAAATATATATTATTTTATACTACATTTGGAGGCTCGTCCGGTAGGATCGGATAAAACGGGTTTAGAAGACGTGTATCGTGTGAGCGAGTATTTGAGAGAGTGACGTTGCAAATTTTGAGACGGTTGTGTGGCAAACGACGGTTGCGACGACGACGACGACGATATCGAGGACGACGAAAGGTGACGACATACGTTTCGCGAGAACATGTTTGACCCTAACGTGCTTACAATAGCGAAATTAAGAGAAGAGCTAAAAGCGCGCGGATTACCGATGGAGAGAACTCTGTAATTCCGATTCTATATCCGCCTGTATTCTTAATAGTCGAAATATATATTATTTTATACTACAGTATATTTAAGTAAGATAATGTTCTGTAACATTTAATTTAATGTTAACTCTTTTACTTTTACTTTTGTATACATTAAGTATATTATAATTTGTTATTACCGTTAGTAATTATTCCTAAAAAATAGAAAGTACTTCCAA
This sequence comes from Linepithema humile, assembly GCF_040581485.1. Taxonomy (NCBI): domain Eukaryota; kingdom Metazoa; phylum Arthropoda; class Insecta; order Hymenoptera; family Formicidae; genus Linepithema; species Linepithema humile. The sequence continues at coordinate 28,804,908 of NC_090128.1, read as the reverse complement.
CGAGTGGATATCCTGTTGGACCTGGCAGAGTGTTTATTTTTTTAATAAAAGGTCGATGCCAGAAATTCGACAAAATGTAGTTTACTCCAAGGCAAATTAAAGTTATTAATGTAACAGTTACAAACATTGCTGTATTAATTTTACAACATTAACCACGTTATTCACAAACAATAGAAATATATGAGTTGGCACTGATGTTACTGCTCGAACTGCGAACACTGATGTTATTTCTTTTAATTTTCGCTTTCAATATGCACTTTGACGAGTAGAATGGTAGTAGACGCATTTATAGTAAGAAACGAGAACAAGAGAAAGGGAATGAATTTATGCAAAGGTAGAAGAGAAGGAGATCAAGATCATGGTATATAGAAAGGATATTCTACAGACTGCAGAGTGGAGCGAGATAATTGATTTCTGCCTGGATAGTTTATGAAAAGACTTACAACGGTTATTAATTATAATATATTAATTATGATATTATGATAATATCTACATCGGTACTAACATTATTAAATAACAATTTTTTGCGCAAATATTTTTAGCTGATACTTAAAACTAATCTATTCTATGCATTCTTTTTTATTACAATTTTATATTCATGTTATAAATGGCGGACGTTGTATTGAGGTACGTGTTGTTTAGCTTATTTTGTGACGTACTGCATTTTAATTTTTAACTCTCTCTATATTCCACAAAGTTTGACATTTATGGTTAACATTCACAATTTATGCAAAATCGACTAAAAATAGTTGAAAAACTTCTAATGTATTAAGATATTGCAATCGTTACTAAGAATCAGTTTTTTTACATTGAGCTACTTGTTGCATAAATGTTTTTTTCGAGACTTTTATATAAGAGTTTCAAATTTTAACAATTTTGTTTAACATTCCTTATTGTTTGGACTCATTGTTAACAAAATTCACAGTTTTATTCAATTTGACCAACAATTATGATGACAGCCTCCCCAGATAACACACAATATTGTATGAATATTCTATGTTGCATCAAATATATTTTTATGAGAATATTCTCGAAGAAATCATTTACATATGTCTATAGAATATCCTTGTTTATAAAAAATATTTTATAAACCTGTTCAGAATATGTTAAAATCAGCAGAGCATATCGTTTACATATAAATGTTCACTGAATATTCAAATGTACTAAATGTATACATATATAGATGTATATATAACTGATGTATACAGGGTGATTCAAAATAACCTGAAGTCCTTGCAATGCCATATTCTTGAGCGAATTCCTTGAGCGAATACATTAGAAGTTGAAACTTGATCTATTTTTTGCTATGCATTCTGAACGCTATCTATATACAGGGTGATTCAAAATAACTTGATGTCCTTGCAATGCCATATTCTTGAGCGAATTTTGAGACAATTTTTCCTTTTACAAAATTTGTCCGAAGTTAGTTTTCGAGTTATTCTACCTTCTACCATTCCATCAAAGCGAGTAGTTTGTCGTAATCCATTGGCGCGTCGTAAAATTTTTCTTCTATCACGTTTTGCGGACAGTTTGCAAACGCGGTTGATACATACACAAATGACTGAAGAAATTGAACAAGTAAAATATCAATCGCGTTGTTTTACTATAAAATTTTAACTTTAAAATTTTCGAGAAAAGTCATTTGATTGAATAAATAATAAATAAATAATAAATCGTAAATAATAAATAACAAAATAATAAAGAAATAAATAAATAACAAATCATAAAATAATTGTAAGATGCTTCTCAGGTATTTTTATCGTTTTTTGTTTCTTAAATATATTTAAATACCTTTAGATTATGGATTTCCTTACAAAGATTTAGAACGTCTTTCGTACCTCCGACATTAATTGTTAGTACTAATTTCAACTTCTCATCGAATTTTACTGTTGACGAGATATGGAAGACAATCGAAACTTCTCGAATGAGAGTAGCCCGATCTTCCGAAGATATTCCGAGATTCGGGTGGTTACAATCTCCCGTTATAGCAATTATTTGATCCCGAAAGTTCGGTTGCTTGTCTTTAAGTCTTTCAAATACCTGCATAAAGTGAATAACGGTAAATCCACAAAAATTACACATTAACTAAATTAAAAGAAATTTATTATAAAAGATTAATAAAAATCGATAACTTTTATCATTTATAATAAATCTTCGACTTTAATCTTTTTCTTTAACAAATGGTAGAAGTTTTGCTCTGCAGTTCTGGTGTGCCTCTTCAAAAACTGTAAGTGAGTGGTCCCTTTAAGTGTAAAACCATCAGACATAACATTTACATAAGTTCTTAAACAATTCCAAGAAATATGAAAATATGAAACTATCGAAGGACGATAAGAATTTTTTTTGGTTATCTAACAGTTACTAGATTAGCTTTACATGAGTTTTTTTTATTTCAATTTTTCTACGTTTGATTTAAAAGAAATCCCGAGCTCTTAGAATACAAATTAATGACGCAACAATAAAAAAAAGAACTTGAAGACTGATTAGCAAGGTGTGGTCACTGAGTAGCAATTATTTATTTTTTTCTGTTTATCAATCGAGCGAGTCGCTCGCTAATGGTAATGACAGCATCTACAGAAATAACTTAGATCAGCGCTCGGAATTAGTTGCACATTTCGGGCCAATTCAAGAGACGACGCCTCCTGTCCCCCCACTACCGCCCGGCCGCTGGCGGTCGAGCCGCCGATAGCTCTGACGCAGGAGCGTTTTCTATAAGAAATAGGCTCGGTTGTTGAGGCACCTCTCAAAAAATAGTAATATTTTCTTTGCTACATAAATAATGTTTATTTTCATTAATAATTAAATATATATATTATGTATTAATAAAAATAAACATTATTTATGTAGTGAAGAAAATGTTACGATTTCCTGAGAGATGCCTAAACAATTTAGCCTATTTCTAATATAAAACGCTCCTGAACCAGAGCTATCGGCGGCTCGGCCGCCAGCGGCCGGGCGGTAGTGGAGGGACAGGAGGCGTCGTCTCCAGAATCGGCCCGAAATGTGCAACTAATTCCGAGCGCTGACTTAGATCATAAAATATTGAACAAAGTACAATTTGATTACGTAATTTCTTTGCAAATTTTACAGCACATTGCTTTAATTTTTTTTTTAATGACACAACACAATTAAGCTGAATTTGAAATTGTAAAATAATCGAATTCCATAAATTTGTTATTTGTCTAATGGCTAGTTCATCAATATTTATAAAACATTGGAGATGGTTATAAAGATGGAGCAAAACGTTTGAAGAATAAAAAGAAGCAAAATTTAACATCTAGCTAGAGTCTTTCAGCTATTGTTTTTATTATTGTAATACTGAATATTTCTGTAGGTCTATAACATAACATTTTGTTTTAGAAATTAATAAATTCAAAATAAATTTTCACGGAAAAACGATAAATCTTTTCGATTAATCAAAGCTAAAAACGTTAAGACATATATTAAATTATTAATTAATGTCTATCAAGATAATGTTTAATATACGAGGGCAGTCTGAAAAGTTCGCGGAGCGACATTTGTAAGTCAATAGTCAATAGTCTATTATTATTTATTAAGTTTATATTAAACTTTACCTCATCAGTCTCTGTTTGTATTTGTACTTCACTTTCTTTTATTTCTGTGTGTCCATCGATACATATAGGAGAAATTAAATTCAACGTTGCTTCTTCTATTGGACTTAATTTTAGATGAGATTCACTTCCTCCACCAGTTTTCCTTTGTTCTGCATTTATTTTGCTTTGCTTCATTTTGCTCCGTGACCGTAAATCTTGCCAGCACTAAAATATTATTATCATTAGAAATTAAATTAATAAGAAATAAATTAATTACATATATTTGAGTAACAAAGTTGTCAACATATCTTAATCTAATCTAACCTTATCGTGGTGGTTATTTAAGTAGAGAAATTATTTGATTTTTCTGTATGTGCGCCGTATATACTTACTTTTCGCCAAGATTTCCAATCCTTGCTTACACCATTGCAACTATTTAAGATATTTGTAATCTTTTGCCATAAAATAGTTGCATCTTTATATGTAAAATCAGCGAAAAATTTACCAGATATTAAGCGTGGATTTTCTTCCATAAATTGTAATAATAAGGTTTTTTGTTCTTCTGTCACATTTGTACTGCGTTTTCTTGCATCCGTTTGATCCATTTTCGTTTTTTCGTCTTTTCAAAGTGACACACAGTAAATTTGAAAATAAAATACCATTTATTGAAAAATACTCAATGTTTTTGATAGAGGTAGTCAATAATCCAGTGTTGCCATATATTGTATTCGCACAAAACATACGTATACGTATCTAAATACGAACGACCGCATATTGTCTTAAAGAATAGGCATTGGTGATTGGATGATGAACGTATGCGCATTTCAATCACTCGCAAGTTGCGTATACGTAAAGTTACGAATGAGTTAGAGAATCGGGCCCCAGTGTAGTACGCCCGTCCTGCTGGCCTATTCTGTAACAACTTTTTTCATAGTTCTTTAGTTCCACTTGGTGCCATTTTCTGATATCATATTTTTTTGTAGAAAGTATACATATATAATAACTTTTTTGAAAATTTTAATATGTACAAGTTTTTCTGAAAGATTTTAATATATACGACAGGTTTTGTTGAAAAATTTAATATATACGACAATTTTTTTGAAAGGTAAATCAATACTATTTTATTTTAATTGTGACAAGAGCGTGTATTCGACTTTTTTTACTTTTTTTTTAATTTTTTTATAAATATACATATAGTACTCCCGTTCTGCTAGCCTATTCTGTAATCTTAACGCAGCTATTACATGATGCAGAAAACCTGCGCAACAATATCATAACGATATCGTTAAGGTTACAGAATAGGTCAGCTGAACCGGTTAACCATAAATGTCAAACCTTGTGAAATGTAAAAGGAGTCAAAAATTAAAATTTCACAAAATAAAAAATTATACGTCACAAAATAAGCGAAGCAACACGTACCTCAATACAACGCCGGCTATTTGTAACATGAATATAAATTTATAATATAAAAAAGAATGCATAGATTAGTTTTAAGTAACAGCAAAAACTATTTGCGCAAAAATTGTTATTCAATGATGTTAGCCCACAGAGCACACATATTCAAAAGATGTTCAAAGGACATCCTGAAGATATCTTTGAGAGATACGATGGTTGCGTTCCGTTTTGCGCATAGCACGCATCGTTCGCATCGCTAATGCTTAGCGCATTGGCTGTGTTTCGTTTCATTATGCGCATGATACATGCTTTGAAACGGAACGATATTGAACGCATTAGAAGCGGAAAATCAAGGGCGGTATTCATAGGGCGGTATTCATAGTCCGTTCTTATATTTAAAATCGTCTTAAGCACGGACTTATATTCGCTCTCTTCGTCACACATAGATTGTGTCTGACGAAGAGAGCGAATATAAGTTCGTGCTTAAGACGATCTTGAATATAAAAACGGACTATGAATACCGCCCATAGTCCCTTCTTATATTCAAAATCGTCTTAAGCACGGACTTATATTCGCTCTCTTCGTCAAACATAGATTGTGTCTGACGAAGAGAGCGAATATAAGTTCGTGCTTAAGACGATCTTGAATATAAGAACGGACTATGAATACCGGCCCAAAATGGATTCCACAATAAATTGCGCTATCAATGTGACAATGTTTTTAATTGATGAAATGAGTGACAGTAATAGTAGTGAATCATCAATGACTCTTCCATTATGACTCTTCCTATTTTGACACTTTTTACAATATCGCTATCAATCGCCATATGCAATTACGCAATTGCATGGAACGCATAAGCTGCTGCAACTCAAACTTGAGGTAGCTGATGCGTGTATTATGCGCTGCAAGTGGTGGGGATCTAGGGAATTCTAAGCGCTGTTCATGCGCGCATTGAGTGAAACGGAACGTTTTCTATGTAATTCGTGCGCATAATGTGCGAAACGGAACGCAACCGATATCTTCGGAATGTCCTCTGAACATCTTTTGGATATGCATGCTGTATGAGAGTTAGTTTAGTTTAACCGATATTAGTAGATCACAATTAATAACTGTTCTAAGCCTTCTCAGAAGCTACCCAGATAGCACAGAAATAAATAGAAGTTTATAGAGAATTTATTTTAAAGAATACATACAGAATTAGAAAAATAAACATCTGAAGATTTCTAAAAGAATTAACTACAATTAATTTGTCTTGAAATATTCCCCAAAAATTCATTATAATAAATACTTTGCGACTCAGTATTTTGAATACTTCGAGAATTCATGAGAAATTAAAAGTATTTTATTTGTTTTAATTACGATGAGAGCTGCTGGATGCGTTTACTGCGGCCTCCGCGCACACAAGCGAGAACCGTATACATGTGATACGCAAAACGCTCTCGCGTAGCGTAATGTATCTCGTGTAGTGTCACGCTGTGTACTACCAGCATTAAGTGAGCTGTGTGAAGTTAGCCCCCCAATATTAAAAAATTAAAAATTTTTTTTTTGCAAACGTTTGCCCATCGTTTGCCCACGAATGCCTCATCGAAATTTCCGTTTGCCCCCCTTTAGTTCAAAAGTTATAGGCAAATCAATTTTGGGGGAGCCAACTTCACACTGGCCCCCCAATATTAAAAAATTAAAAATTTTTTTTTTGCAAACGTTTGCCCATCGTTTGCCCACGAATGCCCCATCGAAATTTCCGTTTGCCCCCCTTTAGTTCAAAAGTTATAGGCAAATCAATTTTGGGGGAGCCAACTTCACACTGGCCCCCCAATATTAAAAAATTAAAAATTTTTTTTTTGCAAACGTTTGTCCATCGTTTGCCCACGAATGCCCCATCGAAATTTCCGTTTGCCCCCCTTTAGTTCAAAAGTTATAGGCAAATCAATTTTGGGGGAGCCAACTTCACACTGGCCCCCCAATATTAAAAAATTAAAAATTTTTTTTTGCAAACGTTTGCCCATTGTTTGCCCACGAATGCCCCATCGAAATTTCCGTTTGCCCCCCTCTAGTTCAAAAGTTATAGGCAAATCAATTTTGGGGGGCCAACTTCACACTGGCCCCTCAATATTAAAAAATTAAAAATTTTTTTTTTTTGCAAATCAATTTAGGGGGGGGGGCAAACTTCACACTGAGCCCCCAATATTAAAAAATCTAAAATCTCTCTCTTTCTCTCTCTCTCTCTCTCTCTCTCTCTCTCTCTCTCTCTCTCTCTCTCTCTCTCTCTCTCTCTCTCTCTCTCTCTCTCTCTCTCTCTCTCTCTCTCTCTCTCTCTCTCTCTCTCTCTCTCTCTCTCTCTCTCTCTCTCTCTCTCTCTCTCTCTCTCTCTCTCTCTCTCTCTCTCTCTCTCTCTCTCTCTCTCTCTCTCTCTCTCTCTCTCTCTCTTTTTTCCTCCCTCCCTCCTCCCTCCACTCTTCACCCCCTCTTTCTGTGCGTGCATGCGTAATGTGCATGCGCGCGCGCAGTGGTGGCACATAGTCCCGTCCATTGCGTAACCTAGGCCTGGCCAAAAGCTTGCTCGCGAGCAGCCTTCAGAGTCCGCTGGATGGGGACTCGGCCCCCACTATCTCGCCGTCCCCACTTATGTTTGTTCGCTATCTTTTGTTCTAAGGCTTAGAAGGCTGCTCGCGAGCAAGCTTTCGGCCAGGCCTGGCGTAATCTTACGATGCTGGGTGATAGAGGGGATTTCTTACTATCAGTATCGCCCGATGCGTCGTTGTCTTACACAGCGCAGCTTACACTTTAAACGGCTTTCGTCGACTGACGAAAATGTATGAGCAAATCGCACAACTGAACTGACTACACAGCACACTTTTGACTTTTTTTCTTGCCTTTTGTAATAATAAAATAGGTTTTTTAACATTATAGAAGCAAATTTACTTTGAATAGTTATCTTTGTTACTTTTGCTCTTTGTTACTTGTTTGTTCATATTTAGCGACAGTTACATTTGATTTCTCGTATTTAAAAATGCCACGAGCAGCTGCTGTCTCCACAAACGAGATTATTAATGCTCTCGCACAAGCCGAAATTTTTCAAAACGCTAAAGGGACACTTAAGCCACGCTCCGACAAAGTTTGGAACAATGTTTGTGCATTATTAGATAATAAAATTAAACGTGATACTTTATTCCTTCATGTACAAAAAGACAGAAATATGGTATTAACTAAAATCAAGCAACAAATGAATATAATAGCAGATATAAATGAAGTAAGTGTAAACAGATCGAAAGACTCAATCGATCAATCTACTGAAAGCATCGCAAGTAGCGATGTTAGTGGAATCAGCAAAAATAATTATAATTGTCCACATTTATTATTTGACTTAGATATAGATGATGCTTCATGGAATAGCATTGCACCTTTTTCTATCGTTTACAAAGAGAAAAGCCGATACAGTAATAAACGTCGCTATACTGTATTAAAACAGGGTTGGACAGATGTTATACAGAAAGCATGCTGGGAAAAAAGTAAATTACCTTGCGCATATTCTTTTAAGAGAGCGAAGATTTTCGATCATGAAAAAAGCGTGTACCTAAAAATAGTTGGCAAATGCAATGAATGTGGCGCAATTTTTGAAGGACATTGTTTAAAAAAGCCCATATCTGGTCACGGTATTAAAATTTCTGTGAAAACGATAGATACTCGAGGGGTTCCCCACGTTAGCAAACGTATGCTTAAAGGATTAGAAAGACAGGAAGTTCAGCAAGAATTGCTTTCTACAAAGGCTGCTAATTGGCGTTGTAAAGCAACAAAAATTATGACATATGGAGATCCAGAACCTAGTCATTTATACAGTAGCAGTGTTCTTAGGAAGGCCCGTCAAGAAGCTAAGGATAAAGATTTAGGATTATACAAGGTTCCTGATCCTCTTATGTCATTACAACAAATGAAATATAATGTAGAATTTGCAAGCATAATACGAGAAATAGCGCTAGACAAATTTTATTGCATGTATTGGTCGCCGATGCAGCTCGACTTGTATAAAGATATTATAAAAACTAAAGTACCTTTATCGATTGACACCACTGGGTCAATAGTTCACAAATTAAAAAGACCTACTAATCAATCCAATGCAATTTTCTTGTATCAAGCTGTTGTACCAACTGCAGAAGGAATATTTCCTGTTTTCCAGATTCTTTCAGAAAAACATGATGCAAATACTATATCTTATTTTATAAAAGAATGGCTGCGATCCGGTGCTTCTGCGCCGTATGAAACTGTAACAGATTTTTCGTTTGCTTTACTAAACGGAATTTCTTTAGCCTTTAACGAATGTAATTTAAAAACATATGTAGACTATTGTCTACGTCATCTTTCTGGCAAAAGTGTTCAGACCACAATAAGATGCTACATTCGTGTAGATATAGCTCATCTGATAAAAATAATCACGAAGTGGAAGTGTTTTAATAATAAGCTTCCGCGCATTAAAGATTTTTATGTCCGGTGTATTGGTCTTATTACAACTTGCAAAACCAATTCAGATTTTGAAAAAATGATATCAGCCGTTTTTATAGTTTGTTTTAGTGAATGTGATGACAATGGAACTGATTGTAATAAACAAGAAACTTTCCTTTTAAACGCAATTCAAACATTTTCGATAGAATTAAATGAAGAAAGCGATGATATAAATATCTCTATAGAATCCAGTGAAGATCTCGACGAGGAATTTGATTACGATTGTCCACAATTAATCAAAATATACGATAATGCTAAATTAATAGCTGAAAAAACGCGTTCATTAATGCGACCCAATCCTTATTACGCTCCAGAATTCGCAAAATCTTTCATGCGATTGTGTCATTATTATGTTTTGTGGACAAACGTAATGTCTGAATGCAGTAAGACAAATTATACTGTAGCATCTTCAGCAAGATCAGAATCATATTTCAATGAAATAAAAAATATTATACTGTGTGACGATAATAAACCTCTTAGGCTCGATAAATTCATTATAAAACATGTTCGTTCAATTATAGCCACATGTAAAATTCAACGTGCTGCTTATAATGCGACTTTAAATACACATGACGTTTTATCGGAAATATCTAAAGCCGCCGAAAGCTCAGATTGTTCTACTTCTGCGACAAAAGCGGTCGAATTATCAGAAAATATGAGTTATACTTTAGAATTTCCAGAGCGACATTTACAGGAAGAAGAAAACTGGCGTGGACAAAATAAAAGAAGTATGCGAACTAATGATAAAAGTATTCCTTCTAAAAGAGGAAAATATTTACGGGCTTGTCCAAACGTTACTTTAATGCACAATCGTCCTTTACGCAAACGGAAAGATATTATAATACAAAATGGCCATTTACTTGCTTCTGTAAAGATAGAAAAGACAAAAGTTCAAGTTATGAATACCTGCTCATTCGATTCACTCATTGAACTCATGACCAATGGGTACTCGGATTATATTGAATATCAAAGACGGGTGGGAATAGAATTTTCCGATTTTGAATTTTTTAATTTAGTTACTGATTATGCAACGAACAATATTACAAGCAAATGGTACATTAAAAGAGCACTTTATTTATTTAAGGCCCTTGACAAACCTCTCGCAAGCATACTTGATTGTTCCTATAATATATCAAGTTTAATCTCAAAGTTATTACATGATGTACCAAGTACAACAAACGAGCTTACCTGTAAAAAATGTAAAACTAACTCTAAGATTATTAAATCAGTTCTGGAAATTGATTCAAAGCCGATATTGACCGAAGGATTGAAAACTGGTTTAGAGAAAAGTGTTAATAAATATTTTTCAACCACAAAGAAGAAAGTTTATTGTAACTCTTGCAAAGGTTATGGGTATGAATATAGTGAACCAGGCTCACACCTGTTAATTGATACAGAACATCCTTTTATCAGTATGCTTCAAATAGATCCCGCATTTTCATCTGAAATACCTTTATCTGAAATACCGCATTTTATTATGATAAGAAATATTAAATATGTTTTAATCGGTGTTATACATTTTATTCCACCTGAAATAAAAAATGGTATTGGCCATTATGTTGCTTTCTGTAAGACAGTAACTGGATCATGGAAACAGTGTGATGATGTAAAATTTAAAGCAGATCTAATTCCCAATGGATCTCTATCAAGCACGCTTGTTCGACCAGCAATTATAGGGTATGTTCAAATATAAGTCGAATTAAAACAAAAGAGAGAGAGAGATATTTACATAATTTCAGAAATTTATGAATAAAATTAATAATGCGCCTGTGCGCACATGTGCGCACACACACACACGCGCGCGCGCGCACAACAGAGAGGGTTTGGAGTCATTAAATACCGCGGAAGTGACGAACCGTGGGGTCCTGATCTCTGCCTGTGTCACAAGCACACGCACGCGCGCGCACACACACATACATACATGCATAAACACACCCATACACACACACGCGCACACGCACACACACACACACACACACACAAGAGGTGTAAATCCGACCGCGCAACATCCACGTTGTACACCTTGGGTTAAGCTAATGCCGGCGGTATCATAAACTTTGACGACTCATGACTCGGAAAGTTTTTATTTTAAATGAGCAAGATTATGTGGACCAAAGTGAAGATGACTCCCCTTTCAAATTCAATTGTCTATAACTTTCGAACTAGAGGGTAAACGTTTGCAAAAAAAGAAAATTTCGAATTTTTAATATGGAAGGGCCAGTGTGAAGTTGGCTTCCCCATAATTGATTTGTCTATAACTTTAGAACTAGAGGAGGGCAAACGGAAATTTCGATGGGGCATTCGTGGGCAAACGATGGGCAAACGTTTGCAAAAAAAAATTTTTAATTTTTTAATATTGGGGGGCCAGTGTGAAGTTGGCCCCCCAAAATTGATTTGCCTATAACTTTTGAACTAGAGGGGGGCAAACGGAAATTTCGATGGGGCATTCGTGGGCAAACAATGGGCAAACGTTTGCAAAAAAAAATTTTTAAACTTTTAATATTGGGGGGCCAATGTGAAGTTGGCCCCCCAAAATTGATTTGCCTATAACTTTTGAACTAAAGGGGGGCAAACGGAAATTTCGATGGGGCATTCGTGGGCAAACGATGGGCAAACGTTTGCAAAAAAAAAATTTTTAATTTTTTAATATTGGGGGGCCAGTGTGAAGTTGGCTCCCCCAAAATTGATTTGCCTATAACTTTTGAACTAAAGGGGGGCAAACGGAAATTTCGATGGGGCATTCGTGGGCAAACGATGGGCAAACGTTTGCAAAAAAAAAATTTTTAATTTTTTAATATTGGGGGGCTAACTTCACACAGCTCATTAAGTGCGATAATTTTTTCTGCATAAACAAAAGGCATACTATGTATTATAAAAGGCAAAAAAGCGATATATTATAAAAATCAACGGACAATTTATTAAATGGTAAGTACGGTTGAATTGGATTCATTTATTATATATTTCTAATAATTGTTACTAATATATCTACCAAATATATCGATTAACAATAACATTACATCAATATTATAATTCGCCACTCAACAATGTAATTGTTATATACATGTTATAGTGCATTTACATTGTTGAGTGATATTGAGTGAAATTATAATATTGGTGTAATGTTACTATTAGCTGGTGTTTACTAAGTATTTTGTAATCCTTTATCTATTCTAAAACTATTTCTCTTGATTTCATAAAGTGTACATATCTATTGGTATAGAATAATACTATACGAATACTCGAAGAAATTTTCAAGTGTGCGAATTATAGTGCATGTAACTTCTTGAATCATTCTTATAGTATTCTTCTATGAATTCCTAAAGAATTACAATTTAGGAAAGAAGAAAACTTGAAAAATACTTTGCGAATTTACTGTGCTATCTGGGTATTCAGTCGGAAATCAATTATCCCGCTTTATTCTGCAGTCTTTATATAAATACCATTAATTTTACTTTTTTCTCTCCTGCCTTTGCATAAATCAAGCAAACCACTTCCATCCTTTTTCTCTTGTCCTTGTGTCTGACTATAAAAATGCTTCTGCTACCATTTTTCCCGTCAGAGTGCATATTGAAAGCAAAAAGAAATAACTTCAGTAGTGTTTGCAGTTCGAGCAATAATATCAGTGCCAACTAATATCTTTTTATTTTTTGTGAATAACGTGATTATTGCTATAAAAATAAGTATAACTATGTTTGTAACCATTATATTAGCAACTTTAATTTGTCTTGGAGTGTGCTATGTTTTATCGAAATTCTGGCATCGATCTTTTATTAAAAAAATTAACACTTTGCCTGGCCCGAAAACATATCCATTTATTGGAAATGTTCTCTATTTTTTTAGAATAAAGACTACAGGTAATAACAAAATATAATATACTTTATGTACAAAAGTACTTTATATACAAAAGTAAAAGAATTAAAAATACAAATAATATTAAGATATTGCTTTTCCTTATTAAAATAATAATCGTGGAAACAACAAGCTAATAAAGCAGGAGTCAGATAGAATTGCTCTAAAGTTTATTTTATTAAAAAATTATTACAATAAACGTTTCGGCCTAAGGAATGTGGCCATCTTTAGTGTAAAAATTGACATAAATCAAGATCTATAGAGAGAAGGTTACCTCATGCGCAAAGAGGGACGAGCGGCAAGAAGGGCAAATGCAGAGAGGGTTGAGCGGCAAGAGGGGCAATGATGATCTCATCGGCAAACAAAAGCTATCTCAGACAGCTACTGTTTGTCGATTAGATCATCATACTCTCCCCTTTCTTCATCGCCCCTCGCCATCAAGCTGTTTCTAGCTCCTTCCTTACTTCATCGTCCCTTGCCATCAACCGGTTTTTCTGAGATAACCTTTTTTCTATAGATCTTATCCTTCAACCGGTTTTACTGAGGTAACCTTCTCTCTATAGATCTTGGACATAAATAATGTAGTCGTAAGTAGAAAAACGTTGATAAGCTAGTTAAGCTAGAAACGCTCTCGAACAAGGGTTATGATTTTGATAAAACATCCTGTTAATGTGAAACGAAACACGAGTTAGGAGCATTCTCAAAGCCCAAAAATAAAAAAATTTTGTTTGTGTATAAATACTTCTGGTAATATAGTTTGTACATTAAATTAACATAAAAGAATTAACATTAAATTAATTAACATTAAATTAAATTTCAGAGAACATTGTTTTACTTAAATATATCTGCGTTACAATTTTGTAATTAATAATTTTATCTTAATAATTAATTACAATTATTAGAGAAGAATAAACTTCTTAAAAGTCAACAATAAAAATTTGAAAATTGCTTACATTATTCAATCATAATGCATATCTACACTCGCAATTTGTGTACTGCACAATACAATTACATACTATTATATATATTGAGTAAATTTTTACTATAACATTGCGACTTAAGACTTACTATTTTTCTTTTATTGTAAAAATCATAATATGATTTTTTAAATATATTTCCATGAACAAGAATAGTTCTTCTCTACCGCTCGATAAATCAAGTTACAGAATCATCTTATGCGTTGATTATATCTATGCAAAGAGCTTAACATTTATAATGAATCGTACATTAAATCATACACTATATTTTATTGTTCAGTATTTTATAATAAAAAAATTTTTTTAAGTAATTCCTTTGAAATGGAATTTATATTAATTTATGGAACATATGGAATTTAATATTAATATGAAACTAGTTAATTTTTTTTTAAATAAAAAAAAAATATTTTTTTAAGTAATAAAAAGATTCTTTTTAGAAATTATACAAGTTACGAATACATTAGTGAATGATTTTTCATCTCCACTTCGAGTCTGGTTTGGCAATACTGCATATATCGCTGTATATGACGGAGAACAGATAAAGGTAAAAGAATAACGTATGATAATACAAACATGTATTATAAAGAATAAAGATTTTCTATAAACATATACATAAAAAATATTTATTATTATAAAAATTAAATAATATAAATTTTTATTGTGTGTGTAACTTTTATACTTTACTTTAAATAATAAAAATAATTTTCTAAAGCAGTGCTCGGAATTAGTCTGAACATTTCAGCCGATTTCCGTGGTATACGCCTCCTTTCCTCTCCTTACCGCGCGCGCCGCAGCCGCTAGGGCCAGCGCCGCCGAGCGTTAGGAGCGGCACTATCTGATTAGGTTCTATGAGTAGGTTCTTCTCCCTATTTATTAAAATTTAAAAAAATTTATTAAAATTTATTAAAAATAAATTTTTTTTTAAATTTATTAAGTGGAAATATTTCAATAGATTTCTACGTCACCCATGAGGTACTAATACTGACACGTTTTTCAAAAAGTGGTTTTTATCTACATTATTGCATCAATTGTTCATTCTCATAAAAGGCTAAGAAAATCTAATTAAGAAAATCTCTTTTACATATATATTTTTTTTTAAATTAAGAATTTATTTTTATCTTTAGTGGAATAGGTCTACGGGGGAAACCATTTACCAAAAAAAACGCGTCAGCATTAGTATCTCATGGGTGACGTGGAAATCTATTGAAATATTTCCACTTAATAAATTTAAAAATAAAAAATTTATTTTTAATAAATTTTAATACATTTTTAAAAATTTTAATAAATAGGGAAAAGAACTCACTCATAATCAGATAGTGTCGCTCCTAACGCTCGGCGGCGCTGGCCCTAGCGGCTGCGGCGCGCGCGGTAAGGAGAGGAAAGGAGGCGTATACCACGGAAATCGGCTGAAATGTTCAGACTAATTCCGAGCACTGTTCTAAAGTATATGTAAATAATAGAAATAGTACAAATAAATACACATATTTAATATAATATAAAAACATTTTAGGCTGTCCTGCAAAGTCGATGCTTCGAGAAAAGTTCACTTTATAACATTTTTAAATCAACATTGAAAACAGGACTTGTCACATCTCCTGGTAAGATATTTCAATAAGAATAAAGCTTAATTAATTGTTATTACTTACTCTAAATAATATTTAATTTAGTTTAAATAATGAAGTAGTAACAAGCACTTTCTTATATACTATTCATTTAGCATTATGTTTATAACACAATAATTACAATAATATTTATGCATAAATAATATTTGCTTATACAGGGTGATTCAAAATAATCTGATGTCCTTGCAATGCCATATTCTTGAGCAAATTCTGTGACGATTTTTCCTTTTACAAAATTTTGTCCGAAGCTTAGTTTTCGACTTATAATTGAAAATAGTTTACTACTTAGGAGTCCGATACAACAGACAGACAGGGACGAGCAATGCGTCGTGAGACGATAGTAAACACTTGACAGTCTTATTATACGTTGCGCGTCCCTGCCTGCCCGTTGTACCGAACTCGTAAATTGCTATCTATTTTCAATTATAACTCGAAAACTAAGCTTCGAACAAAATTTTGTAAAAGGAAAAATCGTCTCAGAATTCGCTCAAGAATATGGCATTGCAAGGACATCTGGTTATTTTGAATTACCCTGTATATAAAGGGTGTCCTTAAAATTTTGACAAAGCGCTCGTGTGCAGGTAAAGCGGACTAAACTGAGTCGAAAAGTCTTGTACCATTTTGCAATTTTGGCAACAGTTAACGAGTTATTAATTACTAAAAATCGCCGAATAAATGCATATCCGCCCAGCCTATCGCCGAATGCAAGCGCGCGGCGAGATATAATAAAAAAACAGGAGACCATCATATATCATATATAGAGCGGACTTTGCTGCTTATAGTAAACAATTTCCCGCGCGCCTAGCGACCATGATTGCTGCGCGGTTGTACAGGGTGTTGCATATACATATTGGGCAGTACGACGGGTTGCGCGGCATACTTTGCAGGGATAGGCGCGGTTCAGTGGGTAATGACAGCAATTTACAACGCTAACACGCGCGAAAAGTAAAGCAGTAAAGAAAGAAATTTTGTTGTATCATATTTGTTTTTTTTAACGTGTTAACTTTCTAAAATTTAATTTTTCATCTTTAATGTGTTTTAGCTTCTCTAGTTATAATCGCAACGATTATTCAAGTCCGTCATAATTGAAACGCCGTAAACTCAAAATTAGTAAAAATGCGCGCAATCAATTCGATTAATAAGTTATGATGGTACGTATATATGCTGTCATCACCCACTGAACCGCGCCTATCCCTGCAAAATATGCCGCGCAACTCGTCGTACTGCCCAATATGTATATGCAACACTCTGTATCTCGCCGCGCGCTTACATTCGGCGGTAGGCTAAGTGGATATGCGCTTATTCGCCGATCTTTAGTAATTAATAACTCGTTAATTGTTGCGAAAATTGCAAAATGGTACAGGACTTTTCGATTCAGTTTAGTCCGTTCTATCTGCACACGAGCGCTTTGTTAAAATTTTAGGGACATCCTGTATATATAGAAGAAATCAAATTCCACAGTAGGACTGCAAATCTCTTGTGAAATTTGATCTTTTCTGTGCTATCTTTATCATTTTCATAATCACTTTTCTGATTTACCTGAGTATACTCGAGCAATATTATTATATTTATCCCGTTATCTCACAGGGAAGCGGTTAATATTATATAACGGATCAATAACTTTTTCCTAATTATTTTTTTGTATTTATTTATTTCAGTATCTTTATGGAGCTTACATCGAAAAGTGGTGGAGAAATTTTTAACTCCAAACAATTTACGAGTCCACTCTAATATATTTGTAGAACAATCATTAGCATTTATGAACGAATTAGAAAAAGTTGAAAAAGATGGAAATGAAATTATCTTTCTTGACTTTGTATATAAACATATTTTGGACAGTGCACTTGGTAAGAATTAGTAACTTTACTATCTTGTAAAATGTCTACTTTTGTATATTAAAAACAATTTTAAGATAAGAATTATTTGGTGAAAAATATAATTCTTGTATATTTTTTTGTAATATTTCTAAAAATTTCTAAAAACAAATTAAAATAAAAATTTTGAAATTTCCCGTAAATTACAATTACATAATTACAGACTTCAAATGTTTATTAATACATATAAACACATTGGATACGTTTAGAAAACATATGAAATAACCATGTGCTATCTGGAATATACATTAAGAGTTGTCAACGCCAGAAGACTAGACTAGATCATTTTACATATCCCCTTTCGTAACAAAATACAGATAGATTAAATAAAATAAAAATGTTAATTATGATTTAATGGAAATTAGTTGACAATTATTTTAAATGTATATAACGCAAACTTAAGTGCGAAAAACATATTATTTTATTCCAATGATATTTAGATTACGAAAACAATATTGGTAATATTACTGGAAAATAAAGAAAATAGATCTCAATTCATAGGCATAAAAATTGTGCTAACAAAAGTAGAATAATTTATTGTAATTATTTTTAAAGTTAACTTTTATCCCTGGTAGAAAAATCACCATGGTGCTAGGCTGGCGCTAACTTACTTGCCCCACTGCCTGATAAGGAGCTAGTATGGCATGTAGACTAGCGCCAGACATAAAATCATCACATTCTTCCAGTTTAATACCCGATTTAATCGACTAGTCAGGCGTTAGCTAGCTCTAGTGTAGTGCTATCTAGCCGTGGTGTGGCGCACGGTAGTTCTGATGTTGTACTATCTAGCCATGATGTGGCGATAGCTAGTTCTCACGCAGTTCTTATTTTTATAATCGACATCCAGACGTTAAAAATAAAATTTAATATTTTTCATTAAAAATATATATAACAAAATATAAAATATTTAATTTTCGATAATTCTCTCTTAATATTTTTACATACACATGTCCGTATAGAATTTGACGTTGCAATGTTCGGAAAAGATCTAAATGTTCACAGAAAATGATATTCAATAGAAACTCAATGTTTTATATCCAAAATTATATTAACATAAATTTTTTAAGCACTGTTAATCTGGACATTTAAATATGGAAGTTATATGAAAGTATTAATATGTTAAAACATTGAACAAAATTGTTTCAACTATTGTGTGAACTTTTTATTCTATATGGATGATAAAATGAGAAATACAATTAAGGAATAATTTAAGAATAATTTTAAAAAATTAACAACTTGAAAAGACAGTTATTAGGCGTTTAGAGTTTGGTTTTTAATTCGATCCTTTCGGTGTCCCTCCCAGTCTTTTGCATTCGACAAAGTATTGCTGATTGTCTTCAAAATGTGGGATTCTTTAATATATTCTCCCTTTATATTTAATCCGATATATATGTCTGAAATAATTGTAAATAGAAATAATAAATTATGCACATACACGGTATGAGTTCAGTTACTTACTGATAATAATTAAATAATATAGTTATTTTACCTTCAATATACTGATACAGACGAGTTCTTTTGAAAACTTTTTTCCCGTTTATCTCTTTAATTGCCGTGTATTTTAATGCAATCTCTCTTGACATAATTATTTTTAATTTGTTGCTAATGTTTTTCGATAATGTTTGATCTACATCGATGTACTGACGTAAATAAGCACACTGAAAATATAAACATAGAAATTGTTAGACTATGCAAAACACTATCAAAGAACTGTTATTATATTTTACATACACACACACACGCACACATACTACACACATTTTAATTATACTTATACCAGATTTATTATACTTATACCAGAAGCACTTACAAATTCAGAACAAAAATTTTCCATTTTTAATTTTGTGTTAAATTACAAGCAGCCGTTTGATTAATCAGAACACTTTTTATTTTTTTTATATCAAATGCGATATTTTCTACTTTTGAAAGTAGCAAATTTATTTTTGTAAATAAAAATTTATTTTAAAAAATTTCGAAACATATATACATAAAAAATTATATATATATATGTGTGTGTGTGTGTGGAAAATTTCGATTGCGTTTATAATTTCAACTAACTTGTATCATTTATTTCAATCGCAGATTTCAACTGTTGTATAACATCAGCGGAACCCTCGTTTAGCTGGTTTGTTAAAATATTCGGAATAGTTGATATGACGGGTATTTCATTTTCAAACAGTAAGACATTTTCCTCCTGGCACTGTTGATCTGAAAAATATACAAACTTCTAGTAAAAATTAGTCAAGAAATATATAGTATAAGTTTATCTAAAAATACCATACCTAAATTATTTGAAAACAAGTCCAAGTCATAGAATTTTTCATCTGAAAAAAATACACCATAAAATTAAAGAATTCGTAAATAATGTATTCTATAAAGAAACATTTCATCATTATGAAATCATTGAAACGTATTTTATTATTTATAATTATACGATTTCTCATTTGCCATTTACTTCTGTAATTCAAGATAATTAAGAATATCAACATTTAATGTTGTGAACAAATCTAATCTGAATGTAAACGAATATAAATAAGAAATTTTATAAATTACCTTTGTCATGTTTATCTTTACTAGATTCTTCATAAGAATCATTTTTCATTGCAGTGTAATTTTTGTCGTTGGTTTGCTGTGACATACACTCATCTGGAAAATAATTATAAAAATAATAATGTGTAAAATTATAATAAATGATGCAAAGTATTTAATTACGAATGTAAACACAGAAAAATGATGTTTGTTCAAGTGAATTAATTTGAGAATTACTAGCATTTTTTACAAACTTCATTAGATTTCTCATCTGTATATTACAACAATTAAAATAATACGTATAGTAAAGAAAATTAAATATATTATTTAACTAATTATGCAATATAATCAATTTTAAAATATTATTCTTAAACAAATAGACTGAGCAGGAAGAATTACTATATTCATCAACATCAAATGATTTTTATACCAAAATGAATGTTAAATTATGTTGTATAAAATTATAAAAAATTTTTAATTATGTTGCAGGCGTTGTGGATTGTAATGTATAAAAATATAATAATATATAGTTATGTAGAGCAATTGATGTAAATGTAGTGGCAATAATAAAAAAGTAACATACATAATTGAATTATATGATACATATGCATTCAAATAAAGTTACCTTCGAATAAGGTATCACATATTGCAGATTCGTCCGTGCATTTATTCTTTTTCTCAAGTCTTTTTGATAAATTTTCGCCTAAAAAAATAAGAAAATGTAATTATATGCGGTAAAAATTTAAATAGATACATTAATTATTAAACTTAGACAATCACAAAGTACATTTAGATGAGCTAGATAATTTGGAAGAACCAATTTTTTCTGCATATGATTTTTCGCCAGTCTTTTTTAATATTTTAAAAGCTGAAAATGTTAAAAATAATTAATAATTATAAATTATTATTGAATATAAAAATAGATTATTAATACATCTCATCCTATTAATTATGCTTTAAATACACATTTTACAAATACATTCGTTTGGAAGACGATCCTCGTGAAGAAATTCTTCCACTGTCGTGACAGAATTGAATAGTTCGTTTATCTGTTTTTCATTTTTTAAAAGTTTTTTTTTGCGAATTGAATTTTCTACTTTCTTTGATTTTTCATTTTGATCTTCATTTGAATTACTTGTAAAAGCAAATTCCTTGTCATTTAATAATTGTAATCTAAGCAGAGCATCGGCATACGTTTCTGTAATAAGTTTATTACAATAATAACAATAATAAAAATTTGGTAATATTTTACAGTATTAACTTCTTATATAATTAATAGTAAAATTACATAAATTCATACTTCCATGTGCTTTAATTTCCACGGTGTACTCCGGCCATGATGTTGGTGCAGTGTCTAAATTCTTTACAATGTTATGTAACAGTTCGGAATCTCTCTCAGTGTATGGTGGCGGAAGAAATTTACATTTTATTTTTTTTGTCTTCGCGTTCCAGTCGAGCCAATTTCTTGGCACAATGTCCAGTTGTTTTATGGACCCTTTTCTTCCTCTTGTCACGAATTGGACGATCACGTATGGACGACTTTCGTCGTCACTATCACTAGTGTCAGACATCTATAAATATAAGATAAACAAATTTAAATATACCCAGCAACCTGTAGAAAAATTATGTCACTGGCTATGTTACAATATCACTTACTGTGAAAATTCGATTTTTATCAATAGCGATGTTCAATCTTGTAAATACTTTTCGTTCAGTAGTCCTGCCATCTTGTTCGTGCTCGTGTTTTCTGCAACGTTTTTTGTTTCTCGAGCCTTGGTAGCGTTTCTATGACAACATTGTCGACATTCACACATGAATATTGACACCGTCTATTTTGACATTAGATAGACACTATTTTCTTCAGTTCGAATTCTGCAGACGTTAGCCTGCGGTATACACAAAGCATTTGCTTTGTGTAGTGGCTTAGAGTGCAAAAGTTTGGAAATTGCAAGCTTCTACACGACTATCACTGCCAACCACACTACATTGTTATAAACCTTTCTATTTGAATCCATATTTTCATGTTTTGCACACTGCACTTATCACCGCACCACATCACACTAAGCCAATTGTAAACTTAAATATTCGCTTTTATATTAATGCAAAAGTTCCAAAGCAAAGACTTTTGTATTTTCTTTATTTGGTTTTAAAATCATTAATTTTGTTGAAATTGTATTAATTAAAATTGATTTGTCTGTTAATGCTGGTTTAGGATTTAATTCATAAATATCTACATTTGCAGAATTACACGGATATGTGTACACGAAATCCTTTACTTTCATAATGTCGACGTTTGCTTTAAAAATACCATCTGTGACATATATTTTTTTTATACGACAAATATTTTTATTGTTTAAAATAACAGTATTGTCGGGTGATTTTGTTGTAATGGTTATTTGTTTATATTTTAATTTTTTTATTTCTCCATTAGTCTGTTGTAGAATTTCTATTGAAGGGAGAGACGGTTTTTCATTAAGACATAATTTTTTTTCGTGCATTCTTCAAGCTAATTGAGGAGCAACATTGTGTGGTGAACGTAATGTGTTTTTTATTTTTCCTAAAAAAATTTCAAACGGAAACGCAGTTATGTAATTTAAGTTACATTGCATATTCTGTACGTCGTCTGGTATATGTTGAAGGCTGTGTACGTTCATTACCACAAATTCTGGACCATACAGTTCTTTTGATATTAAAATGAACTTTTGCAACAGATCTCTGGCGTAATCGACATAGTTTAAAGCATTTTTTGAACATAACATTCGACATGCTACATGTAAAAGAAGAAAATGCTTGTACATATTTTTATCAAGAATATCTTTAAATAGAATTGGCCCGCCGAATAATAAAATAAATCTATAATCAGTTACTTTATAATTTAAATGGCACGATACAGGTCTAATTTTTCGGTCAAACTCGATTGGCTGCTGGTGTTTTATAATTTCCATTTTCTTGCATAATTCGCTTCTCTGCTCTTGACTTAATTTAACATTTAAATCATTAGACATCAACGCATCCAATATTTTTTTCATGACTCCTAAAAAACAAAGATGCATTGAGTCGAGAATAAATTGATCTATCATATTCAATGATGGCTGTATTAATACAAGCGGAGAAACAATTGTGTGATGTTCGATATCGTTGAAATTTCTGAAAGTTTCGTCAGTTCGTTTTTCACAATTATCTTTGGTTATGTATATGTCATTGTATTATTAATTTTTATTCCTTCAATTGTACACCGTTCACAGCCATATTTAGCATTGTGTCCTTTTATACCTTTCAAGAATGATCGAGCCGGTGTATCACATACAAAACATTTGATTTTTACTTCATATTGTTTACCGTTAATATCTATGCCACTATGCTTAAGATCGTTAATTTCTAAAATAAATTGACATAAAAATTCTTCTACATCCTTCGGTTTATGATTTCCTGAGTATAATGCTGTGACAAATGGAGAATAAACGTCAGGTTCAAAGTAAACTTTTACGAGTATAGGTCATACAACTTTTGCACTAGATTTAAATAGTTTTATGCCATCGATATTAATAATTAAATTTAAAGTATTGCTGTTATGTATATCGTTATTTACACAAGACTGTAGGCCTTGTTTAATACCAAAGTAAGTAAATTGTCCCTCAGTGCCGTCAGAATCTGTCATTGTAATTATTTTGTATGTTGCAGTATTTGTCTGCAAAAAGGTTTTTGCGGATTTTGGCAATGAAGGCATTAACCTAGTCCGAAAAATATTTAACAACTTATCTAAAGTTGATTGCGGAACTTGACATTCTAAAGCCCATGCTCTTAATTTTTTTTCTTTGTCTGCATCAGTGGGTTCAGTTTCTACGTGAGTCTCAGGATCATTAACATCATTATCTTCGTTTTCTTCATATATCTCATCGTTGTTACACTCACTAGAATCATCACTATTAGTGTCTTGATTATTAATTTTATTTTCAGAAACTGAAATAGATTCTTGGGTGTCAAATACAGGTTCTTTTCTTAAATCATTGGAATTGCCACAATGCTCTTTTATTTTTGATTCCACGCCGCTCCTCAATTTTTTGTTTTGCCTATTAATACTAATTTGTTTAATGTGTCTTTTCAATTTTAAAGTATTTCTATATTTGGAAGCTCTGTATCTCGCAGAGAATAATTTCAAATTTTTATCCATTTTAAAACGTCTAGATTATTTAGATATATTTGCAGACTGCAGTACATAAATCTCTCGATTCCTAGCCTAACTAATTCCGAATGTCATATTTTATGCCAGAAATGTCATATTTCATGTCAGAAATGATCTTTTCCCAGCCTTGAATAGCCCTGACTAGAAGTAGTCTGGAAAAAACTAGCGCCAGACTACTTCTAATTAGACATTATTAACATAGTATATTTCTAGCACCTCGTTAGAAATAGCTTGACGCTGATTCGCGCCACTTCAAAACTAAATTTATTATATTAAATAGGGATACAACATGACAGTCAAGATAGGAGCTAGCTAGACATCAGGATCTAGCGTGGCACTTTCTACCAGGGTATATTTCTTATGAAACCGAATATGTAAAAATTAATTTAATATTTTAACTAAATATTGAATAAAATTTTTAAAAAGTTTAAGTTTAATTCAAAAACTGGATAATTGGCAACTCTCTATGTAAATACAGTTTATGTACTCAGATATTATAATAAATGTTAATCTATTTTTTTTATGCAACACTATAGTAATTATGTTGGGCGTCAAAATGGAATCGCAACTAATAAACCGAATCTATAAATGTACGACAAGGTATAAATGTATTTAATTTAAATTCTTATAATTAATATCAAATTTATATCGTAGAAATAAATCTTTTTAAAACAGATATATATATTTTTAAAGAATTTTAAATATTTTAATTATAGTAATAAAAAAGAACTAAATTCCTGACATAATTTATAAAATTTTATAATTACGTTTAAATAAATCTTTCGCAATGATTTACGGAAGAAACATGTTTCAGCATAAGGGAAATTTGGAAATGTAGAATAAGTAACCTACTTTTTCATTCAAATGTTCTATTTAATCTCAGTACTATAAAATGGAGACAACAAAAACAATTAAATTGTCTTAATTTGCTTGTAAATGAGGTATATTGAAATGTTATTTATTACCATTCTGCCTAAATTTCTTTGTTTGTAAATTCCTTTGTTTATGTTATATATAATTTCTAATTACTCAGATGGAGCAAATGAGACATGCATTCGATAAACGTGTGGCAACCAAGACCAACAGTGAGACAGTTCGTAAGTTTGTTAATGTTCTACTTAAGTATTTATATTTGTTCAATGTTATAATATTTAAAAATTTTTTAAATAACGGCGAAAAAAGTTTTTTCGGCAATTGTTGTTGATAGATTGATGAAACGCTATTTTTAATGATTTTTTTCTTTTCTTTTATTACTCTTACAAAAATTTCAAAATTATATGTGTAGGAAACTTACTTTTATAAGAAAGTAATCAATTATTTTATATATATTTGTTCAAATAACACAGTTTTCGACATTCTATTGGAAGCATGTCATAACGGAAGATTAACTCAACAAGAATTTTGGGATCATATGATTACAATGTCACTCGCAGTACGTATTTATATTTTGACATTTAAACTATATGTAGACGTATAATAAAACAGGTTTTTATTTACATAGGCCACTGACACAACTGCCATTACAATAAATTTTGTGATTTTTATGCTCGCAAATTTCCCAGAAGTACAAGTACGTAGACATTAAATTTATTGAAATACAATACAACTTATTAACTTGCTTAATACATATATAAAACTTATAAATAATGTTATTTCAAGTTAATAGCTATATATAATATATTATTTATGTTAAAAATTTAAATAGAATTATGCAAACATTTTTATTTATTATTACTTACGTTTTAGTCATTGCTACCAATATTAATTCCATAAGCAATGCACAAAATTTTAATCACAAGTATAGAGTAATATAAAAATTAAAAAATACACATAATTGCTTCGATTTATTTTATACTAGGAAAAAGCGTATAAAGAATTATCAGAAATTTACGGCATTGAATCTCCAAAATCTGTACCAATTAAATATAATGATTTGCAACATATGAATTATTTGAACCGAGTTATTAAGGAAACAATGAGACTTTTCCCTGCTATTCCTTTTATTGGACGAATTCTAACAGAAGACGTAAAGATAGGTATGATTAACTATAATTGTGCAATATAATAATTTATTTGAAAATTGTGTTTTTTTGTGCTACAATTAAAAGACAAAGATACATACAAAAGTAATTTTTTAATAATAAGACGTATGTTTACTCAGACTATTTTTTACTATTGCATTTTTATTATAATATTTTAATATAAACATATGTATATTTTAGGAGAAACTATTTTACCTAAAGGAGCTGATACAATTATGTCTATATTTCATATGCACCGAAATAAGAAACATTGGTCGAATCCCTTGATGTTCGATCCAGATAGATTTCTTCCGGAAAAAGAAGGGCATTGTTCGAAATATTTTATGCCGTTTAGTAACGGACGGAGAAATTGTATTGGTAAGCACGAACAAATAACAAAATATGATAAAATTGCCTTGTATATAATTAACAAAATTGCAGGTCAGAAGTATGCGATGATTTCTATGAAAGTCATTCTAATAACATTGATACGCACGTTTGAATTTAAAGTAGATAAAAATATCAAAATAGAAGACATAGAACTTAATACAGACATAGCATTGTGTACTGTGGATCCTCTGAAAGTTAAAATACAAAAAAGAGATTATTAATTTATTATATTAATTTATTTATTAATAAGAGCCCTGGTAGAAAGTGCCACGCTAGATCCTGATGTCTAGCTAGCTCCTATCTTGACTGTCATGTTGTATCCCTATTTAATATAATAAATTTAGTTTTGAAGTGGCGCGAATCAGCGTCAAGCTATTTCTAACGAGGTGCTAGAAATATACTATGTTAATAATGTCTAATTAGAAGTAGTCTGGCGCTAGTTTTTTCCAGACTACTTCTAGTCAGGGCTATTCAAGGCTGGGAAAAGATCATTTCTGACATGAAATATGACATTTCTGGCATAAAATATGACATTCGGAATTAGTTAGGCTAGGAATCGAGAGATTTATGTACTGCAGTCTGCAAATATATCTAAATAATCTAGACGTTTTAAAATGGATAAAAATTTGAAATTATTCTCTGCGAGATACAGAGCTTCCAAATATAGAAATACTTTAAAATTGAAAAGACACATTAAACAAATTAGTATTAATAGGCAAAACAAAAAATTGAGGAGCGGCGTGGAATCAAAAATAAAAGAGCATTGTGGCAATTCCAATGATTTAAGAAAAGAACCTGTATTTGACACCCAAGAATCTATTTCAGTTTCTGAAAATAAAATTAATAATCAAGACACTAATAGTGATGATTCTAGTGAGTGTAACAACGATGAGATATATGAAGAAAACGAAGATAATGATGTTAATGATCCTGAGACTCACGTAGAAACTGAACCCACTGATGCAGACAAAGAAAAAAAATTAAGAGCATGGGCTTTAGAATGTCAAGTTCCGCAATCAACTTTAGATAAGTTGTTAAATATTTTTCGGACTAGGTTAATGCCTTCATTGCCAAAATCCGCAAAAACCTTTTTGCAGACAAATACTGCAACATACAAAATAATTACAATGACAGATTCTGACGGCACTGAGGGACAATTTACTTACTTTGGTATTAAACAAGGCCTACAGTCTTGTGTAAATAACGATATACATAACAGCAATACTTTAAATTTAATTATTAATATCGATGGCATAAAACTATTTAAATCTAGTGCAAAAGTTGTATGACCTATACTCGTAAAAGTTTACTTTGAACCTGACGTTTATTCTCCATTTGTCACAGCATTATACTCAGGAAATCATAAACCGAAGGATGTAGAAGAATTTTTATGTCAATTTATTTTAGAAATTAACGATCTTAAGCATAGTGGCATAGATATTAACGGTAAACAATATGAAGTAAAAATCAAATGTTTTGTATGTGATACACCGGCTCGATCATTCTTGAAAGGTATAAAAGGACACAATGCTAAATATGGCTGTGAACGGTGTACAATTGAAGGAATAAAAATTAATAATACAATGACATATACATAACCAAAGATAATTGTGAAAAACGAACTGACGAAACTTTCAGAAATTTCAACGATATCGAACATCACACAATTGTTTCTCCGCTTGTATTAATACAGCCATCATTGAATATGATAGATCAATTTATTCTCGACTCAATGCATCTTTGTTTTTTAGGAGTCATGAAAAAAATATTGGATGCGTTGATGTCTAATGATTTAAATGTTAAATTAAGTCAAGAGCAGAGAAGCGAATTATGCAAGAAAATGGAAATTATAAAACACCAGCAGCCAATCGAGTTTGACCGAAAAATTAGACCTGTATCGTGCCATTTAAATTATAAAGTAACTGATTATAGATTTATTTTATTATTCGGCGGGCCAATTCTATTTAAAGATATTCTTGATAAAAATATGTACAAGCATTTTCTTCTTTTACATGTAGCATGTCGAATGTTATGTTCAAAAAATGCTTTAAACTATGTCGATTACGCCAGAGATCTGTTGCAAAAGTTCATTTTAATATCAAAAGAACTGTATGGTCCAGAATTTGTGGTAATGAACGTACACAGCCTTCAACATATACCAGACGACGTACAGAATATGCAATGTAACTTAAATTACATAACTGCGTTTCCGTTTGAAATTTTTTTAGGA
This sequence comes from Linepithema humile, assembly GCF_040581485.1. Taxonomy (NCBI): domain Eukaryota; kingdom Metazoa; phylum Arthropoda; class Insecta; order Hymenoptera; family Formicidae; genus Linepithema; species Linepithema humile. The sequence goes on along the minus strand of NC_090128.1, from coordinate 28,775,787 downwards.
AAAATAAAAAACACATTACGTTCACCACACAATGTTGCTCCTCAATTAGCTTGAAGAATGCACGAAAAAAAATTATGTCTTAATGAAAAACCGTCTCTCCCTTCAATAGAAATTCTACAACAGACTAATGGAGAAATAAAAAAATTAAAATATAAACAAATAACCATTACAACAAAATCACCCGACAATACTGTTATTTTAAACAATAAAAATATTTGTCGTATAAAAAAAATATATGTCACAGATGGTATTTTTAAAGCAAACGTCGACATTATGAAAGTAAAGGATTTCGTGTACACATATCCGTGTAATTCTGCAAATGTAGATATTTATGAATTAAATCCTAAACCAGCATTAACAGACAAATCAATTTTAATTAATACAATTTCAACAAAATTAATGATTTTAAAACCAAATAAAGAAAATACAAAAGTCTTTGCTTTGGAACTTTTGCATTAATATAAAAGCGAATATTTAAGTTTACAATTGGCTTAGTGTGATGTGGTGCGGTGATAAGTGCAGTGTGCAAAACATGAAAATATGGATTCAAATAGAAAGGTTTATAACAATGTAGTGTGGTTGGCAGTGATAGTCGTGTAGAAGCTTGCAATTTCCAAACTTTTGCACTCTAAGCCACTACACAAAGCAAATGCTTTGTGTATACCGCAGGCTAACGTCTGCAGAATTCGAACTGAAGAAAATAGTGTCTATCTAATGTCAAAATAGACGGTGTCAATATTCATGTGTGAATGTCGACAATGTTGTCATAGAAACGCTACCAAGGCTCGAGAAACAAAAAACGTTGCAGAAAACACGAGCACGAACAAGATGGCAGGACTACTGAACGAAAAGTATTTACAAGATTGAACATCGCTATTGATAAAAATCGAATTTTCACAGTAAGTGATATTGTAACATAGCCAGTGACATAATTTTTCTACAGGTTGCTGGGTATATTTAAATTTGTTTATCTTATATTTATAGATGTCTGACACTAGTGATAGTGACGACGAAAGTCGTCCATACGTGATCGTCCAATTCGTGACAAGAGGAAGAAAAGGGTCCATAAAACAACTGGACATTGTGCCAAGAAATTGGCTCGACTGGAACGCGAAGACAAAAAAAATAAAATGTAAATTTCTTCCGCCACCATACACTGAGAGAGATTCCGAACTGTTACATAACATTGTAAAGAATTTAGACACTGCACCAACATCATGGCCGGAGTACACCGTGGAAATTAAAGCACATGGAAGTATGAATTTATGTAATTTTACTATTAATTATATAAGAAGTTAATACTGTAAAATATTACCAAATTTTTATTATTGTTATTATTGTAATAAACTTATTACAGAAACGTATGCCGATGCTCTGCTTAGATTACAATTATTAAATGACAAGGAATTTGCTTTTACAAGTAATTCAAATGAAGATCAAAATGAAAAATCAAAGAAAGTAGAAAATTCAATTCGCAAAAAAAAACTTTTAAAAAATGAAAAACAGATAAACGAACTATTCAATTCTGTCACGACAGTGGAAGAATTTCTTCACGAGGATCGTCTTCCAAACGAATGTATTTGTAAAATGTGTATTTAAAGCATAATTAATAGGATGAGATGTATTAATAATCTATTTTTATATTCAATAATAATTTATAATTATTAATTATTTTTAACATTTTCAGCTTTTAAAATATTAAAAAAGACTGGCGAAAAATCATATGCAGAAAAAATTGGTTCTTCCAAATTATCTAGCTCATCTAAATGTACTTTGTGATTGTCTAAGTTTAATAATTAATGTATCTATTTAAATTTTTACCGCATATAATTACATTTTCTTATTTTTTTAGGCGAAAATTTATCAAAAAGACTTGAGAAAAAGAATAAATGCACGGACGAATCTGCAATATGTGATACCTTATTCGAAGGTAACTTTATTTGAATGCATATGTATCATATAATTCAATTATGTATGTTACTTTTTTATTATTGCCACTACATTTACATCAATTGCTCTACATAACTATATATTATTATATTTTTATACATTACAATCCACAACGCCTGCAACATAATTAAAAATTTTTTATAATTTTATACAACATAATTTAACATTCATTTTGGTATAAAAATCATTTGATGTTGATGAATATAGTAATTCTTCCTGCTCAGTCTATTTGTTTAAGAATAATATTTTAAAATTGATTATATTGCATAATTAGTTAAATAATATATTTAATTTTCTTTACTATACGTATTATTTTAATTGTTGTAATATACAGATGAGAAATCTAATGAAGTTTGTAAAAAATGCTAGTAATTCTCAAATTAATTCACTTGAACAAACATCATTTTTCTGTGTTTACATTCGTAATTAAATACTTTGCATCATTTATTATAATTTTACACATTATTATTTTTATAATTATTTTCCAGATGAGTGTATGTCACAGCAAACCAACGACAAAAATTACACTGCAATGAAAAATGATTCTTATGAAGAATCTAGTAAAGATAAACATGACAAAGGTAATTTATAAAATTTCTTATTTATATTCGTTTACATTCAGATTAGATTTGTTCACAACATTAAATGTTGATATTCTTAATTATCTTGAATTACAGAAGTAAATGGCAAATGAGAAATCGTATAATTATAAATAATAAAATACGTTTCAATGATTTCATAATGATGAAATGTTTCTTTATAGAATACATTATTTACGAATTCTTTAATTTTATGGTGTATTTTTTTCAGATGAAAAATTCTATGACTTGGACTTGTTTTCAAATAATTTAGGTATGGTATTTTTAGATAAACTTATACTATATATTTCTTGACTAATTTTTACTAGAAGTTTGTATATTTTTCAGATCAACAGTGCCAGGAGGAAAATGTCTTACTGTTTGAAAATGAAATACCCGTCATATCAACTATTCCGAATATTTTAACAAACCAGCTAAACGAGGGTTCCGCTGATGTTATACAACAGTTGAAATCTGCGATTGAAATAAATGATACAAGTTAGTTGAAATTATAAACGCAATCGAAATTTTCCACACACACACACACATATATATATATAATTTTTTATGTATATATGTTTCGAAATTTTTTAAAATAAATTTTTATTTACAAAAATAAATTTGCTACTTTCAAAAGTAGAAAATATCGCATTTGATATAAAAAAAATAAAAAGTGTTCTGATTAATCAAACGGCTGCTTGTAATTTAACACAAAATTAAAAATGGAAAATTTTTGTTCTGAATTTGTAAGTGCTTCTGGTATAAGTATAATAAATCTGGTATAAGTATAATTAAAATGTGTGTAGTATGTGTGCGTGTGTGTGTGTATGTAAAATATAATAACAGTTCTTTGATAGTGTTTTGCATAGTCTAACAATTTCTATGTTTATATTTTCAGTGTGCTTATTTACGTCAGTACATCGATGTAGATCAAACATTATCGAAAAACATTAGCAACAAATTAAAAATAATTATGTCAAGAGAGATTGCATTAAAATACACGGCAATTAAAGAGATAAACGGGAAAAAAGTTTTCAAAAGAACTCGTCTGTATCAGTATATTGAAGGTAAAATAACTATATTATTTAATTATTATCAGTAAGTAACTGAACTCATACCGTGTATGTGCATAATTTATTATTTCTATTTACAATTATTTCAGACATATATATCGGATTAAATATAAAGGGAGAATATATTAAAGAATCCCACATTTTGAAGACAATCAGCAATACTTTGTCGAATGCAAAAGACTGGGAGGGACACCGAAAGGATCGAATTAAAAACCAAACTCTAAACGCCTAATAACTGTCTTTTCAAGTTGTTAATTTTTTAAAATTATTCTTAAATTATTCCTTAATTGTATTTCTCATTTTATCATCCATATAGAATAAAAAGTTCACACAATAGTTGAAACAATTTTGTTCAATGTTTTAACATATTAATACTTTCATATAACTTCCATATTTAAATGTCCAGATTAACAGTGCTTAAAAAATTTATGTTAATATAATTTTGGATATAAAACATTGAGTTTCTATTGAATATCATTTTCTGTGAACATTTAGATCTTTTCCGAACATTGCAACGTCAAATTCTATACGGACATGTGTATGTAAAAATATTAAGAGAGAATTATCGAAAATTAAATATTTTATATTTTGTTATATATATTTTTAATGAAAAATATTAAATTTTATTTTTAACGTCTGGATGTCGATTATAAAAATAAGAACTGCGTGAGAACTAGCTATCGCCACATCATGGCTAGATAGTACAACATCAGAACTACCGTGCGCCACACCACGGCTAGATAGCACTACACTAGAGCTAGCTAACGCCTGACTAGTCGATTAAATCGGGTATTAAACTGGAAGAATGTGATGATTTTATGTCTGGCGCTAGTCTACATGCCATACTAGCTCCTTATCAGGCAGTGGGGCAAGTAAGTTAGCGCCAGCCTAGCACCATGGTGATTTTTCTACCAGGGAGATTATTATCAATTCAAAAAATGTAACAATTCATGTTAAAAGAAAATGTAAATGCAAAATATGAGAAATAAAAGGTGAAGGATATACATTGGGCAACAAAATTATTGCAATAGTAAATTTATATCAAAATTGCGCATAACTTCAAATAATCGTAAAAATTGTCGTATTTGAAATTTCTTCATTTTAAAGCTTAAAGTCTCTACTTTAAAAAGCATTTGTCAGATTTTGAATTTATTCTTTCCCTCTCCCGCTGTCTCTTTAAAAGTAAAGACGTCTCACACAACATGTTTGTCTTAACGACGTTCTGTAGATGTCTTTTTTATTACGTCTTTAAGACATTACCTAAATAATTGATAAAAATAATAAATTAATTGATGAAAAAAAATGAGCCACGGATAAAATCATTCTCCGGATGTCTAGACAGGACATTAATTGCAGAGTGCTTGAATAAAATATTGTAAAACGAAGGGTTTCAAGAAATCCAAGTTGATGAGGCGATGGACTGCCAAGTAATAATAATAAGGTAATATAAGGTAGTTGAAAACTATAGTTTATATTCTATAATAATAATTTTTTAACCAATATATGTCTCTTATGCTCTGTTTGACGTTGCTAGATTAGATTAACCACTTCAATCAACCGGGTCGAAAATGACATTTTTATTCCAAGGTAATCATTGTTTTTTTAATTAATTACTATTTTAATATATAATATATATCAAATTATAAGTAAGGGTAAACAAATTATAAATAAGGGAAATTATAATTTATACTCTATAATGGTAATAATAATTTTGTAACCTATATTTTATTGCAGTATGCTTGAACTCACAAGGAAAGGGACCCAAGTGTCCCCCTCCGATTTTGACGAGCTTTAAATATGTTGTAAAGTAGCTCAAAATAAGAGACACGTATTTTTTTTTATGTGCTTTCTCGCACGTTTAGGGTTGAAACAACCCCTACAAGCTAAAACGGTTTTTTTGGTTTTGACTGAATATCGTCAAAACTGTAAGAGATATCAAAAAATGTTTCGAATAAAAGTTGCATGGTCTTTTATGAGCTTTATAACCGCGTAGCTCGATTTTTAAAAAATTTTATATTTTTTAATTTACCCTCACCCCTTCTTATTATTTTTACAAATTACAAAATTTTTATTATGACAAAAGTTGTAGCATTTTTTACGCTGAATACAACCATATATGATTTTATTATATTTCGAAATCGCATTTTTCAGAAATGAGCTGTCAATGTCGCACTATATGCGTCGCGCTGCGATATATGCATATATGTATATGCATAACGCATCGTTTGTGCCGCTTGTGTAATCGATGTTTGTCGTGCATGTGTAATTGATAAGACAAATAAAATTAGAAATAAAGATTAGCATGTTATGAAACATTCGGAAAAATGTTCTGATCAAAGAACAAAGTTCACTAAAGTTGTTGCCAAAACATCCCCTCTATTTTACACTTTTATAGTCGCATTTCGAGTGCATTTATAGCGCAACGCGTTGTCATATCCCGTCAGTGCATATTACGCTTTAAAGTTGTGCGCTTGTTAGTGATTACGAAAAAACAATATATAAAACAGCATCAAAAAAAGAACAGCAAATTCACTATAAAGTAAGTATTATTTTTTTGTACACAAATAAGGAGAAATATTTAATTGTTATATTTTTTAGAATGATTTAATTAAATCCATTTAACGTAATAATGTTAGTATACGTAACTTTTTCAGCCCTTAATCTATCAACAAGTCCGATAACATCTGAAGAACGAGAAATGGCACATAAAATAGAATCTATGCTGAAAAAAATGCGCGATGAGAGATACAAAATGGAAGTAGAAGAATTTTTAGATTATGAAAACGATAACAATATTCCAACAGCAGAGCAATTCGAACTAGGAGATAAAGAGGAAGAAGGTGAGCTATGGACGCAAATCCTAAAGTTATATGTACTACAGATGGACGTATTCCGTATGAATATAAAAAAAATGCAGTCGAATTTTGGAAAAGCAGTACAACAAGGCCAAGAACATTAGAAGGAGTAAAACAAAGATTTCGGAAAGTATATTCATTACGTCAATTACGACGATGGGAAATTCAAGTGAATCAAGGTGGCAGTAGATTCGAAAAATTAAAACAAATTTCGGAATATACATTAAATAATTTTCATACAGCTCTTGAAAATAGAATTATTGTTCACGACGCTGATTTAGCTTGATGGGCTATTCGGGCACAGGAAAATTTAAATGTACCAGAATTTACAGCTTTATCGCGATGGATACGAAAATTTAAAATAATACATAATATTGTATCTCGTAAAATAACAAAATTTATAAGAAAAACATCTATAATGTCTAACGTCGATTTTGAAGAAAAATGTAACACATTTATTGAAAACGTTAAATATCAAATAATAGAATATGGAGTTGAAAATATTTACAACAGTGATCAAAGCGGATTCCAATTAGAACTTCATGCTGGTCGTACATTGGCATATAAAGGAACAAAAAAGATTGAATCTGCAGTACAATCCGTATCGGCAACTACGCATAGCTATACTATATAACCTACTGTTTCAGCCGATGGTAGATTATTATCGCCTCTTTTTATTGTACTGAAAGAAGTTAGTGGAACATTTGGTCCCAGAGTGCAAGAAACAATGTTTAAGGCACCTAATATTTTTGTTACGGCTTCGAAATCCGGAAAATTTACAGCGCATCATTTTAAAATTTGGTTGCAAGACGTACTTTTTCCAAATGTAGGTCCAAAATCTGTTTTACTACTAGATTCATGGACTAAACTTTGGTCATTGTCCAAATATTATTCAAGAATCTAAACCAGAATCTACAGAAGATATTATTTTGTTGACTATACCAGCTGGAACAACAGGAAAAATACAACCATTGGATGTATATAGTTTTCGTTTGTGGAAGAATTTTATTAGACACTTTTCTGATACTGTAATGCTTTTAGGTCTGGAAGTCAATCTGCATGCAAGAAACATCATTTTAAAATTACAGTCATTGACTCATAATCAATTTTCATCGCCAAGATTCAGAAATTTATTGAAATACGCATGGTATAAAAGCGGGTACGTAATAAATAAGCCCGAAGAATTCGAAACACCAGTGGAATTTTGTTTCCATAAACAGTCAAAATCAACATGCGATATTTGTGGCGCACCTGCAATAATTACTTGCGCATGGTGCAAAAAGTCACTTTGTATAAATCACTTTTTTCACGAACATCACCTTTGTGATACATTTGTTCCATCAATTCATCTGTTTTTAATATATGTATGTTAATATATGTATTATATTCAATATATGTAGTATGTTATTGTTGAAGGTAAAGTTGTAATTGTTTCGACATATATTATTATAAAAGAAATAAAATAATATACAAACAAATGTTTCTAGTATTGATTAATAGAAAAACCTGAAATTAATTGGAATTTTTTGCATTACCATTGAAAAACAATAAATTGCATTTTAATTGTAAGATTTTTATTTATTTATTTCTCTTTCGATATAATCCACTCTTAAAAAAGGCATGAAAGATCGATACTCGAATGTATCGAAAGTATTGTTGACGCTTATCCGCGACGCTGATTGGTTATCTCGATTATTCTGACAGTTTGATAGTTTAAGAGCAAAGATTATTTTGACGGTTATTTAAAATTTAAAAAATTTTATTAAAATATTTAGATTTCATAATTATTAAATTATTATAATAAGTGCACGGGCGCAGCGCGCGCTTGTATTGTTCTAGTATAACTATAAAAGTGTAATATAGAGGAGATGCCTTGGCAACAACTTTAGTGAACTTTGTTCTTTGATCAGAACATTTTTCCGAATACTTCATAACATGCTAATCTTTATTTCTAATTTTATTCATCTTATCAATTACACATGCGCGACAAACATCGATTACACAAGCGGCACAAACGATGCGTTATGCATATATATGCATATATCGCAGCGCGACGCATATAGTGCGACATTGACAGCTCATTTCTGAAAAATGCGATTTTGAAACATAATAAAATCATATATGGTTGTATTCAGCGTAAAAAATGCTACAACTTTTGTCATAACAAAAATTTTGAAATTTGTAAAAATAATAAGAAAGGGTGAGGGTAAATTAAAAAATATAAAATTTTTTAAAAATCGAGCTACGCGGTTATAAAGCTCATAAAAGACCATGCAACTTTTATTCGAAACATTTTTTGATATCTCTTACAGTTTTGACAATATTCAGTCAAAACCAAAAAAACCGTTTTAGCTTGTAGGGGTTGTTTCAACCCTAAACGTGCGAGAAAGCACATAAAAAAAAATACGTGTCTCTTACTTTGAGCTACTTTACAACATATTTAAAGTTCGTTAAAATCGGAGGGGGACACTTGGGTCCCTTTCCTTGTCAGTGAGCAAAATATTAGCAATATGCCAGCAGTGCGGCAGCAGAAACGCAGCAAACGAGCAGAAACGAAATCGAGCATGATCTGTCGTCACGATGTGAAAAAATTTGTACTATGAAAATGCTAAAAACCCGATAAGTATTTGATTCTTAATATATATCTGTGGCTAGATAAAAGAAGTGACAATGTCAATATTCATCAACTTGAGATATGTCTGCTAGAGATATGTCAGTTAAAAATTTTTTTAGTTTATGATTAAATAACTTGATGTATAAGTGGAAGCTGTTACCTTTATTTTTATTTAGATTTTGACATTACTATTTCTTGCACACAATATACAAGAGTTTTCAAACACATTTCTAATCTTGGTTTATTTAAGCAGAAATTTGATATTGGCACTTCTTGTACCAAGCCATAGATATATATTATATATGTAACAATATTATGAAATACTATACTTATACTTATATTATACGTATATCATTCATTAAATACATGTATTTAATGATATTACTACGTATAATTTAATACTATTATTATGTATAATTATATATACTTATTTATCAGAATATTGCATGTGACTCTTGAATGTGACACAAAATTATTACCTCCTTTACCTCTGATGACTATAGAAGATTATTCCAAATTTGGAGAGGAGTTTCAACAAGACAGGGAAATCAGAAAACAGTTTGTAAGTTTTTTATTCAATGTTGCTATAAAACTGAACTATCATGGCGCATTTCAATGTATAGAATTTAGTGTCCTATCTGGATAAATTAACTCAGATAGAAATATTTTGCTGAAAATATTATGAAATTAATGAAAAGCAAAATAAAAATTTTTGAAAAATTACTGAATATATTTCAAAATAAATCATAATTTTTCGCATGAAAATTTAATGTAATACTATGAAATATAAAGAAAGTTAAAATATACTGCTGAAAAGTAATAAAAGAGTTTTGAAATAATTATCATTATGAAATTTACTGAATTAAACTGAAAACTGTTATTTTTTAATGACAAATTGCTGAAATATTTTTAAAATTAATTAATGGGGTCAATTGAGAGAAATTTTCAAATACATTTCAGCAAAATTTCGTTATATTTTCAGAAAAAATTTCCATCAGAGAATCACTATTTTACATCTGGTTTTTATGTTGCAGAAAAAGAAAATTTCAACAATTGAAGGAACTACATATGCTAATCAGACGAGAAATATTCTGAAATTTATTTTAGATGATAACGTTTCCAAAAAATAGTCGTGAACAGGAAAAAAACAATCAACACCATCGAAAAACACAACATTTGCTAGTGTTATTATAGGTAATTCAAAACAAAAATATTATAAACATAAGTTTAAAAAGTATGTTATAATTAACATAATAAATTAGTTACTTTTTTAAAAATAAATTTCAATTATGAAAAACAAATCAATATATGCAATTGTTAGATCAATCTAACAATTTAAATGCAACAATTGTTACATTTAATTCTTTATATTTTAACAACAGTTTTTAATATTAAAGTATAAAAGAATTGTAATTTAAACATAATTTTGTAATTATTTCAGATTACATTTCTACGGTAGAAAATTGCAGTTTTCATCAGGTGCAGAAAGTTATCCAGGAATGGTTCGGTACGCAAGAGATCGCCTCCATTATTTATTGAAAAAAGTAACATAAATAAGTAATATTACAAATATACATATGTATATTTAGATTTTATATTTTAACAATATATCTTAATATAGTTTATATAAGAAGTATTATGTAAAAGTATTATGTTTAAAAGTGTTATGTAAAGAAATATTAATAATAAAATATTAATAACAAGTTAAAAATATTCTAAAATAATTACTCAAGTAGCAAATGATCGTCATCTAATGTTTTTTATCATTATAATTGATTATTATATTATATAATAACTAATAACGCTTTTCTTAATATCTAGCACGCAGGTTTTTTATTCTATTACTATAATATTATAAGCCTATTTGTGGCAAGAACTCAAAGCAAAAAGGGAAATTTTTCTAATAATTATTGATTGAAGGCGACACGATTGTCGCCACCGTTTCTAATTTTTGAGCATGCCCGAGCTGGCATAATAAGCCCAATAAATCTTGCATATAATCATTTCCCGGAGTCTGTATCTGTAGTTTTACGAACGCTGATTCCCCGTGTACAGGTTTAACTATGCGAAATTCCCCTTCTTGTTGTTCTGCCAATATTTTTGTTAGGGCCATAGTTTTACGAGACCACATGTCGCCGCGGGTGGTGGGTCCGGCGTAGGCTAATCCGCAAGGGATGGCCTGCCAGCCCATCCTTTTGAACTGGTCTTCCAAAATATAGAGGTCATTCCTGGGGCATCGGATCAAGTGGCCCCAGTCACGCAGCGCGATTTGTACCGTCTGGTCCTCGTTGAGGCGAATGACAACGCCCCGTTGCCATCCCTTTTTAGTTTCCACTGCAAGTTGAATTCCCTCTTTAATTGTAGCCAGATACAATAATTTATTTTTTCTGCGGTTCATATATTCATTCAGGTCTTCCAGCATCTCGGTAAATTGCGTCATGGTGTGCAATAAATGCACCCAGAACATGGTGGGTGATACCGCTCGTACCACCCGAACCATCATGGACGAGCGGGATAACAAGCTCGTATTCGAGCTTTCAATTTCCATTGTTTCTGAAAGGTAAAGAAAATGTCGTTATATAGATTGCATTATTCTTTGTCCGGGTCTTCTTGTTGTGCTGGTTTGTTGCGTCCCTCTTTTTTTTTTATTAGGAATTAATAAGAAACTTTCCTGTTTTACTATTATTTGTTTGATATTGGTTTGATGTGTGAAATTCACAATCTATTAGGGTGCACGACCCGACTATTCTTTTTTATTTTGATTCTTACGTTGTTTCTGTTAAATATTTCTAAGACCTCGTGGGACCTTGTATATTGATCTCCAAATTTGCCAGGTTTAGGGCCTTTTAATAGAAATACTTGATCGCCCGGTTTGAAAGTTTACAGATTAATCTTTCTGTCATAATGTCTTTCAGATTTGATTTTTGATTCTATTACATTTTTACGTGCATTATTCTGAATGGTATGTAGTTGGGTAACTAAATTTATAAGATTTGTCGTAGCTTGCTAGTTTGTCATCTGGTGCCAAAGGTTCGTTCGACGGGATTCGAGCTATTTTGCCGAATATTAATTCGTATGGCGTTTATTTGGTCGCTTCGTGTACGCTCGTGTTATAATTAAACATCGCGAGACCGATCCATCTATCCCATTGTTTTTGTTCGTTTGCGTATGGTTTTAAATATTCGCCAAGTGCGTGGTGTGATCTTTCTAATGAGCCGTTTGATTGTGGGTGGAACACAATGGTGCGGAATTTACGGATTTTAAATAGTTTTGCTATTTTTCTCATTAAATCGCTAATAAAATTTCTACCTTGATCTGTCAAGATTGCCTTTGGTGCTCCAAGCACACAAATAAATCGATCAACAAAAGTTTCGGCTACCGTTTCAGCAGTTTGATTTGATAGCGGTATTCCCATGCAAAATGTAGTGAGTTGATCTTGTAATGTTAAAATCTATTCTCACAAAAAACCTTTCCAAAAAAATTGTACTTTTAAAAAAAGTTGTATATATTAAATAAAAATTTGCTACATATTCTGTCTATAAAAGAGGTGATATCAGAAAATGACGCCAAGTTTAAGTAAAGAACCTTTCAAAAAAAGTTGCATGTATATCTAATTATTTATTTAAAAATGATATTTATGTTTATATCTAGTTAATTCTTCTTAAGTATACTTTTTAAAATAATTGCATCTGTATCTAGTTATTTTTTTTTATATCTGTATCTAGTTAAATAAAAAAATTTTTCAAATTTAATCAAAATAAAAAAATATTACAAAATTTCGCAAAAAACTTGGCGTTGCTATAAAATAGCCTTCATTGCTCTATAATATTTTAAGATGTATAATAATATTTTAATAGCCTTCATTGCTCTATAATATTTTAAGATGTATAATAATATTTTAAGGCTATTTTATAGCAGCGCCAAGTTTTTTGCGAAATTTTGTAATATTTTTTTATTTTGATTAAATTTGAAAAATTTTTTTATTTAACTAGATACAGATATAAAAAAATAACTAGATACAGATGCAATTATTTTAAAAAGTATACTTAAGAAGAATTAACTAGATATAAACATAAATATCATTTTTAAATAAATAATTAGATATACATGCAACTTTTTTTGAAAGGTTCTTTACTTAAACTTGGCGTCATTTTCTGATATCACCTCTTTTATAGACAGAATATGTAGCAAATTTTTATTTAATATATACAACTTTTTTTAAAAGTACAATTTTTTTGGAAAGGTTTTTTGTGAGAAAAACTTTTTTTAATATAATATATTTTTGAAAGTACAGTTCTTTGAAAAGGTTTTTTATGAGGAAAACTTTTTTTAAAAAAACAATTTTTTGGAAAGGTTTTTTTATAAGGAAAACTTTTTTTTAATATAACAAGGCGTGTACTTGGCGCCCTTTTTTTACCTTTTTTTAAAAAAAAGGTTTTTTTGTGAGATATCATTTCTTTTTTTTAGTAAAAATAATTTTAATAAATATGATTCTTTTTTTTTAGTAAAAATAATGGTAATAATATCCCACCATCACTCCCGTCATATTTTCAATACGACGATCCTCTTTTTGATTATAGAAATCTTAATTTATACAAACCTAATAATTTCTTTTTATATTTTACAACATGTTTTATAAGAAAATTATTAGTGATCATAAAAAGGGTATAAAAAACCATCTGTATTTCTAAGTTATTGCATTTTTTTCATATATAAAAACAGATTACTTTTGATCAAATTTCTGTAAGAATGACAAAAACATCTTTAGCACCTCTAGGCCATTGTCTTTTTAATTAGCGTATCATCAGCTTCAATCCAAGTGTTAGACATTTCTTCTCTATAAACATTACATACCTGCCGATTCCACCAATGTGCACAAAGTACACTTTCTGTCCACTAACTACAGAATACTAACAAGGGAACGTTCACAAGTGTCCCCTCCCCCGATTTGATTCTCCTTGAAATATGTTGTAAAACATACAATTTGAGGAGACACGTATTTTTTTATAGCGGCCCTAACTCAAATTTAAGGGATCAAACACTTCTTTGAAAAAAAAACGGTTTTTTTCTTTGTGTGTAACTATCGCCAAAACCGTAGGAGATAAAAAAATATTTTAAATAGAAGTTGTATGGCTTGTAATGGACTTTATAACTGTGTAGTTAAATTTTCAAAAAATGAAATTTTTTTTAATTTACCCCCACCCCTTGTTATTATTTTTTCGAATTTCAAAATTTTTGTAATGACAAAAGTTGTAGCATTTTTTACGCTGAATTCAACCATATATGATTTTATTATGTTTCGAAATCACATCTTTCAAAAATGAGTCATCAATATCACATTATATGCGTCGCGCTGCATGACCGTTTATACCGCACTTGTGTTGTGCATAGTCGCAAAATAAATATAAAAATGACATATTATTATATATTTGAGAAAGAAAAGTTAACTAAAATTGTTGCTAAAGCATCTCTTTCACATTACACTCTTATAGATAATCGCTGCATTTCGTGCGCAGCGCGTTGTTATATGCAAGTTAGCTATCAGCGCATATTACACTTTGAAGTTTTGCTTGCAGTGACCACGGGAAAATAATTTATGAAACGAAAACAGTGAATGAATTAATCTATTCAACATATATCTACCCTGACTCTACCTTCTTGGCCCGACTTGACTGAGAATGAAATAAAATATAAAATTCTGTACAGTTTACTCTTTTTCAATAATTTTAATATACTGTGATTCTACATGCTATTACATTCCACTAAATTACTACGATTTTTTTAAACTATGGTATATAAAATGTATATTATAAGTATAATTATAATATATATAAATAAGCTTATATATATATATAAAAGCTTATTTATTGTATCAATATATTATAATTATACTTATAATATACATTTTATATTTCAAGATTTTATATACCATAGTTTAAAAAAATCGTAATAATTTAATAGAATGTAATAGCATGTAGAATATATCGCAGTATATTAAAATTATTGAAAAAGAGTATGTACAGAATTTTATTCATTGTCAGTCAAGTCTGGCCAAGAGAGTAGAGTCAGGGTGGATATATGTTGAATAGATTGATTCATTCACTGTTTTCGTTTCATAAATTATTTTCCTGTGGTCACTGCAAGCAAAACTTCAAAGTGTAATATGCGCTGATAGCTAACTTGTATATGACAACGCGCTGCATACGAAATGCAGCGATTATCTATAAGAGTGTAATGTGGAAGGGATGCTTTAGCAACAATTTTAGTTAACTTTTCTTCCTTAAATATGTGATAACATGTCATTTTTATATTTATTTAACGACTATTGCGCAACACAAGTGCGGTATAAACAATGCGTCATGCAGCGCGACGCATATAATATGATACTGATGACTTATTTTTGAAAGATGCGATTTCGGAACATAATAAAATCATATATGGTTGAATTCAGCGTAAAAAATGCTACAACTTTTGTCATTACAAAAATTTTGAAATTCGAAAAAATAATACCAAGGGGTAAGAGTAAATTAAAAAAAATTACATTTTTTGAAAATCCAACTACACAGTTATAAAGCCCATTACAAGCCATACAACTTCTACTTGAAACATTTTTTTATATCTCCTACGGTTTTGGCGATAGTTACACACAAAGAAAAAACTCGTTTTTTTCAAAAGGGTGTTTCACCCTTTAAATTTGAGTTAGGGCCACTATAAAAAAATACGTGTCTTCTCAAATTGTATGTTTTACAACATATTTCAAGGAGAATCAAATCGGGAGAGGACACTTGTGAACGTTCCCTTTAAGAGTGTTGTCAGCATGTGTGTTGCTACACTTCTGCACTTCAAGACGAGAAAATTTTTTTTATAAAGAATACTATTATTTTGATATACACTATCTCTATTCGTCTCCACAACACGTTACATATACATTTTACGACCGATATTAATTATATCAATGTGATTAGTATCATCAAAGCTGCGAGCTGACAGGTCTGAGCGCCGCCATGTTGGAAAAGGACAGACATCTTTTAGAAAAAGAAAGGAAAGAAAAAAGACGCTCTTATGCGGGAATCGACATTTCACGGGATGTAGAAAAGGACAACCATGTCGCATTTTGATGCTTCTAGTTGACAAAGGACAAACTTATATATTAGATATATTAGAGAAGGATGACGAACAGACGACGACGACGACGACGACGACGACGACGACGACGACCAAGACTTACATAGATTTCGGCATATTTCGACTTTGGCAAACTTTGGCAATTAATATATTTTTTTAGAAAGCATGTACAAAAAAAGTAAAGATACTTTTATTATGTAAATCGCATGTGCTCTATCGATTGAGCCTATTATAAATTCGATCGGTCCACGCATTATTGAGATATGAAAATCTCGACTCCTATCAGCTCATGTGCTCGCGTAAAGATACACGGTCGGTCTTGCGCTGCGCGTGAACTTGGCGCGAGACACTACCGTGTCTCTTGATTATGTAAATCGCATGTGCTCTATCGATTGAGCCTATTATAAATTCGATCGGTCCACGCATTATTGAGATATGAAAATCTCGACTCCTATCAGCTCATGTGCTCGCGTAAAGATACACGGTCGGTCTTGCGCTGCGCGTGAACTTGGCGCGAGACACTACCGTGTCTCTTGATTCGTTTCTGCGTTCTGTTTTAGGTAAAGATCCTACGATATCCATAGCGACTTTGTCGAAAGATGATCCGGGCGTATCGGTAATGACTATAGGCTGTTTTGTTTTTACGCAAACTAATTTTTTTAATTGGTACTGCAAACATTGTTGAATATAACGTTGAACATCAATTTTTAAATTCTCCCAGTAATAATTATGTTTAATTCTGTTATAAGTTTTTGTTACTCCGCGGTGTCCTCCTGTGGATAAACAATGCATTTCTTCTATTATTATTACCCGAAAATCTTTAGGCGGGTATTTAATTATTTCGTTGCAAATAATTAATTTAGTTGATGCTTCGAGGAATATTAATTGTAATTGGGTTTTAATATTACTCCACGGTACATTTTTAATAAGATCTGTTTTGGCAATACTAACTGTTTTGAGTGTTAGATTTTCAGTGATTCTTTTTAAATCATTAGGACAGTCGTAATTCTTGTCAGGATTAACGTCGGATCTTCGTGCTGTCCTTCGCTTATGGGTAGAACCATATGGTAATGATTTTTTCCAACCTTGTTTTAAAAATTTAATTAACTGAGCAACGCTGTTGAAATTTTCGTCTCGTTCGACGCGCTTCGCCTACTATACGAGTTCGTAGTATTTAAGTGAACTAAGATGCTGCCTCAATAGGCAGCATAGACTTAGCTTCTTTACATTCCATGAAATAACTCAGTGGTTTTTGCCGTCGAAGAAAGGGACAGCATCGACAGCGTATTTTAACGTAGCAAACGGGTTATTTTGCGTCATGTTTTTTTCTTCTTTTTCTTCGATAGGATTTAATGTTGGACTAAAGGGTTCGCTCTTATTCGGTTTAGCGATATAGTCGCCGCAAACGCCGGACTCGAACTCAGAATCAGTAGCTTCTGCGAGAGTTTTTTCAAATGGCGAATTGTCCGCCGAAAAATTTATTTATTTGCGATTGTGTGTTGAGGGTGCTATGGACGTGAAAGTGTAATTTGTGTCTGTTATAAGAGGTCTAGTGTCTCTTTTGTTTTCTAAAGCGGCGTTATATTGTTCTTCTATTTTATTCTTATCAGAATTAGACCTCGTATTAGGCATTCCTTCAAAATTTCAATGGTTACGTTATGACTCGGCAAAGTCAGGGGAGGGTGGTAACATCCGCGTATCACTGGTCAGATTTGAAGGGCCTGACTCAGTGACCCAAACGGTTCGTCTACGGGAGTCTGAAAAACGGGTCAACGACTGAAGGTTGCTCTTACTCCATGTTTCAGCTTTGCCGTTCGGATGGTTCCCTTTTTGCTCTGAGATAGTAATCTCAATTACCAAGGACGGAACCAGTGCAAACTAAGAAGGAAACGGGAAGTCTATTAAAATAAATTCAAAGCGAGACGATTTCTAAATTAAAGATAGACATTTTTTAGTTAAGAGGATGCTGAAGTGACGGGCGAACTCCGACGCGAAAGCGCCATCATTTCGATGGTACTAAAAATGAAATGACATTATCGGCGCAGCCTACGGACCTATGCCGCGTAGGTCCGTGTGTACGCATTTGTTTGTAGTGGTGACTCACTACACTGACGTGTGGTCTGTGTACGTGTGTCATCGGAAGTTTGTAAACAAACGATGCTTGCGCTTGTTTCCTCGACTGAAATTTCGTCGCAAAGCTGCAATATAATGTCCGAGAAAACATAAGCGTATACAAGGTGTCAAATAAATACAAACTAAATATGACAAAATAATAAATAAAAAATATACATATAATACTATATATATCATTGAAGAAAAATGTCATATACTTTTCTTACTTTTATCCTTATGTAGTAAATACTAAATAACTAATTAATCAATTAATTAATATATACATATACACATATATTCAATAAATAGTTATCTTTATTTTGTATTTTATATGATAATGACTAAAATAATGAAAGTATATATTATTTCAGTTATATAAAATACAAAATAAAGATAACTATATTCAATATGTATATGTATGTATTCAATAATTAATTAACTTATTTATTTATTTTGTATTTGTTACATAAGAATAAAAATAGGAAAAGCATATAACATATTTTTCCAATTAGACATATAGTATTATACATACATTTTTCAAATAAAATATTTTATTATATCTAACTTATATCTATTAGACACCTTGTATAAGTCTATTTTGTCTCGTATGTACATCATTCAGCCATACGATAGAATTTCAATTGCGAGAAAAAAGGTTAAATGACCTTATAAATTATCTGATAAAATATAAACAGACCACACGTGCAGTAAATTGCTAACTAAAATAAATACGTATTTCTTCAAATCTGTCAGCTGACGTTAGATCGCCTATGACAATATTTCTTAAAATCTGCCAGTTCACGAATAAATTTTCTTTAGCTCTCTTTTTTCTAAACTGTCAGCTGACGTTAGATCGCCTCTGACTATATTTATTAAAAATTGTCAGCTCACGATAGATCGCCTCTGACAATATTTCTTACAATTTGCCAGTTCACGAATAAATCGTCTTTAGCTCTCTTTTTTCTAAACTGTCAGCTGACGTTAGATCGTCTGTGACAATATTTATTAAAAATTGTCAGCTCACGATAGATCGCCTCTGACAATATTTCTTACAATTTGCCAGTTCACGAATAAATCGTTTTTAGCTCTCTTTTTTCTAAACTGTCAGCTGACGTTAGATCGCCTCTGACTATATTTATTAAAAATTGTCAGCTCACAATAGATCGCCTTTGACAATATTTCTTACAATTTGCCAGTTCACGAATAAATCGCCTTTAGCTCTCTTTCTTCTAAACTGTCAGCTGACGTTAGATCGCCTCTGATTATATTTATTTAAAATTGTCAGCTCACGAAAGATCTCCTCTGGCTTGTCTTATTCTATATTGCCAGTCCACGACAAAGCCGCCTCTGGCTTGAAGACAAGAATAAGAATTTTCTTCTAATGCCAGTCCACGAGAAAACCGCCTTTGGCTTGTCTTATTCTATATTGCCAGTCCACGAGAAAACCGCCCTCTGGCTTGTCTTATCCTATATTTACGCAGTCCATGAGAAAACCGCCTCTGGCTTGTCTTATTCTATATTGCCAGTCCACGAGGAAACCGCCTCTGGCTTGAAGACAAGAATAAGAGTTTTCTAATGCCAGTCCACGAGAAAACCGCCTCTGGCTTGTCTTATTATATATTGCCAGTCCACGAGGAAACCGCCTCTGGCTTGTCTTATTCTTTATTGTAAGATACTTTTATTACGTCATATGCTTTATGTATATATATATATATAATGTATATTATATGCTCCACATTATCTATATTTATATCAAAATATTTTTCTAAGAAATTGACATCATTTTGTATACTCTTTTTACAATAAATGTATATGATATATGTCATATTTTTTATTTCTAAAGCATAAAATATAAAGATATTTTTATTTTTTTGTGTCTATCATTTGTAAAAAAATTTTGATAAAAGAAACAACATTAATTTTGCGACTTGCAATAATCTGTTTCAATATATGCTTCTTTTAAATACTTACACTTAGCCTTATTTTATGTGATTAACTTGGTATTTAAAATACGTATCAAAATCGAAAATGTATTTCTATTACAGTAGAAACGAAACATTCTTGTCTTACAACAGAGAGAAATGGCAAAATATAATATTGTCTAAAGTACAGTCCAATAAAAACTGTTAAAATTGAACATTTTATAAAACCACTGTGATTCATGAAAAATCAGAATTATTATTTCAAAAATATAGATATATTTCGACTGTGTGTTTTAAACTGCACTACACATTCAAAATTCACAGAATAAATTTATTTCTGCAAAGTTGTGTATAATGTCAGTGGAAAAGTGATTTATTTGTTATTACATATACATGATATTTTACCATTCCTTTCTGGTGTAAGACTACAATGTTTTTTTTCTACTGAACTAGAAATTAATTTTATATTTTGATGTGTATTTTAGATACCAAGGAAAACGCATAAAATAAGGCTAGTTGTAAGTATTTAAAAGAAGTATATATTGAAACAGATAATTGCAAGTCACAAAATTAATGTTTTTTTTATCAAGATTTTTTTACAAATGATACATACAAGAAACTAAAAATACCTTTATATTTCATGCTTTATAAATAAGTTATATGACATATACATTTATTATAAAAATATATACAATATACAAAATGATATTCATATAAATGATATACAATATACAAGATGATATAAAAAGTTAATTTTACATAGATACTTTGATGTGAATATACATAATATGGAGCACAGAATATACATAATATATACACATAAAGCACATGAATAAAAGTATTTTGTAGAAATTAGAATATGAATGTATGTAATTAAATAATATAAATGTTTGCAAAAATGTTGCAAAATTTATGTATAATACATACACTTTTTTATCCTTCAGAGTGCCTTCAACCCATTTTTTTCAGCCGGGTTTCGTAGCACATAACACAAACACACACACACGCACAACTAACACACACATAACTAACCTAAAAGATTCTGTATATGACAGATAGCACTGAGAACTGTATAGCGCCTCTATCCCAAAATCTCGGAACTAATCTATAGCTCTTTTTTACCTTATTCTTTCTATATTGCACACATGCTTTACATAAATCTGGAAAAGGGTGGCGTTTTGAAAATAAGTCTCTAAGCTCTATTTTTTTGGTTTTCCATTATTGTTTCATACGCTCTTCTTCGGCACATGGTCTTGTTTTGCAGATTGAAGCAGTATAATTTTGATATAAAAGATATAATTCTTTGAGGTGACATTGTCGGTAAATTTTCAAAAATTTTTTTTATTTTTTGGTTTAAATTTGACCAACTGCCGAAAGATTAGCATATGTACTTTATTTACACCAAAGGATTTGTAATTCTATTAAAGCAATAAAAAACGCCACCCTTTTTAGAAAATTGAAGTTTCGGTCGGTAACAATATGACTTCAGCATCCTCTTAAACCCAAAAAAAAATTTTAATACAAAAAAAGATTATTACAAACACAAAAAACATAAATCCTAGATCTTAAATTATAATACGAATATCAGTTTTACTTAAAACAGTTTTAATTGTAAGAAAAAATGAGTTGGTGATAACATTATTATTTAATTATTTAATTTTTCTTGATTATATATATATATGTATGCGAATGCGTGTATGTGTGTGTGTGTGTATGTGGGTGTTATTCTTTGTGAGGACAGAAAAAATTTACATGGTTGTGAAATTCGGGAGGAAGCCGAGAGAGGAAGAAGGTGGCGGAGAAGAGGAGTATCTTATGGGAGAGTTACGGCGAGTGGGCCTCTCATGGAAATCTGGGAGGAGCAGTTCATCGGGAAGTTGATTAATATTTTGATCAATATAATCGGGGAAGGGTGGATCTCTCGTGGGTGGGACTTTCGGTTCAGGAGACGGCTCGGGTGAGGGGAGAGGAGAGGACCGTATGGTGTGAGGTCTATGTGTGGATTGTGCAGTTAAATTGTGCCCTAAACCTTAAATAAGAAGATGCAAGCGACGTTAATCCTACAGTGTTTAATACGTTCCTTCAAATTAAAGATCGAGTCGGGCGTGCACGGCAAGCGGGTCGAGGAGGTAAGGTAACATTAAAATTCACTAAAAAAAAGAAAAGGAAAACTGAGTGGTTGCCTTACGAGCGCGGGGAAAGAAAGAAAAGATTTTGAACAATCGAAACTTACTGATTGCTGGTGCTGGTAGTGACGTGAAAAAATTAGGTGGGTCCTTCCAAGGAATTCGAGCTGTGTTTTTGATTGGATGATTACCCGCTGATTGTCCAAGGTGGTTGGACAATTCACGCACGAAACAAGAAAAAAATCCAAATACACTAGGCACTGGGTAGCACAGAGTACTTTACCACTTAACAGTTTTGTCTCTCACAGAACCGAACCGATGGATAACTGACTGAACTAACTGACGTCTGTTGAGCGGAATAGAAGCGAACTGATTGCTAACTGAAGGAAACGTCTGTGTGAAGAATAGTGTACTAGTAATGATGAAGTCATAGAGCTAACGCGGGCTTTTATAAGTATTGCTCCTCTTCTACGGAAAAGTCGATTGGTCCTTTTTAGTCCAAGTGGGGCGCTTAAAAATTCATCATCATTAAGGAAAATTTATACCTCGAATGGTGGTTCAAGAGCCTGAGGTGACATTTTATGTCATATTATGATGATATCACCACGACTGTAACTAATAATATCACTGTAACTTTCTGATAATGTCATAGTGACATTACAATATTCATAAATATTAATTTATACATATACATATTTACATATTTACATATTTACATATTTAATCATGAGAATTATATAAAACTTGCAAAAGGCGGCTAATAATATTAAAGATGTATTAGGTTGGCAAGAAAGTCATGTCGTTTTTTTTTTTTATGTAAATAAAAGGTAATTTTTTCATACAAAGCAAAAACTTTATTCAATGATATATTGTCCGTTTAATTCAATGACCTTTTGCCATCTTTCTAGTAGCTTTATGATTCCGGCCTCATAGAACTTCTGGTCATTATCGGCGAAAAATTGATCTAAGTACCGTTTAACAGCCTCATTAGAATCGAATTTTTTTCCGTTCAAGGAATTTTGTAAGGGACGAAATAAGTAATAGTCTGATGGTGCCAGGTCAGTGGAATATGGGGGGTGTGATAACACATCCCATCCAAGCTGTGTTGTTTACGACAATGCTAGACCACATACATCTTTAGTCACTCGCCAGAAATTGTTGCAGCTTGGATGGGATGTGTTATCAAACCCCCCCCCCCCCTATATTACAAGACGTAATATAGAACGTATATAGAATGTCTTAATGTTTATTGGGTATGTACAGCATATGAACTTGACGCGAGACATGACTGTGTCTCTTGATGTTCCATTAACTGGTGTCAGAAAATTACGTTGCATTCAGTAAACCTTTTTTGTTAATAACTTTTTAATAAACAATAACCGACTTTAAAATCGTTAAAACATTATTCTGGATAATGATCTTGATAACATATGCCATGGTCGACATTATTGGAGAATGATATATTTGTTAGTCTTACTTCATTGGAAAAAGAGATAATTGTGAATTTCTTAAAAAATAGACCAAAATAATACCTACATTTCGGTTCTAATGTATAATAATAAAAAAGTATTCAGTCAAAATATAGCTTATAATTAACTATTGAATATTCATATATGGATATTTATATATGGATATTTCAAGTTGTTCGCGAAACCAAGGCTGGAGCTGGTTTATATGTTGGAACTTAATAAAGAGGCACTGGAAGCACTCTGAATGAATGCAAGTGTCGATTGCGGTAATTAGGTAGCGGATTAGAGCGATAGAGAACGTTGAGAGGAACGTAAGATAGAAAGAGATAGAAAAACTTGTTGTCGTCCGCTGCGCGAAACGACAATCTCGGAAAGTGAGCAAGAACTCTGAGAGACAGAGATAGGCAGAAAAACGGAAAATTGGAGAAGGCAATAGAATATCGAGAGATGTCGCGAAAAAATGTCCGGTTGCACTCAACAAATTTATAAGTTTAGAAATGCGTTTATTTCTAATAAATTCACTACATAAGACCACCTTATGTGAGTCTGAGATCGAACACTCGCGACTTTTCGAACGTTTTCTATCTTAATTTTCCCTTTTTTCGCTTCGTATCAAATTCAAAGAACTTCTGGCTCCGGAATCGAGGAAGCGCTTTATATACGCTGCTTGGTTTTGCCTTGGTGGCTCGAGAGGGGCACAGAGCGCTTATTTAGAACTTTGAAAGAAACAGCTATGTAACCAAAACAAATATCGGCCTTGTTGACAGATAAACGATGATTGAACGGACGGTAATATAAGTAATGATTTTCATGCGATCGCTAACACAAGTAAAATTTAATACGAGCTTATCCGATATTTTGATAATGCTCGAAAATTAGTGACTTCTAAAAGCATGTAAATTAAAACTTCAATATCGTACTCCTTAGTTCTCTAACGTGCCAAATTGTAAAACGTTTTCCAACGAACATCATATATCTGAATGAGAAATCTGAATATTTTTCTGAACAATTCTTAATAAGTAAATTAAATATCTTAAGTACATTTGTCCTATATTTATGGATCGGGAACAAAAATGAAAAACACAAGGACACTTTCAGTATGTATGCTGTAATAACTATACTTTAATTCTAATTATACAGTCCATGTGAGAAACATGTTTTCGCGGAGACGAGAGAGAGCAAGTCCTTGACCGCGCTCGTACCGCTACTGCAAACATTAATAATTCACAAGCTTTTTGCATGTATCTTTATTCCACGCGCTATTTATTCACATTTATTATAATTTAATTATTCTTTTTCTCGAGTGGTTCAAAGAAATGTATTTGCGTTTCCGAAAAGGCAGGATTTTACATATTCTGTTTGAAATTTCGGACATCAATAGATTTTGGTTGGAAATACTCGAAACTCACAGTTTAAAATAAATTCAAATTTGTGAATTTTAAAAGATACGCGCATTGCAAAATTGGCATCTAACATAGAACTGCCTTTAACAAAAGAGAATTACATTTTAATTGTAATATTTATTCCATTGTTTTTTTATTATTTTGTGCAAATACATTTCTTCAATGTTCCTTTTAATGTATTGTTATTATTCATATAATGTAAAATATTTAATTTTCTATTGACTTCTTATTTTCTACATAGTGTACAACTACTATATTTTTTTATGTGTCATACTTTAATACTTTAATACATTTGAAACGTCTTAAAATTACAAATGTTTATGCGTATATAGACATTACCGCACAGTGCGTCTTATTTCTATTCTTATTCTAATTTAGAACTAACTTAGAACGTGATTCTAATTTAGTATAATAATAAATACTTTACTGACGCACACATTGGTACCATAACATATCTCAGTTTATAGTTTACGACTATATTGTTACATAAATGTTGTAACAAATATATCATAGTTATAACAATACTATTCGTGTCGCGTCATTGTTATAATTCTGCTGCACAATAAATGTATCGCAAACAGTTTGCAATAGATGTTAAATCCGAGGAAAATAATACAGGAAAATACATCGCTTGCTTATCGTTGAATTAAATGGACTAATTAAGTTTCCACGTTGGGTCAAGATAATTGATGTTAGCAATCGGAAGGAAAGAGATAAATGTATCTCTTGTTACGGAAATTTAGAGAAGATTTATTAGCAACTTCAAAAATAGCGCGATTGGAAGCAAAACAAGATTATATTAAAGAACATTTACTGGATTCGAATAACAGTCCTGTTCCAACTGCTCCAATGATAAAACAAAAGACGCGCAGGAAAATTGGCCGTTTACAAACAACCAAACAAACTAAATTATTTGGAGGATCATTAGAAGAATATTTATATGCGACTAAAGAGGAAATACCTCTTATTATTAAAAGTTGTATCCAAATTATTAATTTATATGGAATGCATCATCAAGGCATTTTTCGTGTATCTGGTTCTCAGGTTGAAATTTACAAATTCAAAGAATCGTTTGAGCGAGGAGAAGATCCCCTTGCTTATATTACTGATGCATCAGACATTAATTCAGTTGCCGGTTTATTAAAATTATATCTTAGAGAATTAAGGGAACCTCTGTTCCCTTTAATTTATTTTGAAAAATTAATAGATATTTCGAAAAATAATTCTCCAAATGACATTATTATAAAATTAAAAGAATTAATTTCCACTTTACCAAAATCTATAATTATCGTGCTACGATATTTATTTTCGTTTCTTAACCAGTAAGTATTATTTATCTACATGCAAGTATAAAAGAGATACATTTAAATTAAATTGTAATCTATGTTTCAGCCTGAGTGATTACGCCGACGAAAATATGATGGATGCTAATAATTTAGCTGTTTGTTTTGGACCATCCATCATAAATATTCCAGATAATTACGATCCCGTTATTAGTCAAAATTGTATAAATATTGTTATTAAATATATTATTATTTATGCCGAAGAAATATTCCCTGAAAAATTAGACGGGATAAAATATGAGAAACATTTTACAGAAGATTTAGACGATGTGTAAGTAGAAAATATTATTATTGTGCATAACGACGCACCACGCGAGCAGATTTTAGTGTTTTAGATCCTTTAAACGCACATGTAGTAAAGAGAATGATTTCACTCACTGCAATAAACTTTTTTAGCCACTATTGACTTCCGGACAATATAAAATAATAGATGAACTAATCTGTTATTATGCCGATACGACCGTTGTCTGTACATTGTACCTATCTATTACTTAGTTTTATGAGCAATTTTTAATCCCGTTTGTTAAATACTACTGTCTCTTGTGTACGTATTTTATTTATGTGCTGATTTTGCATGCGAATAATTGTAAGTGTAACTCAATATTGTGCAGTTTTCAAAATTTTATTCTTTATCAATTGTGTTGGAACGAGTTACGAATTATGTTAATTTTTTGCAATAATCATGAAACAATCATGAATCATTTCGATGGAGATCTTCAAAATCAATCTTTATCAGTGCATCTTACCGAATCAATCAGCAACTTTTTATATATTATTGTTTTATGTTGTCAATGAATTATACAAGTATCATACAGATGTAGATTTTTCACAAATTGTCATTAATTATTACCATTTTTATCTCCATATTTGTGTGTAAAAATTTGTAAAATTATATCCGGGGTCCCTTCATTACCGGATAACTTTTCAAATATATTCTTTTGCAAATTTATCATCTTCTCTTAGCAAAATAAATCTGAGAGCTTTATATTCTATGTATTACATATTAGAATTTAATATATTAAAATAATAAAATTGTAAATATAAAACTTAGCTAAGACAAAAATTTAAAATTAACTTAAACTTAAGAAAAATAAAGAATTTTGTTCTATTGATTCTAAACACTTAAAAATCTTTTTCAACAATTTGCAATTTTAAAATTATCAGCATCTTAATAGAAATGCGTCAATAAAATATTTATTATTATACTATTCTAAATTAGCATAATAAAAAAAATAAAACGCACTGCGCGATAATATCTGTATATGTATAAACTAGTGCTTGGTACGATCTGCGCATTTCGGTCAATTTTTGGTAAAGGCTATTAAACGTAAAAGAGTTTTAGTAGCAAGTGTTGCCACATCCTATGTGCAGGAGCCATCACGTGCGCAACTTGTGCCGATTCAATAGATAGCGAGACGCATTGGCACGTGTTCGATTGTTGTGAAAAAATTGTTCATTGTAAAATATATTCTTTTGTATTGTGTGTGTTTTTGTTATGTTTTCTTTCTATACACGAATGATGGGAGGCCAAATTACTATAAACGAAATAAGAAAGATATAGCCATAGTAATTTAACCTCCCATCAT
This sequence comes from Linepithema humile, assembly GCF_040581485.1. Lineage (NCBI taxonomy): Eukaryota > Metazoa > Arthropoda > Insecta > Hymenoptera > Formicidae > Linepithema > Linepithema humile. The sequence goes on along the minus strand of NC_090128.1, from coordinate 28,747,631 downwards.
TTGTGAATAGAAAGACATAGCTATGTTGGCCAATGCGCCTCTCTTTTTATAAATTGAATACACTCGCTTATTAACATTGCATAGATACGCTAAAAAACTTTGTAATTAATTTAGCTGCAATTAAAAAAATTATTAATATTTGTCAGTGGGAAACTTTCTAAATTTTCTAGAAGGTATTGTTAGAATGCTGCTGCTACAAACTCTATATGTGACAAACAATATTGTAGCAGACACAAAAAGCAGCGATAAATTTTTTGTTGTGACATATAGAAATCTACCTACATCAGCAAAACATTTTTTGTGTGATATTAGACGCCAGTTTTGCGATGCGCATATCTTTTAAAATTCACAAATTTGAATTTATTTTAAGCTGTGTGCTCTGAATATTTCTAATCAAAATCTATTTACGTCAGTCCGAAATTTCAAACAAAATATGCAAAATTCTGTCCTTTCGGAAATGCAAATATGCTTCTTCAAACCACTTCAGAGAAAAAATAATTAAATTTTAATGTTGTTATATATGCAATTAAATAGCGCGTGGAATGATGGTACGTGCCCGAATGAAGTTACATGCGAAAAGCTTGTCAATTACTAGCGTTTGCGGTAGCGGCTCGAGCGCGGTGAAGGATGCGCTCTTTGTCGTCTCCGCGAAAACATACGTTTTTCGCATAGACTATAATTAGAATTAAAGTATAATAATATTATAGAATATATATTACTAAGAGTGTCCTTGTATTTTTCATCTTTATTCCCGATCTACAAATATATTGCAACTTTACTGCAACATGGTTCAGATAGAGGCTGCGGTAAGTCACTTGAAGATTTAGACGATCTTGGATCTAATTGAGTGAAATTTTGATAGTTTATGAGTTCTTCAACAGACACATCAATTTCTAAAAGAACAAAACAAAATACGATTAATGAAAATAGATGCTAGTTACATATCTAGCAATGACAATATTCAAATAACACATTACCCTCTTCCGAATAGTTACTACTATCCGGTTCTTTTGTGCCTAACGTAGATTCTTCAGTTTCTCTAAAACATAAATTAAACCAATGTAGAAATTTAAAGATTTTTTGAAATGACCAAAGAACAGTTTAAACATTGATAAATAATATTTTCTATTTACACATCGTCTAAATCTTCTGTAAAATGTTTTTCATATTTTATCCCGTCTAATTTTTCAGGGAATATTTCTTTGGCATAAATAATAATATATTTAATAACAATATTTATACAATTTTGACTAATAACGGGATCGTAATTATCTGGAATATTTATGATGGATGGTCCAAAACAAACAGCTAAATTATTAGCATCCATCATATTTTCGTCGGCGTAATCACTCAGGCTGAAACATAGATTACAATTTAATTTAAATGTATCTCTTTTATACTTGCATGTAGATAAATAATACCTACTGGTTAAGAAACGAAAATAAATATCGTAGCACGATAATTATAGATTTTGGTAAAGTGGAAATTAATTCTTTTAATTTTATAATAATGTCATTTGGAGAATTATTTTTCGAAATATCTATTAATTTTTCAAAATAAATTAAAGGGAACAGAAGTTCCCTTAATTCTCTAAGATATAATTTTAATAAACCGGCAACTGAATTAATGTCTGATGCATCAGTAATATAAGCGAGAGGATCTTCTCCTCGCTCAAACGATTCTTTGAATTTGTAAATTTCAACCTGAGAACCAGATACACGAAAAATGCCTTGATGATGCATTCCATATAAATTAATAATTCGGATATAACTTTTAATAATAACAGGTATTTCCTCTTTAGTTGAATCTAAATATTCTTCTAAAGATCCTTCAAATAATTGAATTCGTTTAGTTGTTTGTAGACGGCCAATTTTTCTGCACGTCTTCTGTCTTATCATGGAAGCAGTTGGAACAGGACTCTCGTTTGAGTCCAGCAAATGTTCTTTAATATAACCCTGTTTTGATTCCAATCGCGCTATTTTTGAAGTAGCTAATAGATATTTTCTAAATTGTTGTAACAAGAGATACGAATATCTCTCTCGTCCCAATTGCTAACATCAATTATCTTGGCCCAAACTTAATTAGTCCATTTAATTCAACCATAAACAAGCGATGTATTTCTCTGTGATATTTTCCTCGGATTTAACATTCCTCGGATTTAACATTAACAACAAACTATTTGCAATACATTTATTGTGCAGCGGAATTATAACAATGACACGACACGAATAACATTGTTATAACTACGGTGCATTTATTATTATGACATTTATGTAACAATATAGCCGTAAACTATTAATTGAGATATAAGCGAGTTACTCCGCAGCCTGTGTGAACCATTGCAGTAAAGTTGCAGTATATTTGTGGATGAGGAACAAAGATGAAAAATACAAGGATATTCTCAGTGATATGTATGCTGTAATAACTATACTTTAATTCTAATTATACAGTCTATGTGAGAAACGTATGTTTTTGCGGAGATGACAGAGAGCGAGTCCTTCACCACGCTCGTGTCACAAACGCTAGTAATTGACAAGCTTTTCGCATGTAACGGGCACGTCATCTTCATTCCACGCGCTATTTATTCGCATGTATAACAACATTATAATTTAATTATTCTTTCTCTGAAGTGGTTCGTAGAAACGTATTTGCGTTTCCGCAAAGGCAGGATTTTGCGTATTCTGTTTGAAATTTCGGACTGACGTAAATAGATTTTCGTTGGAAATTTTCGAAGCTCACAGATTAAAATATATTCAACTTTGTGAATTTCAAAAGACGCGCATCGCAAAATTGGCGTCTAATCACTCAAAAGATGTTTTGCTGATGTAGGTACACTTCTAGGTGTCCCAACAAAATTTTATCGCTGCTTTTTGTATCTGCTAAAATATTGTTTGTCACATATAAAATTTATAGCAGCAATATTTCAGCAATACCTTCTAGAAAATTTTGGTTTTATTGCAAAATATTAATCACTGCATGAATAAATATAAGTTTTGATACTATAGGTAGAACGATCTTTATGACAAATATAGCTACCGATTGTAACTATAGCATCGAGATAATATGACAACATAATCTAGATGTCACAGCTGATTAATTTTTTTAGCTGCAGCTAAATTAATTACATAGCTTTTTAGCGTACCTTTGCAATGTTAATAAGCGAGTGTATTCAATTTAGAAAAAGAGAGACGCATTAGTCAACTTACTATGGCTATAAGCTATACCTTTTTGTTTCCGTTCATAGTAATTTCGCCTACCATCATTCGTGTATAGAAAAAAAACGTAACAAAAACACACACAATACAGAAGAATATATTTTACAATAAACAATTTTTTTACAACAATCGAACACATGCCAATGTGTCTCGCTACCTATTGAATCGGCACAACTTGCACACGTGATGACTCCTGCACATAGGATGTGGCAACGCTTTTGCTCACATTTGAGACTTACGATTACAATTAAATCTTTTTAACGTGTTATTAATCTTTACGCAATGTGCAGATCGTGCCGAGCACTGGTATATGCGTATATAAACATTATCACGCAGCGCGTCTTATTTTTATTATTATTCTAATTTAGAATAGTATAATAATAAATATTTTATTGACGCATTTCTATTAAGATGCTGATAATTTTAGAATTGCACTTATTGAAAATTGTAGTTATTGAAAAAATATTAAGTTTTTAAAATTAATAAAGAGAGAACAAAATTCTTTATTTTTCTCAAGTTTAAGTTAATCTTAAATTTTTATCTTAGCTAAGTTTTATCTATAATTTTATTATTTTAATATGTTGAATGCCAATATGTAATACATAGAATATTAAGCTGTCAGATTTATTTTGCAAAGACAAGATGATAAATTTTTTAAAAGAATATATTTCAAAGGTTACTCGGTAATGGTGGGACCCCGTATATAATTTCACATATAACAAATAATGGAGATGAAAGATCACAATGAATAATAATTTGTGAAACATCCACACCTGTATGATACATTGACACTTGTATAATTCACTACCAACACAAGACAATAATATGTGAAAAAGTGCTGATCGATTCGGCAAGTTGATAAAGATTGATTTTGAAAATCTCCATTCAAATAATTCATGATTTTGTTTCATAATTATTACAAAAAGTTAACATAATTTGTGACTTATTCTAACACAATTAATGAAGAATGATGGAATTTTGAAAATTGCACAATATTGAGACACTTACAATTATTCGCATGCAAAATCAGCGCATAAATAATATACATACACAAGAGACAGTACCATTTAAGAAACGGGATTAAAAATTGCTCGTAGAACGAAATATATAGTGTTCCATTTTAAATGATGGCCTCAAAAATCTCTTGAACAATGCATTTTAAAGAAAAATGTTTCATATAAAAGTTAGGGGGTTCAATGGGGGCCAGTAGATAATCTTATTAGATTTTAGGTCCGGAATTTTTATGTTGGGCCCGGTAGGACCCAAGTCAATTTTTTTTAAATGGAGACCTCCATTTTTAATAGCAGATTTGGATTCTATACCTCAAAATTAAACAATTTTGTTCTTGGTTATTTTTTGCTAAACCCTCTTCAACAGGCCCAAAACATTGTTCGAATTTATTATGTAATTCATTATGAAACGTCTATTTTTGGGTACTTTAAGGTTTGGATCTTATGGTTAGATTGAATGCTAGATTTAAGTCGCAAGTTACGACCCAATAAAAACCAAATCGATGTTTTAAATAAAACCCACCAATTTCTTATCGCTGATCCAAGTCTTCAATTCAAACAGTTTTTTGTTTTTGAAAGATTGATTAGATTTTGGTTTCTAGTTAATTGTCGATATTATTCTGGTGCTCGAGGAATGTCGTGGTAATTACCAACAAGTAATGCTGGCTTGTTACACGGGGCACGGAACGTGTTAAACGATGGTTTCCAATACCTCTTTACTGCAACATGATTCAGATATAGGCTGCGGAATAACTCGATTGTTGTTGAACATGATACAGATATTGTTTTTTATTCTAACTGCATCAAACTTTGGCAATTAATTAATTTTTCTATTGTAAACTATCCCCGTTAATAGTTTACGGCTATATTGTTACATAAATGTTAAAATAAATGCACCGTAGTTATAACAATGTTATTCGTGTCGTGTCATTGTTATAATTCCGCTGCACAATAAATGTATTACAAACAGTTTGCAATAGATGTTAAATCCGAGGAAAATAATACAGGAAAATACATCGCTTGCTTATCGTTGAATTAAATGGACTAATCAAGTTTCCACGTTGGGCCAAGATAATTGATGTTAGCAATCGGGAGGAAAGAGATAAATATATCTCTTGTTATGGAAATTTAAAGAATGTTTATTAGCAACTTCAAAAATAGCATGACTGGAAGCAAAACAAGATTATATTAAAGAACATTTACTGGATTCGAATGACAGTCCTGTTCCAACTGCTTCAATGATAAGACAAAAGACGCGCAGGAAAATTGGCCGTTTACAAACAACCAAACAGACTAAATTATTTGGAGGATCATTAGAAGAATATTTATATGCGACTAAAGAGGAAATACCTCTTATTATTAAAAGTTGTATCCGAATTATTAATTTATATGGAATGCATCATCAAGGCATTTTTCGTGTATCTGGTTCTCAGGTTGAAATTTACAAATTCAAAGAATCGTTTGAGCGAGGAGAAGATCCCCTCGCTTATATTACTGATGCATCAGACATTAATTCAGTTGCCGGTTTATTAAAATTATATCTTAGAGAATTAAGGGAACCTCTGTTCCCTTTAATTTATTTTGAAAAATTAATAGATATTTCGAAAAATAATTCTCCAAATGACATTATTATAAAATTAAAAGAATTAATTTCCACTTTACCAAAATCTATAATTATCGTGCTACGATATTTATTTTCGTTTCTTAACCAGTAGGTATTATTTATCTACATGCAAGTATAAAAGAGATACATTTAAATTAAATTGTAATCTATGTTTCAGCCTGAGTGATTACGCCGACGAAAATATGATGGATGCTAATAATTTAGCTGTTTGTTTTGGACCATCCATCATAAATATTCCAGATAATTACGATCCCGTTATTAGTCAAAATTGTATAAATATTGTTATTAAATATATTATTATTTATGCCGAAGAAATATTCCCTGAAAAATTAGACGGGATAAAATATGAGAAACATTTTACAGAAGATTTAGACGATGTGTAAGTAGAAAATATTATTTATCAGTGTTTAAACTATTCTTCGGTCATTTCAGAAATCTTTAAATTTCTACATTGGTTTAATTTATGTTTTAGAGAAACTGAAGAATCTACATTAGGCACAGAAGAACCGGATAGTAGTAACTATTCGGAAGAGGGTAATGTGTTATTTGAATATTGTCATTGCTAGATATGTAACTAGCATCTATTTTCATTAATCGTATTTTGTTTTGTTCTTTTAGAAATTGATGTGTCTATTGAAGAACTTATAAACTATCAAAATTTCACTCAATTAGATCTAAGATCGTCTAAATCTTCAAGTGACTTACCGCAGCCTGAACCATGTTGCAGTAAAGAGGAAACTATTTTTGATGTAAATATTGGAAACCAAACGGCACTATTGGAAACCACCGTTTAACACGTTCCATGCCCCGTGTACCACCGATGGCCCACGCTGAACTTTCCATTCAGGCTGTGTGTGTTTAATATTTTATATAAACAAATACATTATTATAAAACATTTGACAACTTATTTCTTTTATTCTACACTATTTTGATAATACGTCAATCTTAAAGTTATTATAATATATACGTTTTGAGCTGAAATAATAAATGCGCCAGTGTGAACCATCGGTGGTACACGCAAAAACGGGCTGGGCACGGAACGTTAATAATTTATCATTCATTCGATGCCCAATCTTTTTCTTTTCGTGTTTTGTTTTTGCTTTTTATTGTGTTGTACATACCGACGCACCGCGCGAGCAGATTTTAGTGTTTCAGATTCTTTAAACGCATATTTAGTAAAGAAAACAATCTCACCCACTAACTTTTTTAGCCACTATTGACTTCCGGACAATATAAAATAGTATAATAAATAAACTAATCTGTTATCATTATGCTGATACGACCGCCGTCTATGCATTGTACCTACCTGTTACTCAGTTTTACGAGCAGTTTTTAATCCCATTTCTTAAATGGTACTGTCCAGTAAACACAAAGTAATAGACATTTAATGGACGTTTCTTCGACCTGTATTTCTCCCTGGGACATTAATGTTATAATTTCCCACTCAACAATATAATTGTTACGTACAAGGCATGTTATATTGCAGCTACATTGTTGAGTGGAAAATTTATAACATTGATGTTATGTTATTGCTTGTGTTTACTGAATGTCTCATGTGTATCTATTTCATTTATGCGCTGATTTTGCATGCGAATAGTTATATATGTCTCAATATTGTGCAATTTTCACAATTCCATTCTTCATCAATTGTGTTAGAATGAGTCACAAATAATGTTAATTTTTTGCAATAATCATGAAACATAATCATGAATCATTTGAATGGAGATCTTTAAAATCAGTCTTTATCAATCTTGCCGAATCGATCAGCACTTTTTCACATATTATTGTCTTGTGTTGTCAGTGAATTGTACAAGTGTCAGTGTATCATACAGGTGTGGATGTTTCACGAATTATTATTCATTGTGATCACTTTCATCTCCATTATTTGTTATATGTAAAATTATATACGAGGTCCCACCATTACCGGGTAACCTTTGAAATATATTCTTTTAAAAAATTTATCATCTTCTCTTTACAAAATAAATCTGACAGCTTAATATTCTATATATTACATATTGACATTTAATATATTGAAATAATAAAAATGTAGATAAAACTTAGCTAAGATAAAAATTTAAGATTAACTTAAACTTGAGACAAATAAAGAATTTTGTTCTGTTGATTCTAAAAACTTAAAAATCTTTTGTAACAATTTGCAACTCTAAAAGTACCAGCATTTTAATAAAAACGCTGCTTAAAAGATTTTTTTTTTTTACTTTCAACCGCGACGCTACATCTAGACGCCACATCTCCGGTGCCGAGACTCCTTGTATAAATAAGAGAAATGTGATTTAAAGTAAATAACGATATAATAATTCGTATCTCGTTGCTGCACGCACAAACCCAATAGAACAAGACGACGTCGTAGATCCTGCGCATCCCCTGTTAAACTAAATGAGACACGTATACCGATTTCGCTCAGGCAACATTAATTTTTGCCTCTTGCGTTCGTGCGCGATTCAAACCTCGCTACGATTATTTTTGTGATTGTTCGCAGACGAATATTGAGATTCCGTTGAGACTAGCTAGGATATCGATTCTTTATTGTTCCAATAATAATTTTCAAGTACTTTTCGTTCTCTGAAAATCGATGGCGTTCTCCAAGTGGCGAAGCACAAGGTCGAGTACATTGAAGATGTCGGTAACGCGAGCCTAGGGGTGCGTTCGGGGACGCTATTAGCGCTATTTGCGTCATTCTATCTTTATTGCTCATTAGACATAAAACAAGAATAGAATGATACAATAACGCTGATAGTGCGCTCTCCGAACACACCCTAGATCAGCAATCTGTTGTGATTGATCTAAACTTGCGTTATCAATAGAAACGCAATAACCAGGAAACATCAACGACTGAAACATCGGACAACGAGTCGCAACAGAAGCTGCAAACGACAACGAACTTATCTTTGAATCGCGAAATCTGGCAGCGCCGCTCTACGTCGCAGACACAACTGATGCCGCCTCCTGCAAAATCATCTTCCTCTTCCCGCGCAGCCCAGGAATTTCGCAAGATGCGGCAGAAGCAAACACCCGACTTGGTGATGGATCCACCATTATTGACGCAAGATTCAGGACAGCAGGAAGTCCGCATCGTTCAGCAGTCTGAGTTACGCTAAAGTCTGCTGAAAAAAAAATTTTTTGCATTTTTTTTTTTGTTTTTAACTGAGTAAATAGAATATCTAAAAGTGAATGCGACATAAATGCAAAATTAATTATCAATTTACTCTTCACGTGATACATGTGCTATATCTGATCATTTTCATCAATTATATTTTCATCTGCTAATTATCACTCTTTTCTTCAAATAAACATCTTCTCTTTCATGAATTCTATTTCGTAAACGTTTGGGCGAAGAACATTGATCATCTTTCCTTGTAATAAATTGTATTCCTAATTCTAAATATTTTTTTTTTAATCTTTTATTCAAAGCACGGCAATAATCAGATTCTTCATCAGAAACAGTTTTTTTATTTCGTTCTATATTACATATCGAATAGATTTCTAAGCAATTTTCATTATTTCTATTTTCAAGAAATAAACTAGAACTTTTTTTGACGTCAATCAGGCGTCGCAGAAGTATTTTTCATCTGAGGGGGCAAAATTTATAAAGGGGATACATAATACATTCATAATATGTATATATATATATATATATTCAGTTTAATTGAAGTACACGAAGAGAATACACGAGTAACGAAGAAAATTAAGCGCATTAAATTAATTAGAACAAAATATTTTTCGTACATTTATACTACCCACTAAGTGGCCTATTATTTAGTGTATGAATGGTTCATCATACATATATATCTATATGTATATAACTCCATTCAAACACCAAATAATAGGCCACTTAGTGGGTAGTATAAATGTACGAAAAATATTTTGTTCTAATTAATTTAATGCGCTTAATTTTCTTCGTTACTCGTGTATTCTCCTCGCGTACTTCAATTGAACGAGTAAATAGTAAAAAAAAAAGAAAAAGAAAAAGAAAAAAAATAACCCATTTTTCTATCTTTGATGTAAGTATTTGATACTCAATATTTTCGATCATAAAATACCTGAAAAAAACAAAAAAATTTCAGGGGGGGCGTAGCCCTCTGGGTGGACGGTTGCCCCCTCTGCCCCCCCCCCCCCTCCCGGTTCCGCGGCGTCTGACGTCAAGGGACTTTTTTGAATAAAATCTAATAATGTTTTCAAAATATTTACTAAAACATTAATTTTTTGTCTAATAGAAATAACAAAAAGTTATATTTTTTCCTATAATTTTGCAATTTTTTATATTTTTTAATATGTTAAGCATTTTTTCTCCGTAATGTTATAATTTGATACATAGCTGAACATTTATTACATTATTTAAGCATTATTAGTAAAAAAGTTTATTGTTATAATTTTTGTAGTCAATTATAACGATATAATAGTTTGTGATGAGTTTTCTTCAAATAATAATTTAATTATAAAAAAGCTTTTTGATGCAACTTTGAACTAAACTCGATTCAACTCGATTAATAACTCGATAATTTTAATTTAAAAATTTCCCACAATATAACTAATTAATTTGTAATTAAAATTTCACTTACCATCTGTTCTATCGTTAGAAGAGTCGTCGGACATCATTCTATTTGGGTTAAATAATCTTTTTTTATAAGTTTTTTATTTTTGGATTTATGGCGGATATGCCCATCTACAGAACTGGCAGAAACATAATTTTCGAAATCTGTCGGCTTCTATTTTGATCAAGGTTGATATCAGATTCATCTGTTAAAAAAATTATTTTGAAATTTGCATTTATAATATGTTGATAGTCGAATTTAATAATTATTAATTTACTAAATTTTTTATATTATAAGAAAGCTATGAATCTTCGATGTAGTTAAACTTAAATATACAGACAATAATTCACACATGGAATTAAAAAATTCAAGTGTAACTTCAACTGTTAATTAAAATTGAGTAATCGAAAGTAATCATATTATTTCATTTAAAATGTTATGTTAAAAATACAAATTTTATTGTCAATACATTAAATATATCAAATAATTTCTTTAAAAAATATTTTTTTATGAAAGTAATAAATTTTACCAATTACCTCTATATGTTCTACATCATTAGAAATAATAGATTCATTCGTGAAACTTGCTACAATTTTGTCATCAATTCTCCGTTTTTGATTAAAAAAACTCTTTTTGTTGTGCGTTTCAAAAACTTCCTGGCTATTTTTCATAGCCACAGTATTTTTTCCGATGTTTTTTATTCTCTATTCTTTCGATATTTTCTATTCTTTCGAAACCTTTAACTGACACATCATTAAAACTTTGTTCTGATTTTGGAAGTTGCTAGAGCATGTGTTATCGTAGATTTTATTCCTGTTGTAAGTGCCTGTTGTAAGTACAATATCAAAGAATAGAGCAGTTGTAACATTGCTAAGCTTCTTTCGTGTTGCCATTTTGATGACCAAAATGGCCGATTCTCAACACGATTCACTGTGTGTTCAAGACGTGCTTGCTCTGCTGTGTGTGCAGCTCCCAATGCAGCGATCACAAAATCTGTCTTTCCACATGATATTTTATATAATATTTTATCCATATTTTGTTCATAAATCAAGATTATACTGCACACCTACAAAAAAAGTGACGCAGGTCAAACAAAACAATTGTTCAGAAAAGAGAAAAGAAGAAATTTTATTAAGATTAATAATAATGTTTCCTATTAATAACATAATAAATTAGTTTTTATCTCGTCGCAAATTATAAATCATCTGAAGCAAGCTTGATTTTATGGAAAATAATTTCACATGTCTATGCTTGGTTAAACAATAATTTAAAAATTAATTATTTACGGTAGTATTAAATATATCAGACTCATTCAGTATTTGAATTCAATTTCTATCACTTTTCCTAAATGAAGACTGATGCATTTAGAACACAATTTGCACATGAAACAAAATTTGAAACATTTTTTTTATTATTAGTTATCATTTAAAACGGAAATGGGAGCAGCTTTCGGTTCGATTTTCGGGTGACTTGGGGTGGCTGACGCCCATTGCCCTCTCCTTGCCGTAGCAACGTCGGACGATCAATACAATTTGTATATACGATGGAAAGGTCAACAAGGACTCCTTAATGCGTCTGATTTTCTTAAAGCTTGTAATTGCGTTTTGTTTGTAAATTGCGTACTTTTAAAACCTTTCATCTTTGTAAATTGTACCAATCACTCTCCTTTTAACTCTTTTTCGTCTGTTCTAGTTAATTATTAACATTATAATTTATAAAATGTGTGTTAAATGTTAACGTTACTCTTGAACAGGCAGAAACGTCTGTTTATATTATTTTGTTTATTTCTTAAATACACATATAAGCACGAACACCAAGCATCGACTCATTCGCTCCTCATTCTTTATATTTGATATTTACCGTCTGAATCTTAATAATTTTAATTAAAATTGTAAATATTTTGTTGTAAATATTTGTATTTTATATAATATTAATAATGCACATTGTTTATACATAAGTATAACATAGTAATATATATTTTGTAGACGTACCTTCGATATCAGGTTCACACTAAATTTATTTAAACATTGATCAGAAAGACAGAACGAAAAGAAATAGAATCCGGTTGACAATATAATTTCTTTGTTCATTTGAACTCCGAACTCGCGGACTGGCTGAGTGCATTCGAGATCGCGTTTTTTTAACTTAAGGAAGAGCAAACGTTCCGTTCGCGGCAAAGACTTTGACAGACAGAAGCCTGAGAGGCGAAGTGAGGCGGAGCTACCAGTTTTCCCCGGAGAGCTCCGTACGCACCCAACCGAGACCCGCTGACGTCACGTGTTCGTATGCGTTCGGCTTTCGGTTTGTAAAAGCAAGCGGACATATGTTTTGCGTCTCCTTCGAAGCTGAGGCAAATAGAGAATGCTCCTAATTGTCCCTTAAGCCCATTACACAATGAAAAAAATAAGGAATAAAAAACAAGAAACATGGAATAAGGAATAAAAAATATGAAATAATGGAATCCAACAAACCGGATACTGCCTTTCAATGCACAATGGAAAGGTAAGAAATATGTAATAAGAATATCTTATTCCTTATTCTCTATTTCTTATTTCTTATTTTTTCATTGTGTAATGAGTTTTAATCTTCAATCTCCAATTTTCAATGCATAGTCTGATACAGGCTTTAGGAGTATGTTGCGAACTTCTCTCCCCTATTAGGTCTGTTCTTTGGATGCGTTCGGGGCGCTCGCTACCGCGCTATCAACGCTAACGCTACTAGCTCCGTTCATGGAGCCAGTGTTGCTAGACGGGACGCTTTTTCTCGCGCATGCGCAGCGCTGCAGCTATGAATCCAGTGGTGTATACGGCTTATAGTGTTGGGTGCTGGCGCGAAAAGTTAGACGTTTGACAGGCTACAGGAGAAAGTTAGGTGAGTACATGTAAAAAATAATAATATTTATATCATATATATATTTCTATGTATTTTTTGTTACGCGAAATATGGATAGTTCAAAAGGAGCCATTAAAAAGACGCATATTAAAAATTTTCAAAATTCTTGGTTAGCTGACGATTTATTTAAAGGATGGCTGGCTCCTCATCCTACGGAAAATAAGGCAATTTGTAACTTGTGCAATATTACCATTAGATGCTGTAAATCAGATTTAATACGACATTCACAAAGGGCTAAACATATTAAAAATTGTGACAGTAATTCTCAAATAAGTCAAAGCCAAAGCCAACATTCCAAAAATTCTCATATTGAAAACGTTAAACGAGCCAAAATTAAATTAGCATTTTTTATTCTGAACATAACGTTGCTCTTTATACCGCAGATCACTTAGTTCCTTTGTTAAAAGACATTTGTATAGATTCTTCAATCGTGCAAGATCTTTCACTGGCTCGATCAAAGTGCACCAATATTATTAAAGAAGTTCTTGCAAAGCGGGAAAATAATTCTGCCAAATAAAATATTTTATTGTTATTAAAATGTTATTAACAATTATTTAAACATCCTTTCCTTTTTTAGCTTATTTTTTATTAATATTATTAATTATTTTATTATTATAAAAATAAACATAATATTTACATGCGTTTAATTTATTATTATTTTATTACTTTTTATTACTTTTTAACGATAAACAAAATTTTCTAATAATTTTTTAATAGAAGGGTCTACAAGTGCCCTTTTTTTTCCTCAATTAGTACACCGTTGAGGCCGATTCTCAAGTGCGTTCGTGAAAAAAAGCGTCCCGTCTAGCAACACTGAAGTTCAGAGTTTAGCCGAGAGCACAAGCTTTTACATAAAGCATAACGCATAAGCATAAGAAAATTGATTGGTCTATATATAAGCATAAGCAAATGCATAAGGAAATGGACCAATCAATTTCCTTATGCTTATGCGTTATGCTTTATGCAAAAGTCTGTGCTCCGGCCATTTATCTTTTTCCCTCCATATTAGAAAGAGAAAGATAAACTTTGAATTAGTGCAGCCAGTTCAGCTATAAAGAACAGACCTCTAATAGTTGAACTGGCTGCACTAGTTCAGAGTTTATCTTTCTTCTTCTAATGTGGAGGGAAAAAGATAAACTCTGAACTAGTGCAGCCAGTTCAGCTATAAAGAACAGACCTATTATTTCGTGGTAGCGCGTGGCAGTTTAGCAAGCGCGCATGCGTTACCACGTACCACTGTTGTGACTGACACTTTGCCAACAAACCCAACCGACGCTGACTGACGCACATTGCGCTCCAGTTAACTTCAGTATCATTTGGTATCATTCCAGTACGTTTCAAAGTCGGCAGTCTTGTGTTGCTGTGTACTGTCGTTTGTTGCGCATACTGCGATGTCGTCCGGTAGCTGGGAGTTAGTCAGCAGGAAGAAAGACAGGGGAAATGACAAGTCAAACAAGCTCACAAAGGCTGAGAAGAAAAAATTCATCCAGAATGCACCAAAAGTCGAGGATTTCTGTGAGTTTATAACCTACTTGCCCGCCTATAATGCTCTATTTATAACTTTCTGTAACGTTGCTCCTATTGTTGAAATTGTCGATTCGATCGCAAGATATCACTATGAACATGACATGACCCAAATAAACAACCGATCGGCTTGTGAAATATATCAAAATTGAACTGCAATATGGTAATGCATATATTTGATGTATATACTTATTCTGCAATTAATCTGTTAATTGCAAATTAATAATCTGCTACAAGATACTGTACAAAGATGCTCCAGTTTGTGATCATCTTTTTAAATTATTTTTTTAAAGTTACCTTGCAATTAAGTATAAATTGTTTCTTTCATAGCTAACAAAAATATCAAAATCATCTGACATAATCTATATATGACTTTAGTACCACTGAGTCAAGTAAAGACTCTCTACGATAATCTGGATGGAAATAAGGAAAATAAGAAGCCTGCTAAGACACAAGGAAAAGAGCATAAGACAAAAGAGAATGAAGAAAAGAAAAAGCAGCAGCAGCAGAAACAGCAGCAGCAGCAAGCTGAAAAAAAGAAACAAGAACCAAAAGAGAAACCTCCAAAGACTATAAAAGATGCATTGAATGCGGTAAGACTGCTTTAGAATAAATATATGGCAATTGTAAAATTATACTGTACTAATGTTTTGACGTGGCTATATTTAACATTATTCATAGATTGATCCATCTGTTCTTAAATTGTAATAAGTATCATAAAAAAATAATATATTGAATTAATTAATTCCTTACAATATATACAGATTGATCCACAAGAGCTTAATGAACTTCTGGCAACTGCACAAGTCAGATTTCCTGAAGCTCCCTTGATGTGGCTGAAAGAACTTGATACATTTCTCAATATCAAAATACCCATTAACAAAGAAGATGTAGTATTCTCAGGAAAACCTAAGGATTACCCATTAAATTTAGTACCTAAGGCAATCTCTTCCATATTAGAGCGGGTAGTGGAAATGACGGGTCAGCAGACTATACAAATCTTTTATGAGAATACTCTTACTGCGATGGCCACTGATATGGTCAAGGGAGTCCCTGTCATTGGTCATAAGATATTTTTGCAACTGTTAGCACATTTAAATCCCGAGATGACCGCTGCCAATATTCCAAAATTGATTAGTATAAGGAACTCTTACGAAAACAGGAAGAATATTGGCTTGTCCTTATTATGGACTTGGTCGCAAGCTGGCAAAAAAAATCTAGCAATTGGTTTGAAGATTTGGCACGAGGTGATGTCGCCAATGCTGGAGACTAAAGGCTACGCGAACTACGTCGTACAAATCCTCGATGATCTTGTTTTCGACCACGACAATGTTCATAATCTCAGTTTAGACCTGTACCTGCATATTATCAGGGATACTTATTCTCAAAAATTTCAAAACATTCAACCCGCAAATTTGGGAAAAGAGATTAGTACGAGTATCGATAAGTTGAGGGTAAGTAATACTGTGTCGCGAATTTCAACACATTTTGATTATTGTGTTGTGTGATTATTCGATAAATAATCATGTACAAATGACGCAATGGGTATTCAACTTAACAACACGCTGATGATAGCGGCAAAACAAATACAGTAAAATTCAACATCTTTTGCAGTCGATATTATTTAGGAACAAGAATATAAGTTATTGCGAATTATTCGAAATGTTAATGGGAAAAGTTTCGCAAAAGTTGGATCCAAACTATAGACAGGAGTTAGTTAAGGCTCTTGCAGATTGCCTTGTTACAGAACCTCTTTGCTTCACTATTTGGGGTAATATTTATATTAAATATTTGTACCAATCCAGTCTTCTTCTTTCGTATATTGGTGAGTATCTTACTTTTTGTACTACATTTACGATATTGCTTTTTATATTAAAATCTTTCCTTTTCATATCTAAAATAAGTGAATACTTAGACAAAACTGTTTTTATAGATACGAATTTACCTAATTTACAAACAAAGCTCAAAGCTAAGAATTTCAAGGAAATCCTCGGAACTATTCAAAATAATAATGAAAAGTGGAAAAAAGCCAAAGATGAAAATCTCGCACTTGCATGCAAGAAAACGTCTCAAGTAAGTTTTGTTTAGCATTGTAAGCATGTTTTATTCACAGGATTTTATAATTTTATATATAAAAATTTACAAGAATGTGGAATAAAGTAAGTTATTAAAATCGCTCCAAAATACAGTTTAGAAGAATTTATAATTAAAATGCCAAAAAATGTGATACTGTCAAATAATATATATTTGATCATTCTGATTATATATCAGAATATATTATTTGATAATGTACTCTAATTTTTGCATTATATACTTATTTCTTTTAGGCAGCGAAAGGATATCTGATACATTTAATTACTAATGTAACTTAGACAAAAATTTTATTTGTTATTATTTCAGAAATACAAACTTAATTATCTGTTTATTCAGCAGATGAATGTGATATTAGTCTTCTTTGCACTTATTATTCAACACATAAAGAATTCAACAGTGAACATTTTCTTTCGTTGCATGAGGAAAAAGTCACCAAAAGCCATAGAAAGTCGTAAAAATATATTGATTTCTGAGTTATACTTATTGTGTTTTACAAGCGTTAAAGGCGGCAATAAATTTTCAAGAACGGGTAGCAAAAATTATTAGTCGTTAAATCCAGTTATGTCGTAAATCTCGGGAGGAGCATAATTTTCCATTTTACTTCTAACAAACATTATGCGTGTGCAATAACGAACGTAAACTTATATATTGCTTGTGTGTGTTGTTTTTAACTCATTGCGTACGGCTCACAAAATATTTTCGTGTTTACCGAACTGAATGTAAAAGCCAAGTTACGAAATTTATTTACATTTCATTATAATCGATCAATACTATCGAGCAAAAAGAAGAGACAAATCAATCAATATTATTGTGTTGATTATGTATCGCACTGCCTAAGCCATTTTATTATGTAAAAGTCAAAATCCTATATTTCTGAAGGAATAATTTTTGTGTTAATTTATGATATAATCTGTGATTTAAAAAAAGGTTAAAAAATGTTTCATACAAAAAATATCTATTAAACCAAGCAACATTTCAAGTAAAAATAAACTTAGTAACATTTTTTACATAAATAATGTTATTAAACAAAGAAAGAAAGTTCAGAGATTTGAAGATTCAGAGATGGAGACTGATAAACCTGTAATTAAAGTATACACAAAAAAGAATAAACTTTTCTCAATTTAGAATCATTTGAAGGAATTACTGCTATATTTCCACCATTACAAAAACATGTTAGCAACCAGGAAGCAATCAATTATATATTTAGAAATGAGTTTTTTGAGAAAATACTTGAGGAAACAAATCTTTATTATTCACAAAACGCACATGAGCATAAATCTGACATGGATATATAATATTTTTATTAATATAAAATAGTTAAAGCGATAAAAATATAAACACAACAGACAAGTATATAAAAAGTATATAATAATGCTAAAGAATTTATAAATGTAAATTGAAAAATGCTTGTATTATACTGTGTTTCTCCGAGAAATATGCGGATCTTGACAGCAAGTTGCGAACACCATACGCAATGATTAGTACAACACACGTGTATGTTCCGCGATATCCGAGATAATATTATACTTGGGCAAAAAAATTTCATTGCTCCGACTGACAAAACAGACAATTAAAGTTAGAAAGTGGTTTTCTCATTAAATTTCTAGTTTTCACGGCTCTCGTATTTACTGTCTGAGAACTTTCGTTCATTGCTACAATTATATTATAAATAGATATAAACATTTAAACTTGATTATCTAAATTTAAGTAAAAGTGCAATTTTTTAATAAAAAATCTCATTTAGCGTCAATGTAAACTTTTTATTTAAACTTATTTACAATTTAATATTTATAAATGTATCTGTACATAATATTGTATGTAGTTTTTTAAAAAACTAACGTTAAAAATTCTTTTAGTTATAATAAATAGCCTTCGGAAAATTTAACAAATGAGAAGGCTTATCGATGCATCTCTACAAGAATGCGTCATAATTGATAGAGGCGCGCTTCGTGCAGCACTGTCATTGTAAATTTATGTTCGTAATTACGCGCGTCGCAGTCTCCGTCAGTGCGTGATATTCTACGCAGCGCGCTGTGATCCTTGCATCTTCGAATGCCACATATGATAACAAAAACAAATCTATAAACCGAGTAACACCGTATAAATTCAAAGTTTTTCTAAATTCACGTCTTGATATATTGACATTCGCGTGATAATCACTCGATCGGAGAACGAAGGAATCGACTATATACGTATCAGGATCAATTAACGCAAATAATCTATTCCACCTTTGTACTACGCCTCATTGGTACACGTACATTGGTGCGACGAAGAAGGTAAATTTATTTTCGCAGATATCGTGTGATACGCTTGTTCGCGATGCAATTGTTTTCTTTTCCCGGAGAGATACAAATCTCTTCCGCACATCTTCTGTACTGACCAAAAAAAAACTACGCAGTTGCAAGCTGCGGAGAGATTTGCGTTGCGAAAGTCCTGTAGATTCTTAATAATTAGTGCCATTGACCGTGAAAATCAATCAGGGCGGACCGTTGGACGGCGAAGCGGCGGTTCCATTCGAATAAACGGACAACGCTACGCAGCATCGCGCACAGGTTAGGCGGCTGTTTTCGGGAGCGTACACGACTATTGATCTGCGCGCGTTGCCCCCCTCGCGACGTCCGACGCGATCCAGTGACGACATTGACATCGTTCGTACGTCGTATCCGCTCGTTTTTCTTTTTTTTTCGGTGCAATCGGTGAAACTCGATAACGCCTTACATCTCGATTTTCTTCAGGTGAGACACAATTTTTCGTGATGTGTATATCATACCCGATCTTTCCCGACGCAATTACTGTTACCTGTACGATACGAAATGAGAAATCGAACTGGTTTCTCGAGTCGTGAATTGTGACATATTTTTCAACGCGCTGTTGATAGAGTGATTTGTCCAAGTCTTATCGATCGGGATCGTCAAAAGACATCATCATTAATCATTGTTGATCATTATTAATTATTATTCCACGTGATTACACGTGATTCCAAAATCTAGAACTCGACGAGAAGTCAGTCTCGCATCTGTATTGTATTTCTGATAAATACGAATCACGAATACTTTTGAATATTATGATCAACTCGTTGATACTTTATTTTGCAATATTAACAATTATAATGTTCTTATAGAAGCTGCCAGCTTGAAAAAATAACGTGACGCTTTAGCAATTATTTTTTAGCTAGAATTTTAAAATGTTTTTTTGTGAAATAGGCCTTATTGTTTACTTTTCAGGACTTATTGAAAAAAATGACCTCTTCTACGCGACGCAGCTTTCCATGGAGATCTGCCAGTCTCCTTCTAATGCTGTTTATCGGCACTATTGTAGCATATGATACACATAAACATGGCTCCTTTGAGGGTAAGAATCTTTTGTAAACAATGATACTAATCACAATTTGCTATTTGTCACATATCTGGTTTTTTTTTTAAATTCTTTAAATGTTCAGGAAGATCAACTATCATACAACCATATAGCTTGTTATATTGATATAACATAATGGCATGACCTATCAAATGCTCATTAACAGAAATTTTCATTGCTGTCATGCTCATCAACATTCATCTGCATTTCTAATTTATCTTTTAATTAAATTGGAGATATAAGTAAAGTTTATTTGATTATACATTGGTATTTCTGTTATGTATTGTAGCGTCCCAAGTTGGAAAATTCTTGCAAACTAGCGGAATATTGAAATATGTAGAAAAGACATGGATTACTCTGAAGTTCTATTCGTCTGCACTACACAAAGTGATTAAGGATAGCTCACCAGAATATTACAAAGCTGTTGTAGACTTCTGTACACCATATATTAAATTAGCCGGTGATTTATATCTTATACTGAAAAATATTTCGATTAAACTGTTGAACAATGCTGCAGCATATGTCGAAAAATATACACCTATAGTTCTAGACGCAGTAAGTATACTGAAAATTTCAAATACTTTCACATGTACAACTTTTATATGGTACATTTTTATAATAATCCTTTTTTCTTGTACAGATTGAATACTATGCTCCCGGTCTCATAGAACAGACTAAATCTACAACTCTTCAGGGATTAGAATATGGGAAAGTTTACTTTACTCTAATTGCAGAGAAAGTTATCGAACATTCCAGTGCAACAATACAGTGGTTAAAATACGTCTACGTGTAAGTATTCTTGCATCATATGAAAGCTATGTACGTATGACATACCTGATTGTGGTTCTTTGTTCTCTCTTCAGGAATAAGCTTAGCCCGGATAATTTGCGGAATTATGCCGTATGGGCTTTCGACACGACACATTCGTACGCCAGTCAAACGTATGATTGGGTATACGAGAAAGTGCAGACTCTCTCCAAAGTGCCATGAATAAAATCTATTGGTTTACTCAACGAATGATTATTGTGTCGATAAAGAAACGTCTGTCTCCCCGCACATCTTCAAGCATTTATTATTTATGACATGGAAGTCGAAATGTTACATATACTTTCGAAGATCACAAACGCGTCGGCCATTTTACCTGTGATATCTTGAAAAGAGAATCTATCCTGTTTTGGTTGGTCTTGACGAAGAAAATTTCGTGACCTTCTGATAAAACATGAACGATCGAGAATATTTTTTATTAAGATAAATATTTCTATCATTTTGAAATAGTTGATAAAAAATAATATAGTCCATAGATTTATTTGTACGCAAAGCGTCGAGTGCGGACTTTAATATTTTGTATTTTCATTTATAATTTTGAGAATATGATTGAATAATATATTCGACTATATTGAGTAATTGAATAAAACTATCATTTTTCATAACAGCTTTTTTTGAAGTTATAATAAAATAGAAATTATTAAGGAAAATACTAAACAGTAAAAAAATTATTTATAAATTAACTTCGGAGAGATGGGTTAGAGCAATAATAGTAACAACCGTGATACTCGTAAGAATAGCAGAATATATTAATAAATATCGCAATGATAATAATAATAATGAGATGATGGTAATAATAGCGGCAAAATGCGATAGAAGAACATGATATTATGATTATAATTTTAACAAGAATATATTAAAGTTTTACATGGGAAGAGATCTGTGGATAGTGACAGTAGCCACCTCCATAAAGCTACTTATGTAAAAATCAGTGTCTTCATTTCCTTCTTTCGATAGGATTTCTGCAGCGTGCTTTGTTCACTTTCTTGCTCTGCAATTTATGCACGTTCACAGCTTTTATCCCTGATTACTTCATGAGTGCGCTTCCTCTAACGTCGCACTTTAGGCGTTTACGTTTCTGTATTGTTCAATGTTTGCACACTATAATTCGTCCTGGAAGAAGAGTTTCATCGTGTTCTTGTAAATTTGATTGCACAGATACTCTTCTTCCTCATCTCTGATCCGTGCTAGAACTTCTAATATTTGACTGTAAATAAAATTCATAATTAAATCACGTTCATATTACTTAGAAAAAAATATTGAGAAAATAATCATATTATTGTAAGATTTTAATGTTTAAATTTAAAAAATAGAGCGAAAATGTTATTTTGCGATTTGGAAAAGAAGAAAAATATTCCATATAAGTACATGTATAGAATATTTTCTCTCCTACCACCAGAGATGTTAAATAATTATATAATCAATTGAAATCTATATAAAACAAATGAAAGGTACTAACACTATTGTACAAGGTTCGTTTCGTCCTTTAACCATATGATCAGCCTTCCACTTTTCTTTCTTTACAGATGGAAAATGCGTGATAACATCTTTCGCAGACGCGTGCGTTGGCCTGATCTCACACCACGGGCAGTCTGTTTCTATCATAAGCCTGTCCGAGGGAATGGTAGTGATTGCAAAAAGGTTCTCCTCTGTCTTCAGAGAGCTGAAATACATAACAAGACAAAATTATCTTTTTTCTCTCTTAGAAAATCAGGCGCTATTGATCGTACCATCCGTTAATGCCGATGTATAAGCCTAACTGTAGTATAGAATTCGCGTCTTCCGGATTGCCGTCGAAGGAATGTACGACGCCTGGTGTCAGTTCGTTTTTGTGGTTTCTTAGAATTCGTACAAAATCGTCGCTGGCGTTACGGCAGTGCAGGAACATCGGTAGCTTCAGCGTGGAGCACAGCGATAATTGCATCTCAAAATACTTCTTTTGGATTTCTTTAGAACAAAAATTCAATCTGTCATAATCCAGGCCCATCTCGCCGATAGCAACAATTTTATTTTTATTGCTTAATGCCAGATCCGATAATGACTTGAGATATTCTTCTGGATTACCACATTCTTCAAATTCATTGCACCGAGTAGGGTGGCAACCAACCGTTGAATACAGTCTGTCTGCAATTTATTGATCAATAGCAATCAGTTGCTTATGCAAGAATGACACACAGAATAATTTAAGATGTGGATATAACTCAGATAATGCAAATGTTAACAATGTTGACAGATTTGATCAAAT
This sequence comes from Linepithema humile, assembly GCF_040581485.1. Lineage (NCBI taxonomy): Eukaryota > Metazoa > Arthropoda > Insecta > Hymenoptera > Formicidae > Linepithema > Linepithema humile. The sequence goes on along the minus strand of NC_090128.1, from coordinate 28,724,297 downwards.
TTACTGTCAATCTGTCAACTGCTAACATTTTACTTACTGAGTAAATTTGCAAAATGCGTTAAAATTTAAAATTAAAATTTGCAAGACTTATAATGCCTATTATATGTTATTTTGAAAGCAATGAAAGATTTATATTAATATGCCACACATTTAAAAAACATATACATTTAGAAGTTACCATCTGTTTTCGCTATTTCAAGAGCTTTCTTGCTATCTTCCATGTTACCAGCTGTAATAATGATTTTGGAGAGATTGTTGTTCCAACTTCGCTCTAAAACTTTGTCCAAATCTGGCTGATGCTTCTGTGATCCGTGATAGATTCCTTGGTACATCAAATCTGTTAAATTAGCTCCAATGTCTGCAACAAATAGACACAATAATAAAAGACATTGATCTTTTTCTCTGTCACATACAAAAGTCTCTCTATTACACAGGAAACCATCTTAAGCAATAAATATGTTCTATATTCTATATTACCTACATTAGAAACTAACAAAATATTGCAACAATGTAAAGTCTATCTCGTTTTCTGAATTTCACGAAATATTAAAAAATTATACGAAAATTCTATAAGGAAACTTAACTTTTTCTGAAAATGGTAAAAATAAAAATTTCCAAACCATCGATTAGGAGAAATTTTATCAAAGTTAATCGCATTTTTATAACCTTTATGTGAGTGTGCGTGATGCCATAAATGGAGTACGCGCATTGCTAAGATACGAAAGATGATTGCGTTTACCTATAAATTTCCGTAAATTAGACATTCTAGCTCTGATCATAAAACGCTCCTAAGCGGAAATTGTTTGAGTAACTACTGGTCCAAGAAAAGAGAGAGGTTAGCAGGTGTCCCTCGTTTAACCGGCTCAGCGGATTGACACATGGATGAGCAGATGCTTGAGGAGGACTGACCAGGACTGACGTTGCGCTTTCATGCGCAGTACGGACGTTCGATGCGATCCTCGCTGCCGCATAACATCGATCTGATTGTGACTACCGGATTCTGATTCTTTCATTTGATTTAAAAAGATATAGATGATATATGATTAGAAATATTTCAGAATCTAGCTAGATTTTATGAAAATTTATAATATTTTTCTCGCAACTGCGATTATATAATTATAGACAATATGTGAATTATTGTAATAACATTGTGTACGTTGTAATTGGCGGAAGCGTTTCTCTTTGATTCAATTGCAGGAATCTAATTAATTATGATTAACTTCATGTAAGCTTACACTTTTTATACTAATATAATATAAAGGTCTAAAGATGTTCTTATAATTGATATTGTTTTACACAATTTTATCATATTTTACACAATTCTTTTATTTAGAAATAACAGTTGTTAGAGAAACTACAACAAAAACATGTTTTCTTTTTTTACATATTTATTATAAATCTTAATTTACGATATACAGATAAAGTTTTCTCATGACTCAATGCATTTGTAAAAGTATGGAATCCTTACTTCATTCGTACTCGCGGATGAAATATTAACAGATGCGACAAGTTATGTTACTGTATTGCAAATGCATCATCGTTGCTTTCAAGTCTTAAGTTTGTTTGCAGAAATGCGATCATTGGAGGGATTTTACGATCGCGTTGATCTTTTCCACGCACTCCTCCTTTTTCTTCGCAATCACCGCCTCCGCCTCGACAAATTGCTGACGACCAATCTTTCCTGGGACCAATTTATCCACATACAACGCCTGCTGCTGATTGTAGAGCTCCTTCAGGGAACGATCGCACTTCTGCAGCTCCTGCACGCGATCGTACACATCGCCGGACTCGCCCTTCAGCTTCTGCGCGATCTCGTTAAGCGAACTGGTGGCCGCTTTGTATTCCTGATTGATACCCTTCACTGTGGCTAGGAACGCGTTCGCGTCCTTGTTCGCCTTCAGGTACGCCAGCTGATCGTCCAGCTCGTTGTACGACGTGACTCTGCGATCCTGAGCGGCCAGTATCTTCTCGCACTGCCCGGCAATCCTCAACTTGCTCTCGGACGCCTCATCCTTATCGATGGAGAAGTCTAGTCTTACGTAAGTTATGACTAACAGGAACAACAAGTACAACGCCACTGCGACCAGCAGCGGCTCCTGCAGCATCAACAAACGCGGGAATGTGTACTTAAACCTGAAGCTCTGAATATGATTCTCCACCAGGTTCTTCTTAGTTACAGACACCACTGGACGACCAGTTACGTCTAGATATGTATAATGCAGAGAATCCGGCAAGCGAGTTGCAGAATACGGTAGCTCCAGCTTCATATTTCGCGCGCCCTCCGGCAGAATGATCTTCAGGACCATCTCGTCCACGACCATGTCATCGAAAACGTGATCCAGCAGCCTCATCTGCAGCGTGTATTCGTCTCCAGAGTGAAACAGGTACTCGTAACTAGGTACACTGTAACCGATCGTGTAACGAGTCTTCCAGCCTCCAAACAACGGGAATCTCGGCCGTAGATTCAACTCCACCGAGTCTTTCTTGATGCGGGTGTGCGATGTGGAGATGTTACCAATCTCGTCTCTGTAATAAATGTCAGAAGCGGCAGCTGGCAGAACCGTGTCAAAGCTTTGGATACTGGCCTGTCCAGATTTAGACTCTCGAGCGTATTCATAGCGGGAGAAAGGTCCCTTCAGCAAAGCTCCGGTGTGCAAGAGATCGATGCGCTCTTCGACAGCTATGTTACCCCAGTGAGAAATCTCAATGGTTCTTTCGAGGCTGGTCACTGTAAGGAACTTGTTGTTGTTCTCAAAGTGCACCGTCAGTTCCTCGTAAGCAAAAGGCAGCTGCTTCTCGAACGGTCCATAAGCTATCGCCGAGCCAGTCTGCGAAACCGGTTTGAGCTTGGTGTAGCTCTCAATGTTACGTGACGGCAATGCCACATAGGTGGTCTGCTTGGTTACTGAATAAGGCAAGTAAGCGTATGCATTACCCGTGTACTTAACCAACTGTTTCTCCTGCTGAACGATCTCTTTGGGATGTGGCACCAGCTCGTGCGTAAATACTGTCTCCACTTCAATGGTGAGGGTGCGACGAGGCGCCAAGTTATTGGTAAGATCGACGGAATAGAATGCCTTGTCGCGATGCGCCTCTACTTTCGCCTCTGTCACCTTGAGCTCCAACTTGCCCGGCTCCACGTGTGCCGCTATATAACTGAGAGTCTTCTTCTGAGCGCCGTCTAAAGAAAAGAGGAACTTCTGAATGGCGCGATCCTTACTGTTGTTGTCCAACACCACGCGGGTCGTGATCTTGGTTAGCTGGGACTGTAAATCGATGTGCCGCTCGACATTTCTGACAACCAAGTCCGGATCCGCAAGGTCGGCCGCGACGGCAACGTGCGAGCACACGTAGAGCGCGAGGAGGCATAATAATGCGCTCGCGCTTACACGAGACATTTTCGACGTCCTCGGGGTTATGGATCGAAACAGTGTCAGCAGTAATACACACTCTTGTCAATACCGGCTTACAGAATGCGGTCGGTACGTGACATAGACGTGGCGTTTATCTATGGCGTTCGTTGGTTCGCGGGCATATCGATATGGATACGGACGTGGCCGGCGACTCGGCGCTTACGGGCGCCTGTCGCATCGACGCGAAAACCTGCGTTCACATTTACAACGGCCGAAGCTGTGTGTTCGAAAATTGATCTGCGATTTCATCTTTTATCCTTTTTCTCGATAATAATGTCGAGTAAAGTTTAGATTATTGGAGAAAATGCAATTAGACACAATTCAGAAAATAATAATTAATTTATTATATAACATTTATTGTTTGTATAGTTTGCATTTCTTACGCGTGATTCTGCAAGGTTGTGATTCATCTAAAGTTGGATGAATCATTGTCGCCGGGTATCCTGCAATAAAGATGCGGCGTTATTTGCACCATTTGTTTTATTCGCGCGTAATTCGTGACTCCATTTTGAATCTCCTTGTGGGAGTAAGCACTTTTTTTCTGTAATCGAAGTTGTTGAAAGTGGACCGCCTTTGAAAAATGCTTTCAAAATATGCCAGAAGACTGTACACTTTTAAGACAGACATCATTAAGTGCGGTGTACACAAACGTTCGACAATTTCAGACACGACATCGAAAGAGGCGGTTGGAAAGTGTACACAAGTACATATACAGGTTAGACGTGCTCTATTATGCGACTTTTCGCATCCGAAACAATACTTCGTAACAGTCCGAGGTTCAAGAGATGTATAAAAGGCGTCTAAAGAATGCCTGAAAGATTGCAACGTTGTTCAGGCAGCTTAGGCGCCGTTTAAACGTCTGTAATATTTCAGATATGAATCGCGATAATGAAAAACACAAATCTAGTGTCTCATCCACTCTCCCTTTTATTCCACTAGTCACCTTGATAGATTTGATAGAACGTACGATCACGTACATAAGTTAATTAAAATAATGATTGACAATTCGGCGACATTGCTATCATTGCGCTTTATTATAACGTAATTTATGTTTATCAATAATATTGATTTTTATACTTAGGGATGGGTACGCGCACTTCGAAAGATGAAGGATAACATCTTTGTTGACATTTCTGATGGATCAACGTGTGAAATGTTACAAGTTGTTATTCCAAAGTCTGTCAAACTCGACAATTTGAGTTATGGAAGTAGTATCAGCGCAGAAGGAAAATTAGTCTTAGCTTCCAATGGTAAAACCGAGTTACATGCGACTGATGTTCATGTAATTGGCACATGCAAAGTTCTAGAAGATAAATATCCTTTCGCGCCGAGAAAGAAATACGATCAAGATTATATCAGACAGTATTTACATTTGAGACCAAGAACAAGAAACTTTTCTAGTTTATTGAGACTGCGTGATCTTGCTAGTATGGTAATTAAAGATCACTTAAGTAATAGGGGATTTATAAGTATACACACACCAATTTTAACATCAAACGATTGTGAAGGTGGGGGTGAAGCGTTTTTCGTCAAACCACACTCCAAAGAGATTCTTGAAAGTATGAAAAAGGAAGGTCAGAACGAAGATGAGATTTATTTTGATACAACTGCTTTCCTCACTGTGTCTGGACAGTTGCATCTAGAAGCAGTAGCAAGGTGACTAAATTCTTTGATACATTAAAACATGTTTTATATAATTATATATTAAATTATGGGACAAAATGTATTGCTAGAACTTTTTCAGAGCTCTTACAAGAGTGTATACTTTCGGACCTACATTTAGGGCAGATAATTCTAAATCGAGATTGCATTTATCAGAATTCTATATGTTAGAGGCGGAAATAGCTTTCATCGCGGATATCCAAGATTTGATAGAGGAAATTGAACTTTTAGTAAAAGAAGTTACTAAGCGAATAATTGAAAAGGGAACCTCAGATTGGAACGCAATTGGTGCCTCTGAACCACAATGGTTGAGTAAACGATTTGGATGTATAACATATGAAGAAGGATTTAACATATTAAACACTCACTCGAGTCAATTGCAATGTCCCATTAAATATGGAGAGGCTTTCTCAAAAGAACATGAATTATTTTTAGTAAAGTATAATGATGGAGTACCAATTTTTGTTATAAACTGGCCGAAAGAGATTAAAGCATTTTACACGAAAGAATATACAGATGATTCAACTAAGGTGAGCCAGTGTTTCGAAGAACAAATAATGCGCAAATTTCAAAAGCCCATCTTTTCTGAGTAAATATCTGTTTTATGCATTTTCTTAAAAGGTAGCAGCGCTGGACCTGCTAGCGCCAGTTGTGGGAGAATTGATAGGCGGCAGTATACGTGAGGATGATTATGGAAAATTAAAAGCAAAGCTACCTGCCACGGGAAATCTCTCGTGGTATTTAGAATTACGTAAATATGGGAATGTACCGACAGGTGGCTTTGGAATGGGCTTTGAGAGATTATTGCAATGTGTCCTGGGGATTAGCAACATCAAGGATACTGTGCCTTTCCCCAGGTGGCCACACAATTGCAGTTTATGAATAAAGATTTCAGGATTGTTGTTATTTATTTCATCCCTAACAAAAATACTATATATGGCTGTATGCTAATATAACAAATTAAATGATAATTTTTTAAATGGAGAAACAATGTCGGGTATAAAGATTATTTTATAGATTAAAAATGCAATTTTTGAAAAACAATTGCTTGATTAATGAAAGTATTTGAGGGATGAGAAAAAGGGTAAAATTGAAATAAATACAGTATTGAATTTTGAACAACAAAAGATGAACTTTTTAGCAATGTCTTTATTGTTGTCGAAATGTCCTTATGAATTCAAATATCCTAAATAGTTTCGAAGTTATAATTGTCTTAAAGGATATCGTAGAAAGGTTGATTAAAAAGGAAGTCAAACCTGTAATAAACAAATCTTGTTTTATACAACAAAATAATGCTCATCTAATCTTATCTGATACCGACGTCATTGTTTTTCCGCTGATTATTTATATATGTATAATACAAGTAGACAACTCACACATATATCACATAATTTTTACATCTTGAAATGAATCTCCTTGCTCCAAACGAACTCACTGGACACGTTTGTTTCCAAGAGTTGTCGCCGTTGTATAGAAGTATAAATACTTAAAGTTCTCAATTAGTATAAATGATCATCATCAAATTTACATAAGCACAAGTAACACTTGAAATCGTCACTGAATGTAAATCATTAAATTCACAAAGATTTGCGATCAAATCAATTTCACTCGATCATACACTTACTCTCGCGGGGAATGCTAATATATCGTACTTAGCTAATTTACACGAAATATGTACAGCTCCATCTTTTTTTTGCGTGTCGAGACGCTAATAATTAAGATACATTCATTCTCACACACGCATTTTTTTTTAACTTGTACGACGTGATGTTTACTTCCATATAAAGATTTTTATCTCTGTTTGTAAATTATTTCCATTTGCAAGTTAAATTTACAATCGTAATACAGATTCTTATAGCAGATACTTATAAATTTACTTAAATGGTAACAACGATATTACAAAAAGGAATAAAAAACAATGTCTACGAGTAAAAAAGCATATACATCATGTCGTACAAGCTGTACAAAATTATGATGTACAAAGTATAAACTTAGAATCAAGTGCTCTATATTAAGTGTAAATTTAATACTTTATACACGTATTATCATGGAGACTCATTTGTAAACTGTACACTACTATTTACATGATGGAGCAGAGTCCTGACAACTCTTGTCCTTTCTCCACAGGAGGTAAATTCGATAGCTTCCTACCCTGTAAACTCGGTTTAATGGAAGCTGGTACTAATGGCTGTTCCGCGTTTTCCTCTACGGGCGTTTCAATCGCTACCTTTTCCTTTTCTTTATTCTCTTCAGACAACTCTTTGTTAGAACTCAACGGTTTAGTGATATTGATCTTAATTCGCGACGGAGCCGCGGGAATAGCTGACGGTGCCGAGTCCAATTCCACATTTCCGTCGATGGAACTTTTCATTGCAGCGTGCGTCGTATCAACCATAGCCTGCTCGTTTACAATTTCTTCGGGATCTAGTAAGAATAAAATGATACATACACAAATCATTCTTGTGCAAAAAAAAATAGAGAGCTTATTTAAAATAGATTACATGGATATACATACCAGGTTCGGATTCTATAGGCTCCTCTTTAATTGCCAAATTGGAAAACACGAACATTTCACTGTCGGGCTCTTCGCTAACGTAATCCAATGGTTCCTCTTTAATCTTAATGTTTTCGAATGGCATGATTACATTTTCATCCGGCGATTTCTTTTCCTCATTTATCGCAGACGCGTCTTTCTCGACGTCGTCCGAAGCTGCATTTTCTTCATTAACACTTTCTACCTTTTCTTTCTCCTCTGCATCATTTTGCACGACTTCGGAATTATCCACATTAGAAGATTCTTCTTTATTTTCTGATGTAGTGGGTTCTATAGAATTTTCCTCCACTTGTTCCGTATTTTCTGTAGATTCAGATTCCTTTTTCAACACTTCTACATTGGATTCTTCTTGTTTAGACTCAACTCCGGCCGCTTCTTCGGAACCTTCTATTTTACCTTCCTCAATTTCTGCAACTGTCTCCTCAAGTGTCAAGGCCGACTTTTCCAACGCTCTCTAAAGTTTTAGGAATAAATTAAAATTACGTTATTGAGATTTTATTAATCTGAGTTAATGATATAAATATGATCGATACGTGCAGTAACAATCACATAATAGAAAGTTTGTTCACCCCCATAATATAAAATCTATAACTATATTAGTTATTCAAACTTGCCATCAGTTAGCGCAGGTAAGAACGATTAAATAATAAATTTCATGTGAAAAATACAAAGAAAATTGGTAAAAAAAAGCCTTTTTAAGGATGTTTTGTATTCGTATATGCAAAAGTATTAATGTGTACAAAAATAACAAATAAGTTTCATCTTCTTCATACTTTATGGACAATTGTGGACAACAAAAACCATTATTCTACGAATAATGAAATTCTTATCAGAAATATATCGTATATAAATATAAATCGTATGTAAATATATAAATATGAATTATTGCAACGTACCGCTAGATTCTTTTCCTTATTTGTGCAAGAATGCAACAGACGGAAATTTTATTAATAAAACACAATACGAATATCAGTCGATACAATTTAAACATATGTGTAGATAAGAATAAAGAGACCAACCTTGTAATCTTCCAGACAGAGTGGATGATAATTCTTTCCCTCGTAATTAATCGCCGGTCTCAAATGCCATTCCTCTTTTTCCTCATTGTAAAATTGTTCAAATGCGTCATGACAAACTTGACATCTCGAATCTTCATCGCTGCCAGTCGGCACGCTAGGCTGTAACGTTTCCTGAGGTGTATCGTCGGCAACCACACCTTCCGTCTCCGCCGTCTGTTTTTCAGTCTCAAACCAACTTTGCGCTACACGAAAAAAATAAAAGATTGATTATAATTTGTACTGCTTTAAAGTGAGAACAGTATCGTACATAAATATACTAAATCGATAATCGAATATGATTTTTTTCTCAATTGTCCTTATTAAATTATCTAGATTAGAAGTTCCGACGTGTTTTTTTTTTTGTTTGCTTATTGAACAGTTTTTTGCTATCCAACTCGACTAACCTCATCTTATCCTTGAATGTATCTAAATAATCTGATATAGTACATAGTCAATATAAACATTATGCCGATAAATATAACATTGACATTTTCTCGCTTGCTTCATCTAATGTCGCTGGTTACGATTTTAACAATATAACTGGATATAGTTTATCTGTAGTATTTTTACACAGAAAAAAATTACAGCTAAAGAAACAAAATTTGATATGTAAAGAAAAAGTAAAAGGTACAAACCTCTATCTTCTAAATCTTCAATTTCCTCGAATTGTATCCAATCACTGACATCATAATACCAAGGTCGAGAGTGCGCTTTTCTCGCAGAGTCTCGTTCACGCCTGTTCTGCCTGAAATGCCAATCTAAATGATGGCTGTATCGAGTGGCTAGCTCAGGTGCAAATCTGGCTCCACAAGAACTGCACTGCATACCGCTATATAATGCCGTGGCAATGGCTGGTTGCTTACTGCAAAAGACAGTCGACGTTTTGATATCGAACATTTGATTTTACAATATTCTAAAGAACAAACTAAATTGACGAATGATAACTTACACTTTAAGAGTCTCTGGCTTATCGAAGCAGACAGGAATAATCTCTGGTTCTTTCTTCTCTTCTTCTTCTTGCTTCTTTTGTTCCGTAAGGCTTGGAACAATACCAGTTTCGACCAGTCTTTGGAACAATTCGTTCATATTCAATGGCAATACTGGCGCCGGTGCGGGTGGATTCTCCGCGGGTTCGGCTTGATATGACAAACCAGACGATGGTGCCATTGCCGATGGTAGAACTGACGACAACATATCCAATTGCAAGTCTGAAATTGACAATAAGAAACGAGAAGCCGTTATTAAATTGAAAAAATTAGAATAAAACATAAATGCAAAGAACATATGATGTATATGTGACTGGATTCTTGCCTGGTTTGGAGGTGGAAGTGAAGTCCGAGCCATCTTGCGATGTAGATTCGTGTTCTACAACCGGTGCCTGACTTGGTGTAGCTGCAGCGTCCACCTTCGGTTTTTGAGCAATCACAGGTGTTGTTGGTGGTGATTCGACAGGATCTTCGCCTCTCATCCCACTAATTTTAACATGACCAGCACGCACACCTCTTGGCAGAACTGAAAATCTAATAAAATGCTTTTTGTCTCTGACAACGATAGGTTTGGGCAATCCGCCGAATTCGACTTTAAACGGTCGTCCATTTAGAAGAACTGTCTGTAACGCGTCTGTGAATTCCAGTGTATGGGGTTTCCCTTCGATTTCGAATCTGTAAAAAAAATAGTAAATATATACATAGCTAATTTTCGCAATATGTATCTCGCACGCTATAAAAAAATGCACTTACATTTGTGGTTTTGCGTCCAAAAATACTGGCACCATATTTCGCGCGTTAATGATGAGATTGATTTTTGCGACCACAAGATCTATTCTCTTTACAGTGCCGATTTTAACTTGCGGCGGTGGTCCTTCCAATTTCACACTAATTTTTTTGCCGCCAAGCTCGATCGTTATTGGCATACCACCGAAATAACACTCGTACCAGCGATCGTCGATGTACAATTCTCGAGTAGGCGCACCTAGTTTGATTCTAGAATAATACATATGACAAATGTTATCTCTGATGTTGGAATGTTTCGGATTCAATTCGGGCAATATTTGGATATTTGGATATTACGCACCTGTGTACTTCTCCCTCGTATATAAACTCCTTATACTGATCGTTAAATGCGCAAGTTATAGTATCTTTCTCATCGATTAGTATTCTTCTCACGCCGTCCTGGAAACCAATTTCCCGCGGATCATCCCAATTCATAAAGACCACACCCGTCTGTCCGTAGTACCGAATTTCTCGCGGTATATTATCGATATTTATGGACTTCATGGTGTCTCTCGCTATCTCGGTGAGCAACTTCGAATCCGGCGGCGGCAATTCGCGATTATGCGATCCCGCGTTCTTCACCACGTTGCCGTAACTCTGGTCACTGTCTTCGAGATCGTATTTGGCAGATGTGTTCGGTGACGCGTTCCTACCGGACACCAAGGGCGGTATATTCGGATTGGTCATGAGATTCGTCATCGGTCCGTTATTCATCATCATCGCGGGATGACATCCCATTGCCATGGAAGGGTTCGCCATGGGTCCCATCGGTCCCATCGGGCCGTTCGGCAGAAGATTCGACATGATCGGTCCGTTGGGGCCCATCGGACCCATCATGCCGGGCCCTAAGCGCGGATTAGGCCCCATGTTGTGATTGAAGGCGCCGTGATATTGGTAATCCGGCCTCATCGGTCCGAAGTGTCTCGGATTCTGCCAAGGTGCGACAGATCTCATGTCCGAATTAAAGTGGCCCTGCGGCCCGTACGGCCCCGGCGGATGCGCCCAAGGCTGTTGCCACGGTTGATTCCATCGCGGCCCGTTCGGGTTTCGCGGTATCGGATGTTCCTTATTCCTTATCACTTCCTTATCGTTAGACGGACTGAACGACGCGACGCGATCCGCAGCACCGGACATGTCCATGTTAATACCTTTCTCCCATATTATAGTACCCTCTTTCTCCTTGCGCTGTGCGGCACGTAATTTCCGATCCTCACTCATATGCAACACTTCTTGTATCAAGGTGTTGTACTGTGTTTTCGTAATCGAGCCTTGATTCAATTGCTCGGCAGCTTGTTTCATTATTATCTCGATATTTCTATCGTCATTTCTCTCAGGCTTGTCATTTTCCCGACCTCTGCGTCCCGGTCTGACGTCTTGCTCCTCGTTCGACAATGTTCTTCTTCTTTCTTTAGGATCGTCCGGAAGCTTGTTATAAAGTCTGAGACGACCCAGCCTGTCTCTATTACGGTCCCTCTCGCGCTTTTCGTCGGCATTGTTAATTTGCTTATCTCTATCATTCTTTGTTGGCGTCTTTAACTTCGCCCAGCTATCTTTTCCATCTTCTCCGGAAATCACAGGCGGCGGAGGTGTCGGAGGTCGACCGGCTTTAGGATGTGTCAGAGTGCGCAAATCTACATCTTCATTACCAAATAATCTATAAGGTTGAAAGAAAATGTGTGATTCATAAAATGTATATTTATTATAATGTATGCAAGATTTATATCACTGCGCCTGTATATTCTGTAAGAAATAAAATAATACATACGCATCAAACTTCTCAGCCTTAGTTTTCTTAGACGGGGTTCCTTCTGTGTGCTCATCACTGCGTCTCTTATTAGTGTTAACAGATGGTAATACTCGTAGATCTAAATCCTCTTCTGGAAAAGAATTCAAGATAGAGTAATTTGTGGGAAATACACAAAGATTAAATTACGAATTACCTTAAATGTTACCATTCGATTACATATCCTTAACTTTTATTTCACAATCGGATTTTCAGAAAATATTTTGTCTTAATGAAGAAATGCAAGTTTTTGTCAAAGTTATTAGAATTGTGTGTAATCGTGAGCAAGAAGTTAGCGCAATAAGTTAGATACTTTTCTTTTAAAGATTTCACCTGTTACAGTCTTGAAATTGCTACCAGAGATGATGCAAACATTGTAGTCACCTTCGTGAGAAAATATTCAAGATAGAATTTTTAGCAGTAACTAGAGAAAGCATGTATGGAAATCGATAGATATTCTCGCATGCACAATCGAAATATAAATGACGATAGAAATTTTCATGAATGGTGTTATACAATCTTACATATAGAAGTAAGTATATATATTTTGCTAAACACTGTTGACTCACTCTTTTCAGGTACGGAAATAGTGGTGCCTGGTAGAGACAGCGGTGCCCTGAGATCTTCGTCTTTGCTAGAGGATTCCAATGTCGGTTCAGCAGCGATTTGAGCATTTCCAGCACTGGCTGGAGAACGTTCAGGACTAAGACTGTCGTCTTTATTTCGTCTTACATAATTTCTCTGTCTAGCGTTTGATCTGATCTCTTTGAATGCCGGTGGATGAGGAGGAGATACTATCAGCGAACCAGATTGCTCCTCCTCAGTAACACCACCAGAACTGCTCAAACTTGAACTCGATTTCGTATCGTTACGCCTGGGAATTCTATACGGGGGACTTGGACTACGTTTTCTCGATTTTGTGTTCTTCTTACGGTTTTTAGAGGCTTGGAAGGAGGACTGTGGAGAGGTACGTGAGGACGGTGAACTATCTTCGCTGTCTTTCTCGCGAGATTTTGACCTAACCGGACTCGAGTCTCTGTCGACTTTCGGAATCTTACTTGGACACATCGAAGGCTGTTTAGATCGCGACTTAATGCCTACTTTCCTATGCGAGGACTTGGAGGAAGTGGAAGACTTATCGAACGTCGAAGACGAGGAAGAGCCGCGTGAGTTTGAGCTCTTCGATTCTTTCGACTTGTTGGACTCACCGCTTCCACTTCCTCGATTGTTCTCGGTTGACAATACTGAAAATCGAGGGTCTTTCTTTGTTCGATGCGAGACAGCATCTTTATTTGTGTTACCACTGAAATTTTTATTATTATTGTTGAGATTCGTATCAGTATGATTGTTATTATTAATAACGTTTAATAACGTTGGATTATCGGAACCGGCAGGATTTGCCGGAGGCTTGTTGATAGTGCTAGTTACAGCCGGTTTCGAAATTAACTGCTGTTTTAATAGGTTTGAAGTTACAATGATATTTGCGACAGGCTGCGTTTGGCCTTCATTCCGCTGTTCTTTTGGACTAGTCGTACCCGCTCGCTGTCGTGGATCTACTGTTGGTACTGCCACTTCCTGAACAGCAGGAGTGGGTTTCAAACGTGGATCTCGCGAGACTGGTTTAGCCGACGCTACCGCTATACTACTAGCTGGTGCAATTCGTGGACCGCTGTTTGCTCCTGCATTCTTTAAAAGCGACGCAGCTGCCGCAGGAAACTAAACAAATAAATTCATTGTTCAATCATACCGATTTAGATTTAACAAATCTAATTAGTACAAACATTTATATAAAATCTAACTCTAACCTGTTTTGCTACTTGTTGCGGCGTTTGATTTGGTACCACAGGTGCTATGGGTTTTCCTTGCGCTGCTGCCTCCGTGGTTGGCGGGATGTGAGCAGTAGGTATAACCTGTAACGACAAAAATTATATATAATTTATTTATATAAGATCTTAATAATACATGTCACGATAAATTATTATATCAAAAAGGCACATAAGATTCTTAGCTTGTATCTAATCTATTCACATGATAATTAGGTAGGACTTACCACTTCTGTCTTCAAGCTACCAGCTTGTTTGTCGAGTTGTCTCTGTTGTTGCTCTAAACTTGCTTTCGCTTGCAACAGTTCCAGTTCAATCTTCTTCTTTTGCAATTCTAATAATTCCCGTTGCTTTTTCAACAGTTGCTCTCGCATAGCTGCTTCTGTTGTTGTTGCCGGTTCTCCCGGTGGTAATTTGACAGACGGCACTATTGGCTGCACAATTGACGTTGCAGCTTGTTGTTGAGGCTAAAAAAATTTTATACGATGCAAATAATAAAATGATAAAAAGATCGTATATGTCTGCGTGTGCGTGTGTATGCGCCAAACTTACCATTGAAAGAAATCGCGGGTTTACGTGTATAGAACCTGAAGAAATACTAGCAGAAGGGGCAGTGACTGGCCATGCGGGATCGATACTTTGTACTCGCACATCTAATGAAAACAATTTCTTTGGTGGAAATACGTCATTCCACGTTTGCCGTAGCTTCCACATGCTGGCTCTTGTGTTCTCATCGACCTGTTTATGAAAAATGATATTGGTTTATAGAATATTGAAATTAATTTTACGATAAAATTTCATAATAAAAAGAGCTGGAAGATCTTTCTATAAAAAATGAATTTGCTTTAAATATAAAGATATTTTTAATTTCTTTTAATTTTGATTCGTTTAATTCTTTTATTAATAATTTTTTAAGTTTATGATTTATGCATTACAACTCATGATATACTGGCATATGAACAAGTTTTTCTAGAAAGAAAAACCAACAGCAAATTTGTGTCTTTCAAAGGAAATGTGAGGTCAGTGATGTCGTATTGATCAAACAATTATCTTATGCTATCGTGAAATATAAACTACCAAGCGGCTCTACACATGCTATGAAATATTTCTGAGGCTTAAAGTTCGACTGAGCTTGTAGTTCTGTTTCATCGTTCACGATGAAAACTAAAAGGTTACTCTCGGTCAGTAATCGCGCAAAAGAATTATATTTATCTGCAACTATATTTCACATCCATAATCTCATAAATTGATTTAAAAATAAGGTAAAAATAAGGTAAAAATAATATATATGTATAATGCAAAAAATATTTACCTTCTCAAACACTCCACAAAATGTATTCACTATATTTTGCGTAAAGAGATTCAAATAGTCTCCATTCACATTCTTGACAATCGAGTCGATGAGATAGAGTACTGGCAACTTGATATCGCTTCTCACCTAATAAAACAACGAAATATGCTACCTCACTATCTGACATATATATTTAAACTATTGTACATATTTTAAATGTTTTTTAACACTAGAAAAATAAGCGAAATTTTAAGTTTCAAGATAAATTAATAGATATTTCTCTTAACACTACAAATTTTATTTCTGTTATACACACATTAATCATGACTTCAATTGTGCTAATATTAAACAAGGAATGAATTGTTTAAAGATCAATTCTGACCCTTCAGTTCTCTAGAAGAATGTAAAAGCTCCATTTTTCTAGTGTTAATGTACACAGATATTCCAGAATTATCGTATTTCAACTATGTAGCTACATATTCTTTCGCAGAGTCCATTTTTCCTTGGAACAGCTTGATAGGAAGCCTAATTACGTAATATTTAATAAAACTTAAAATAAATTAAAGATTTGTTGAACTAAATTTTAAGAGGATAAATTCAAAAGGGTAGTACATAGTAAAATCTTGTTTTTTTTAAATTGATCACAAATATATTTTATTTGTACAGATATTTAAACTGTGACTTATAATTGTCCATACATTTAACGCTGTAAATAAAATTGGAGTAACAAACAACAGCCGCCTATCAAATTTCCATTAGAAAAACATCCATTTTGTTTTTTAAAAAAATTTATCAAAGAATGCATAGCTAAATACAAATGCAATAATTTTGGGACATCTTGTATATGAAAATATTTAGATATGTAATGTGTCAATAGCGTTCATTATCACATATCGATAAATTGTTGTATAATTTACTATCTGAATGTTTTTGTGAAGGAGTAATACTCAATAAGAGATGTTACCTAATTATAAAACTAAATATTTAGTAGTATACATTTTTATTAAAACTTTATTTCAATTAACACATTTGCACCCACATCCCACTTCACTCCTACATTTAATGTTGGGCATTGAACGTATTAATAAAATATGTGCATTATGTTCAAATAATCACAATATCAAAATTAATTATTTCAAAAATGCTTTATTTGTTATTTCAACATATATAATACTAAGTAATATATTACTATTATAAATGTTGCTATAACATTCATTCAATAACATAGTTTCTAGATTTTGTAATTATATCACTTTTTAACATATTTGTTTTTAAATATTTATTATATCTAATATATAACAGCCTATTGCACTTAAAAAATTATTTTTTAAATATCGTTACCAGTAGACATATTAATTAATTTTTCATAAAATTTCACAGATTACTTATAAATATTTTCATAATTACTTCATAGACCATTTCACAAAGGTGCAATAGGAAGTAAGAATAAAGACAAAATAACAAAATTGCTGTGCATGCTATGTCATGTATACTGGAGATAGAATTTATTGTTATATTTACAAAAAGAGAAAAATACTTTTCAATCAGAGAAGTAAAATAAATAAATAAAGTCTTATATTGACTCTTATATTGAAATATTGAAATACTGAAAATAACTATAATAGATAAGTAACCTTTTGTAGATGAGTTTCGACAGCTTGCACTATCGCTGGTGCATGTTCAATGTTATCTTCTGCCAGCATGGTGAGCATGTTAATAAGCGGCTTACTGTTGAACGATAGATCAGATAGAGATGAGATGTACTCATCGGCAACTTCTTTAGACTTTGTTGATGTCATCTTGATGTGTTGCTAGTGAAAAAGAGCAACAGATCCTAATCACCAAGAATCCAAACTATAACATAAAAACATACATATTTGTATTATACGGTCAACATTTTTTCATGTCTTTACAGAAATAAAAAAAAAAAAAAAAAAAAATCCAGTTTATGTAAACAGAGAAAAAAACCAATTCATATATATCAAATCATTTTAACTTTCTTTTCTAATAAATTATTCAAAAATAAATTTATTCCTAGTCAAGCAACATTAAACAAACTGTCATTTTATAAATTAATTGCCATTTTATTTTCATGATGCAATATTGCAACGTATCAATGTGTTTACTGAAGAATTTTAAAACAATTATACAAGTTTCTGTTAATGATATCTGATCAGAGATAAAATAAAGATCTTGCACTTAAAGTCCAAGAATGAATCATCTCTTAACAATGATTCATAGGGAAAAATTTAAAGAAAAATAATCTAAAAAATATATATTTTTTGTGACGTAAGGAGATAAATTAATATAAATTACTTTAAGAAAAAATATAAATATTTTAATATTTTTGAGAAACATACTACAATATAGATACAATCGCAATAATGTTTTGCGATTATTGCACCCGAAAAAAACGCACTTTCGCCATGCAGAAATGAAAACTAGGACGAACGGGACAACACTCTGGCATTCTACCTTAACTTCCGCTTACAAGATAAACTCGATTTGATCATCTTAAATATGCAGTCAGGAAAAATTTTGTGAAGAAGAGAAATTAGCGCAATGCCTATTTATGTAATTATCTGCAACTCTAGGCAAAGGTCGGCGGCACATCCATACGCAGAAACTCTTATCGATTTCACACACGGTCTCTCTCTTACTCTCGCTCTCTCACTCTCTCTCGCGATTAAAACGGCTACGGAATGCGAAATTTTCAAAGCATTTCGAATACGTTGCGTATTTTATCACAATTAATGAGCACAATTAGAGCACTAGCGATTACGAAAGAGTCCAGTGAGCATCTGGAATCGTCGTCGTCGTTGCAGTCTCTCTTTCGATATCCGTCTCAGGAAAGCATCGCACATTTTCGATCGAAATTTCACACACGCCAACACCCGTGATCTCGTATTCCATACACTACGGTAATTACCTTTTTCAATACATTGTGTAACACAGATACAACCAGAGGAACACGATCGTATTTCGACTTATTGTCGAAAACTCACGCACGTATATCACTCCTTACGCGAATAAAATTCCACATAAAATGGCTGTGACGCACACCTTCGTTCTCCTCCTAACGGAATAGCGCAGATATAACGTCATCTCCTATTGGATGCCGATGTCGCATTTCGGTTGGTCACCTTCACTTAAACTGCCCAATCACCGAACGTGGCAGAAACGCTTTGATGTCGTCGCGATCGCCTAAAGATCATGAAATATGCACCTGACATAGATGCAGGCGCATTAAATAACGAATTCTGATTGGTTAAAGCCAGTGATGCCAATTCGAGCTCGCTAGTACCATGATACCGTAGTGGAGAGGATATCCACACAAGCGAAATCGCTGACGTCACATGTCCGTGTGTGCTCGCCGAGCCACACGACCGCTAAGCTTAGAGAATCTTCGCGCATACACATATTAAAGGATTCGGTCTTGACGAAAATGGCATGGCCATTCAAAACGCGGCCGGTCTCGTGGGCCAAGAAACGGCGCGAGAGGTTAGTATTTTCTCAGAAATGATATTAGTATCAGAATTGCATTATTACTTGTATATCTGTTTTCTCTACTTTTATCTGAAATAAAAGTAAAACTTGTGTAGAATTCTTATCAAAATTCTCTTCTAATAATTTTACTTACCAAATGGCTCATGTTAACCAAATAAAAAAATATAATGCACGAGACCGGCCGCGTTTCGAATGGCCATGCCATTTTCGTCAAGACCGAATCCTTTAATATGCGTATGCGCGGAGATTCTCTGAGTCTTGGCTCTTTACTTGCTCTTTACTTCCTCAATCTTCATCGTTACAACTTTAGTTAGAGCCTTTGAATGAGCAGTTATAGTCCAACAGTTATTCTTGATGTCGTCAATTTTTCGAACTTATCAGCACTTATTTGTCACGTTATACTCGGCATCCAGGTTGCATTGTACTAAAATTTATGTTACTTTTCTTACATTCCATTTTTTAAAGTGTAGTGTACTGGACGCGATGTGTGTAAACAACGATAAATAATTCAACTATTACTGTATTACCTGATGTTGGTTACTCCCTAGTTTGGTTTAAGATACGTCGTACCAACGTATCGACCGAGAAAAATGCCAACGTGACATGTCTGTCTTTTTTGCCGTATGGACAGTTTGACAATTTTAAACATACAAGGCGTATATTACTGACAGATTTCTGAAAATTCTGCAACCCTATATGCGACACCGGGAGCGCGTTCGGCGCCTCTCAGGGATCGTAGTGGTGTTTACAAACCACACAATTTGACGGTCGAGAAATCGTCACCGTTCTCTCTTTGAATTTAAGTATCAAGAGCGCACAAGTGAGGTTAGGTTCTTTAGTCATCATGATGAGCTTACGCGACCGTCAAATAAACGCCCTGAAGCAGATGTTGAACCTGAATCAACCCGAGCCGAGGCTCGAGGACGCGGTGCCGACGTGGAAGATCCTCATCTACGATCGCCTCGGCCAGGACATCATATCGCCGTTGATCTCGGTCAAGGAGCTGCGCGAGCACGGTGTCACGTTGCACATGCAGTTGCATTCGGATCGCGACTCCATTCCCGAGGTGCCGGCAATCTACTTCTGCGCGCCTACGGACGAGAATCTCGGGAGGATTGGTCAGGATCTACAGAACGGCCTGTATGATATTTATCATCTGAATTTTATATCACCGATCTCCCGGCAGAAGATGGAGGACCTGGCAGCCGCGGCGCTGCTTGGAGGTGTCGTTGCCAGCATCCACAAGGTGTTTGATCAGTACCTGAACTTTATCACCCTGGAAGATGATTTGTTCATCCTGCGCCATCAAAACAGCGATGTGGTATCTTATCATGCAATTAATCGTGGCGACGTCAAGGATACTGAAATGGAGTCTGTGATGGACATCATTGTGGACTGTCTCTTTTCTGTATTTGTTACTCTAGGTACTGTGCCTATCATAAGGTGTCCCAGGGGCAACGCTGCTGAAATGGTCGCGAAAATGATTGACAAGAAGTTGCGAGAGAATGTGTGGGATGCGAGAAACAACCTGTTCGAAGGGGAAGCAACCGGGCACTACAGTTTTCAAAGGCCTCTGCTCATTGTGCTGGATCGCAATGTGGACATGGCTACTCCATTGCATCACACATGGACGTATCAAGCGCTAGCACACGATGTTCTGGAGATGGCGTTGAACAGACTGGTTGTGGAGGAAAGCGTAGGACGATCTCCCACTGGTGGGACACGCTCCAAGACACGTGCCTATGAGCTGGACAACAGAGACCGCTTCTGGTGTCAGCACAAGGGTAGTCCCTTTCCTAGAGTGGCGGAAGCCATACAAGAGGAATTGGAGCAGTATCGCACCTTTGAGGAGGATGTAAAGAAGCTCAAGTCTTCGATGGGCATTGATAACGAGAGTGAAGCAGCGCTGTCTATGGTGTCAAATAACACAGCGCGTCTAACGAGTGCCGTGAATTCGTTGCCGCAACTGCTGGAGATGAAACGCTTAATAGATATGCACACGTCAGTCGCCACAGGTATTCTAAATGCAATCAAGTCCAGAAGATTGGATACCTTCTTTGAATTGGAGGAGAAAATCATGAGTAAGCAAACACTCGACAGGAGCGTCCTGGACACTATCAGCGATCCGGATTGCGGTACTCCCGAGGACAAGCTGCGTCTTGCTATTATTTATTACATCTGCACAAATATGTCCGACGCGGATTACAGTAAGCTCGAAACGGCCCTCACTACGGCCGGCTGCGATCTGAATCCTCTGGTGTACATTAAACGGCTACGCAGCTACACGAGGATAGCTGAGATCCAGAGCAGCTACGAGGGCGGCGGCACTAAAACTGTCAGTATGTTTTCCAAACTGATGAATCAAGGCTCGTCGTTCGTCATGGAGGGCGTGAAAAATTTGGTAGTGAAGAAGCACAATCTGCCTGTCACCAAAATAGTGGACGAACTAATGGAGTCTAAGCAATCCTCGCGAACCGAGGATTATCTTTATCTCGATCCGAAGCAACTCAAGCACACCGAGCAAATGCCGAAGAACAGGCCGACATTCCAGGACGTGATAGTTTTCGTGGTTGGCGGCGGCAATTACATAGAGTACCAGAACCTAGTGGATTATGTGAAACAACGAAGCGGTGCCGGGGTAAATAAACGTGTGATCTACGGCTCCACAACCTTTATCAACGCCAAACAATTGCTCAAGCAACTTTCTCTGCTCGGCCAGGAAGTCCATTAGTAAACGTTACATATACATTCGTCATTCTCGACTATATTTTTCTCATCCTCCCCTCTTTCTTTCTCTTACCTGTGCATTAGTTACACTTCTTTAATACGGTAGCTTTTGTATAAAGTGTCCGATACAAATAAAGTCCGGATTATTGTTTTCAATCAATAAACGCTTCTTACGTATATACGTATATACTTTTCCCTTGACGTCACACACCTGCCATGTATTTCTTATCTTATATTCTTGCGTGAATATGCGCACGACTGTATTCAATTGTTTGATCGATTAATCGTATGCGGCAGGTGTAAATACATTATGCTCTTTCAATGACATCCTTTTTAAAAGTATATACACTTTAATTGGCTTGTTCACGGAAAATTGCAATTAGAAAATAAAATATTTTGTCTAACAAATGTCTATGGCGCAAAATGAGTCGAAAGGTCTTGTGCATAGAGCTGTCATTACGACGGATCCGCAGAAAGCAGTTTCGGAGTTTTTTATATCCAAGCAAGAGGAACGTCAGTATATCGAGTAATGTATATTATTATAATTATAATAAATGTTATTGCAATTGTTGTAAAAAAGGTTATATTATTTTTAATTATCTTAGATGTATAATTAAATTTAATGTTATATTTAATATATTGAAAGATAATAAGTAACACACAAAGAGACTTGTAATATACATAAGGAATGTAAAAATAAATGTGTAAAATAAACGAGCCATCATAACATATAACACTCGATTAAAGTATTAAGCGAACAGTATAGTAGAATTTTGAATTTTAATGTTTTATTAGTGACCAAAAAATTAATATTTTTAATAAACGTTAACATAATTTCATAAATATTGTTATATATATTTGATTATTAAATTTCATAAATTTATTGATATTACAATTAGAACTTACGCTCTCTCGCTCTTTCTATCTCTCATGCCATTATCTAATCATAGAAAATATCCGGAATGGGACAAACCGAGAATTTGCCCGGCGACCGAAGTGATTCAAGTTCGTCGAGAACTAACTCGAGTCGAAGAAATATTAAAAGAGAAACAAGCGCAACGAAAGGTAAACCGTAAGCACATGGACGAACAATGGGAGGAGGCGAGAAAACAGGAACTGCTGTTGCGACAATCTTTTGTGAAGTTTAATACACTCGTAAGGGAAAACGTCGAGAAGCGCGAGCGAGCAGAGCAAAAGATCAAAGAGGAACGTGAACATCAAGAGAAATACGAACTGGAAGTACGAACTCTCGATAAATAAAAATAAATATTTTATAGGATATCTCTAAATCTCTGGACCGAAACTCGTCGACCTTAATTTTAATCGATTAATTTAAAAAAGAATAAAAGGAATTGTATATTGATTATAACTGATATCTTTTTTATTAGATTGAGGAATTAGAGCAGAAATTACGTCATATGAACGAAGTGCGCGATAATATGCAACGATATGTAAAAGAATATAAGAAATATCAAAATTATTTAGACAGAGTTGTGAACGAGACGGGCGAATTTCAATCGATTAGTGACATTTTTAATCGTTACGAAACTTTACTCGAGGCCAGACAAGCATTGTCTGATCATCAGGATAGAAATCTCCAGCTGTTAGAAGACAAAGGAACAGAAATAGTATGCACACGACTTATTATCTATCATCTGGATTTACACAATCATCTTGGCAATTTTACATTTTTGAATTATTAATTCAATTACCTTTGTCAAAAATTCTGCAATGTTTAACACACGCTTTAATTAAGTGCACGGCCGCATTTACTATAAGACGCATTAGGCGCAAGCTGGGGCTTCATTTTAAAATCTTACTCACAAATAACAATGTAAAAAACAGCCTAGTTATAGTTGCAAAATAAAATACTTTTAAATATTAAGTTCATAATATAAAAACTAGAGATCACTGAAAAATTTGTAAGCGGTAATTGTTTATTAAATTTCGCCTTTTTGCATCATGTAATGCATGTCGAATTTTATTTTCATTAAAAAAAATGCGTATGAATTTAATTAACTGAAATAGACTTATACTTGTTTTTTGAGGCCTCATAATGATGTTGCGCTTAAAGCCTCCAAAAGTATAAATGCGGCCCTGATTAAGTGTTAGTTTTTGTTATGCAAATGGTTGAAAGCGTTCTTGTACCTAAACTTTTAATTGAAATACTTTTTTGTCATACACAAGTGCTTGTTTTATTTATTACTTCTGTATGACTTATTGAGGGAGTCGAATCAAATTACGACAAGCTTATTATCTCTTATTGTTTTTGCATTTTCTGGTTTCTGAAATATCGTTTTCAATTGCGTTTGAATAAAAAGTAGATTAAATAGCCGATAAAATTAACTTTTTTTTCGCGCAGCATTACTTGGCAGAAGTTAAAACGCAAACATTGATGGGATTGAATAATAGATTAGCGCAATTGCAAACGAGATATGATCGGGCAAAGGCGCAGGCACTGAAATGGGAAACAATTATCTCGAAAATAAAGGAGACCACCGCCGCGAAGAACTTAGAGCTGACGCAAGTGAAAGCGTGTTGCTGGAACATTTATCAACAGATTTGTGAAAGGAAAGAGATTCCCGTCAAGGTGAGTGGTGAAGACGTCGAACAACAGCTGATTGAAATTAAGCGAACCATTGTCGAATTGAAGCGAATTATCAAAGTCGCCAGAAAGAGAGCTCGGGAAGAGAAAGAGTTGTTACAGCGCAAATAAAAAGATTGTCGCAATTTACTGCTATTCTGCGATGTGAATTTTGCATATAATGATAAAGATAATGAAAGCAAATAAATAAAACTTCTTTGTAATAAAAAATTATAAATTGTATCACTTTCGTTAAAAAATACAATTAAATTCTCTCAAAATACATAATAAATTCAAATGAAATAAGTTTCTTTATCATTTATCTATGCTATTACTGTTTATTGTTTTTCTCTCTAGCTACTGAGTTTGATCTGATCATTGGTTTGTAAGATAAATCGTAGATCTCATGAACATCATTGTGGCATTAAAGAGAGGTCAGACCGCAAATCCGCGAAGGAAACGCACTGTCGTTAATTCCCTTCATTGATAACGTTTTTGTATAATCTTCCTAGCCGCCGGTAAGTGACAGATGGATACGTTATGAAGCAGCTCCGAGTAATCGTCCTGGAGTCTTTGCTGCAACTTTTGCACGGCGTCGATATGTGTCAACGGTACGTCCAGGCCCTCTTTAACGATTTGCATCTGCTCTTGTTCCACGCAGCTGCACCCGAGCGAGATGTTAAAGTAATCGGAAGCTGGCATTGCTCGTATTCTCGACGTGCATTTAGCGCCAAATGTGTTTGTTTAATAAATCTATCTATATTTTAGTTACGATTCTGTTCACTGTTATCATATCATCTAGAAATGTCTGTTTTTACTTATCATCTTGAAAGGATTGAATTATTTTAAGTATAAAACGAGAACTAGATTGCCACGTTCAGTGCAAATGCGGATCTCGAGAATACTCATCAATAGTTCGAAAAGATTCGGGTCAAGAATGAAGGATTGTAGGAAAAGGAGCAATGGAACTCACAGGGCGCAAGGTTGGGTGGGCGCGATGCGCGTAAGAGCGGGTACTTTCAGCCTGGGCTTCTTCTCCTCGTCCACCCGCAATTGTGGAGCTTTGCTAGCCTTGTTCACCCAGTAAACCTTGTGGAACATCTCGGTGATTTGTTTCTCGATAATGCCCAAATAGAGCATGACGTTGCTCATGGTCACTTGAGTGTTGTCGCCCAACAATTCTAAAATCGGCGAATTGTCGCACCGTGTCGCCTTGAAGAGACTATCGATCCCCTGCAATAGTTTGTCCATCACGTCGTGGCACTGAAATAAAGTATAAATTTAAAAAATGTTTAAAAAATGCCCGCTGTGACTAATCATCGTTGTAACATTTGTGGATTCGGCGCGTTAAAAAGTTAAGACCAAGTTTAATGCCAAAAATAGCGAGATAATTTGTAAAAAGAGTAGTTTTTTATTTTGGTGGAGTAATAAAAATAAGAATTTCTATAGCACTAATATTATTCATATTAATTATTATCTATAAGTTATATTAAAGTATGAAATTAATATACTTTTCATAAAAACTGATTATAAGAAAATTTTCAAAATCAAAACATAAAAAGTGTGAATTAATCTATAAAAAGAAACTTTTACGTAACAAATTGTTTAGACGTCATCATTTTTTAATTAAATAAGCAACTAAACTCGATTAAGAAATATTATTTTCTTGTGTGATATATTTATCAAAGTAAGGTTTTATTCTATAAGCTAAACAATTGGCTTCCCATTCTGCAAAGGTTAAAGGTCTGTTACCTTGTTTAAGTAATATATCTAAGGTTTCTTTTAAGTACAAAAAACTTCACGTGTGAAGTATCGAATGACTCGTACCTGTGCGAGATCTTCTTCAGCAGTGTCTGCTACCGCGGTTTGTTCTTCCAATTGTTTGGTGATTTTCTCCAAGGTCTGGGCCTGCTGCTCGTCGCGATGCACGTTCAAAGCACGTGCTTTATCAATAGCAGCCGTCAACTGCTCCATCCTCGCCTGAAGACTCTCTAGTTCGTCGTTCAGCTCGTTCACGTAATTGAAGAGCGCGAAATTCTCCTCCTCTTGCTTGATAAAGTGGGCGGTGAGCTTGTCGATTTCTTGCTCGCCTGCTCAAAGACATTTATTTTACGATCGAATTAATTGAAGTCGGCATTTAACACCAATAGTAAAATATGAAAATTTAATAATATTAAATTTGTTATTCATATATTATGAATACAAAACAAAACAAGTAAAAGAATCTGTAGAAAACATCTAAAGATACCTCCACAAGAAGAATATATTTTTGAAAACCAGAATATCTAGTTATTTAAAAAAAAAAAGTTTTTATTATACGATACCAGAGAATTTCTTGATTGTCTGCAAGATCTGCGTTAAGGCTGCTATTTTGTTCTGCTTCTCTTCTCGCTTAGTTTGCCTTTCGGCCTCTTTCTTTGCATTTAGATCAGTCATTTCGCGGAACTGTCCTTTCACACCGAGGAACTCTTGCAGTTTCATCTCGTTATCCAACGTTCTCCTTAGCTCGCACATCTCTGACGTGTGGTTCTTCAAGTCCCTTATTCCTCTGCAAATAAAAGCACATTCGTCGGCTGATCAGAATTCGCCTTTTATCGACACAAAGTTATACAAGTTCACACCGTGACTGAATAAATCAAGAAGCCGTTAAGGAATTAAACGCAATCGGCGGAACTTGCCACGCGCCATTGGTTCCGTTTAACGGAATTCCGGAATTCCGGTTTGCTCTCGGAATTCCGAGTTTCTAATTCAATGCCGATGACTGCGATGTCATTCATTCTACAGACCGAACGCAAATTGATTTTGCGCGTGTTAGCGAGACAATCATTTCAATTACGAGGACAACGATCCGACGACGAGTGTTTTCACTTTCGCGATTCCGTTTTGCGATTGTCGCCGATTGCTGGATGTCGCATAAATTTTGGATACCTCACGCATGAATTCCGGCATGCGATGCCGGAATCCGCGATCGTATAAATCGCACAATTTTACGATTGCTATCTTCAATCCGGAAAATCTACCTTTCACGAAGCGCCTGGATTTTGTTGAGCTCTTCGTCGCGCTGATTAAACGTGATCGTCGCCTGCTCGATGAGGTCGTTGATGACCTGCTTGCCGGTGTTCAGCTGACCAATCAGCTTGTTCCACAGCAGTGTGAACTGCGACCGTTCCTTCAGCAGAGTTTCAATCTCGGTGCGCAGCTTGGTATTCTCCGCTATCACCAGGTTGAACCTCTTCGTGGCTACCTCCACTCGGTTCTCCAACATCTGTATCGTCTTGCTGTGCCGCACCGCTATCTCCCGCGACTGCGTGTCCGTGCACACTTTCATCTTCAGACTCGTAACTTCCTTCGAAAGCTGCAACAGGATTTTTTATGTTCTTCTTACGCTGTAATATGAGTCATAAATGAAAGTGATTTTTAATCCCCGTGGCAGTATATTTAATTTTTTTATAATCTATTACTATTTATGATTGTAATAATCGTTTAGTAACAATTTTCATTGTGCAATTAATTCTCTACTGCATTTCTCCCGGAGCTATAAATATTTGTAGGCTTGAATACCAGCAACCTTGCCGATCTGCTCGTCGAGCTCGGCTATCTGTTGCTTCTCGTGTTCTATTAATTCGATGTACTTGGCGCGCTTCGCTAGTAGACACCTCAGCTTTTTATCCATCTCGTCGTCTTTGCGCGTGAATGCTTTCGATCTCGCGGTTTTGATCGCCAGTACGAGCTCGGCCTTCTCGTATTCCAGACGATCGATCATGTTTTGCTGATTGTGTAGCTGTAATCTCGCGTCCTCCGCACATGCCGCCCGATCATTCTCCATGATCCTGTACTGCCTCTTCAGCCTCGAGAGCTCGGCCTCTGCCATGGTCTCCATCTCCAGCTCGTCCTGAGCCATTGTGCCTGGTCTACCCATCATTTTGAAGTCTGATCTTTGGCGATTCTGTTCGTTGATGATGCTAAAATGTTCAAATAATTATCATTGAACAATTTATATGAATTTTGCGTACTGTTCAAATTGTTCAGAAGGTTATCTTATGTACCTTATTTTTTTACGACAGATTCATAAGAGGTAGTTTTAAGGAGGAGCTGTCAGTTTTGCGGAAGACGTCGGCGTCTTCGTGATCGGTGTCGTCGATCACGGAGATCCATGCAGGGGCGAGCAACACTCCAGTTACAATCCTCGATGACATTAAACGCCGACATCTGAGAGAGACATCTGCCACCCCGCGTAACTGAGGCAGATGTACGGCGTGGAATAGTTGCTTCTGTTGATATTTCCGGTTGCCAAGCAATGGGCTCCAACGACGTAACGGTTGCAGAACGCTTTTAGGTTCCTGCGAAAATTAATTTCCACCAGAATGTTTCCTAAACGATTGAAACTTTTATATCATTCAATGGACATATATTTACTTGTAATATGTCACATGTAGAAAGTTTTTTTTATACAAAATATCTCAAATACCATCTTTCGGCAAATTCAAATTCGGAATTAAAATAGAAAACTACAAGTAAGTAGTAATTTCATATATTCGATTCCTTGGATGGTTTATCGTCTCTTTCTTGGTTATTTATTACATTGCTATGTAAATTAGTTTGAAGCTAGATAATGAGAATTTTTATGATTTGATCTTATTTTGTAAAATTTTGAACATCTGTCGCAATACGATTGGAAATACGCTTACAAATTGCTTTACCTAACCTATCGAACGCTCAAGTAAATAACCGTGCCTTTCGCATCATTTGTACATCAAAACACAAATACAGCTGGCATTTTCCCGCGATGATTAAAAAATTGAGCACTATTAAAAATAAGTAATCCACAAATGTGGATTATCGCATTCTAAGTCTTAAGTATTATCTATGCTTTTATATTGTTTCTGTCTCAAGTTATAAGCATTTTTAACTCATTCATAAGTGAAAAAAAACAATTAGCATATCTATCATCGATCCGTAGATTCGCTCTTCTCGTTGTTGAAAGCCTCTCAGGCGTGGAGCAAGCGTCGTGCCGAACGTGTTAAGTGAGACCCGCAGATATTCGGTGGGATCCAGTCAGGTGGTGGTTCGACCAGGTGGGTCAAGTGGTGGGGGTATAGCTTGAGGATGCAGACGGGGGAGACGTTAGTTCACCTCCGGAGGGGAAGGTCGTCAGGTCGATTGGTTCTGTCCACAGCGCGAGTAACGAACGCGCGGAACCTTTCAGGTTCCGACCAACGTTGGCCGTGCAGTGTCTCTTGTACGTAACTCCATTACTATTACAATAGTGTGTACATTAGCCGCGCAAAATTCCGCCATCGGAATCAGTCGCGAGTCGGTGCTGCGTTGTTCGGAGTTCAACAGCAATTTCGATAGTCGCTCGAGTGGTCGCTTCGATCGATACAGCAACGGCAATTTTTGCGAGTGTGCGGCATGAATGAAGATATAATTGTGATAAGATCGCAGTGATAATGCGATAAGTGCTGCAATGGTCATTGCAGTTCCAGTTTAACTAGAATTGAATCAGAAGATTGGATTAATCGGAGTCGTTGCACAATATTTTATCTTGCAAAAATAGTAAGTATTCGTATCTGTAGAAAAATCACATTCGTATCAGTAGAACAATCTACGCTTTTAATTTAATTTTATTCGACATAATATGATACGCTATCTCTCTGGTTCAAAAAATGAAAGTTCATTTAATTCGACGTTGTAGCACAGAATGAAGATTTAAGTTGAAATAACCTAACCAACTCGTTTCTTACATTTTACATTTACAATCTTACATTTTACATTTCTTTTCGAATTGAATTTTTTGAAATAAAGGCAAAATGCAGCATTATTATTGCAAATTCGCTCGTGTTTATTCGAACTGACACAAAGAGCGAGCAGGCGGGTGCTTTGTGCCGAACGAATTACTTTCAACTGTACGGTAACGTAGTGGGAGAAGGCGCGCTGGTAGCTCTCGTGGAGTATGCTGTACGATTCCGTAATATTTATTTTTCACTCACGGCTAGAGCATGACTCACTACCTGGCCGGCTGCGCCACGGCAAACAGGTAGATCCTCGCGAGTTGGTGTACGAAACTTTTGCGATCGCTCTTCCACATCCTTGTGATTGCGCGCGCGCGCGCGCGCGTTTTACAGTGAATTTGCAAGAGGTGGAATGTGTAGGCGTGCGTCTGTGTGAGTAGTGTTTATTTTTTTCAATTTTAGGGTAGCAGTTTTTATCGCGTCATAAATATTTATCCCATCAAGTAACCAAACAAGTTCACGCGGTTTTCAAATTTAATGTAAAAAATACGATAATGCTATGCAGATAGAGCTGTAAAATATTTATCAAAAAGCAAACGGAGCGCAAATTTGATCGAATGTAGAATTTATTGGACGAAATATTCATCGATCTAAACAAATTCTAAAGACATTTTTTTGTAAAATGAGTCAGACAAAGAAAGATGCACATCTGTTCGCTAATTGAAAGCCATTGAAGGGTGATCACGAGGAAAGGATATCATTACGTCAGATCGGGAACGTGCTCGCGTTATTTTGTAGTCGTCGATCGAATTAGCGATCAGCGCATGGGCGGTCAGGATTTATCCTCTTTATTGGATTTATCCGCGATGGTAAGGGTTGAGGGTACGTAGAGAACCGAGCACTAAGCTGACGTCCAAATCGATAAGCATGAATTGTCGCACGTGCCGTCCGTGACCATCGTCGGGTCTCTCGGAATCGCTTTATTGTCATTCAAGGATAACGCGACGCAGTTCGCTTTGCGGATTTTATTGCCTCACGGAAGCAATCTCGCATTTACGCGAATCAATTTACAAACGTCGATTTTCACGCGCGTGATTAAATCCACCTGCGCTTAACCCCTCACCTTTCTTCGTCTGCGAATTAAAACTCGACATCACAGATTTCGCCTAGCTCGCAGCGAAACTCGTTTTGAAATCGAAACTGAATGCACTATACGTGACGTTGACGTATACGATTTACGATTTATTTCCACATAAAACGTGATCACCGATTATTCGTAAAATAAACGCAAAACTATTATCGATGATTTGTTATTCAGATGTGTGAAGATAACATATTGCATGTTTAGCGAGTCGTTCGTAGGAATATCAAAGTTCCGCGCCTGAAATATTAATACCTGAAGTGTGTCAAAGTTGAGAATCGATAATGTAGACAGATATGCGAAAATCCCTACTTTTAAAAAAGGCATGTAAAGTCGATTACTCGCATATATCGAAATTTATTGTTGTCGCTTTTCAGCGACGCTGATTGGTTATCTCGATTAACGAAAAACAACGATGACGACTAAAAAAATTCCTTAATTTTTCTTGCAGCAGCAGCTAGACGCTCATTGCGAACAAATGAGAGACACATCGAGAAGATCAGTAACTTGGTCTCAATATAGAAGGCACATACTTTGTTATTCTGAAGCGAACATTGCAATCTAAGAATCATTGATCTCTTTCACGATTCTTTCTATGGCAAAGTTAAAGTGAACGCGGACGGTATCCATGCGGATAAATGGAGGGCTGCGAAGTATCTTTGCGTCGTAATTCATGCGGTTCATTCCCGACTCGACAGTGCGGCGCGCAAGAATCATCGATCTTCGGTGATCCTCTCCGCGGGATTAAATCCACGTGAACATAGCCGGATGTTTGTGGCGAATCAGTGAATAGAGCGCCGTTGTGTCGCAATTCAGCGAACTTTCCATTTTATTGGGCTTGCTTCAAAGAGGAACGATCGACGAACGGCGAGACAGTTTGCAAAAACCGCGTTCGTAATAACCGACACTTTACTCAACTCGGAAATGTGTGACGGCGAATTGCAGTGCGCGAGGCAGCGTGAGGCGTAAGAAAGGCGAGGTGATAGCGCTGGTGGATCGATAACGCGGCAAACTTCCGCGATCGATATCCTCGAGGAGAAGTGCATCGGTGCAACGGTACGTTGCACTCGCGTCGAACGAGTGAGCGCACTATGAGAGCGTCGTCGCCGCTGGCATCGTCCTCGTTGTTGTCATCGGTAAATGATGTCGCTAATAATGATGGAGCAATCAACCTCTATAAACACGTGTGTTTACGAATGTATCGAGTGCAATGTCAGAGCAGCGGATCATTTCCGGTAGCGGTCGAGCGTTTCTCGAGACAAGAAATCCGCAAAAAAGTCGACGATCTGCGATTTGCATGATTCCGTAGGCTGATAGGTGAGTGCGTTATGCGTTATTCATGTAACTTTGATCGCGTGCTTCTTGCTATTTTGCAAGACTTCAAGGCCCGGCGGCTTTTGGGTCGCGCGGTCCTCGGGCAAAATAGGTTGTAAAGTTTTTCTGCCGATGTTTCTCAAGGTTTTTTTTTTCGTTGATAATAGAATCGATTCTGAGGAAAGGGAAATGATAAAAACAAATGCATATAATGTATTTATCTCATTATAATTATTAAGTAATCATTACATTTATTTAAGGTGAATAATTTCCAATAAATAAATTAAGGTTAGAAAAAAAATTAAAACGCATAGGTGCTATTTTATATAAATATTTGCTTACTGATTTATATTTCTTCATTTGATTAAAGAATATGGCAATTCAAATTTGTTTTTCTACTAATCAATAAACAAACACAACTGATAATTTATATAAATTTCTAAAATAGAATTCCTGAAATAAGAGGAAGATTGCAATTTCTGTAGGTGGGAAAATACTTATTAGTAATGTAGATAAAAGATTTATTTACGATCGGATAAAGCCCTTTTCAGTGATTTGCATGAGCATTCGATCGCCACGCAAAGATATTTTATTGTTTTGCATACAGCAGACACGATGTGTGTATTTTATCTTTATGCTTTCTTATCATTAGCGTGATAACCTGCGAATACGTGCTCGTTTGGAGAATTGTTTCTTCGTCGTATATAATTTTCCAGTTACATTTCAAATTTTATAAAGAGAAAACATACAAAATTTGCAACAACAGATTGGAAGCAGAAAATAATATTAAAAAATTCCAATATAATATAATATTTTATTTATATAATACATTTTTTATTATTAAAAAATATATATTTATTAAAAATGACAATAAGAAATATAAAGTTAAGCTCAATTCTCTCTCTCCAACTTCATCAGATTCAATTTATTTAACTTTACATGCGTGTATCTACCGCCGTCTTTTCGACACTTCGTATGCCAAACGCAATAAGAATAAAAATCTGGAATTAATTGATTTCAGCTAATCAATGGCGCCCGATAATTCGACGCTACCCACGCACGATCGTTTGACCGCGAGTGAGAGCCGATCGTGACGACATCACTAGCGTTATTATGCCGTGTCCGTGTCGAATGCGTCTGACGTGTGTTGGAGTGTTCACCTGACGCCAAGCTTCATATCGATCGAATATCGCGAGTTTGATCTGCGAATCGGTGAAGAAGTAACATTCGCCGTGTTGTCGCGAGAGGAACAACTGTACTCCGCGATGCTGCCGAAGAAAGATAGTCAAACGGAGCCATACGCTCTGGAGGACATGATATCGGATCTCCAGACGAGGCGTCACTCGCTGGATCACGAGGACGTTGTGCAGGACCCTGCCGAGCTGCTGAAGCAACGTGAGAGGGACCTCGTTCTTGCCGCTGAACTCGGCAAAGCTCTGCTCGAGAGGAATCAGGAGCTAACAAAGCAAGCCGAGACTTTAGCCGAAGAGTATTCTACTAAATTAGAGGTGAGTACAGATTTCATTTAACAGTTTACGCACTTTACGCATCAGCTCGTAACCGATTTACGAAAATAATAGTTCACGCTTAAAATTGATGCAGAGGTAAAACTATATCTATTTTTCAATTTCTCGAACACAAATAAATACGAAATAAAATTATTTGTTCGTATTTAAAATCCACACGTTTGCAAAAGCAGGACGCAAAAGAAAATAGATGGGAATAATTTAGCATTTTTGTTTGAGTAATGAAATATATGAGTAATTTATTATCCCCGCGCTCTGGCAATGAGATAACGTTTACGTAATTCTCTTTGCTCAACGTTTATATAATTAGACGAAAAATAATTAGACGCGGACTTTGTGATTTAATAAGGTAAATTTTACTTTCATCACTTGCAACATGCTTGCGATATTATTCTTTAAAAAAATGATTGTAGGAAATAGTCTTAATGAAAAACTTAGCCAAGCCTGCTTTGTTTCATATGCACACAATGTGATAGACACGCTATATCCACGATTACACGTATGCAGCAGCGCTGTAACTACGCGTTTGCAATTGGCGCTCCACTTTCACAAACGTTAATCCTCTTTTCTTCGATTTTATATTTTATTACATTGCTGCTGGTTTTATTACGAAATAAACGAAGGTGAAATGAGTCACTAACAAAATAGATAAACATCACCGGTTTGAGAGCGTCTGTGTCCGCAGTGATTAAGAGCGACGCGAGCCGTTTAGATGAGCGCGCTTATTCCAGCACCGTGTTTTATCTGATTCGATAAGTATACAAAGATAACATCTTGGGATAAGATATATTTTTCAATATTATTGATCATTTAAAAATATCGCCCATTTTATCTACGCAGAATTCTATCGCGAGAAACTTTTAATAATGAAAAATGTCGCATGTGTCATCATATTAAATGAAATACATTTTGCTATTAATCGATCATTGAAAGCATCAACCGCGTCATTAATAGCAATGAAACACCAGCTGTACCGCTGTCAGTTATGTGCTATCTGCGAACAACAGTGTTGACGCGTTAAATGAAGATCGAAACGAAAATTCTTGCACGTTTTTTTTTTTTTTTTTAACACTAGTGTAAGCGCAAGTAGAAAAATACGATGGACAATTATTGTAGTCGTAAGTTCTAATGCCATTGGCCGGAAATTTTCACCTTCGTGTCTAACGGGCACAGTCGCTTTCCAACATTATGCCGGCTTGCTACGGAAAATTTGCTCCGGCGATGCATACGAACACGCAGCGCTCGCGATTACATAAGTCGATAACACGGAACCGGAAAGCTTGAAAATGTAATCTGCGCTTTCAGCTGTCATTTTCATTCGCCAAAGGAAAAAGCGCGTAAGATTCATAGGAAACGTAATATGAAAATTTAGCTGTAACGAAAAAGAAAGCTACGATGAAAAAAAAATCGTACATTATTCGCTTGTTAAAAAAAAATATTTTTAAATGCTAATATAATTTCTCAATGAATGAATTAATTTCTTAATTAATTTATAAATGTTTCAAAATTTTGTGTGTTACACGCATCAATATCTTGTGGTCTAGATCTTATTAAAAGTTAATTGCTCGAAAAAAAGGATCCTTTTTTTTATATAATACTTTTTTCTACTTTCTTCCGCGTACTAGTCTTCACTGAAATCTCAATTTCTCTCAATTTTATAATTTGGTCATATTTTATTTCGTATATAGTTTCCTTAATGATTTCGTTTCCTTTTCTCCTTTGCGCCTTTTCAAGAGACACGACAGCGTTCGTGAGCCCTCGAGACGGCCAAGCGAAACGGCTAGGATTACTCGCGTCCGCTTCGAATGCCAGGCTGTTCATTTAATACTAAGTATTGGTATTGTACGTTTTCCTGTCGCTGCAATTCTCTCCTTTGCAAAGAATTTGAAAGAAAGAAAAAAAATACAATGAAAGTCACTGATAGAAATGTACATTTTTCTCCGGGTTTCGCCGGAATTGGGCCACGATGTACGAGTCTGAATTTCAAATGTGCTTTTTTTCTTCACGACGATGCGATGCATCAAAATTGCGATTCGTAGGCACTTGTCTGCCAGGCAATAAACCGTATTTCGCTAATTTTCGACGAACAGGAGAGCACGCGATGTGCTTCGTTGAATCCCTGCGAGCTCGAAAGAAATCTCAAATCTGCGCATTTATTTCCATATTCGCGTCAAGCATTGTTATTCTTTCTATTATCATACTTTTCTCATAAGTTTCTACAGAATTAGTGGCAGGTTACAGCAACCGGTTATTGCCAACGTTGATCTTTCCACTTTGTTTGTATTACAAGTTTGAAACTCGACCAGGACAACGAATCGCCAAGCCAGCAGTATTTAATTCAAACTGTTGATGCAATTGGATCTTAAGATAATAATAATAGCGTTTGCGGTCGAGCTTCGCTGTTGCTCGCGACCGCTATATGCGCCAACTCTCGGATTTCGTACATGGACAACGCGATCCCTGCCGACGACCACGGAAAGCCACGAAAGCGTGGAAACAAGCCACTTAGGCAAGAACGAAGAACGGCCTCAGGCTTCAAGAGACAATGCCCGGCACTACGCTCTGCCTGCGTCTGCCTACCCACGTTCCCCTATCTTTCCGCGTTCTGCTTGTCGCCTTATTTTTGACCTCTGTTGAAGAAGGGCCACGCCTACGCGTATCCTTTGGATCTGAGCAATTATTCATTAGCCACAGCAAAGCGCGTTACAATGCCGTATGTACAGCGCGGCACGTGGCAACAATAACAAAATAATAAGAAACATAAGCAAAAGTACATTACTTTGACTTCAATAACTGAATAATAAAATGTAAAGACAGAAAATTGATAAACAACACAGTTGTCAGGAAAGTAAAACAGAATCAAATCACAGTTCGTAATAGCGTCGCCAGCATGCATCTGTGCATCCAAGAATGTAGTTACTTTCTTCCAAATAACAGTACACGACTTCCGGCTTATTTCCGGAATTAATTCTGTCTTCTTGCAAGTACATTTCGCGCGTTTTCACGCATGTTTACTATCAAATAAATGGAAGTTAAAAAAAAAACTTTGAATTTCTAACAATTGCGAGCTTTTTTAAATTAGCGATAATAAATTTAAATTTCGCGTCTATTGTCCATTGTAATTTTTTATTTTCTGAACAATCGTTTTGTTGTTCTTTCAAACAATACTTACAATTATTTAATTGCCGCTCGATAATGCTGAGTGATGCCTGCGTCATGAATTTATTATGCGGGTACACTTGCTTGACGTCACGTTGTTATCTGTGACGCCTGCATATATGTACAAATGTGTTTACACGATCGCCATTTGAATGCTCGCGTGCTCGTTGCGTATGTAAAATATTAAGCGTGAAGGCGATAGCACGTTCCAGACAGAGCGTTAGAGGCGGGACAACCCGACGTTTCCGGTTTCATCTTTAATTAAGTTTGCCACGCTCACATGTGGAATAATTGCGGTCCCTTATACAACCGGATCGGTCGAAAGCGTCGCGAATCGTCAACGAAACGATCGTTTCCTCGAACTCTTAGATATTCTGACTCATCACGCGCTATCAGTTATGTCGAACGGTAATTTATGAGCACGTATAATTAATAAGTTCTTCACGAAATGCGGAAATATCGAGTAGCATGCAACGGTGACGTGCTTTTCAAATCATTGATAAACATAAAAGATTCCAAATTTAACATGCTTTCAGTTTTATACCTGCACGGAAAAAAAGTAGTGTCAAATCAAGCTTATATACTCAAATTAACGCGTTCATTGTTTCGTATATACGCAACAATTTATAATCTTCCGAAAATTTAATAATCTTAAATTTTAACAATACTATAGTCTTATTTCCATTTTATAATAATCACTTGAAGAATACAATATTTAATTTTACTCTAAGAAAATTATAATCTTTTATTTGAAAAATATGTTATTTTCTATCCAACATTTTTTCTTTTCCATTCAAGAAAATTATTCTTAAATAATAAGAATATTTTTTTCTTGGTTGAACTATATAAAATGACTTTATTCAAGCCAGTTTTCTTCGTTTAAAGCAATATAATCTCATTTCAAGATTTTCATGTTAAAAATAAAGATATTTTAAAAATAAGAATATCTTTTTTTTCCGTGTGCGGTTAAAACTTAATAACACTTGATATATATTATACAATAAAAATTAATATGCACAAGAATTTTTTATTTTAAAGCGCATTAAAATTTTGACATGTTAAATCGTAATTACTGCTAATTGTTCTTATTTATCCGGCAAAAATTGAATTAGAAGATTAATAATCTTCTGTTAAATTTTCACTGAAGATTTTGTTCAATTCATATCCCTTTAAATGGAGATTTCGTGTATTACGCCGCTTTCTTACCCACTAATTTATGATCGCATTAATAACACGCTGACAGCCTGCGGATCGTACGCGGTCATCGCGTCTAACGTCTAACGAGAAAACACCAAGACGCTCATGCTTGGAGCGGTCGTTCAAAAAAGGAACAGAAGCACGCGCTTTCAACAAGTTCCACTTTCATTCCGACGTGCACTTACGCGCGTGCTTTTGCTAAATATAATAGCGAAAGAAGAAATGGGCCGCGAGTCGTAACGAAACACCGAACCAAATCTGGCCGCTGGATGATACCCGCTGGTTGTATAATTGATTGTTTGAAAGCGAACTGCTCGGCTTAGCACGGCTCTAATGAATTAATGTTAACAATAAAAAAACGGATCCTTCACATGCAACGCGTTGATGCTGAGCCTCTTTGGCGAGAAAGCCGCTGAGATTCCACGCTTCGCACCTTCCAGCATCGTCGGTTCTGGGAATCTCAACTCGCGATAAAAATTAAGATCACCCATTAACCTCGAGATGCGCGTGCTAATTAAGCGTGAGATGCGTGAGACTATTACGGTCGATGTATCGCACTTGAATTTGGGAGAGAAGAGAAAGATTAGTATTGTGATGTTAGCAGAATTCAACAGTTTTAGAGTGTAAGCGAATATTTACAGACAATGGATTTGTTGCAGCGTGATATTTCTTAAATGCTCCACGGCAATATTTTTGTTTCTTAAAATTACTTGTACAATTTTCCTCGACAGAATTCGAAAAAGAATTTTATTCGCAATTTTATGTGCCGTATAATATAGAAAAGATTTAAAAAATTAGAATACATATATACAAAATATAATTAATGATACATATTTGATATATGCTGTGTATTCTAATTCTTCAAATGTTTTCTATGATACGTATAAACTTATAAACACATATTTTCATCTCAAAATCTGTTGTAAATTATAAATGATTTACAGCGGGTTTAATAAATAGAAAAAATGTTTCTTTAATTGGGTTTCTAAAATTTTATTTATTTTTGAGAGTCGCGTTTGTAACGCAAAGTAACGCAATGAGTTTACATAAATTTTACGTAAATCTGGAGTAAAACATTACGATAACCTGCGAATCGTAAATGAAATTATTGGTAATGTAACATATATAATATTATATAATATCGTACGGATGAGATAATTCTCTGTGATCCATCGTTTTTAATGGATAAAGACAAAATTTGTTATGCAACGAAAGAACACACAATAGTTCCGGCAATGGTTTCAAGAGAAACGGAATGTGATGTAAATAAGTCACGTTTGCCCCATTCTACTTACATTCGCGACCGCGGGGCTTGCTGAAGTATGCTGTAATAAGTCAAACGTCAGCGTCGCGAAGAAAAACGCTCGTGAGGATCGCGATTAGCCGATTATGGGCCTTCCCTCTAAAATATTTGACGCAACGCCCCGAGGGAGGCGTAACTTTTCCTTCGCGTCTTTCCGCCGCGAGGAAAAGTCTCTTTTTCTGTAATCCCACTCATGGTCGGATTAGCGCTCTCGAGTCGTTACCCGGGCACGGATATTTCCGTTCAGGCCTTTCGTGTCTCGCACGAGTGCCTACGAAAAGGAAATTCGTTCGGTCACGAAGTTTGAGAATTTCTCTTTGTGCGTCCGGAAATGATATCCTTCCCTTCTGTTCTTTTTCCTCGCGGCGCACGGAAATCGACCGTATGTGAGTGATATGATATTGTAGCATCGCCATCCCAAACGAAATGAAAGTTCTTTATTGTTGCAAATCAGAAGTAGCTATTAGCTGCAATTTTTTCAATTTTCGAAGTCTTACAATTGGCGTCTTCGAAACAAGCCACCAGATGCACACAAGCGTGCGACGCTGTGTTTAAAAGACGATCATGGTTTAAATAAAAACACATTTAATTTTTTTTTCTATTAAATAATTTTTATTTTATAACTATGATCACTCCTCAGAAACAGAATGTTGCCAGTTTTTGCATCTAGCGGCTCGTTGCTGAGCCGTCAGTAATAAAAAAAAAAGACAATAAACGTCTTCTTAAAAAATCAGTAGAAAATTGCAACCACATTTAAAGAATCAACGTATTCCAACGAAATAATTTTAGATCCGTGACATTGTTTTACAAAATATTAGTTTGACATTTAAGACACAGATCTTAAAGAAATGATTTCTTCATCAACATATCGTATGCAAAATTTCATCGGATGAGAATGTTTTGAGGTCCGTTGATTTTTTTTTTGAGAAACAATGAAATTCTCAGCTCTTACAAATCAACCCTGAAAAAAGAATCTGCTCTAAAACCGTTACCATTAAAGTTTTGTGGATTGTTTACGAAGCACCCTGACCTAGTTCGATCTTCAGGCCGGGTTTCAGGCCGTAAAGCAAACATCGCGGTCTGTATTACTGCGCGATAATAGTCACGCAGCCACGCAGGGCTAATTGCAGAAATGCGCAAGAAGAGGTCAGCGTTGGAAGGCGACGAACGGGACTGGCGCGATGGGGGCCGGAAGTCCACGGAAAAAGTAGACCGTTAGGTCGGAACCCTTGGAAGAACGTTCTACCCTCTTTACTCTTTCCCGGCGCTCTTATTTCGTCTCTCGACCGCACAATAGTCGCGTTTACAAAGTCGTCAGCTGTGTTGCAATTGTTTCGTACGGTTGCTCGTCGAGGCCGCTTTTTCCACGTGTTATTTGCGACAACACAATAGGGAAAATTTATTATACTTATCTTGCTTTACTTCTTTTTTTTTTTAAGTAGGCTTTAGAAAGGCGGAATAAATTGGGTCGCGTCGGTATTAATATTAATAATAATGAAGTTGAATAGATTATTTCTCGCCTTTGTAACATTTAAGTGTATGATTTTTTATTAAAGAAAAAAAATTTTACAGAAAAAAGAACTACGAAAATAATTAAAGTTAATCTCGAATTTGATGGAAATGCTATCGCGTTTAACGGAAATGCAATTGAAATTACGGTCCGTTGCGAAGCCACGACGCGATGCGTCTAAAGGGGTTAATGAGAGATTCTCGTAATAAAGGAACTTCAGTCGCCGTAAACAGTAATTTTTTCCGGTTTCACCGAGAGTGTCGCGTCCGACGGTGTTTTAGCTGCACACACGCTGCGCGACGCATTGAGGTTTCGCAATTGTTTCCAAATGACGGTGGCTACTCGTGCGTTTAGACACCCTCCGGGGAAAGAAG
This sequence comes from Linepithema humile, assembly GCF_040581485.1. Classification (NCBI taxonomy): domain Eukaryota; kingdom Metazoa; phylum Arthropoda; class Insecta; order Hymenoptera; family Formicidae; genus Linepithema; species Linepithema humile. The sequence goes on along the minus strand of NC_090128.1, from coordinate 28,682,867 downwards.
ATTGTTTTGAATGCTAGTAATTACCGTTCTTAGAAAGTTGAAATTCCGAGACGGGGATATTGCTTCTCGGTTAGATGTGAAGATAATCTGCAATTTCCCGTTTCCCTTTCTGCGATTGTAAATAAAACGCCGGCGCGATTGACTCGGTTGAAGTTATTCGAATAGCGCCGGTTTTCATGCAAATCACTATCGATTCAGGATAGGTGCATAATATGCGGTCACACGCCCAAGTCTGTAATCAAAAGGTTAACACTTGGGTACCGTTAATCTGCGGATTAGAGCGATTGTTACGCCTCCATCAGAGTCGTTTTTCCTCACTCGATACAAAAGCGCCGTAACGCTGCAAGAGCGCTGGCGCACTTTATTTCGTACCGTTAAACGCGATCGGAATCCGAGGCGATTGTTATCGGCTCCTTCGTGTATCGGCGCGAAACACGAGAAGGGCGGGGTGACGTGCGCGGTTAAACGCACTGGAAGGGGTTGACTTCGTGATTCACGAGATACTTCAACCACACTTTGTCGTGCAAAGAATGAATGAAAAAAAAGCCAATTAGAAATCCACGGCTGTTATAATCAGGAACTGCGGGCGATCCTCTCATTGTTCTCGCGGATTTAATTGCATCTCGTGCGCGGAATCGCAATGTGTCTCCGCCGGAGTAACGGAGCTCCCACTCACATGCACGTGCTCCCACAACACCGAGTGCATTATCTTTCAATTATAAATACTAAAGGAGCGACTGGGAAATGTAGCAATTGTTTTAATGATGAAACAATTATATGATTATAAAATTACCTAATATATACGGAATATATTGAAAACTCCCAAGGAAGTGCATTAAACAAATGAAAAATAATATCTCCACTTTAAAATCTAGCTTTTACTTTTTAATTTATTTCAACTAGTTGTAAGAACTCGTCGCGTGGTCCTTTTTGTGTAAAAAGTCGTGTGAGGTGTCTTTAGCTTATTACAGATTTCATTTTGTTGACGTTTAATACAAATGTAGATTATTCTATTATACTCTGAAAGAAACGGAAATAAAGAATACACTTAGAAAACGGAAGAGGTACATAAAACGGTTTATTATTACTGCACTGAGAAAAATGTTCCTTTTAATTTAACAAACTGTCTGTTCGATTTTCGACGAAACAAACAGTTTCTGGTTAAATCTACCAGAATTCCTATTAATGCAACAAGATTCTGATAGATTCTCATAGATAGAACCAGAATCTGGTTGAATCTACCAGAATTCCTATTAATGCAACAAGATTCTGATAGATTCTCATAGATAGAACCAGAATCTGGTTGAATCTACCAGAATTCCTATTAATGCAACAAGATTCTGATAGATTCTCATAGATAGAACCAGAATCTGGTAGATTCAATAATCTGTTTGATTGCGAGCTAACCAAATCAGATTCTGGTTGAATCTACCAGAATCTTGTTGCATTAATAGGAATTCTGGTGGATTCAACCAGAATCTGTCTGTTTCGTCAAAAATAAAACAGAACATTTTTCTGAGATTTAGAAAACTGAGTACATGACCATTTTTTAAAAAGAACTAAAGGAATCTTAATAGGAATATTATTTAATACTTAATTATATTGCAATACAGAGCGGTTGAAATATTAAATTACCGTTAATTTGAAAAAATACATGGAAAAATACAATGTTCATTAAACAAATCAGTATATATTTAAACAAGCCTTTCTGTCAAGTAAAACTTTGCATATACTAATGAGGTGATAAAAAAATGAAAATAATATTACAGTAAAAGAGAGAACCATTTATTTAAGAAAATTTGTGTCTCAAATGTTACAGACGAATATTTTGTAAAGCCAAATGTGACAAAGAATTATTGAGGTGCATTGATGTTTTTTGATAAACAATGTCCTTTTTTCCAGAAAGTTAGCATCTGGTTTATATAACCATCGAGTATCACGTGATATATGATATATAAGTCTTATTTGCCAACCGCAACGTGCGGTTTACCGCTTAAGATAGGGCGGCTTAATATTTTCGTCTACGATTGAAACAAATAGCGGAAGAAGTTAGGAAATTTTCTTCATTTTATCTCCTTCACGTATCTGCTGCTCGACTAACCTGATTTTGTCGCAGTCTCCCGCTTTTAAATAGTGTTACTTGCGACCAGACGCAATGAGAATTCGCGCGCGCGGAAAGTAAGCCGCGCGATGAGAAAAATGCATATGTGTTCCTCAACAATGCATGGTTCGTAAATTATACGGCGTGCATCGTCTGTAACATTCTATTATTCCGGCTGCATACTTCGTTAACATAGAATGTAGTTTAAATATTATTCCTAATCCGATTTCGCGGCGAATTTATTCGCGCCGTTGTCGAATAATGCGAGCAATTGAATATTCAATTTACATCGAATCTCTTTTTTCAGATGATATGCAATGTCATATTATCAAAGCGTCGGCTATCGTTTCGATAAATAAATATTGCCTCGTAAATACTAAAATCAGACACCGCGGAACCGTGTTATTTTATTGCCGGCATTGCATTTGCGATTGTCGATCTCAGCAGTAACAACCGCTATTAACCTATTTAACTAAACTGGGTTGTTCTTGACCAAGAATTTCATATTTTACTACCGCCATAAAATGATTCGCTGTCATTTGTTCTGCTAGCCAATTCGGTGAAAGGATTATAAAAATAAGGACGCAATCTGAAAACGCTCGAAAAGGATGCGTTTACTTCAAAATTATTTTGCAATTTTGCATGCTTCTTTGTGACATATTTTTCTTCACGGTGAAAATTATTTAATTTTTTATTTGTAATTAATATTTTTCACAACAAATGTTTTCACATTTCTAATTGTATATTATTCTTATCTCTTATTTTAAAAAAATTTTCCGCTATTGAACATATGTTTGTGATTTGTATGAATCGACTTGATAAGATAAAACTTATCATTGAATATACAAAGTTTCTGACGATTTTAAAAGCGATGCAGCCTTGAAAGGCTTACGAAAGTGTAAGCAGTGTGAATTTTGTTGGTCAACTCGGCGATTTCATTGTCGATGAGTCACACACGTAGTTTGTAAACTTGTGATAATAAACACACACTTACTTATAGAAGGATCTGTTAAATTAATTAATACTATATATATATATCCGTAGCGCTTGCGTAATTCAGTCGTAATATCTTTACGTAGATAATAATTATCTGTCGCATTTATACAATTAATTAATGTATACTTGCGTAGTTATGTACTTAATGTCGCAATTGTTATATTTTTAGCTCTTTTTACTAGAATTATTTATTACGCGCGTTAATTGGCTAATATTTAATAGATCCTGCGTGTAATAAATGAATGTTTTTTATCTCACTTTTCAATGTACATAATCTAATAGAAATATTCATTATTGCATTTTTTTTTAATTCATTAATTACTATCTAAATTGATAGTGTCGGTTATTTATAGACCACTAATGTAGAGACATTCTATTAGATTCTGCATTTGCAGTCGATCGCATCGCTAACTGTATCTAACTGCATTCTCTTGCTGCAGCTGTATTGCAGTTACGCTATGATCTAGAAATGGAGAGGGAATCATTAACCAGAGTTTGTTAACTGGACTGGACTGTTGTTGAGAACCCTCATAATGAACGTATCGCCAATTACGTAATTATCGAAAATTGCCGAGTCGTAAGATGGAGCTAAATAATCGCTGCTATAGCTTTCGTTATTCTTTCTTTCTTCGTTCTTACATCAGTGTTACGCCGGTAGAACATTTCTGAATGTACTATGTCTGATTCTCTCTCTCTCTCTCTCTCTCTCTCTCTCTCTCTTTCAATTATTCTAATTATCGCGTATCATCAAGCTGCACGTTAATTGCGGTTAGCGCAAATAAAAATTCAGAGGTAAACCAGCTTCACGATTCGCTGCAACGAGATGATTGCAGCTCGCTATTTCCGTCACCGTGGCTTTTTATCAGCCGAATACAGTGTATTTGTTATTAATGAGAGTGTCGTAAGAATCGCTACTTAATCTATAGCAACTTTTCGTTCACTTGTTGGAAAAATTGCACAATATCCGACTTGTGCGAGACTATTACGGTTCGCCAAACACTGGATAATATTCCGCAAATGTTTCCAGTAGAACTATTTTGAACCGAACGGGATTTTCAACAAATCGGAATTAAATTCATACTGATGTAAATTATTCTGTACGTGTGCATGGCACCGTGTGGAATATTTAATCTCGCAAAATAACTGGAAATTAATATTATTCTATTTCGAGGAAATAAGTTGACAACACATTTATCATATACATATCTTTTATTTTATAAAGAAAACGGTACATGCACTAAATTTATTAAAGTATTACTTAACAAAGAAAATAATAAACAATTCTTAATCTGTTTGTCACTAAAAAATAAAGGATAAATAGTGGATATCTGAATAATTGCAATTGAAATTTATATACACATTAATTTTGTTACTATGAAATGTGGCGCTAAAAATTATATTGCACATTTCGAAAGATTATATAAGCACTTCAAGGCCCAATAAAACATTAATTTTCTTTTTCGCAAGATGCTGAAAGAAAAAAATAATATTACACTTGAAAATATTTTAAGCCGACGATAATGAAGTAAAAGTATTAATTATTATTTTTTGATAATAATACCTTTTATTTGAATGAATCATGAGCTGATTCATATTTTGCGGGCTTCATTCAAAACAAAATGGGACGCTTAATTAGATAATTAGGCTAGTAATCTAGCGCGAGTAGGAATCCTCGTGTGCGCGCCTCATTGTCCGCCGCATTCCTCGTGAATAATTATGGGCCTTTCAGCTCTTTCTCGCGATCAAAGCCATGAATAATAAATTCTCTCAGTAATAGCCGCTTCCTCGTACAAAGAGTGCAACCGACAGAAGTTTTCTCCCACGCGCGCGATAATGGGATCGATTAGCTAGGCGCACCGATCCAACTAGCTCGCTCCTTCGGAATCGCGTTTCGTTGCGGCCGATAAACGCGCCGCGCGGGAAATTACGCAAGGTTTAACTCTGCGCAATTGTCGTGGGTTTCTTCACTCTCATTCGCGGATTCATCCACCCCCAGTCGCCACTTTACTATATGCTTTAATGCACACTTGACACATATTCCGTTGCTGTTGATCGATGATCTCATTTGAATTGGAGAAAACTGCGACGAAACCAAAATTGGCAAAGTGCCTTGGAGGTGATTTCTAGTGTTATAAAACATTACAAATGATTTATAGTTGTAAAAGAGAAATTTTACTTATTTATTTTATTTTTCAAAATAAATATAATAATAATAAAAAGTGAACGTTTTGCTAAAAAGAGATTTGCGTTAAAGAATTTATTATTATTATATCGTTATTATTTTATCCTTTTTTTTAATTTGTAATTCATGATACGTTAATACATTCCATTTTTTTGTTCTGAGATGAAATAATTCCAATTTTCTACTCTTATACAGAATTTTCTCGTGACGCGAGTTGTTCACATTTGAAAGTTTTTTTACGGTGAGAGGCAATCTATTCTATTGTTCTTTTTACTAAATATGTTCCGTTCTACGACGTAACGAATGGACCCCGTTGCGCTACTTCACGATCACCGCCGGACTCGTCACAGGCCATTGCCTCGCGATTACAGGCCTCCCTTCGCCTTCCTTGCTGCTCCGTCCGATTGCGCGCGCTCGGCATTATCGTTTTCTTCGAGGGAAAGTGAACGAGGTGCGACGCAATAATTCTTGTGCGTCCAACCGACCAATTGCAACGCTACAAAGGCGTAATAGTAATTAATTCGCGATTAATAGCGAAATTTCTTTTCTTTCACAATTGTAATGATTATTGATTGGAATAATAAATCGACTCTTTGAAAAAAAATTTAGTTGTGCATATAAAATGTATTAATTGCTAGCAATTTGATTAATTTGATCGTTGGATTTTTAAGTAGAAATTGTAATAAATTTAGATACAAATAATTATAAATAAATAAAGCATCGATTGGCTTTATTTGACGTTAGTAGAACGTATTTCATTAGTGCTTAACTTTATTTATGCTAGTCTCAAGGATATTGGTTTGATCTTTTCCCTTTCAAAGACAGCGATTTAATGACGTAGAGAATGACGGGGATGTCTATCAAGTTGGACGTTGGCAAACATTTGCGCCATGGAGGTCTCACTTCTACCGTGTAATTAGATTGGTCGCGACTCGAACATTGGCGCATTTTGCAACAAAATATTCTCGGTTTCGCTTTAATCGCGTGACTACGACGGCAAATAAGAGAATTTCAGAATATTTAGAGACGGCAAACTTCGATAGAAATTGCTTGCATTTTTAATTCGTTTGCTTCATTCTGAAACATTTAGATTTTACAATTTTTACAATTTCTTTTTGAGATGGAAAAGTCATTAAAAGAATACATATATAAATGTGTGAAAATTATCACATTGCTGCGCACTAAAAGTTGTAAGTTTGAAAAAAATACAAATATATGCTACACATAATTTATGGAAAATTTAATACAAATAAGAAGCCGGAAAATTTGTGCTCTTTCCAAGCGTTTAACGGTAAATTAAAATGTCTCTTTTTTTTTAAATTGAAGTTTAACATCGTAGAATCTGCTACCTAGATTCTACTTATGGCGCGTGGGCACGAAAGGCACGAAGCTTCGTCGTGACAGGACATACTAAATCGAAAACATTAATGTGTTCGTGCCAGTCGCGAGTTTCACGACTCCTCCAGTGATCTGTAGACGATTAACGGCAAGCGTTGTAATTCATCTTTTTTTTTTCATTTCTCAAAATGTCGTCATCTCTATCGTCGATGCTGACGCCAATGTTCGGTGTGTCGCAAGAGCAGGATGAGCGGAGGATCGAAAATTAGACAGCAGTCGTGAGTCACGACTCTAGGATCATCGATAGCAAGACGCAATCGTCTGCAATTGCTTGCGAATGCGCGCGTTCGCGTGCAGCTTATTGTATTCTATAAATTATAGATGCTACCGATCCCGCCGACCGCTGGCACCGCGTCGACGGTCACGGAACTGTGACGCATTGCGCGTATCGCGCTGGCAACAAATACACGGATAGCGTACGTTCGATAGCGTTAGCAAATCGCGATCGTATGTTCAGGCTTAAGCAGACAAGGACACGGATTGTGAACCCGTTGTCTATATTTAAGCCCTTGCAATCCGTCAGAAGTTTCGTGCTAACTTTTGCGCTCTATATCAGTGCTCTAAAATTCTAATTGAGTAGCGGGATCTACAGCACGGTCTAAATAAAGTCTTCCAAACATGTTCCACGGCCACTTCGCGGCTTAACAAGTTTCCTCGCACAAATCACGCGCCTCGATAAAGGCAATGTTCACAAGTTCACGAAAAAAAAAAAAATGTCAATTTCGAATGTGACTCATCGCGGTCGCGTCCAAGAGACTTCAACGCGCGTATTTTCCCCGAGCACCGGTATTTCTGGCTGGCGGCGTATTTGTGCTACACGGCTATGTGTCGGCGCGCAACCGCCGCAATTGGAGCGGCGTCGTTGCTCGGAGAACGGGATGTCGAAGATTCATGATTCATAACATCGAGCTGGGGGCGCAGCTTCTTTATACACGCGGAAGAACACGTGCCAATTAAATCCATTTGATGACTCAGTCTTATGCAACAATTTAATCGCAAAGGCTGAACATTCTTTTACTTTTTATGTTTGACATTACTTTACGAAAAAATATAACACATAAATGCATAAATATCGTTTTTTCCATACGCATTACATAACATGCAACTCTGTCTTTACTAATGTCGGCTCTGCAACGATGTTTTATACGCATCCTTTCCGTGCAGGATCAAGACAATTGCTAGTGAGACGTGAAATTTAGCACGGTGTGTGTCTGAACGAGATAACAAACATTGGCAACTGGCGATTTTAAACATTTACGCTGAATTGTTCTATTGCTGAACACTTGGAAAATTGTTGAAGTATTTTTAATTATCTTCATACGCGGCGAAAGTTTCTTGAAAACCCTTTCATCACGCTCTCTACAATGTTAAGCGATGTGTTGTTTGTTGTTTGTTGGTCTTTCATGGACTTTGGGGATCGGTGAACTGTAGTCCTGCGGGCATGCTGGCGATCGGTCGATGAGTAACCATGGGAGACCAAGGCCGTGCCTTCTAGCTCGATAAAACTACCACATCGCCCTACGATCCCTTGTATACTTGAATGCACGCTGTTTTTCGTACATGTGTGTGTGTCACATATTTTGCATGACAGACAAGAATGACGTTTGACGTCTAATAAGAGCGTCTATCAGCTTAATGACGGAATAATAAAGTATTTAAGGCTATCTTCCTAAAATGAATTAAAAACGATGATGTGAAAATTTATAATGGATGAAAAAAATTGCAACAGTATTTTGATGTTGAAAATATTGAATTTGGACTCAAACGAAGTACATAATTAATTCATACAAATTTTGATAAGCTTGTTTACATAGTTTTTTAAAACTTTATCAATTTACTTTATCAATAATACTCTATCTTATCATTTTCGATTATCATTCAAGGAAGAAATTACTTGTCTCGAGCATCACGTGACACAATAATGCGATTATAATATGTTCGATGATACTGAAAACGAATGTTAACGTCCACCTCATCTAAAATATAGATAAGCCACCGTGCTAAAAATGTATTTATTTTCCCATCAGTACTTTTGTAGAATCAAGAGACACGGTAGTGTCTCGCGCCAAGTTCACGCGCAGCGCGCAACGCAAGCGCAAGACCGACCGTGTATCTTTACGCGAGCCCGAAAGTTGAGACGAGCCGAGATTATCGGATCTCGATAACGGCTGGGCCGATTGAGTTGGCAATAGGCTCAATCGATAGCGCATACCCAAATTACATAAGAAAAGTCTGCTTGTTTTTGCTCTGTGTGCTTTATAAAAATAAATATATGCATTCAAAGTCGAGAAATCTAGAAAATCATCTCGCTAGGATGTATGTCGCGTTGATATGTATGTCGCTCGTGTCTTATTGGTCAGCGTCATTCTAACATGGCGGCGCTCAGACCTGTCAGCTCGCAGTTTTGATGTATATATTAATTACATTTATATATTAGTATCGATCGTAAAATGTATATATAACGTGTTGTGGAGACGAATAAAGATAGTGTATATCAAAAATAATAGTATTCTTCATAAAAAAAATTTTTTTCGATCTTAAAGTGCAGAAGTGTACACTCTCAGTATTCTGTAGTTAGTTAATTAGTGGACAGAAAGTGTACTTCGTGCAGATGGTGGAATCTGCAAGTTTCTGACGTTAGGTGCGCTGATGGCGCTGAGAAGCCGCGCGGCGCGCGCTTACGTTTGTTTGGCTATTTGCTCATTTAAATTTTTAGATGTTACATAGAAAAATATTAAAATTTTATAGTTATTTGAGTTATTAATTACTAAAGATGTCCGAATAAGCACGTATCAATCCAGCCTGCCGCCGAATGCAAGCGCGCGAAGAGATACAACCGCTCAGCGATTATGATCGCTTTCAAGCGTTTCAAAAATCCTCCTCCCTAAGTGATAAAAATATCGAAGTTGTTTTAATAGGTTTGCCATATGATTAAAATGTTTATAATCAGTACAGCAGCGTTACAAACTTTTGTTCTAGGTTTCCACGCACACAATCGAGGGACCATGTTTATGTGCTGCGCAGAACGCTTTACGCAGCACATGAACATGGTCTTTTGATTGTTGCGTGGTAACCCAAGCCAAGAATTGGTAACGCTGGAATACAGACTAATGCAGGCAGAAAATTATTAAAATTTTATAGAAAGAAAATTTAAGCATTTGTTATTGGCATTTAAAAATGTAATAACTATACAAAAATGAGTTAAAGATTTTTGGAATTTTAAAACAATCTATTTCTCTTATTTCATATAAAACACTAAATAAATTTTTACTATACGAACAATTACAATATCATTAACATTAATTTAACTTTTTTAATAAAAAAAATTTCCAATTAATGCATCTCAATATAATATTTATTTATTAAAACATCTTTTATTTACTATCTACATTGAGTTTACATTTTATAAAGTACAAACATTGTTTTTTTATCTATATAAATAAATTTTCATTAAGTTTTATGAATACTATTCAAACTCGTATTAAAAGCTTTGCATTCTAACACACACGAAAAATGGAGACATTTAATTCTACAGCCGGCAAAACTTCGTCGAATAACAATACCACGCGTGGTGAGAAAGTAAGTGCATTATAGCAAGTCATTTTATAAAATTAATTTTATACCGAAATTAATTCGTTTGGTGAAAACATTGGAAGATAGTTTTTCATTTACATTATACTCGTGCACAAAAATAAACTATAATATTACAAATAGAGAACATGAACTTTAAGGTACATCTAAATATACACGCAAACCTTCCAAAAAAGTTGTTGTATATATAAACACGCAAACCTTACAAAAAAGTTGTTGTGTATTTTACCTAACAAAAAAGTTGTTGTATATTTGAAAATCAACAAATTACCTTTTTAAAAAAAGGTAAAGAAAAGGCGCCAAGTGCACGCAAATCTTCCAAAAAAAAGTTGTTGTATATATAAACCTTTCAAAAAAAGCTGTCGTATATATTATATATTAACCTTCCAAAAAATTTATCTTCCACAAAAAAATGTATATATATTAACAAATAACAAACCTTTCAAAAAAAGTTGTTGTATATATAACCAAATAAAAATTTGCTATATATTCTGCCTATAAAAGAGGTGATATCAGAAAATGACGCCAAGTTTAAATAAAAAACCTTTCAAAAAAAGTTGTATGTATATATTTAAAAAAAGTTGTATATACCAAATAAAAATTCGCTATATATTCTGTCTATAAAAGAGGTGATATCAGAAAATGACGCCAAGTTTAAATAAAAAACCTTTTAAAAAAACTTGTATGTATATATATTACGAAAAAGGATTATATTTATTATATTTAATTATATTTATTATATTTATTTATTAAAAAATTTTTCAAATTTAATCAAAATAAAAAAATATTACAAAATTTCGCAAAAAACTTGGCAGCTGCTGTACTGAACTACATGTTAAATACATCTTAAAATATTATAGAGAATGAAAATGAGCAATAATTTTACAATTTACATGATTAAGTGTTATAATGACTCAAACTGACCAGAGCGGCAAACGGCGACGCGATAGCCAATTAAACTCTTGTTCTTACGGTAAAATTGTAAGTTGATTAGCGTATAGCATCGCCACTTGCCGCTACGTCGCTTCTAGTCTGTTTGAGCCGAAATTTGTTTGCATCGCTTGCTCTAACATGCTCCTACTCGTTCTAATACTCCAAACTAAACTATAGTATTACGTCACATATACTATAGATTAAAGTATGTTGGAATGATTAGGAGCATGTTAAAGTATTGCGATGCAAATCTTATGTAAGTTAATAGTTTAGTACAGCAGCGCCAAGTTTTTTGCGAAATTTTGTAATATTTTTTTATTTTGATTAAATTTGAAAAATTTTTTAATAAATAAATATAATAAATATAATTAAATATAATAAATATAATCCTTTTTCGTAATATATATACATACAAGTTTTTTTAAAAGGTTTTTTATTTAAACTTGGCGTCATTTTCTGATATCACCTCTTTTATAGACAGAATATATAGCGAATTTTTATTTGGTATATACAACTTTTTTTTAAATATATACATACAACTTTTTTTGAAAGGTTTTTTATTTAAACTTGGCGTCATTTTCTGATATCACCTCTTTTATAGGCAGAATATATAGCAAATTTTTATTTGGTTATATATACAACAACTTTTTTTGAAAGGTTTGTTATTTGTTAATATATATACATTTTTTTGTGGAAGATAAATTTTTTGGAAGGTTAATATATAATATATACGACAGCTTTTTTTGAAAGGTTTATATATACAACAACTTTTTTTTGGAAGATTTGCGTGCACTTGGCGCCTTTTCTTTACCTTTTTTTAAAAAGGTAATTTGTTGATTTTCAAATATACAACAACTTTTTTGTTAGGTAAAATACACAACAACTTTTTTGTAAGGTTTGCGTGTTTATATATACAACAACTTTTTTGGAAGTTGTGTTATACTACGTAATGCGAGCACGATTGCATAAACGTAATTAGTATCGCTTTTAGTATCGCGACTAATTAACAGTATTGCCTCACTTAGTAAATGGAGTTAATTAACGCTAACGCTTCATTTAAAATCGGGCCGACGCATTTTCCGACTGTTACATCTTGTTACTGGCTGCAGAGCACGCTATCGCGCATCACGTTGAGAAACTGCATGTGGGAACAAAGCGATTCACGTGTGTGGCCATCACTCAGCGTGTATACTCGCGATGAAACCAGTTCTCGTGTGCTTTGTTATGCACGGAAGCATCGTGTTCGCACCTTTGTCGGCGAAAATTTTTGCGAGCTATTCTGCGAGAAAATACAAATGTGTCAGCCTTCCTGCGCTCTTTCTGAATTTAACAGGAATTGTATTTTTTTTTTTTTTTTTAATTTTATTTTACAATTGGGCAATTGAAAACATCGATGAATATTTATCTTGGAAAACACTTTTGTTTGTTAAAGAAAAGGAAAGTGGAACGGTTGACTTGAGTGGTCAAACTGCATTTAATTATATATTAATAATTTGCGAGCTCCTTTCACTGGATTTTCAACTCTATCAACACCATCTCGATTTCGTATACGTGGGTATAAACGCCCTGGAACATAATTCATGTTTCTGACTCACACGGGTTTCTTTTTCTTTCTAAGTTCACCGAATGACGTCTGCGTGCAATGTGAGACGCCAGTTTTGTGAAAGGGACAACCGGTGAAACTTTGTGCTATAATCTTTTTCAACGTTATGTACGCTTTTGTAGTAAAAGTTATTTAGCTTACGAGTCGCCAAAATTTGTGCCGGATTTGAATAAAACTTTTCAAAATTTCAAAATCGCGAAAGAAATAAATCTGCACTCCCGTAATTGTTAACTAATTAGGAATGTTCTAAGTCTTAAGAATGTGAGACGCCAGTTTTGTGAAAGGGATAACCGGTGAAACTTTGTGCTATAATCTTTTTCAACGTTATGTACGCTTTTGTAGTAAAAGTTATTTAGCTTACGAGTCGCCAAAATTTGTGCCGGATTTGAATAAAACTTTTCAAAATTTTAAAATTGCGAAAGAAATAAATCTGCACTCCCGTAATTGTTAACTAATTAAGAATGTTCTTTCGCTGCAGAGTTTGGAGCAAGAAAGGCATCTGCTGCGAAGAAGACTCGAAGAAGCTAGAGATGAGAGTGAAGCGAGAGCTCTGGAGCTGCAGACTGACGTGGAGACTCTGAGGAGTCAGCTGGAGGAGCAAAATGAGAGGGCGAGGAGAGCGGAACGCGATCAAGCGGTCCTCGTTGCGGAATTGACGGCGCAAAACACGAGGCTGGCTGATCAGCTGAGGGAGGGCGCCAAGCAGGAAGAGCAGCTGCTCCTCGAGGTGAAGGTGCTGAGAGAAAAATGCGCTCTCAGGAACACCACGCTGCAGGATCACGTTAGCAGTTTGGAGATCCTCAGGGACGAGGTGAATATGAAATTTTAATCTCGATACATAATCTCTGAACACCATAATTAGTATGCTTTTGCATATAAAGACGCGAGTTCTTATGGCAGTTTCTCTCCGCAATCTGTTAATATTAAGAGTTTCTTATTCGAGTTTCCTTTTCGTCTAATTTACTTCCGCGAGGAACGGAAGTTGTCATTATTAATCATTATCCATCGGAAGGCAAACGCGCTTCTTTCTCAGGCGGGGCCTGCTGAATAATTCACAGCATCCTTTTTTTTTATAAAAAGGAAGCGGTAATCGTTGTTCACGTTCGCACACGAAATTATGCATGCACTTGCTGGGAAAATGTTATAATCGAATAAAAATGAACGTGACCCTCATCGATCGACTCGATTTCCACGCCCTTTCTTCTCACCTTACAACCGGATATTGTTCATGACGCATGCATGCAGTTCACACATTTGTCTTATATGTTTCTCGATTGTGTATTCTGTAACAAAATAAATTGCACGCTAAAGATAAAAATATATATAATAAAAGAAAAGATATGAATATAACTTTGCAATAAGATTCTTTTGAGAATCTACAACATTTCGTGCATTTAATTTCATGCATAAATATTCATATTTTACATTTTATTTGCAATTCTAATTTAAGTGGCGTAGAGAATTGAAAATTAAGATTCGAAATGATAATTGAATCGCGACATAAATCTTACACCCGCCGTTTCAGGTGCAATTAGTGTCGGCACAAAGGACCGAGCTAGAGAGGCGGTCCTTGGAATTGCGGGAGGAGAGAGCCAGGGCGATAGCGGCCCTCGAGGAAGCCGAGGAGAGAGCCACGGCCTTGGAGCGGCTTAGCCATGAGGCGGAACACCGCGCGAGAGTGGCCGAGCAGGAGAGGTGAGATCAGAATCCGCAGCCTAAGTGCGTCATTGTTGGTCGATTGACACCTAACGCTCGATCGAGCATAATCCACGAGCTACCGTTAAACTCTTCGAAATTCTACAACTGAATTCCAAAGCTCATCCACGCGAGACGAAGCAGAGACCGTATTTATATCGTATCACGGTATTATTATTTGATTATTCAGAGCCAATAATGATTTTGTATAATGCGAATAAAATCAATAACTGTTCAAATACTTCGTTGTAAACTTAAAAAATACTTTTAGCAGCTTATCGAGCGCGCGACAAATCCTTTTCATCGTACGATCCCACGATACGAAATGTGTTGTTATTGCTTTTAGGGATGAACTGGCGTCTGCGTTGGCGGCTATCGAGGCGGAAAGGAGGGTTAGGTCTGGCTCATTACAGAGGCCACCGCGATCCCTGCAAGCGGAAATGGAATGCGAGGAGAGTGGTAGTTCGCTAGGGGAAGAGGACGGAGGTCTGAGGACGGAAGTAGCGAGGGCGACGAAGCGGCTGAGGGAGCTGTGCGCTCATCTGAGACGCGGCGAGGACGACTCGGGCTTACAGAGCGACTGCGACGAGTCTATGCTTGTTATCAATCTCAGCAACTCCGAGGCAGAAGTGAACACCAACGAGCGGGAGGCTCACCCTTCACCTGTGAGTGTTAATTGGAAAAATACACTGTTTATTAAAAAAAAAAAAAAAAAAAAATAGACGCATTTCAAGAAAGCAATTCTAGCTCCGTGATATTTGGCGCGCGCGCGCTTTACAAACTTTCTTCAATGTCACTAATCTTTTTTTAAAATTTATTTTTAACAAATTGCTAAGCATTTCTTACTTTTTTAGACGAACTGTCCGGGTGCGCTGCTGGAGTTAGTCGAAGAAGTTTATAATCTCTCGCTGTCGGGCAGAGGGGCACCAGGGGAATTGGGTCTGGCGGTGGAGCTGCACAGGGTGCGGGAAGAATTAGAGCATTCGCGGGAGCAATGCAAGATGCAGGAAGAGCAGCTGAAGCGACGCGGCGACGCGATTCTCGAGCTAACAAGCAAACTGAGCGTCAGCGAGGCGGAGCTGCGCGGCGTCAGGGAGGAGCGCGACAGGGCTAGGTGCGACATCGAGCATTCCGAGCTGACGAAGGATGAGATTGTGGCGAAGGCTTACAAAGTGCGCGATCAAGCGGTCGCCCGGCAAAATCGTGTCGAGGTGGAGCTTGCCAGGACGCGGATAGACATTCTGCAAGCGGACAGTCAGCTGAAGGAAGCGATCAAGCAAAAGGTCGAGTTGAGTCAGCAGCTGGAGCAATGGCAGATGGACATGCAGGCCCTTCTGGACGAGCACGTGCGGAGCAAACTGACCCCGGCGTCGCAAATCGTTGCCACGAGAAACGGAGAGAACTCGGACATGTCGGCGCCAGCCAGGAAAAAGCGGAGCACTGGCTCGACGAGAAAGATGTTCGGTCTATTTTGACGAAAGTGACGTAACGCGATAGCCTCGCTGCGTTGAACTTTACGCTATCGCGAGCTCTCACGTAGACTGTACTTTGGGTTCCTGCGCAGCTATTTCGTGTGTAAAAGAATCGTAAAAGAGAGGCGAAGAGAACATAGTGCGCATTTAGGTGTACTTACTTTTATAAAGACCGTTTAGAATAGTACTCGGACCACACATTTTTCCACGACGAGGAGAAGAAGCAGCATTCCAGACATTTTCTGTCACGCTCTCCTGAAACTATTTTACATGATGCGTTTTGCATCACACGTTGCGACGTGTAAGACAAACGTTGAATCTGGAACTAATTTTTAACTAGCGATTTTGTAATTAAAAGAATGAGAATGAACGTCGTTGACCAGACGCTATTCCGGACTTGTGCAAGCTTCGGAATCTACACCGACATGAATGTGTGTTGAAGTACGTATATATCGGTGCATGAGTGCAAGAAATGTTGTCGCGTTGCTCGACGAGGCTCCTCCACAGGGAGCCTATTACACCGGTGCTGATGCTTGTGTCGAAACTCACGACTATGTAATTCGAATTTAAGTGACCGGTCTACCGTCGCTTGTAAAAACGCGCGAAAACGCGCGTCCGACTTTCTACACTATTCCCCGACTAGGGAAAGTGACCGTCTTTTTTTTTTCTAAATCGTTCTCGCGCAACTCGACACGCGCTTACGCTAGGCGTCAATAACATTTTTCATTTAGAATTTTGTTGCCTTGAATGCAGTTTTAAATTCACCAACCAATTTTTCAACCAAATTTTTAATAATAATTTTTAATAAATCTTAATAATTTATTTAAATAGCTCTAAATTTTTTAATTAATGGTTATTTACTAAAAGTTCAGAGACTGTGTTCGAAAATGCCTAACCAAGAGCAATTAATGGCGCCGAGTGTAATTATGTCTTTCACCTTCCACTTGACACACCGGCTAGCCGCGTTTTTACCTGTCACTTTTTGTCAAGCTGTTCGATCGATATATACGGCGAACTGTCACTAACTATCACTCATTGACTGTTCATACAAGAAATATTAATAGCATAAAATTACATTGCGGCATTAATAGAGACAACAAAACTAATTATTTTTTATCGAAAGAAGAAAGTTGTTGTCGATGTTTCAGAGAAACTGAAGCTAAATCAGAAAATTCAACTAAAATAATATTTTGATATTATCTAGTTAATGTTTTCAGTTAAGAAAAATTTTCCGCAAACATTTCTTTAATCTTGCTATGACGATTTATTCGCTTTAGACAAATTAAGTGGGTTATTAGCTAATCGAGCATCGCTTGAAAATTGATTGGTCACGGGGCTTTATACAGAAAAAGATTAATCGCCCGAAAGTGTCGAAAAAATGTAAAAAAATGTTAATGTCCAGTCTAGTCTTGGCAAAAGTGATTAGGATCGGCGCAGCCGCTTTTTTTGCGCGAGGACGCGTCACGTCATCCTAATCATTGAACGGAACGAATCATTCTTTATGGTAAAAATGATCTTCAAATGACGAGTTTTTTTATTTTGAACTGAGTTTGCGATCAGCTCAACAAATAATAAACTACGGATAGAGTTACTTGTATCCTTATGTCCGTTTGCTTTGCAACGCAAGGATATCGAATTGTTTTCGATACGAAACATTGTGATACGCTGTGTCTTACGTTAGAATTGAGCAGGAACGCGCTTGCTAATTTATTACGGTTGCATTATTGTATTTATAAAAGAAATTAATTATTATAATAGAAAAAATTAACTTTTTTTTTTTTTAAATTTTATCAACGATTGAATCGCAGAAATAAATAATTTATAGAAATTGCGAGACTTAATGAAATGAGACCTTTATGCATTTGTTACGCATTTATTTAAAAGCGATTCTATTATACGGTTGGATGACTTTCAATATTAAATTAATCGACTATGAATTAATATCCGTCCATCGTTCCGTCCGACAGGACCAATGAATGAATTATCTATGACATGTACATAAAAAAATTGAGATAATGTATATATTGAAAAAGAAAGTCGATCGATCCAGCCGTGATCTCTGATCTTTTAACACAACGATAGTGCAATACCATTGAAATGTTTTTACGATATTAAAACGATATTAATATATTGATAGAAGCTATTAATCGAATAGTGACTGTAACGATGCGTCTTAAGAATCTTCTATTTCGGATTTCGAACTTCCGCAAATCGATCTTAAGAAGCAACGACGGGATTTGATGGCACGTGTGATTCTTCATGTGTATGCGTTGTATAAAACAGCGTGCATCGCAAATTTATGTATTTGTAAATAAATTGTTTTCAAAATGAGCGTATACACTAATCGGAATTGTATAATTGTAAAATTCTCGATCTGATCAATTATGACGACGATATTTATTTAATAAAAGTCTGTTTTGCGATTTCGTCAACTTTTATCCTTATCACAGCCCGACAATTCGCCGTTATCTTTTTAATTAATTTATTTAGCGTGTCTGACTTGGTTTATCTCTCCTCTTGTCGTTCCGCTAGCAGGCCTGGGAGTAACAAGACACGTGAAAAGAAACAAATAGGCATTTATTCACAAGAGGCAGGTGTAGTTACAGTAGTTTCATTTCTGTCTTGCTTTTATATATATATCATTATGTATATATATATTTATATTTATATTTATAATAGTATCTCGTGACCGACTCGTAATTACTCGATCGATCTAACTACGCAATACAAATGGGCATGAACAATGGGGGCGGGTGCATACAAAGTGTTTGTTCTCTCGCACACAAAAACGCGCCGTCTTTAATCCTCGCCTCTTCTCCTCCGTTATTTCTTATTTTATTTTTCAGCGCACAGCGAGATTCCACTTTATAAAATTCTGCGTGTGTGTATACGTGTGTAAAGTGTGTGTCCAGATAGAATCTCGCTGCTTGTCTGCTCGCTCGTATCGCGATTCGCCGTGATATCCCGATTACGGCGAATCTCGCACTGAAACGCGGACGTACTCGGAACGGGTGATTTCGTTTCGCTTCTCTTCAATTAAGCGCTTCTCATCCGGTTGGTCTCGCGGGAAACCGACTCCCGCGACACTTCGGGTGAGCACCGTTCGGGGGAGAGTGGATTCCGGTTAGCTCGCACGGGTAAGTTACACGCTGAATTGATAATCGATTCCGCGAGCGAAAGTACAATACGAATAGAGGTGAATTTATCGGCAATTCATGATGCGATCCTTCCGAGTGGATCTTCTCATTCCCCAGTCAATCGGCGTTTTAGACAGAAGTGTTGCGATCAGCAATCCCCTAACTTACCCGTTCTCCCCGTATCTGCAAAAGTTGGTGGTAACAATATTTAATATATAGTAATGACAATACGACGATGGCGGTTTCTTAAATTTGTCCTCTATAGTAACGCGACGATGATGATTCGTGACAACAATGTAGTAACAATGAGGCTCTCAGCGGCGACAGTGTGAATAATCATAAGAGTAAACTTGTAATCAAATTCGTGATAATAACGGCGCGAGCCGTCGCGGCACCAAAGCGGGGCCGCGAATCTCGCCGAATGTTAAGTGCCCCTCTCTTCGTGTCGAAACGATAATCGGTGGAGCAATTAGTACAAAGTTATAGAGAGGCGTGTACTTTTCTCAAGATAGAGAATGATAGAGACAGAGAAAGAGAGAGAGAGAGAGAGAGAGAGAGAGAGAAAGAGAGAGAGAGAGAGTGAGAGACACTATAATTACCAATGAAGCATCGTGTTTTTTTTTTTGTGCAGAACAACTCTTCTATCAGTAGATTCGCATTTCTTCTCGTTAAAGGGTATTACATGTCACGGTAAATACAGTAAGGTTCGCTATGCTATGTCAATTATAAGTGGCTCTTGTCGTGTTTTACCACCCGAACTCCCCCTCCCACCCCCCTACACACCAGTCCACCCCCTCATTTGTGGTTAGCTCTCCCATGACGACGTGTCAACACCTATATAAAGAGACAGTTAAGCTATGCGCAATTTGTGTGTGTGTGTACGTATTTTTTTTCCTCCACATGCGTGCCACACGCATGTGGTTGCACCTAACTGATTTGCGAGAAGGTGTGCACGTGTAAATGTGAAATTGTGCATCGGCGTTGCACGTGCCTTGGCAGTGCGGTACGATAATGTGTGCATGTGTGTGTGTGCGTGTGTGTGTGTTTGTTTGTTGAACTTCATAGCTTCGGCCTTACTCTCTACACGTGTATATCATATTTACATCCACACCATTTATTAAATCCTCTCTCGCGCGCCTCTCGAGGCTGTTCGCCATCTAAAGAAAGTTGGATGACGAGCCGAGAGGGACGGGCGGGAATCCGTGCTGCGAGACTTCATTTCCAATCTTCGAAATCGGCGGGGTCGATTTTGTGCAATTGCAAAATTAAAGCGTATGCGCGGCGTGCGCGCCCGGACGCTCGATTTCGAAGATCGGGAAGTCAATTTCGCGGAACGTACTCCCGCCGAGCTCTTTGCAACCCCAATGTTTCACAGACTCGCGACACCGCTGGCAACACTCCTCTCCCAACACTCAATTGTACAACGATACGATTTAACGGTGGAGTTACGCGACGCGCGCGTAACAGAATTCGCCCCTTCGCTCGTTCGCGCGCGCGCGCGCGCGCGCGCTTGTTGAAACGCGTCGCCGCGTTAATCTCGCGAAAGAACGAAGCGAAAGAACAAAGGAAGTCCGCGACGATGGTGGAGAGATATCGCGATGAAACTATTTACATAATAATAATAATTAAACACCCCTCCCGACCAGCAGCATACTCATGCATACTCACCCTTTCACGCACACTCTCCCGCAACGCTCTATTATATCTTGCCATTATTTCTTTCTGCTCCTCTGTGCTTTTATCTCTTTTATTTAAAACGCTACATAGAAATATCTTCGTTCTGGGTCCCGCACAACTTTGTATCTCTCGCAACGACGATGGCTCGTACGACGTGACCGTCCTCGCAGGACGACGAGGATTGCGCCCTCTGAATAGAAAAAGATTCCTCTCGGAAAAAAAAAAAAAAAAAAGTAGAATACGACACTTCGATGCTTCTTATAAATCGTTAATAAGCGCAACTTGGATTCACTTCGGAGAGATGATACTTCGGGTTTCGATAAACAAGGATTGGAAAACGATTTATTAATCCTTAAAACACTAAGCTAATTCTTATAACTATTATATAAAATAAAATTGGCTAAAATTAAGAAAAAAAAAATTGCCGTAGAGGAAATATGTTTCGCTTAATCGTGATAATTTCGTCTCCGAATCAGCAACAGCGGCGAGTCTCCTTTACGCATAATCGTCATCAGTACGCACGTATTTGTAAGTGTACACATATTGTAGATTCGCAGTGCAATGCGATCAAATTTTTAAATGTTACCACAAAAACGTGCCTCGATCAGGATTGTTTTCGGCTCTCTAAATTCTACGATAGCGGCGATCGCTAGTGCGAGGTGCAGTTCATGACTGTACACAGTTCTACGTACGTGGTGTATGTATGTGTGTGTGTGTGTGTGTGTGCGCGCACGTGTAAATGCGTGGAACTTTTTTAAACGGTACACCTGACTCTTTTTGTAATAACGTTTTTGTACGAACATACCTCTCGCATGCATCTATCTTTTAAGTAGCGGTCGAAAAAATTGCAATGGCGTACAATTGATATGCATACGATTCTTTTTTTTTTTTCAGCTGAAATTCGCCGTGCTACGATGCGTCTAGCGATAATAATTATCGTTTAGCGTACGCGCTTACGAGGATAATAATTATCACCGGCGATAATAATTATTAATGTCATCGTATTCGGTTTAATAGTTATTACCGCGCGGACGTAAGTCCCAAGTATGGGCGTATTGGGTAACGTTATCGCGCGATTATTGCGCGCGTGCAACGACCGATTGCGATCACGCGTGGCTTCAATATCGTTGCGCAATATCATCGATCTCTCTCGCCTAACTGCTTTCCCTTCACAATTTGAAGTTTAAAGGACGGTCGCGGTATAAGTATTTGTCGTATCGGCTTCGTGATCTCCGAGGTGCTTGCAAGCTCTTCCCTAAAGCTCCTATCTAATTCGCCATAAAAAATAAACTCCCTATCGGCCGCCGTGTAAACGTGCGCGTGTGTATATCTAGGGGTCGTCCCCGGACCTACCGCGCTCGATGGCGTTCCGTCGTAGTCGTCGGAAAATCCACAGGCAAAAAGAAGCAGCGTACGTCCGCGGGACACCCGGTACAGTCGCGGTGCGCGTGCTGGCGTGTGTGCGGAGGTGCGTTCTTCACACGCGTGTGCTTACGCGTGTATTATGTGTCCCGTGCGACCCGATCGTCGTCCTCGTCACGCTTTTCCTAATCTGTACACCCGAGAATTACACGCACGTACAAGTTTATATATTATATTTATATACCATATACGCACAAGCTCTCTATAACTTCCCTCGAATCTCCTCGAATGCCTTTGCGGATATACGCTTACTACTACGCTAACTGCAGCTCTCATTCGCTCTCTCCGACACGCACACAATTTCACTCGCTCGCGAAATCCCGCTGGCGGTTTCCTCCTTCGTCTCTGCCACTCCTCCCATTCGAACGAGCGAGTCGATTAAATTTAGCGCAATAATCACCTTATATATACAGACAATTCACTCTTCCGATTTCTCCCCCCCTTTTTTTTTTACTCTAAGCTTTCTCAGAAACCCGTCGGTTCCCCGTGAATGCTGCTTTTAATTCGTTACGCGCTGTTTTTTTTTTCTTTTTCTAAGAATTTCCGCGACGGGACGCATCGCTCTTGTCTATCGAATCGCAGCATATCCGCGATATATCCTCCCTCCCCCCTTCGTTAAACATTGCGTTAACATACATAACATCATATCGACATAGGTAAGCGTAGTCCACTATAGCTGTGGTATTGGTATAGCACTCTGCGGAATCTTTCGCAAAATTCAGTCGTTTATGTCGTAAAGAGAATATCCGTTCGTCGGCTACGGCTGCCTCCCGGCGCATCAGGCCTCCGCGTCTCTCTAGGGGTTGCTCTCCCAGCGAGCGAGCTGAATACGCCTGGTGTCCAGCGAGGGTGAGAGCAGCGACTTGAGGGACGCGCTCGGCGGCGAGCCGCCGAAGTACTTGAGCGTCAACGGCGACTGCAGATGCCTGTGTCGGATCACCTCTCGCTCAGCAGGCAATGGCCAGAGTTCCTAGCGGACAATCGGGGGACTGATCCGATTAATCGAAAATATTCAGTCACGTTTTATTGGTTTGTCAAGATCTCCCATTCTCGACAGTTTTTGTATTTGTGACTATTAAAAAAAAAATAATAAAAACACTTTTCAACGCTAGGAGGCTATAATTTTAAAGTAGTTTACCTGCAGCGAGAGAGCCTCGTCTCAGGACTCGCCCTGCTTATTCCTGCGTCCAGTCAGGGACCCAACTAAGGACTTTATGGTTGCGCCTAATCCTCTGCCGCTCGGAGTGTTGAGACTGCTGGCGTTTCTGAAGCCTTGTGGATGTGCGTCCAAACATTTCTGGTACCTCAACTAAAGAGAAATCTCTCTCAATCGTCTTTTTTTGTTTTTTTCATTGAAACGAATTGATAAAGTCGTCGAAGGAAAATTCTTACCTTGCAAGCGGCTTCGATTGTCTTGCAGAGCGCTCCGCTGCTGGGTTCGCAGTTAAAGATGTGTGCGATAAAGAGATCCTGCGCAGTGTGCATGATAAAGGCGCATTGCTTGACGTTATGGCCGATACCGAGGAACGACAGGTAACGTACTCGACATTCGGTGATGAGTTTGTCATCCTGAAAATTACAATCATTGTAAAGTTAACTGATCGCTGTTTCACCGGCAGCAACTGTCTTGATCTAATTTACTCACGTTCGGCGTATGAATGGATATCATGCTAGGAGCTACGGCAACATTAACGTTTCGCCACTGATTGATCGGAGTGTTCGTCACGATATGTTCTATTGCTTCGTTCAATACCTCCATGCCGGTCGCCTGAGTGACTTGCATAGATCCAAGGTACTGCGCCCGCAGCACTTTCTTCGGTTCTTCCATCGGCGTTGGAAAGGATTGTGCTGCGCAAAAATAATGCGAAATATATTTAGATATTTATTTCGAGTCCGTTTTACACTTTTAAACAGTCTTTCTATTCTTTGGTAGCTTATTTTTGTTATTCGAATTTATTTCTCCATGGTTTCTCGTAATAAATTTTACAGTTTTTTCAAAGGAATAATGAAACGAAGGATTAATTAAACTTGACGATTACTTACTGACTAGCGTCTGGCCGTTTCTGTGGAAACGCCGATGTTCAGTTGGCAGATTCGTGGGTCTTGTAGCCAGACTCGTTCGGCCGTTGATATCCACCGGTTTCGCAAGATTCTGATGCTGAGAGCGCTCGATCATTATCTTCTTGCAAATATCGCGAAGCGTGTTGGCGATCGTGCGCGCCGGTATGTCGCATCGGAACACATGACACATGTGTTTCCTGGTCGATCGGTCTCTTGCCACGTAAGCAAAGTCCCTGAAGGAAATTATACAGATTTATCCAATTGAACGCTTCGTCAAAGCATTATTTTATCGTTTCAAAATTTGTGTATCTTACCTTTCGCTATTCGTCCGTCCGTCCAAAGAAGAGGAGACATTCATGAAAACGATGTGAATATATTAGTATACAATATACTTTGTGTAACTTTTCACGCGATAAGAAGATAATTAATAATTCACCTACCGACAGTGATCTCTCCCTACGCCCCATACCCTAACCGTATGAATAGGTTGTGTGTTCAGTACGGTGAGATTCTCCGGATCGATTAGTTTGAGCGCGCCCTCGTCCAGGTCCATAAATAGATCCTTACCCTGAAATATTTCGTAATATATTTCTCATCGCGTGTTTATCGCGTAGCAAAATCGATGTCGGTTTTGCCGGTCATTTAAAAAGCCGAGTGTCCTAAATATGGTCTTACAGGTCACATCTTTTTTTCTTTATCACGAATTTTAATCCTGCCGTTCGTTAAATATGTCAAGGCTGTTTCATATCGCTCGCGCGCTTTTCAGACTTACAGTATGGATTTAGTTTACTTCATTAATTTTATCTCGCTTATTTCTCAAAGAACCTACATCGCCCCATCGTCCGACGACGTCCAGAAGATCGTTTCTACCGAGTGAGAGATCCACGATGCATTTATTCACGGCCTTGCTGCTTCTCTCGGGCGTGAGATCCTCTTCCGCGATCTCCGTCCATCCCAGGGATCGCACGGCGAATCTAATCGGCTTGTCTCTGCCCTCTGAATCCGCTCTAGCGGGATAGCTTCTTCGTCTGAAAGGAACAAAGGAGGTAAAATCGTCGTCGATTGTCGTAAAGACGATCGTGAGCGAAGAGACGTTCGCTTACTTGAGAGCTAATTCCACTTTCCTCTTGTTCTCCAACTCTTGGTCCAGAGCCGAGCTCGTGTTGCTGCGAGTGACCGTGTTTACCATGCCGCTCAAAGTATGAAAATTATTTATCTGCAATGATAGTGTTGAACAAGTGAAACATTGTGACATAAAGATTGCAAATCGATATATATTGTATAATAATCTTGGCAATAATAATTTACCACAAAATAAAATAATTAATAAATTATGTAGTTACTGTTAAATTAAATTAATTAAAAAAATATAATAATTGTAAAACATATCACTCACGCTATCGTTATCCTTGACCAAGCTCCGGCGTGCCTCCGTTTTTGCGTGCAACGGGGCCTCCGGCGGTTCTCTCTGTATGTTACCGCTTTTTACGTGCCAATAATAAGGACCATTCTCATCTGAAATAGCATTTAATCGATTTCCAATAAAATTTATAGACGCAGATTTATAGTGGTCGTGTTAAAATAGTCGCATACTAATTTTTGGGTCATCGATCTCAGCAATATGTTAGTTTACTGATAAAAAAAAGATAAAAAATTGAGAGAGAAGAAGCTTGAAAATAGGAAAAAAAGATAAATCATAGATTTTTTATTTGTTAAAATAATATTTTCCATGCTAAATTTACGCTATATTATTCTCAATTCTAGCAATTTTCTCTGTCATTTAAATCCACATTTCTCGGAACACCGGTGAGACATGGTCTGAAAATTGCGCTTTATGCCACCACATGATAATTATACGACCGCGTTTATAGCGCATAATACGGGCCGTTGCGCTTTTTCCGGCACAGGAATATTGATCGTCGTGTTACCTGCATTCGGACACCTACCCTCGTGCTTTTGCCAGCCGGGCGGCAGATTCTCGTCTTTGTCCTCGGAATCGACGCTGTCCACGTCCGTCGGTTTCTCCTGGGTATTGTTCTGCAGAATCGCATTGTTCTTCTGCTCCTTCGGCTGCCGTCGTTTCACCGGCACGGCGTACAGCTCGCTGTTCAGGCCACCTTCCACGTGTGGCACGCCGCCCATCTCCGCGGTCTCGTTGTCGGGTTTCTCGCAATAACTAAAGTGCAAAGTCAAGAAAAAGCGAGGGTCAGAAAACGGCATTTCGGCCCATTCAGAAAATACAGCCGCGATGCCCACTGAATATCCAAGGCGACACAAAAGTCTATCGTTTGAAAAATATCTACAGGAAATCTGAAGAATCTTCAGTTGCTTTGCAGAGTTTTGTGTTGTCTGATTATTCTTCGAAAACCACAGGCGGACTCACATATTTTCTGCTTAGAATAAATTATAAAAAGAATTAATTCTTTCGAACAATTATAAGTAGCTAGAGATGTCAGCCATATGTGTCTCCTCTTTCTCGCCTATGGTTCAAGCATACTTTTCTGTGAACATATTTCAGTCTTTTGCATTTTTTTTGCGTGCACTCACAATATAAACAATAAAAAAAAAAGAAAAATAGAGTCAAGGCCAGCATTAATTAAAGTCGATACAGCTAATCATAAGAATTGCAACGAAAGTAGGGGTCACAACTCTTGTTCAACAAGGAAATCAACGATAATACAGTACAAGCTATAAATTTCACCACAGCATATATACAAAGCTACGAGGAAGAAATGCCCATTTTTACTTATCGACCTATATCGGATCTAAAAATTTCTTATAACGACGGCTGCTATTCTCGGCCCTGCGGTTTAATGTGTTTAAATCCGTCTTGCACATCGTCACGAGGTGGTCACGCGACAAGATTATTCGCTGAAATTCTCTCTCCTTTCTCCCTCCCTCCCTCTCTCTCTCTCTCTCTCTCTCTCTCTCGTCGTATTATATCGCGGAACTCCATGAGAGCGTGATTGTGGTTGCACTCGCGTGACTTTGGGGAATTTCAGTTCACGATATTTCAGGCCGAATCACGATCACCAAAATAAGCGGCTTGATTTATCGCGTCATTGTCCGGCCGTGCTCGTTTCGCGTATCGTTCGGCCGTTTTGGTGGACATTCACGGCGATCGTCATCGAGTACGACGGGATGACAAATTGATTTCCGCTCGTTAGATCGTCCATTCGCCGGTCGCACCATCTCGCTCTCCGCGTAAAACCATTGTATTATCGATCGTGCGCGAGTCCCGCGTTATCGCTGCCGCGAGAAATCCTCGCGTGCTAATCGAACGCCGGGCGCGACACGAGCCGGCCGGCAAGAGATTACTCGCAGCGGCTGTGAAATAAAACGTTCTTTGCGAGCGGGCAGAGAGAAATTGCGCTTTGTACTTGGATGCGATGTAAAATTATGTACCGTGCACTTACGAGGGAATTGTACAAAGTTAGGACAACTCGCGTGTTATATGCAGTGAAGAGATTGTAACAGGTGTTTGTCATGTCTATCAAGTGCTTAGTTAAGAAAA
The DNA here is from genome assembly GCF_040581485.1 of Linepithema humile. NCBI lineage: Eukaryota > Metazoa > Arthropoda > Insecta > Hymenoptera > Formicidae > Linepithema > Linepithema humile. Next base: position 28,655,085 of record NC_090128.1, on the reverse strand, counting down.
AAAAAGAGGATGTAAAGCATAGTTTTATTTCATTCATTATGCAAATGGACACGAGATAATTATCTCTGGATCTAAAAACATTTCAAAGAATTAAGGTCACTTTAAACGATTCATCATTCGCGACGGAATGCAAAAAAAAAATCTATTTACAATATTATGTGATAAATTCAAAGAGAATTGAAATGCACATATATTAAATGTAAATCATTGAGAGAGAATTTGTGCTTTGCGCATTATAAATTCAGATTTTTCGAATATATTTCCCGTATTTTGCGTGGCAAAGTTAAAAATAAAATTCCATCTTGAATTTCGTCGCAAAATGTTTGTTGCATAATAAATCGTTTAAAGTGGGCTTAATGTATAAAAGCGGCAGGATAGCTCCATCGTTCTTAATAATTCAAAATCGTACTCAGCATTGTTTATTCATCGCATACTGCAACGTGAAATTTGTGTAATACCAGTGATCATTATTGCGATAATAATTTCATACAGGGAATACAAGTGCGATACAAAGCAAGCATTTTACCTCACGTGAGCATACGTCAGTTTCGCTGCCATTTTCCGTCTGTCAAATTCAATGCGTTTATTCATTCGTTTTTATCGCGAACGAGGCTACTACAATACTTTCTAAAGCAAGATGTGCAAGGAAGGAGCAACGTTTCTACTCGTGGAAAAGTCTATTTTACTTTGTAATACGGGAAGCCCGAGACAAGTTCGACGTCTACTAGCAGCGTGAAATTTTATTTTACTTTCTGATGCGAGCAGAGCGCGCGTCAGATCAGCCAGTGCGGATTTCTCGGCGATGCCAGAAGCCAGAAAGGAGCCCGTATGTGAAGATGAACGGTGTCTATCGACGTGGAAATTGCGGAAAATTGTTTCGAGATCCGTTTTCTTCTTCCCTATCGTTGCTTACGCATGAAATATATCGCGAGTTCAAGTCGTGCAAATAAATCCACCATTTTTACAAGTAATGGAGAAAAACTTTTTCCGCCGAAAAATGTATGATGTATGTCTCGTCGTGTGACAGTTCTATTAAAATGAGAAAACGGTGCCTCGGACGCCGGCGCCGCATTTCACGGCTTAATCCGACATTCGCGATTCATCCTTCACATACGGTGCTCGTGTCCGCCTTGCAACATGGCGAGCAGCAACGTGAGTGCACAGGCGACTCTACAAACAACCCAAGTGGTCACACCTGCCAGCACAAAGTTGTTTATGCGAACGTGCGAATATCGGGCGTGTTTTGTTTCGAGATTCGTTACAGCGGCAAACAGATGCAACAACTTGGACACACAAAAGAGAAGCGACGGTGAGTGTGTGCGGTAGCATAATCGTCTTGCAAGAGAGGATCGGGCGCGTCGAAGACCGCGAAGTGTATTCGTACGTACTTTCTCGATTCGGAAGTGTCCGTAGCGTCGATCGATCCCGCGGATCCCGACTGAAGGGCGTGAGATTGAGGCAGGATCGCGCTCGACGACGACGAGGTTGACGAGTGGGGATTCCCGTTGAGGGTGTCGTCGACGAGAGCGGACTCCGCCACACCCTCGCAGCCGTACCTGAATCAGTATCGTTTATGCAACGCATTACAAGGGGATGAATCGTCGGATGGTCATGATAATAGCAGTGTCTATCGCCATTCCTGATAGAATTCATATCGCTTGTTAACCCTGCGTACTATTTGCGATTCTTTCATCATTTATTTTATCCATTTTTTTTTGACATAGAAAAATTCAAGTATTTAAAAATTAGGGGCTCGCACCCAATATTTAAATGTAAAATTTTATATACCGTTAAAGGTGTACTTTATTTGTTTCTTTTTTGGTAATTTAGATGCGATATTTATGGTTAACATTACTGCTTTAACATTTGTGGCGTATCAAATTCTAAATGACTGATAACGCTCAGTGATTGTTATTATTTTATCACACAGATAAATACAATTTGATTATATATATATATATATATATATAAATTTTCATATATATTTGTATAATTATATTTGTGAATTATACAGTATAATTCATGCACGATATCTCTACGAGGTCGATTTATAATGCTGCTGAGATAAAGCGCGTCTCCTAATTTAATATTTGAAATTCAGTTATTCCGGGATGCGCTCTTATTTTTCGCGGGCGGAAATTGCGCCGGTACAAGGAAGTGGCATTTTAATTAACGATCGGGGAACAGTGCTAGGCACCGACGTGGTTAGTACAGGGTCGCTAACCATGTCGAAGTAATTAAGGGATTAGCCGAGCGGTTTGCTGACTAACGCCAGCTGCCTCTCCTGAGTATCGTTCGGGCATTAGAGGAGCACCTAAGGGCCGCGTTCCCTTTGAACGTACTCAAGGAGTACGGATCCTGGACTTCGAGGCCTTTAATCGCCGGGATTATAACGAACTACGTGAGTCCGCGAAAACTTTTCCCCGGTATCGGGTTGACTTTGCTTGAAAGTCGAAACTTGGAGTTTAAGTGAGTTAAAATAAAAATGTTTGCGCAAGGCGAGTAGCATTTTGCCTGCAACTTTAAATATTGCATAATTATACGTTGTGTATATACATTTATTTTTTACAATTTTATCAAAGTCACTGTATATAATAAATAACAAAAAATGTTGATTTTAACAGAAATTTATAATTGATAAAATGGAATTTGAAGTTAATTGACATTAAAGTGCTGTTTTGTTTGCTGAGGATCTGAAATTTGACGTCATAGTTACAGCTATAGCTTGATTACTGCGTCTTCTCTTTCGTTTAACCTTTCGGCAAGGATCGAAATCTTTGTATTATCGATGCTCATTCTTAATTCCCTTTAACAGGGATTGCATAAATTGTTGACAGAAATTTGGATTATTACTATATTAAAACACCATATTCGTTGCATAATCCTCGTTAGAAATCGAGCGGATGCAAACGGTGCATTGACATACTCGGTATTCTCGACTTTGCTAATTGCATGATAATGTTCACGATAATTTCGTGTACGTGCCGCTAATTGGTAAACCGACTTTGTCGTTTGCGCACGAGAGAAAACCGCTAATTGCGCGCTACGTGGTTGAAAAGAAATTTTCAAATTCTTCCGCGTATCGCACCATCAAGAAAATGTAGACGTAGAATGTAGTTGAAGAAAAAAAGAACTAATTTCGCAAATAAATCGAGAAATAGTTTTAAAGTCTTCGCGAAGAAAAGATAAGGAGGAAAAAAATAGAATTTAATTTACAAAATAGCGGCGCAAAAGATGACAACGACACGCGTTATGGCACGTGAAGTGAAACGACATAATTTCGTGCAAGTATGTGGGTTAGGGACGAGGGGCGCCTTGGAAATTCGCCAGAAGTTTTGTCAGTAGGGGGAGGTCCTTGTATTTTGTTAGAGCACAAGGGTGGCGCAGAACGATCGATTAGATATCGGACGTGTCTGCGGGATGTCGATCGATACCTGAAATTTCTTCGATATTGTGTTGCATTCATTCTGGAATTCGGATGCATCACTCGTGCGATGACAACGATTTATCGAATTACAAATATTATGAGCCGCGTAACGCGCTCAGTTATTAAACATGTTATTAATTAATCCGTAATATTCGTGTTCGGTCTTGTTGAGTCGGGCGGGCCGACGAGCGTTTTATCGGAAATAAAATCGCAATATTGATGCATTGACGTAATTTGTTTCGGAAGAACGTTAATTCGATTCGCGATCGCGAACCGCGATAATGTCATAGCCCGATCGTTATTAATACTGTTAATCCCGAGATTGGCGGTATTGCGACAGTAGTATCTGGTATATCGGATTATTGACACTGAATGCATCGATCGACCGAAGTCCATACAGCATTACGAGATCAACGATCGTCTGGATGGACAATGATGCGGTCAATTTGAGCGGCCGAAACACACCGAGATTCGTCTCGGATGGCCGCGAATCGATAGCAATCCGACAACGGAACGTGACACTTCGTAAGAGACAAAATAAGAGAGCTATTCCGTCTATAATTCTATTAAAAATAGAAAGAGACCTTAAATGTTGAGATAAATATGCAAGATTTTAAGAATTTTTCTTCCGTGCAGGCTTTATAAGGCATTAACGGTAGAGAAATAGAGATCAACCAGTCGTGACACAACTAAAATCGACTATCGGAGAACGGTAATTGTAACCCAGCCGGCGTGTGTACACGCGCGCGCATCGCCGTAACTTTCAGTCAGGTGTAATTAAACCCAATTAGGTCGTAAGGTGAGCAACTTCTGACGCACCTGGCTGGGTCGTAAATTACACCGGTGAGTCTCTCCCCGTGTCTATCTCGCCGGTACCATGATTACAGCATTCGCAATTTTATGGTTTCTGCTCGAGAACGCAGATCATTATCTTCTGATTATATTGCTATCGTCATAAATCACGATCTTTTTCAGAGAAGCGTGAATTAAATCGTCGGATAAAGCACGAAGCCGACAAATCATTATATTAATTATGAAAACATGTAGCAGATATATAAAATGAAAAAAAAAAAATTACGAAAGTGTCAAGAGGAGAGAGTTTGACAACGAACTGCGCCTCTCTCCAAATTCTTCATAATTTTGACGCTATCATAATAGAATTAAATCGTTAGGTTATGCCGCCATCGATCCTTGACGCGTTCCGCATTCTGCCCGCGTGCATACAGCGCGACACGATCAGTTTTCCTCTATTACTGAAATCCGACAATCGCTTGACCACTATCGACAGAGAGAGAGAGAGGGGGGGGGGGATACGTAGGTTACAGAGTGTCGAGTAAGGTCGGTATCGGTTCTCCTGGGCGTGTGTAATTTCGCTGTCGGTGTTTGTCGATCGGCAGAAACAACGGCCGATCGGCCGTGACGTGAACATCAGCGAGGGCGGGTGATTTGCGCGAAGGGAGAGTCAGAAAGGGTGAGTCAGGGAGGGAGGGAAGAAGGGGGGGGGGGAAGGGAAAAAAAGCGAAAAAGCCTCGCGAGGAAAAAGTGGCGCACAGCCGAAACACCATGTAGGTAGGTGGACGTTCACGCGGAGTGCGGCGCAGAAAGAAAGAGAGAGAGAGAGAGAGAGAGAGAGAGAGAGAGAGAGAGAGAGAGAGAAAGGGAAAGAGAGCGCGCGGGCTGCTCCTCTCCTCGCTCGATCAATACACACTACCAGCAACCACCCAACCCACTCATCCGCCCCTCGCGTCTCTGCCCGACGGCACAACCCCTCGACCACTGTGTGGCGCTCACCCGCCAACGTCACCCCATTTCGAGCGCTCGGCTACCATCACACACACACACACGCGCGCGCACGCACACACACGAACGCACGTACGCAACACGGTATACATGGCCGAGTGCCCAGTACAGATCGCTGTCGTATTGACGAGGCCGTCGTTGCCATTTCCGCCGTCTTTTCGGGTTGATTGGCCGGGATCGACTTTGTCGATGCGATTGACGAGCAATTGGCGAGCGTGTTTCGCAGTGATCGTCCCCCGAAAATGACGAGCCTCGACACGATCGACGGGCGAGTGCCGATAAGAGAACTTATGCCGGAATTTGCTCGCTCTGCTGCGTAAAAAGAATTATGACGGGGCGCGATTACAGCACTCGGGGCTCGGTCTTATTGGTAAATTGGCTACCTAGAACACGTAGGGTCACTAGTTAGGCCTTGTCGAAGGGGGTTATTCCCCGTGGCCCTTTCACCCTTCGAGCGGCTGGCGATGCCGCCGCATACTGCTTGCCGAGGTAATTAAGTTTCGGACGATCCGACGGGAGGAAGTCTCGAGAGCTTCGGAGGGCTTGCTCGCGGTTTCTCCAAATACATTCGTGGCCTCGCAATTAAACCGCTATTACAACTTTATACAAAAAAACATAAACATCAGATCTCATAAATATTTTGGGTCGCTGAAACAAATAACGGCGAGCAAAAAACACGTAACGAACTCCACGCTCTGTAAAACAAAATAGTAATCTAAATCTAAATTATGTTGTAACAAAGAATACAAGGAAAAATGTATGTTGAAGTGCGTTAATAAATAGGCGTATACACATATTAAGTATACGTTAAAAAAGGACCGAACAAGAAACACGTTGTAAAAGTGATAAAAATTAATAAGCTAGCAAAAGACAAAGACATTACATGATACATTGCCATCTAAGATTAGAACTGAGTAATATTCATTTTCTCGAGTAATATTCACTAAAAAAAAATCAAGAGACTGAGTTCCCAAGACTCGTAGCATTGAAAGCAAGGTCAAGTGACGATTGCAAAACACGCAGATCCCGTGCCCGGTTCGTAACGAGAATGTTCCAATAAATGACTCAATTCCCACGCACAAATAACCAATTCCATTAAAAGGAACTGAGAATGAGTCACCTCTGTGGGAAAGAGACTTCTCGGATTGAATTGAGTATGTCGCTTGTGAATTATCTCCGGATCACCGCAGAGTTTCTAAAAATTTCTAAATTTATGTTCTTCGATGAATTGTTAAATAAATTGCTATTCATGTGAAAACTATTAATTTCAAAAAGTGCGAACAATTTCGTGCATATTATAATAACCATAAAGTTTTTATCGCATAACTTTATTATATAGTGCACAGTAACAACGCCTGTTTTAGACACGGTAAAGTATAGTGCCCGTTTCATCGCTATTCTCGACTTGGGAAACAGCGCCTCATCACGATCGTCATAATAAAGTCCCGGAGTTTCTCAGTACGTTAATCCATTGCTTATTCAGATGAATTTTTGAAGTAGCATGTTTCTGGTAAATCTCGCACCGTTTAAGAAGGTAACTTTCACGCGAATAATTCCGCTTTGCGATGTGCGTTTGTGCGGCTAATTTTCTCTCGTGTATTGATTTATTAATAGTCTCAACGCTTTTAACAGCCACAATCGTCGATTCGTCCCACCTTATAAAGATAAGTATGGAAAATCGCTGGTAAAACCCGTTTGCGCTGTGAGCAACAAGATCGTTTCGTCATTTCGCGAGAATAATGATACAAATATTCGATTCCGCTTGCATCTTGAAGTCTAATGTTAACCGGACGCTTATCGCTTTATCGTCGATACCTCTGCCGTGAAATTTTCACTGTCCACGACGAGGCATTTACGATATATCTATTATAAATCGCTGTTTTTCGTCATTTTACGCGTCAGCCACAGCTCGTAAACCTTTATGATCAGTCGCCGGTAAATCGGCCGGCCATTCCGTCGCGGAATCCGCGCGAAACGCGGTTAATAAAGTTTCGAGCCCCGAGGGGTATATTTTTTCATCGAGAAGTTCGCCCGCCTCTCTCTCTCTCTCGTCGTTGCTTTACGAGCCTTTTTTTATGAAACTCGGAAACTTCACTCTCTCTCTCTCTCTCTCTCTCTCTCTTTCTCTCTAAAAACCTCAACCCCTTCCCGCACTACGCGTTTTACTCATTCGCTACATCAATTCGCTGCCATGACCAGATTTTAATCTAACTTGCGCGATAAAACGCGATCAAAAACGAATTAGCGTTTAGAGAGTCGAGCTTTTTTTTCGAAAAAGAAGGGGGAAAAAAATGTATTCATGTTACATTTTTTAGGTTGTTTTTTTTGCGCTGCAAGTATCGATCCGCGCTGTATTGCATTTTATTCCGCGGCACTATCGCATTTTTCATATTTGATACCCGACCAATTGCATTCGAAGGGATTCGCCTGCGTTCCTGATATCGAATACTAATATATACACATATACGAGGGCATGAATATTAAATGTCTCGGGATTAATGGAATATTAATAGAGCGCGTTGCGCATTTCATACATTGTTATAAATTTTAAGCGCGAGAGCACGACGATGAATGCTCACGAGATAAAATCGCGTTGCCGAGGGCATAAAAAATTCTCGAAGGGAATTTCTCCAGCGTGCAAGAATAAACGCGGATCCGACCTCCGCGATCTTCCCGATGCCCGTGTAAGACTATTATCACTGAAGTCCTTAGTCCCTTCCTTGGCATATATCTCCAGGACGAAGCTATTGACGTCGCTCGAACACCCTGCATCCTCGACAGAACGATTCGTTCGCATTTACGAGCGTCCTCGCCCCGGATTTCAGTTTAGCCCGATAATCTCCAACGGCTGGGCATCCTAGCAAAATCTCTCGGGACATTATTCTTTCTATCATTTCCCTCCTTCATCTTCCTCTCTCTCGCCCTTCTTCTTCCCATACTCATTCCTTCTCTCTCGCGTCGTTTTTTTTTTTTTCGGTCTCTTAGACTGCCGGAGCTTTTTCAAAGCCCGACGTGGGAGGACTTATCAAGCACGCCGACTTCCCGGGATCACCGATTACGTCCTGCAGGTATTACCGGAGAGAAAGAGGTGTCCCGGAAGAAAAAAGAGTCCTTGCGGAAGACGGTACGCGACCGGGGGGATTCCATTTCCGGGGATTTATGGGCGAGTCGCGCGCGCATGCATGTGATTTCGCGCGGCGCGATGTCGGTTTCGCCGTAATTTCTTCATACTTCACGTTATCGCGGCGGCATCTACTCGCGGCATTTGCTGTTGCGAAAGATGCGCGCCAACGAACGGGCGTTTCAAACATCCGTCTTCTGTAAAAATTGAGCCTTCATAAATCTCCAAGTATGCACTAAGTGTGCCCGCCGTTTGTCGTTTAAATATCTGTGTTAGGGGCGAGTGATTTATCGTTTCTCTATTTTTATTCTCCGGTTCTGCGGTGTAAGAGAGCTAAATAAATCGGGTGATTTAGAGCGGCTCGGATATAAAACCGCACTCCGTCTCCTTTGTCTCTGGGAGGCAACGCCGGGCGGCAATAAAAATAAGCGGCAACGTTTCATTTGGGCGAAGCGAGACACTTGTGCAATCGAAGTGTTTCGATCATCGATAACTACCGGTCTAATCTGACCGGCCATTCAGGCCACCGAGATACGATCTGAGGCGTGGTCGCACGCCGACATAATCATTCGTGATCGACTCGCGTGTACTGGGTGTCCCGTGCGCTGTTTACTTTCTCTCGGCTGCAGATATAACAGAAAGCCCGAAGACTGAAAGGCACATTGTTGCCTCTGTGCGACACATTTGTAGCTTTCCGCAGTTGTATCTGTAATCGTCGCATGAATTATATTCAATCATCGGAAAAAGAAACGTACGCGTTGCGCAATGCACTCAACGCCAACTGTGCGACACCCTGTACATTGTTGCGATAGAGCAATTACTCGGTGCGTTCACCGTGAATTATCGAGTCCGCGATCGCGTTCCAAGCCGACCGCCGGATTTTGCAAGATAATGGACCACCCGGATGTCTTCTTTTATTCGTATCCGTATACCATTATAGAGCCTCGAAGGTCTCTCCGCCGTTGAAAGTTCGTTCGCATTGGTTAGGACAGAAATATCCGGCTCGAGAGCGTCTCGAGAGGTGACGATTATCGCGCGTGGAAAAGCTGCAGTTGCAATGAGAGACTTGCTTTTTAAAAACCGTCAAAGACTTCCCTCAATCGTCGTTGCTTCTGCTCCGCGCAAATTGCACGCAATTTAAATTTTAAACCCGGCAGTGCCTTCGGTCAAATTAATTCAAAATGTCAATCATAAAATCTAACTTGTAAAATTGGAAGAAATGAAATGTGATGATTTTTTTTTCAACAATTTCCAAAAAACGGTGACCGGTAATGAACCGATTGGCAATTTGGAATAGAGTGAAAGCAAATTCGCATAGAAACGCGCCGTTAACAGATGGAGATGTTCGATTGTAATTCATTCGATGCAACTTGTAGTAACTCAATCTGCAATTTGCCGTAGGACGACTATTAAATTCGTTGTTAACAAGGCCTATATTCGATTGCGATGCGCAAAACGCGGTGATTGCCCGCCTCGTAATTAAGGATGTAGCAGGAATAGTTACACTGCAAACCAATGACTATGATAAAATAATATTGCGATAAAATAATATGTTTCCGCTAAAAGGCGCGATGGTATCTCTAGGCGGGGGTGGCGGCAGCAAGTATCTGTGCACCTGCTGTTATCTTACAGCCTCTATTACCATTACCGGCGCCTAACGCTTTCCGGGTGTTAATGGAAAGCAGACACGTTCGGCGCGATCCGAGGTACCAGCGGCGGAGAAAGGGAAAATTGTTTGTGCGCATATTACGAAGATCGTAAAGTCGGCGATGTTAAGCGATCCGGATCGCGGCGGCGATCAAGCGTCGCGCCTTTAGGCGCCGTGAATTAATTAAGTTTGTCAGCGATTAATGCCTCCCCACCGCGATTTGACGAGGAGAGCGGTTTGGCGCTCTTTGGGTTGTATAAATAATTTCGCGTTAAATAATGACGCGCGCGCGCAGATTTAAAGTGAACGAGGGGGAGTCGCGCGACTCGTGCCGACCATTTCGACCGTGACGTTATTATGCAAATCGGACCGGCTCTGTTATTTTGTTGCGCTATTACATAATTACGACGGCGTAATCTCCGGCGTTCCATGATTCCTGCCGTACGCCGGTCTACGTCATAACGAGCAGCGCGCGATAATTTTCTGCCGGCTTCGTTACGCAATCGTGGAAACGCACATGGCGATGCACTCACGGCGAGTCATCGACTCGACGCGATTCACGAGGCAACGTTCTCGTCGACAGGCACTCCCGCGGATTTTTCACGCTCGAGCTTTGAGCACATCGGCGGAGTAACGCCGCGCGGTTATAAATTCACGCAACGCCGCGGAAGCATCGTAATTGACCAGGAAACGGAGTAAATCAGCAGGCGCTGTCTAATAGAGGCCGCGGTGAATTATCGCCCAACAACTCGCTCGCAAAATACTCCGGCGTCACGCAGATTAATTTGCATAATTAATCTCGGCCTGCGCCCACCCGCGCTAACGTTCAACTTTTCAGCGGACGTGATACTAACGAAGCGTAACCTAATTTACCGTCGGCTTGTCTACTCGAGGTCCTCGAGTACTTCGGATTTAGAGACACTCGGAGCCACTCGAGTCTGGCTGATTCGCTATTTTCAGTTGGTGCAAGTCGATTTTGTACTTTAGTCTCTTTTTTTAAATTTATCTTTATCGAGTGAATTTAACATAATGCGAGCAACTAAATAGCGCGGGATGAGTGGATAAATTATACGCGCAGAGGTGAGTCGAGAAAACCTTTCCACTCCGTTTATTTTCATAATCGACTGATTTGTGCGAAGAATGCTGAAATAGGTCAATTTTGTTTTCGAGGGGAAACGTATGACTGTGACAAATCCGCGTTTTCCGTACAAATTAATCGATTGCAAAACAAATAGGACGGAAAGTTTAACGCATCCCTTATTAATATATTTACAATACAATATGTGTGATGTAAAAAGTGAAATTAATCACTTGGTTGAAAAAAAATGCGTTATGTGTTGGTGAATTATAACATTACATTATTAATTTAAACGGAGTGCTTCTAATCGGGACAAAGGAGATTAGTGTCCAGTTCTGTACAAGCCGCTCGCGTATTATCTTCCTTCACTCTCCTAAATGTTTTACTGGCTCGCCATCTGTGTGCATGTGTGCCGCAAGTGTTCGCGATGCCTCGCCTACGTGCAAACTTTGCACTGGAAAACGTGAGGAATTCGCAAACTACTCCGCCGAATTCTAGCTGCGATGCGAGTTGTCTCTTCGATGCGCTTCCGAATACCGCGGAGTTAATTCTAACTTTGAGGGTCAAACTGACCCTGAATACCGCACACGAAGGAAAACCGCCTTTAGGTCGCTCGTGGAGATTAATGGAACTCGGAGAAGTGACTTGCTCAGCGAGATCAATTGTTCTATCTCAATTTCAGCCGTTAAAAATTAAACGAATTCCAAAACGCGACAAGCGTTCGTTATTCGAGATATCCGCGGATTTCGATTTTGGAATGCAACAGAATATCTCTCACGGAAAGATGTGCTTTCCGCGTACATTGCTCAGTTATGCAATTGTAATGCATCGCAATGAAATATTCAGCGTAATCGTCACGAGCAGAAAATATGTGATGAATAACAGCAATGTACGAATAATAATTCATCCAGGCGCATTCGCTTGCCCGTTGCGTGAATATTACACGGACTATTACACTAAATTTCTTTAATACCACATTCCACACTTTGCAGCAATTACTTTTCATTGCGAGAATTACGAGCGTTTAGATTATAAATAATTTCCATCCGTGATGAAGAATTCGTTCCAAATTATGCAAGCTGTCGCGCCGTTGAAAGAAACGGCGGAAGCGACGCGCAAGGACATCTTGTATATAACGCGCAAACGTGGACTTTACGGAATTTAGTGACGTACCGTTGTTTCAAAGGTTCCATGGAAGCTGGAAGCAGGGAACGGACGATCAAAGGGGAATAAGGTAGATTGGTTAGGGAACGTGGGGAGCGATCTAAGGCGGACGCCGCGTCAGGGGAGAAAGAGGAACAGGATCAGACGCGTGAAGTGGATTCTAATTTTAGAAGGAAGCGGGATTACGCCTGTCTCTCGCGCGACGATGACAGAGGCCCGTGTAGCCGACACCGAGGTAAATCAAGACGAGCCCGACGGCAGTGAAATATGATTATGATTATGCCCTCGACGCTCCCTTTACCTTGCAAATGAAAAATCGTTAGCTCGTTTAATGTTTCGCATATCGCGCGGAAAATGCTTAAATAATGTTCCTATTAATCCGAATTAAGCTGCATTGAATTAATATATATAAATTAACATAAAATATATCGCCAAAATTTGGAGAATATTTTTGGTTTCTTCTCGTAACGATTACTGCTTGCCTTTGTACACAATTAAACAATTGTGCGATCAATCATAATTTATCAATCCCAGGCGTCGAGATCATTAATTATCAAACAAGTGAACGATTTATTCGCCCATTCTTTCGACTCGCGTATAGGCTGGAATTTCTCTCCCCCTCGTCACTCGGTGAATCCATTTTTCGGCGCGCACGTGCTGCCTTTATACGTATGGGTCGCGTGTATGCAGATTCCGGTAAAAATTCCATTAAACTTGCGCCGCAGCGCCGCTTATAAAATTCGTGTGACTCGACGACAAACCGCGATTAATGCCGCCATTGAACGTCGATGACGGTGACGGGGTTCGATACTGAAAACCCCCCGGAGCGGGGTAGAGAATCGGGGCTCGAGCGAGTCTGGGAAACGCGAGTGCCCTAGACGGCTTTAATTAACGATTGTCGCGAGAGCAAAATGGCAAAGTGGCTCGGCTGAGAGCGCCCGTATTGTGTACGTTGGCGCTGTGAAAAAAAGAAAAAAAGAAAAAAAGAGAATTGTTCGCCATTCAACTGCAGTTTTTCCGAACAAGTTAACGAAGGTACACTCGTCGAATGTGATCCCTTCTGTTTTTGTTTTCGCTCGTTTCACTCTTTAAATTAGCTGCGAGTGTCGCCGCTCTGTTTGATTATCGGATTTATTTTCCGCCAAACAGCCCGTTATATTTTCTGAAAGTAATGCGATGTGACTGGGAGCTTCCTGCCGATCAACGGCAAGACGTAGGATTAGCATTTATTGAAGATTTGCCCTTCCCGCAGCCGGATTAAATATAGATGCAATTTCCAATGACTTTTTAGTCTACTTATTGTTAGCCTTGAAATGCTGAAAAAAGTCAGCTCTGTAACTCTATTAATAGGACGCGTGTTAAATGTTACCGGCGTTTAGAAAAAGCGAAATACTCTTTCTTGTCAATATTAATCAGGGTTTAATGCCATTATGCAGCGACAGAGGAGCAGAAGAAACGCCAATTTGCTAATAACGAGCATCTAATTATGCAGTCGTTAAAATGTCCAGATTCTAATAACCCGCGCTATCAGCCGTCATGTGTTCATTCCGCACCAATGAAGCGTAAGGACGAGAGGCCAATCGATTTTGATAAAGCGCGGACGAGGAATTCGCCGATCGCGCGGCCGGTGGATTTATTCCAGGCTTAATCGCTCGCGATCGGTCGTTATTAAGCGGCGCGCAAAAAAAAAAAAAAAAAAAGAAGAGGAAGCGCACGGCCGGCACATTATATCGCGCTGTGTGTGCGAAAGAGAGAAAGAGAAGACGGAAAGGGCTTGCTGTTGCAGTCATCGAGCCGGGCGCAATCCCCGCGCTTTTATACGTAATAACGCAGCCACGCGAGGGTGGCTTTTATCGACCACCCCTTTCCGTGTCTGCCGCCTTCTCGTCCGTCGCCCTTGTGCTTCGTCTCCCCCTCCCCCCTCCCCCTTCACCGCCTTCTCGCGTCCCCCACATCTCTTCCGGAATGGCAGACTCCGGCAACTCTGACGATCACTCCTAACGCTAAGTGATGGAACGCGAGGAGAGCACGGACTCTCGATCCTCAACTCGTACGAAGGATCTCTCAGACAAGTTCGAGTCGGAAGTCTTAAATTTTATTGGCGAATCCGGCAAACTATCCACCGAGTGCTCGGTTCGCGTACATTGTGGAACTGAGCGAATAGCGGCAAACAGCACTTGTAGTTTACCATCCCGGTGTTCGAATTGAAGAGAAACGGCGGAAAGATATTGTTGTAAATCGTATCATAAAAAACCTTTTCAAAGAACTGTACTTTCAAAAATATATTATATTAAAAAAAAGTTTTTCTCACAAAAAACCTTTCCAAAAAAAGTTGTATATATCATAAAAAACTTTCCAAAAAGATTGTATTTCAAAAAATATATTATAAAAAAATCTTTTTAAAAAAATTATATATATTTATTATAAAAAATCTTTCCAAAAAAATTGTACTTTTAAAAAAAGTTGTATATATTAAATAAAAATTTGCTACATATTCTGTCTATAAAAGAGGTGATATCAGAAAATGACGCCAAGTTTAAATAAAGAACCTTTCAAAAAAAGTTGCATGTATATCTAATTATTTATTTAAAAATGATATTTATGTTTATATCTAGTTAATTCTTCTTAAGTATACTTTTTAAAATAATTGCATCTGTATCTAGTTATTTTTTTTTATATCTGTATTTAGTTAAATAAAAAAATTTTTCAAATTTAATCAAAATAAAAAAATATTACAAAATTTCGCAAAAAACTTGGCGCTGCTATAAAATAGCCTTAAAATATTATTATACATCTTAAAATATTATAGAGCAATGAAGGCTATTTTATAGCAGCGCCAAGTTTTTTGCGAAATTTTGTAATATTTTTTTATTTTGATTAAATTTGAAAAATTTTTTTATTTAACTAAATACAAATATAAAAAAAAATAACTAGATACAGATGCAATTATTTTAAAAAGTATACTTAAGAAGAATTAACTAGATATAAACATAAATATCATTTTTAAATAAATAATTAAATATACATGCAACTTTTTTTGAAAGGTTCTTTATTTAAACTTGGCGTCATTTTCTGATATCACCTCTTTTATAGACAGAATATGTAGCAAATTTTTATTTAATATATACAACTTTTTTTAAAAGTACAATTTTTTTGGAAAGATTTTTTATAATAAATATATATAATTTTTTTAAAAAGATTTTTTTATAATATATTTTTTGAAATACAATCTTTTTGGAAAGTTTTTTATGATATATACAACTTTTTTTGGAAAGGTTTTTTGTGAGAAAAACTTTTTTTTAATATAATATATTTTTGAAAGTACAGTTCTTTGAAAAGGTTTTTTATGAGGAAAACTTTTTTTAAAAAAACAATTTTTTGGAAAGGTTTTTTTATGAGGAAAACTTTTTTTTAATATAACAAGGCGTGTACTTGGCGCCCTTTTTTTACCTTTTTTTAAAAAAAAGGTTTTTTTGTGAGATATCATTTCTTTTTTTTAGTAAAAATAATTTTAATAAATATGATTCTTTTTTTTTAGTAAAAATAATGGTAATAATATCCCACCATCACTCCCGTCATATTTTCAATACGACGATCCTCTTTTTGATTATAGAAATCTTAATTTATACAAACCTAATAATTTTTTTTTTATATTTTACAACATAAAATCACACCTCGATCTGTATAAAATCAACACATATATATATATATATGCGCTGATGGCGCTGAGAAGCCGCGCGGCGCGCACTTACATTTGTTTGACATTTACATAACCTTTCAGTTCAGAAAGTGTTAAAATAAAAAAATAATTATAGTGAATTCGGTCTAACAAATTTGGCCATTTGCACTATGCATACTTAAGAGTACTTATCCAGAGCAGTGTAGTGCGAGTGACTAAATTTGTTAGAAATTCGTATTAAGTGAAATAAGTATATAAGTGTATATATATATATATATATATATATATATATATATATATATATATATATATATATATATACACTTATATACTTATTTCACTTAATACGAATTTCTAACAAATTTAGTCACTCGCACTACACTGCGCCGCGCGGCTTCTCAGCGCCATCAGCGCACCTAACGTCAGAAACTTGCAGATTCCACCATCTGCACAAAGTATACTTTCTGTCCACTAATTAACTAACTACAGAATACTGAGAGTGTACACTTCTGCACTTTAAGATCGAAAAAAATTTTTTTTATGAAGAGTACTATTATTGATGATATACACTATCTCTATTCGTCTCCACAACACGTTATGTATACATTTTACGACCGATATTAATTATATCAATGTGATTAGTATCATCAAAGCTGCGAGCTGACAGGTCTGAGCGCCGCCATGTTGGAAAAGGACAGACGTCTTTTAGAAAAAGAAAGGAAAGAAAAAAGACGCTCTTATGCGGGAATCGACATTTCACGGGCTGTAGAAAAGGATAACCATGTCGCATTTTGATGCTTCTAGTTGACAAAGGACAAACTTATATATTAGATATATTAGAGAAGGATGACGAACAGACGACGACGACGACGACGACGACGACGACGACGACCAAGACTTACATAGATTTCGGCATATTTCGACTTTGGCAAACTTTGGCAATTAATATATTTTTTTAGAAAGCATGTACAAAAAAAGTAAAGATACTTTTATCATGTATATCGCATGTGCTCTATCGATTGAGCCTATTATAAATTCGATCGGTCCACGCATTATTGAGATATGAAAATCTCGACTCCTATCAGCTCATGTGCTCGCGTAAAGATACACGGTCGGTCTTGCGCTGCGCGTGAACTTGGCGCGAGACACTACCGTGTCTCTTGATAACAATGTTGCAGGATTCTTGCTGAATTCGTCAGTTTGGAGTCGTATATTTTGTTGCAATTTCGTAAATTAATTAATATTATTGTTATGCCGGCTTTGTAAGATAATATAAAGTTTCATGTATTTTACGCATAATTAAAATTAATCCGTCGGATTTACACGCCCTTTGGTTTGTAAATATATTTTTATAGCGGAATGCGTGGGTTTAAAATTATTAACGTGCAACAACTTCTTCATTATCGAGCTCATATCAAATTACGTTTACAATCAGTACCGCGATTCACCGTTCGTGGCGTTCATTAAGCAGAATGTACATTTTGTAGGTGAAATAAAATAATTCGAGCTACGCGAATAATATCTCCGCGTAAAAAAAAAAAACTCGATGTACAATTATTAATTGTGAGTCAATAGTCGGCGCCTGTATTTATTAACAATTACGCACGACGCGTCTGTATGAAAGCCGGCAGAATGCTTTATTGCGAGCGGCCGCGTATCAGTTCAGTATGCGCCGGCTCGATAACTATTTTCCGCTACCCGATCCATTTCACGCTGTGCTGAGCAAAACGCGGGCCTCGGGATGAGAATTTGCCCGCGCGCCGGGAGACGCACTCGAACGAGCAGAGCGTGCGCGCGCGTCAGGTCGGGCGATCGGGATACATTGTTATCGAAATTGCATCTGGCCGCGCGCGCATACATCGCGCATTATCATATACGGATGCACGCCATGGCACGCGGCGAACTACGCGACATAAAGAATTTAAATTGCTGGCAATCGAACCGCGTAATTTATTTCGCGGTAATTACGGGATCACCATGGTCGATAAACGCGTCGAATTTAAGCGGAAGTTTAGTAATTCGCTATTACGTATATTAATGTTTGACGTTGATTAAAGGTCATTTTTCTTTTCTCCACGATGGACATCGATATGTGCGCGGTGCATACACATCATTAACGAAGTGACCTTAAACGAGTGTTCACATCGCTGCGTTTTAAGTGCAAGTTAAGACACGGTGGAATCAATAACGTCACGCTGAATTATTGCGATAAAAATTCACGACGTGGAAAGCGTAGGAATTATCGCTTTACAGTTTTAACGGGAGCATTGCGCGTTGACCAATGTGATGTAGCTACGAGTGGAGAAATTCGTATTGATCAGACGTAAGTAGAACTGACGAAGGGGGAGTGCAAGATTGTTGACGATAAATCATTGTTACCAAAATCGGATGGCATCGGAGAACAATGTAAAACTGTAAAATTCGGGATTTTGATATTCGCGATAAAAATTGAAAGGTAAAAATGACAAGTGATTTCTGTTGGGTGAGTTTATATAGTCGGCGATGTCGGGCAACGCTAGATCTAGTAGACCAGCCGTGCTAGCGCGGAAAATCAATATTTAACCTATGATTTCCACTGCGGTCTAGTCCATCGCGCATGAAGAGGGGTTTTTACGCCCGGCAATGATCGCACAGCGAAGCATCGAGATGACTTACAGTCAGCTGCCACGAAGATCGGCGTGCAATGGTAGTCGCGGCACAAGCTCAACCTCCACCGCACTGGGATTGTTATTCATTTAGAAACGGCGAATCGATTACTCTCTCCTCCACCTAATTCCCTTTTCACCCCCCTTCCCCTCTCGCCGAACCCACTTCGTCCCGATCGGTCCTTTTGCCGGTCACTTTATCAACACCTTTCACGTTATCAGTCGGACGAATCGACGACCAGCTGGCGTGCAGCGCGGCTGAACCATCGAGAGAAAAAAAAATGACAAGCCCGCGGCACGCGCGAAAAATCACCACGACCGCTCTCGATAGTCGACGATGGTCGGCGACAGACTGAATGTCGGCAGCGAAACTAGGCGGTACGCTTCGGGGATGCCGTCTCGGCTGGCTTCGGCGCCGCTCGCCACTGCAGATGACGTCATTCCGCCGACGCACCGTACCATCGCGTGCCTTTACTACTGGTGCCGCGCGGTCGGCGATGTGCAGGTGCATCGTGATGCATTTTTTAGTTGCAGACGCTTCACGACTTCTGCCCGAGCACGCCTGGCGCCGCGATAAATCGCGAGACGAGCGACTCGTCGCCAGCAATTAAATGCCGCGTGACCAAGAATTGCCGATTGTTCATCGTGGAATTCGTTTCTTTTTTTCCGGTGCACGGAATCAAGAAAATATGTACATCAATAATGTTTCGAATTATAAATGCACGTTCTTTTAATCATTGTTATAGTAAATTAATGCCAATTATTTTAATGTCAAGATATTCACAAAATTATCTAATATTAAAAGTTAAGAAATTTCAATAAAACATGTTTAAAAATATTTTTGAATATTCGGGAATTAATTATAAAAATAAAATCAATGGAATTTCACGAAACCTTAGAGTCTTCAAATATTTCCTGAAAACGATGCAAGCAGCCATGTAAGTGCACGATGAAATTCTCTCGTCTGTTGTCTGCCATTTTAGAGGAAAAATTGTTCTCGTAAAAAAAATAAAGAAAAAAAAAACACTATAATAGAGTCAGTCTGTCTGAAAACCATACATACTAAAATGCAGTTGAACATGTATTATTTCCGCAAATACATTTTGCGAGGACGTTTTTGCGAAAACTTCTTCACGGTGCGCGTAATAATCGCGAGAATTTATCGGTGAATAAATCCCTAAAGTTTTCCTCGAGACAGCCATTGATGGCGAGCGGGGGACCAGTCGAAAACAAGAGCGCGGTACAAGAACGACCGAGGGGTACTTGTTCCTCCTTTTCGGTAGTTGCAGAGGAAAAAGTAGTTTGTCTAATTGAGCAGATAAGATGGAAGTTGTGTGTGCCGACAACAGGGACGACTTGTTTACGCGACCAACCAGTCTGCCGCGATGATATAGATCCTCGCCGCGAGATGAAGGGGGAGGAGGGGGGGCATAAATGTGCTATCTCCCTCTTGTCGCGCGATACACAGAGATTTAGTGGGCCGAATACGAGCGGCTATGGTTGACGTGCCGTTGAATACGATCGAGGTTCCGCTCGTTACGCGAGCGCGCGGGAGGAAATATTAAATGGACGGGCGTAATGAAGGTTTATGGCTTCTACGGAACGAGGGTTTATTGAGAGATACCGACTGATTTCGCGAACGAGATTTCAGCGGGAACGAAATTGGATGTGCCATATGTCGAAGAGTTCGTCGACATATCGATCTGCACGGAATCGAAGACCATTTGGGTGATCTTGCGACGTAGAATGCATATTTTGTTATATACATTTGTAAAAATTGCCAAACTTAATAACTATGAAATTATTGTAAAAACAATTGATTATTTAAGAAATGCCGCAAAAATGGAGAAGTCTTCCTGTTCAAATCGATCGATCGAGAGCGATCGAGCATTACGAAGCCGATGCACGCGTAATTTCAACACCCGTAGAGCTGGCGTGCGATTTTTCGGTTTGTCGCTCAATGATGATCGGCTGCGTCGGAATGCACGTATATTCGACGAATGTCCGCAAATTACGAATGGTATCCGATACCTAGAATACTGCAGCCAAATCGATAGAGTACAGTGGCCCCGGCAGCCTTATTCGATGCATTCTCACTGCCGATGATGATATATTTCGCGTCTGGAGTCGCATTCTCCGTCGCGTCGCCCAAATGCCCTCCGAACGAAGGGGTTATTCCACCCTCCGCTCAAGACTCGAGAGAATAAAAAGCGGTGGACAGTGGAAAAAGGCAGTAACGAAATTTGCAAGTCATTTTCAGAAGCAATAGGCTGTTTTCTCCTCGGCAGAAACGAAAAAAATGAAAGCGCGATAAAAGGTGAAATAAAAGTCGTAGTATCAATGCGACAAAAATTATTGCGATGGAACGCGAACGATCGATGAAACAGCCCTAATAACTCTTCCGCGACAATCGCAAGGAAGCCGTGGAGCGCCCCCCCCCCCTTCATTCCTTTCTCTCCGTATATCTCGAGGTAATACAAAACGCCATAAAAATCTGCATGATTACATACGGCAGTACGCTGTTGTAGAACTCCACGCCCGATGCACTTGACAGAACGGCATGCTTCCCCTTTTATTGCCAATATTTTTCCTACCCCTCTCGCACGTTCGAAGACGTGGAAGACGGAGAGAGCGCTCCGTGCCTCTCCTCCCCCCACGTGCTCGTACTACGACCCCATGAAATAACGCGAAATAACCTCGTCATTTCGTAAATATAATTGTAGATTCTATCGAGGTCGTCTAACCGCGAGGGCGACGTTTTATGGATTCATTCGTCACCCCTCGCCGCGATGATTCCCAACTGTGCGCGCACCCGCACGACAAGAGGGGCGGAAAGAATTCCATCGCGATACCCGCGCCATCCGCACCCCCACAATTGATCGCCGCCCTTCTTAATTTCCGTAGTTGTTCATTCACCGCGTTCCTGCGGTCGGTGCGTGCGTGCTGATCGCTATGTACACCGAGCACTCCACTACTGATCGAATAACCGCTCTTAGGCGGTCGATTTGCGCGACGCGAATTTGCTATTCATCTGATAATGTGCCGCGCCCCGTCGCCGATCAGTTCCGGCGATCGCACGACTTTCAGGGCAGTCGATAAATTGTAAAGTTTTTCTCGAGGCAAAACTCTCAGATTTGCTAATTCCCGAAACTTGCAAATCATGTAGAACATAGAAGAACGATTATAAAAAACCGTATAATTTAGTTTGATTGTAGATTATGATTATGCAGGAAATGGCGTGTATCGAATATGTCGAGTTTTTTCATGTAAATTCGCCGTGTTAAGCGCAGTGCGTATCTCAAAGTTGTAAAATTTCTCAGATAAATCATCTCAGCACCTGCAGCTACTATCGTATTGAAGCAAATCTTCGCGGTCGAACTTCTAATAGCTCGCAAGAATTATCGGCGTCTTTAAAACTCTTGGAAGTTTCGGGACAGCCAAGAGAGAGAAAGAAACAGAGAGAGAGAGAGAGAGAGAGAGAGAGAGAGAGAGAGAGAGAGAGAGAGAGAGAGAGAGAGAGAGAGAGAGAGAGAGAGAGAGAGAGAGAGAGAGAGAGAGAGAGAGAGCCTCTCATATAATTTCTAGCGGATGTACATATATACGTATGTACACATCGACCGGATAACTATTTTGGCAGATGCGGCGGGGAAGATATATCCTGCAGAGCTGGAAATCATAGAGAAAGCGGCGGGGAGTATGAGAGAGAGAGAGAGAGAGAGAGAGAGAGAGAGAGAGAGAGAGAGAGAGAGAGAGAGAGAGAGAGAGAGGCAGGAGGGAAAGAGAAAGAGGAGGTTGTCCTCTCATCGCAAATACGATGAAGACGATAAATTAAATCCTGGAGCTGTGCGCAGAGTCGCGTGAGCAATGAAACCGCCGAACCGGAAGTTATCGCGGCTCAAAGCTCTCTAGATTCTCTGTCGCGGCTTTGCCTCGCGGATATACCGAAATTCCGTTATCAACGGCCGGCTAGTGTGAACAGGACACGTAAATTGTTTAACGCCGTCGCAATGACTTCAAAAAAACTAGAATGTGTCATCGCTGCTCTGTCCGTTTTTTCATTTAGAGGCTGACGTGCGGTTCATTTAAAAAAAAAAAAAAATGCAAATATAAATTCTAAAAGTGCGCAACATTTTTTGAGAAAAATATATAGACGTAAAAAATGTAGATGCGCAATAAATTAAACGAAATTGGCGCAAATGATACGAGAACTTTTTTTCTTATTACGAACGACTTCCGAAGAAAGATGTCACCGTCTAGACATCATTGGGTAAAATTTTTTTGCCGGAGACACGGGACTCGTTTTTCTTTCCAGATGACAAACTGATCGAATGTAATTTCCACGAGCATCCCTGAAATTTGACGACCGTCCCCTCGCCGATAATTTCTCCCCGATGCTGTTTCCGCGTTCTTCCTCTGCTTCTTCTTCGGAGTCTTTATTTCTCGGGTTATGAGTGAGAGATAGATGGAGGAGTGGAGGGAAAGTTAGAAGGGCAGATCAAGAGAGATGAGCGGAAGAAGGTAGCTTCCTAATCTTCGCAAGAAAGTCTCGATCTCGCGTGCAACAATAAGAAACGTTTTCCTTGTCGAGGGTCCACCACTCGAACGCCACCCCATTTCAGAAAAAAAAAGAGGGGAAGCGATTGGCCGTGAGAGTCAGTGGGTGGTTAAATATTTATTCATACTTTTCTGTCGCTGAGCCCACTCAATGCACTCTGAGACATCAATTGAAGCGCTCGACGATGGAGCGCTCTTCAGTGAAAAGTTGCAAAATACTCGTTGCGATAAAAAAAATTACAAATAACGAAGTCAAGCGAAATAATTTGTAAACAAGAGTGGTTATGTGATTGCAGAATATTCTTTTGCAAAAATCTACTCGAGACGAAGACGCTCGAAGCTGCTAATTAACGAAGTAATTGCGAGCAAAGGATACAAAGAAAACTTCTTAATTGAGGAAGTTAATTAAACAAAATTTTCCTTATTTATTTCTTTTTCCACTGTATAATCATAAAAGTTCTAATCGAACGATCTGGAGAGAGAGAGAGAGAGAGAGAGAGAGAGAGAGAGAGAGAGAGAGAGAGAGAGAGAGAGAGAGAGAGAGAGAGAGAGAGAGAGAGAGAGAGAGAGAGAGAGAGAGAGAGAGAGAGAGAGAGAGAGAGAGAGAGAGAGAGAGAGAGAGAGAGAGAGAGAGAGAGAGAGAGAGAGAGAGAGAGAGAGAGAGAGAGAGAGAGAGAGAGAGAGAGAGAGAGAGAGAGAGAGAGAGAGAGAGAGAGAGAGAGAGAGAGAGAGAGAGAGAGAGAGAGAGAGAGAGAGAGAGAGAGAGAGAGAGAGAGAGAGAGAGAGAGAGAGAGAGAGAGAGAGAGAGAGAGAGAGAGAGAGAGAGAGAGAGAGAGAGAGAGAGAGAGAGAGAGAGAGAGAGAGAGAGAGAGAGAGAGAGAGAGAGAGAGAGAGAGAGAGAGAGAGAGAGAGAGAGAGAGAGAGAGAGAGAGAGAGAGAGAGAGAGAGAGAGAGAGAGAGAGAGAGAGAGAGAGAGAGAGAGAGAGAGAGAGAGAGAGAGAGAGAGAGAGAGAGAGAGAGAGAGAGAGAGAGAGAGAGAGAGAGAGAGAGAGAGAGAGAGAGAGAGAGAGAGAGAGAGAGAGAGAGAGAGAGAGAGAGAGAGAGAGAGAGAGAGAGAGAGAGAGAGAGAGAGAGAGAGAGAGAGAGAGAGAGAGAGAGAGAGAGAGAGAGAGAGAGAGAGAGAGAGAGAGAGAGAGAGAGAGAGAGAGAGAGAGAGAGAGAGAGAGAGAGAGAGAGAGAGAGAGAGAGAGAGAGAGAGAGAGAGAGAGAGAGAGAGAGAGAGAGAGAGAGAGAGAGAGAGAGAGAGAGAGAGAGAGAGAGAGAGAGAGAGAGAGAGAGAGAGAGAGAGAGAGAGAGAGAGAGAGAGAGAGAGAGAGAGAGAGAGAGAGAGAGAGAGAGAGAGAGAGAGAGAGAGAGAGAGAGAGAGAGAGAGAGAGAGAGAGAGAGAGAGAGAGAGAGAGAGAGAGAGAGAGAGAGAGAGAGAGAGAGAGAGAGAGAGAGAGAGAGAGAGAGAGAGAGAGAGAGAGAGAGAGAGAGAGAGAGAGAGAGAGAGAGAGAGAGAGAGAGAGAGAGAGAGAGAGAGAGAGAGAGAGAGAGAGAGAGAGAGAGAGAGAGAGAGAGAGAGAGAGAGAGAGAGAGAGAGAGAGAGAGAGAGAGAGAGAGAGAGAGAGAGAGAGAGAGAGAGAGAGAGAGAGAGAGAGAGAGAGAGAGAGAGAGAGAGAGAGAGAGAGAGAGAGAGAGAGAGAGAGAGAGAGAGAGAGAGAGAGAGAGAGAGAGAGAGAGAGAGAGAGAGAGAGAGAGAGAGAGAGAGAGAGAGAGAGAGAGAGAGAGAGAGAGAGAGAGAGAGAGAGAGAGAGAGAGAGAGAGAGAGAGAGAGAGAGAGAGAGAGAGAGAGAGAGAGAGAGAGAGAGAGAGAGAGAGAGAGAGAGAGAGAGAGAGAGAGAGAGAGAGAGAGAGAGAGAGAGAGAGAGAGAGAGAGAGAGAGAGAGAGAGAGAGAGAGAGAGAGAGAGAGAGAGAGAGAGAGAGAGAGAGAGAGAGAGAGAGAGAGAGAGAGAGAGAGAGAGAGAGAGAGAGAGAGAGAGAGAGAGAGAGAGAGAGAGAGAGAGAGAGAGAGAGAGAGAGAGAGAGAGAGAGAGAGAGAGAGAGAGAGAGAGAGAGAGAGAGAGAGAGAGAGAGAGAGAGAGAGAGAGAGAGAGAGAGAGAGAGAGAGAGAGAGAGAGAGAGAGAGAGAGAGAGAGAGAGAGAGAGAGAGAGAGAGAGAGAGAGAGAGAAGGCAAAAATAAGTTATCATTCGCTGAACGATTATTCGCCGGCCAATCGACGTGCCTGGACACCTTCGCAATCGATTCTTCTTCGACGCATCGCGATGCACCACAAAGCGCCACGTTCGTGCTCGGCGACTTGCATTGCAAAGCACTTCCGGTCGAGAGGATCCTCGCCGACGTGGTTGCAGGAGAGGGTGAGGAGGGCCGGTTGGGAAGGGTCAAAGGGTAAGAAGGGTTCGTTGGCCCTCGGCGGGCTCCTCGCCCCGTGCAAATCTCCCCCTCCCGCCCGCCACCTGTTCTACCTGCAACGCGCGTTTACCTACATTTTCGAGACACGCTCCTAGCCCATCCCCCCTCCTGGCGCCACTCCTAACTCGGTACTTCGTTTCCTGTTCGCCCTCCATAACCCTTAGTGTCCGTCGGCGGATCAGCGCGATCGCATGAATGCAGGAAGTCGAGAATTTCTCGGTCTATATTTCTTGTCGGCAAGCTTGTGCGAGTGTCCGATGCCTTTTCACTTTCCGGCGATCTCGCACGTGCGCGGCGCACACGAAGACGACTTCCCCCTACGTGTTGGAACCGTAATTCCGAGCACATAAGTATATATCCGACGAATAACTCAGAAGCACGTAAATTCACAATAAATGTCGAATGTATTTGCCAATAGCAAACTTCGGGGTGATTTACGAGTACTAAAGCCAATATGTTATTTATTTAGAAAATTGCGCGCAATATACATATTATTTGACGTCGAATAGAACAGCGCAAACGGTTAGCTGGGGAGAATCGAATTTGCGCACAGATGTTGGGATTTTGGAGGAAATTTTGTACTCTCTCGACGATATGTTGCATTTAATTATGTCGGAAACTTGGACGAAGAGCACGGGTCCTCCTTGCCTTGCATTTCGGTGTCCGGATCGATCAATCATCCCGTCCCTTCGCGCCCACACGCTTATTATGTGTTTACTTTGGCTTCTCTCTGCCTCTATCTGCCATCACCATTTTCCTTGTCTTGTTTGCTTTGCATTCTCCCACCACTGCCATTTTCCTTTATTACTTTTCGCATACACGCCGACGCGGCGCGTTTCACGAGATCGTCGCCAGTCACTCGATTTCTCTATTTTTGCACCATGCATCGCGATGGTACGAAGTTGCTCGTGCAAGCGAAAACGACGTGAGACTTCGAAATACTGAAATTTTCTCTACGTACTCGTGTCGCTTCGGTCAAAAACGAAACTATCTCGTGGGATTCACATGCGACGAAGCGTTGAATTTCGAATTACGATTTTTTGCTTCTTACATGCTTTTCACCATTTTTTAAATACAAAAGTTTATTGCTATCCGAATTTTTCAGCTTTATTTTCTTCTCTCTCTCGATTAGATTTGCAAATTTTTCCATAAACGTTGCTTTCGTGATAAAATTCCATTATATTTAATTCATCGTATTTATTTCAAATATTTGATAATAATAATGCATATTTTATTTCGTATATTTGATGAGATAGAATGGCTAATTTGATTTAAAAATGTACGATTCCAATTCCGATAGTTCGTGAAATTCAACTCGCAGATCCATAAATCTTGCATCTCTCGGAAATTGCAAATTACATTTGATATACGATAAAACATTGGCAAAATTAAATTAGTTCCGAATACAAAATGCTATTTGACGTTGTTTTTTATGAAATAGCAATTAATTCTCTATCAGCTTTCATTAAATTTCCTTTATGTATGCGCTCAATATCTTTAATTCAGGAATTTGCTAAATTGTCTCCTGTTTACTTTTCCGCGGACAAAGTCTTGGCAGAGTTGACTTTCTCGTCCACTTAAGACACGTCGACACAGAGATGCCGACTCCGAGGCGAACTTTTTTCGCCGGCCTTTTCTCCCGAAAGTACTTTACGAGAACCCGAAATTTGCAGTGAGACGCCGGTGGGAGAAGGAAGGAAAGTTTACGACGTGACACGTGTCGCGCATGACAAACCACGGCGAACGCGGCCCGTCTCTCCCCCCTCCCCGTTTTCTTTTGTACAACTGTCTGTCTTCCCTCGGTCTCTGTTCCTGCATAATGCATAAGACCGATGACTTCTCACCAAGAGAAAATCTCATTGGAGTTATGCGATTTAAATAAACACCGCGCCAAATAGCGCCAAAAAATCATCTTTTTCGTGTTTTTACACGCAAGTCATAAATTTATTTGAAAAATTTATTTTATTTTATTTCGGAGGAAGAATTATGTATAATTAAGATGCAACGCAATTAAATTAAAATTTCATATCGAAAATTATTTCGCACATATTTTTATTATAACATTTTTGCCCCTTTAAATTTTATTTATAAGAGAAAATATGCGCTTATACATATTTGTGGATGAGATAATAAACTGATATAAATGGGAGCTACACTACCGCGCGTATCATTGTTACGGCACATATGCAAGCTTGAATTTCTTGCCACCATGGTCGGCTTGCTGACCGATTTAATCGCGTAGTAATTAACGCTGTACGATAATTAAGCGACGGCAGTATGTCGTTACACCGCTTATCGCGTTGCGCCCCTTGAACGCAATAATTCGTCACCCTGGTCGTCTTTATGGCGGGAAGAGAGAGAGAAACGGAGGGAAAGCGGAGATTATGTCGAGTGAATGCTGGCCCGTGCCGTCTCGTTAGCGAATCTCGCTTAATTGAGTGTTAAGTTTCAATTCTTCTCTTACCTTTTAACCTATTGTCTTCGTTACGGGATAAAATTGCGGAAAAGTAAAATAAACCGGGCTGTACAAACTAAAAGCTGCGTTATTGCATTTGAAAGATTTGTGAAACGAGTATTATATTCATAGCGGAAAGATTTAAAGCTTTTAAATTTTGTTATATATAATGTATATTATTTCAATGCAAAAATAATTTTTGTCCCGAATACGT
This sequence comes from Linepithema humile, assembly GCF_040581485.1. Classification (NCBI taxonomy): domain Eukaryota; kingdom Metazoa; phylum Arthropoda; class Insecta; order Hymenoptera; family Formicidae; genus Linepithema; species Linepithema humile. The sequence goes on along the minus strand of NC_090128.1, from coordinate 28,626,786 downwards.
CAAAATTGTCAAGTTAGCATTTTAACAGCTCTCTGCATAATTTACACCAGATTGAAACGGTCGATCTATTTCGAGTGCAAAATGCACCGTCGGATATCGCTTGGCAACGAGCAAAAATTTTTTTCGTTTCGTCGCATCGCGAAGGATACTTTCTTCGTGCTCTGATCTGTCCCCAGTTGTGCAACCGGCAGCCGGGGGTGCATTGCATCGGGCACGTTTCGACGGGATCTCAAAGAATGCAGAAATGTGCGCGTGGCTCCAAGTTAGCATATAAATGAAATTCGCCACGGCCCGTTGAATGTCAATGGAAGGCGAGGCTTTTGCGAATATGCGCGCGCTTGTCGACGTGCTTTTATGCATGTATGTGCCAGTCAAAAATGTGGGAATAAGTTGGAATTCACCGGTTACAAAACAGACCCGTTGTTTATAAAAAGAGTATCCGACGCGGTCTCCCGCAAACTTGCAAAATTGTAAATTCTGACAAACCAATATCCTTGTCGGTTCTTCCATTATTATAACAAAATGAAATATGCGAAGGAAAATTCGGTCTTCATTTCATATTGTATCTAATTTCCTGTAAGTCAGCCACAAGAAAATACGCTTGTGTCCCCAGCGATCGTTTATTGTTAATTGAGTCGATGAAGCGGGACAGTCGATATCCTGTTGGCGGGCGACGACGATGCAATCCGGCGTCGTGGGCGGAATGCGAACGAGCTGTGAGGTTTTGTTGGCGAAATAACATGTCCGGCGAAATTCCCGCGCGTTAGGAGAAGCGTCGCTAGGGTAGACGGACGCTCTTATTGTATGTGGAAAACGATTCCGACGTGTGACTGAAGCGGCGGGGACGGTTTGCTTTTTTTCTCTGCCGGATGAGCCCTTGAAGTTTCCGATGGATTCTCATTTGGAGCTTGTATCCGCACGGAGGAAATTGTCATCGAAACGACTGTCTATCGATCAGATTGGACGCTAACAACCGGCTTGAACGGTAATTTTTCTAATCTTCACCTCGACAAAATAAAAATTGAATGCACAAATTTAAGACGTTTATGCAGAAATAAAAATAATAAAGTAAGTTCTGTTCAATGAAGGTATTTTCTCAAAACTGTATTATTAAAAGCCGTCATATTACTGTTATTCATTGTTTGTGAAATCCGTTAAATCATGTGACAAATGAGTCGCATTCAATAATTCTGTTCTTAAAAAGAGAAAGATGCTAATATATTGAAAGTGGAACACAGATAATGTTATTCCGACGGTTGAAAATAGTAGGAAGGAAATATCACATTCAGAAGATATTTGACTGCTCCACTTTGGAAATGTCAAAATTATTAATCCAGAAAGACGAGAAATTTCCGTTTGCGTAAAGTAAAAGTGGAATTATCACATTAGATGAAACTGCATTAAAGATCATTTCCGACTTATTGCACAAAAGTTATAGTTGCAACATTATCAAACGCAAAGCGTCGTTGGTTTATCCATTATAGATTATAATGTGCAAAATAGCGCTCTAAGATGGTTACGATATTGAGTTACAGCAAGTTCGGGCTAGTCTCAGCATGACCATTATCGGCATTAACGGCCAAATTCGACGAGCGCCTCTTGTACCATGTGCAACTGCAATTAGGAGCCCTAGAGGTTTAAGACAGTGCCAAGCTCATCCTGTGCATAGTTTTCATCGTGTTCTCACGAGAAACTTACGATGTAAAATATCGTGTAGTATATTCCCGCACTAATAGCAGTTAATACACAACTATCGAGAGATTAAATCCCTTTTCATAAAAACAGAAAATTACTAAAATAAGATATAATCGTATATACTTTTCTAAAAATTCCTATTGCACTATTTTATCGTAACATTATTGCAGAACTTTGCGAAAGTAAATACTGCTTTAAAAAGGTTTTGGATTTCTAATGCTGCGGAATGAAAGTGACGCCATTTGCGATAGTGCAAAGAGCTGAATCGTAAGAATAACCCAAAGAATCAATGTTTGCTTCGCATCAAATTTGCGTGCACAGAATGCAATTATCAAGTGCACTCGATCGGAACTGCTTCCATTGCGAGCGCAATAGCAATTAAGGTGCAACGAGTACTGTCCGACCTTACCTGACCTTTTCTACTTGCGCTGTAACGATAACACGGGATAATTCGGCGAATGGGGCGGACTTTTGTATCAACGTAATGCAGCTTGTGGGCGTTCGATCGACGAGTTACGAGCCTGTGGTACGATCGATCTTATCACATTACACGAAGACTAAGAGAGACGAATGGCGCGGCCAATGAGAAACGTCAGACTTTTATCTTCGCCGTGTAAATGGCGGCTTATCAAATATACGACTATTGTAATTTCCCACTCAACGGACAAACACTTCAATTAGGGAAACAACGAAAGTTCTACGATGTACAAGAGTAGTAGAGATAAAAAAAATCGTGCTTTATCGATAGATACTGATCGAATACGATCTTGGTTGGAAGCACGAAAGCTCGAGTCGTCTTTAATAAATTCTGGCAGGCGTAAATGTAAACGGAAAAGTGGGCAATCTAAGTAGGATCACGCGAATATACTTATCTTCCTTTTCTAATCGTCAGGTTATATTTGATATTCGGCAAAATATCTTATTTCAAGCGAAACATTTTCTTTTACGAGCCAATATGGCGAGCGTGGCCGTTGATGGTATTCGTGCATCATTAAAATTTAATAAAGACATCAAAATGCTTCCGTTTCCGCCCCCTCCTCTCCACCCCGTCCCATCACGAATATCGTATTCAGGATAACGGGCCCGCCGGTAGGTTTCGTCGGTTCGGCACTGACGCCTTTCCTCGCCAGGTTCCGGGAATGGCTTAGACCGGAATTTAAGCGCGGCCAAATAAGCTGCCCGTTTCAGGGCAACGGTCGTTTCCAGATAATGCGATTTATCGGCGTTCTGCGCAATGCAGTGAAAACGGGCGATGAATATCCGAATAGAGAGGCGGGGGGCACGCGGGGGCGGCGGACGATGGAATTGATCGACGAAAAGGAGAAATTCGACCCCGCCATTTTCGAGCGAGTGTATGCACCTCGATCCTCTATCGCGCGATGTCTTCGCGGATAGCGTTTCTTGCAACCTTTATATAATACGATTATTATTCCATTTTCTTGTTTTCTTATTTCAACTAGATATGAATTTTTAACAAAAAAAGATTAGATAAATTACAAAATATTAATGTTATTGATACATCAATACATTGTTAAAAAGTTTATTTTATTTTTCTTTTGAGTACAAATATTGAAAGTAATTTGTATCGTTGCCTCTCATATCGCGCTATCAACGTTGAGCACTGATCATGGCGATACCGCGGTCTGTGCGAAAATACAACGAGAGAAGTCTAAAATTCTATTTTCCTCCAGATGTATCTGAAACAGGCAACGGAAGCGTGCAACATTACTACTTAATTTAATTCCCGCGCAAAAGCGGAAAGACGCCAGTTATCGCGTCGACAATGACAGACTTTTAGTTTGCGCGCGTTTATTATTCACGAGTTAGGCGAGAGTACGCGATACTTCTGTCCCGTAACGTCACGGCGCGATACAAGCACTTTAATAACGAGGTTGCCTCGTCATTCTCTCTTTGCGTCTCCCTCTCTTCCTGTTTGCACGACCCAACGGGATGCAGCCACACTCCCGTGCCTATACCCGACCATTTGCATAAAACAGGTCGCTATTTATCGCCTCCTTGGAATAATGAGACTTTACCGGAAGCGATTTCGCCGCGTACCTATTCCGCGGAACTATTACAGAGAGAGAGAGAGAGAGAGAGTATTCGCTAGTATACGCCGGTCGACCTTATCGAGTCCGGAGAAACGGCATAAAAATAGTGGAAAATAATTTGCCCTGACCCTGTACTGTACATTAGCGTGTTCCAGGAATCGCACGCTAAGCACGAAGCGGAAAACGCGAGGAAAAGCAGAATTATAAAAATGTTTTACGCGTATATATAAAAATTAAGCACTCGCGAAGAATATATTAATAGAGAGATGTTAATTATTTAAATAATTTTTGGAGCATCTGTAAACGCATGCTAGTCGAAAGCCAGGAATCCCCGCGATGCATGTTGCATCAACGCTCGACGAGAATTTGAAACTCCTCGAGCGGAATTAAACGAAACATCGACGAAACATTTCGTTGCTCCTGGTCCCTCGACGACGGTATTTTAATAACAAGCTCCTCCATCCATGTCGTACATAGTACAGTTGCACTTTGGTACACGCCGGCGGCGAAGAGCCGTCCGGCTCTCTCTCTCTCTCTCTCTCTCTCTCTCTCTCTCTCTCTCTCTCTCTCTCTCTCTCTCTCTGTCTTTCTTTCGCGAGAGCGCCCCGGCGATTTGCATGAAATTGGAGACCCCTCGGCAGGCCGGCGCGTATATACGCCGATCTCTCGTTAGAATGGAAATCGCGGATTGAAATTTTCAGTAGCGCGCAAGCAGCGCGGCGGCCGAGCCGTACACGCGTACGTATACGCGCACGGTTTTGTACACGGCTCTCGCGCCGTGTCGTCCCTCCCGATCGATACGTTCGAGCTGCATTTTTGAGTACGCGCCACGTACGCGCCAAAGAATATCGGATTTGCCCCCCCCCCCCGCCGCCTGTCTCGGAGATTTCGGCGAATCTGATGCGCCGAACAGAAATTTGCCGGTTGCGCCCCTTAATCTGCCCCGCGTCTATCGCGTCCGTATTTTCGCGCCTCGAAATATCGGAGGCTGCCGAAACTTTTCGACCACGCTCTCGAACAGCGACAGCAGCCTGTCGATTTCTCGCCGAAAAATATCTCATTTTTGACGATGAAAAATTGTTAAAAGTAATTTTTCAAACTCGAATGTGCGTTATCGCAGAATAACGACGTCGTTTGTAGCCTGCTTCGCTAACGCGATCTCATTATTAGAGCACTCGTGTGATACAGTTTTGTCAGTCGACTCGCGCATTTCTATGCACGGTACATAGACCTGGGAATATTCCGTCACAATTTTAACCGCAAGTCTCGCATGGCTTAGAAAGTCGTTGCTGCGGCATAAAATATAAATGCGTATCGATTTTACACCCACAGAGATACGCGCGACACGATGTTGTACAGTGAACAGTTAGGTTTTCTCACTGCCTTCGAGTGCATTACGTCTCCAACAATGCTTCTATTCGTATGGTATATCGCCGAAGACGTATTCAATACCAGATGCACCCGAATAGAATAAAATGTATCTGCGTCGTACAATTCTGCAGCTATCAATCGACATCGGCGTCAATTTTATTATTCGCCGCAGTTAAATTCTCCCGTGAAATTTTACCAAAGTTAAACAGTCGAACGAGCAAACGTGTAGGTACTAAATTTTATTTAGCGGAAGCAAATTTTCAATTTATTCGCAATCGACAGGATTCATTTCTGCGCAGAAATCGCGGCACCACTCGGGAGTAACCTCCGATTATCGGCAATCGCTAATGATCGTTCAATCCATATCCGCGAATAACTGTGCTGAAACTTTTATCAACTACATCGACTGCAGGCGACGTGGAGTCTCTACATAAATTCGCCGCGTAGGCACCGGTGCATATACACAGGCACCGGGGACGCTGCATTATTTATATGCCCGCGTTCGACATTACACCGTAGATACTCGCGGCCATAAGCTCTCGCGCGTCTCCTCGTAAACGTCCGCTCGCGCGCGCACAAACGCCGCAAAGTAAAGTCTCTCATGATCGCGCGAAGACTCCGAGCTTGTTGCCTCGAACGGAATGCACCTTCAACGGCGTTTATCCTCGCCTCTTACGTTACATCCGTGAATCTTGCGGCGTATTACGTTTCTCCGGACCGTCTAATGTATCGAGTATCGCAAATTCGCTCGCGCACACTCCCGATCATAAATTTAACGGGAAATTTCCGGCTTTGGTGTTTATCGACATATCAGGCTGTCTCAATTCCGGGCTCTCTCTCGCGCTGCCACGGTCTGACTATTTATCGACTCGTACCACTTCCATTGTCGCGGATTCATGCGCGACGAATAAAAGGGAAGAAAAATGACAGGCCTGGATACGATCTCGAAAGCTTTCACGTCGAATATTCAAGCGATTCCTATCTTTATGGCGCTCGTGGCGTTTTAGAGAATGAAAACAAATTGAACGCGATTCTAAGAATCTCCAACGGCAATTCGCTTTCATCAAACCATCGGGCTAAGAATATTTTCGACGTGGCTGTCGTGACGGATCAGTCGCGACTTGGATATAATTAATACAAATCTATTTTAGGCCGTAATCAATTCGCGTTGGTTCGCGTGTCTTAAAGGAGAGAAACGGAGCGCAGCCGTTTATATTGGAAATCCTTCGTCAAAACGTGCCTGAGTTTATTTCGGTCGTTCGGCCGTCACTCTTAGTTTGCTCGTGCAGCCCTCAACGCGTGATCGACTGCAATGTCGCGGGGCGAAATTTTAAGACCACGGTTCGGGAGGAGTAGATAAAGACAGCCGGGAGCTGTCGTTGGGGTACGTTGCAGGTAACGACGTTAGGAGATTACGGCGTTGACAACGACGATGGCGTCGACGGAAGTCTATCATAAATTTCCAGGTCGTATTTCAGCCAGACGCGACGTGACAGGCTTGAGGATACTGCGCGCGGGTGCATAAAAATTCTAGAGTGTGCCGAGTCGATTCTAGATTGAATCGCGTCTTAAAGACGGCTTGCCTGAGAGCATCATTTTGTCTTGTTCCGTGTAAACGCCGCGCGCTCCATATACTCGTAACACTTTACGGCTCGGATAATTTACTGATATGTAAAGTAATACCGTAGTAAAGTATTTAACGATGTATCTCACGATTCCGCGTGAGAATCGCTACTTTGCACCTGCGTCAACTTCAACAATTTTGACAGAAATAATCCTTATCGCTGTATAAATTAAAAAATAACAGTTACTATAATTGTTTCACTATTATTCCCGCTTAGTGATTTCAGAAGGCGTGATCCCGCTTTCGCTATCAACACCGCGCGATAATTTGACAAATACGCCGGGTTTTCTTAACACACGAGTCAGCGCCGTGAATGCATCGCGGCAAACGCTCCCCTTTCCGTTTCTCTCTCTCGTGAAAACGAGCGTGGCGAAACCGTGGAAGGAAGTGTCAGGAGACGGCGCACTTTCCTTCGAAAGGACCTCATGTCGAGGGGTTGCGGTCGCGAGGGGTGCCACGGAGACGGAAACGAAAGAGAAGGCGACGGAGGATGAAGTCGCGCCGGAGAACACAGATCGTGAGAGGTGGAAAAGGAGGCCGAGACACAGAAAGGGCGTGAGGCGGACAGGGACGGAGAGATGAGCTTTCCTCTAAAGAAAAGCTGCCCTAACAAAGGCGTCTTATTTCACGCCCAATGTACCCCGCCTCAGACACGATCGTTAAGATACCTAAACTTGCGAGGTGCGAGCTGTTTCTCCCGCGCTCCCTTCCGCGTCCCTTTCCCTTCCTCTTGCTTCGCGGGACCCTCGAGAATGGCGCGTCATTTCTTATGGGTTTACGCCGTCCTACCTGCGAAATGCCCGCGGGATGTTATCGCCGCGATGTTACCCGCCCACGCATTACGCGACAATTCATTAATTTCACTCGACATTTCCTCGATTCCAGGATTGACGATTTGTTTAGATCGAGTAAATCTTTTCACGCGGCACTCGAATAGTCCTTTTAAACTCTGACTCGTCATAAACTCCCGGAGCACAATTGTGCTAAAGATCACGGCGGCCTCTGACCCCGTCGAGAGCGACTCATCGTTAATTCTCGATGAAAATAAAAGGAAAGAGAAGAAGGATCTTGTGGCACGCGGATGAGAAATAAGCGGTCGGTTGATAAAGGAAACTTATTGCAACATTTGCAACATTTTTCCCGTTCCTCTCTCTCTCTCTTTCTCTCTCGCCTCAAGAGCGGTCCGTTATTGTACCGGGTGTCCCGCAATTCGTACACGGCGCCAAATGGTGCCCGACGCGCCGTTCCTTATGGGTTTATGCTTCCTGAATGGGGTTGAACCCGAGGGACTTTATCGGGATACCGGCGACACCGCAGTTACGAGGCGTCGCTTTGTGCAGTCGACACGATTATGCGCGCATTCTGCCCGCGAGGGCCGTATGTGAGCACTCGCTCTAGGTATCGCGTCGTTCGCAGGGTCGTATGTGATAATGGCGCGATAATAAAAATGAAGAGAGCCAGCCGCTTCCTCTCCCCGGCGGACCGCGCCGCTAAAATGTCGCTCGAGCTATCCAGCCGCATTGCGAGGTGGAACGAAAGCGCGCGACGAGTTATACGAAATTTCTTTTACGAGCAGAACAGACGTCGACATGTATTTCTAGCGCGGCAGTTTATTTTTTCTTTTTTTTATTCCAGATCCCCAAAATACGGACTTTCTTCGGCAAGTCACGCTGCTGTATTCCGCATGACGCTCCGGGCTGATTTACGAGAAACTGTAAATGTAAGTTTGACAGCGGCCCTTTTTATCGAGGGACTAAAAATAAAAGCAACGCGACAGCAGTTTTTATTATTTTGCAACCCACACTCTTCCCAAATTTGTTTACTCAATATTTCACGTTGCATAACTGCCAATAAAAATGTAAAAACAAAAATTGGAGTCGTTAATAAATTGTTATTGAATTGATGTTATCGAAAGAGTGATACGATGTAAAAATCAAATATAACAGAGGCTAAAATAAAAATAACGAATGTTTTTCAACGTGTGTGAAAACAATGATTTTCAATTATTACGGTGTATCACATCCTTTTCGGGATACTTCAATTAGGTTTCTTTTTTTTTTTTTCATGTCGGGCAAGTGCTCAATCTTCCGGCAATCTCTCTTTCTCTCGAGTGTCCACAAGACGATTATCCCGGGATGAGAGTAAGAGGAGCGCGTATAAGGACAAAGAGCATCCGTAAGTGAATATGGATAGTGAATAGTAGCGGTGGTTTGCCGCAGGGCAGATAAGCCGTCAACTACCGATGGAGATTGATGCGATTCGCATTAATCTATAGCGCGTCTGCCGGCTTCTTCCCATTTCGCCACGAGTTCAAATCGACTTTTTCGCTGAACGAAAAATAATGCGAATACATGAGGCACGTCCGTGTCGTCGCCTCGACGTTTTACTTCAGTTCTCTAAGGTGCTTTTAGGTCATGTTAAATAAAAAATTTATGAAAAATATTATTTGTCGTAAAAAAAAAACCGTTCTGTTTCGCTATGAAACTTTTTTACGACTAAATATTATTCAATGTTTTCCGAAGAATATTATTTCCGCAGTGCTTTTAATGGAGAATGTTTATTGATCGGCATGTAATTGCGAGGAAAAGTTTTGCGAGAAATTACAAGAAAGTGGCGTTTAATTTGAACGACGGCGCTGAGAAAAAAAGAAAGTTATCTTAGACGTCATATAGTAACATAACTTTTATTATCACGCCGGAAACTGGCGATGTGAAATCATGGGAGCCGCGACATAATTCAGCCCCGTGCACACACATCCAGCGCGATAACCTCGTTTCGCACGTTATCAGTGCTTCCTTTTTCGCGCGGAAATTTCCACTTTTCATCGACGGTAGTTCGCGATGAAACGCGATTTACTCGGTGCTACGATTCCGTACCGGTTTTGAATTTCATGAGGATATGTCCGGTGAGAGGTGGATTTGTTGGAAAAAAAAAGAAAAATGCACGCGAGATTTTACTAAATTTTTAGGATTTAAAATTAAAGCGATTTTTAATTGTTTGGTAGCGCGGCGCGTCTTTACAGGCTTCTAATTTTTTAATTTAACTCTTTGTGCGCGCTGGCTACTTTTTATTTGACAAAGAAAATGCATTTTCTCGTTAATATTCCTTTGCTCTTTGCCGACCGCTCCGGCAGATATATGAAGAGGTCTGGCTATTAAAAACGCTATGACGCTTCCATAAATTCCGCGCTTTTTTCCAGCATTAAACGATTTCCTCGCGTATATAATTTTCCGAGCGTGATCATTTATTTCCGCGCAACGTTTACACGCTGCGATTCCGCCTTTCTAGTTAGATTGGTTTACGTTACGCAATAAACAAGTACCTGACATAAAATAATACATCTTTAAAAAAAACAATTCTGCTATCCGTTTAACAGCTTTAAAGTTTCAATCGTTTTTTCTTTTAAACTTTTGCACTGCAAAGTTGAGTATCTTTGAAACGTAATTCAATCTTTTTTCCAAGCATTCGCGAAACAGCGATTGTTCTGTTACCTACACTAATGACATCCAATTATCTACTCCTTTACGCGCTCATTAAATCCGCTTTAAACGATTTATAATTCGCGACAGAGAGAATTTAAGATAAAAATCTATTTGCAATTTTATACTAAATATACTTTCATAGAAAACATTTGGAAAATCGGAATACACGCATTATATTTTGTATGTGCACAAACAAGAATACATGTGTGTATTCTTATCTTTCAAATGCTTTCTTTGTGTCACATTGTAAAAAATTATAAATGCAGTTCTAATCTCAAATTCTATCACGCGAATTCCATCGTAAATTACAATGAACTTTATGCAATAATCTCTCGAATGATACTTTGTCAGAATTCCTCTCCCTCGCTCTTCCAGGATCTCATCTCAAAGAGTGCGTTCCTTCTTTCCTTCCACGTAGTCGGCGAGTTTCCCTCACTTTGGCGCGGATGTAACCCGTTTGGTCTCGGGACGTCACCTCCGCCCTATCGCGAACAAGGTCGGAGGTTGTAGATGGAGAATCGACAGAGGTATGAGAGATAGCGCGCAGCCCGGGCAAAGTTTGTCGCAAGTTTAGATTGAGTTCAATCTTCGAGCACAGACACACACACACATCGAGACCGTGCCACCTTCCTCGCACCTTCTGCCCTATCGTGACTCAACCATCGGTCCTTTGTCGCCCTCTTGCCCCCCCGTACGGCCAGCTTATCGCCTAATATCCAGCCGGAGGTGGAAACGTCGGGACGTTTCGTGCCCAGACCGTCGTCTTCGAGTTCGCGCCTCTGTGCCTCTTGCCCTCTTTCTCTCTCCCTCTCTTTCCGCCACCCCTGAAGGTGACAAAGGTGGCCGCCCAAAGTGGAATTGTGTGGCACGGCCGTGGAAATTTTTTCCTGGAAGCTATCGACGCGCTGGGCGCGCTTATCAGCAAGAGCTGTTTAATGTCGCCGCATTTAATGAGCGCCTTGCAAGAGTTCACCGCTCGGTAATTGCTGATGTTGCGGTTTTCTAAACGCGCTTCGTGAATTGTAATATATCGCGGACCGACAATTCCGTGAAAGTGTTCGTACAACGCTCGTGAACGCGCAATACAGTTCGATAATTTAATTATCGGTGGTGCTCGATAATGCGCGTAAAATAAACGACAAATATTAAATGATTAATAACAATGTATTATATATGAGTAGCCCATTGGCAAAAGTAGTTAAATCTATTTGAAATTCTTTTCGAAGCAAGAGCGAAAAAACTTGTATAATTTTTTCTCAATCAAGTTATTAAAAAAATCTTTTTTTTTTTTTGAAAAATTAAGAAGTCTTTTCATCTTTTACTTTTAGTCAAATTTTTTATTGATAAATTATTGATAAAAATAATCCTTTATACGAAAAAGGATGTAACTACTTTTGCAACTTCAAGTTTGAAATTGCCATAATAATTTAACTGTTTTTGCATATCTAATTTTTTCCTATTTTCGGATACAGCTACTTTTACGATATTTTGGCTGCTCATATATCGCAAATTGTATAATATAGTTGTAGATATATTAATTAGAGGGAAAGTTCCTTCAAAGTGGCACCTTTCGATAAAATCGCTTCTCTCATGCTCTCAAAATCACTGCACGAGCGTACGCATCTTAAACGCAATTTATCTGTCGTTCATCGAACGAGATGAAATTACCGATTTCGTCGCAGCACCGATGTAGCCGCGGAAGCATTCTGGAGGCACGAAGCTATTCCGGTGTGTCAAGCATCTAACGACGTAACGTTGCGTACGTTAGGAGCGCATCACGTAAATCAAGTTAACGTGGTACCGCGATGAAAGCCTTCGCTGGCTCTCGTCGTCGGTGAAATTCGCTTTTCGTCTCCCCCTCCTCCTTTCTGCCCGTGCCCGTAAAATTCGATCAGGAACGTCGTATTCTCGTTGGCTGATGGCGTCATTACCTTACTTCGCCATTTTGCCGACAACACAGCGAACAAGAGAGCTACACGGCGGGGAAAGAAGTACGGATGAGTCGAGCGTTTCCCCTTCAAATTCCACGGGATGAACTTTTCCGTGTATCACATCCAAATGGCAGCGAGGGGGGGAGAGAGAGGAACAAAGATATTCAAGGATGCTTTCATTCCATTAAAACTATCTATTAGCAAAGAAATATATCATATTGCTTAGCTCTTTGAATTTAATTTTAGGTCTTTATATATTTTGTTGTACATTTAATCAACTTCTTTCTTTCTCTAACGCATGCTACACTCACATTATCGCGCATTACACTAAAAGCGTAGAGAGCTAAACTAGAGAAGAAATATGAAAGAGAATGGAGATTGAAGATCCTGTGGAAAGAGCGACTTTCAGAAGGAAACACTATGAGGAGGCAGCCAGACGTCGGGCGTTTCCTTAATTGCATTTTTATGCTTGCCCGGATTTCCGTGTCGGCAAAAGGGTCCAAATCCGAGGGAAAGAAAGGAGTTTATTATACCGCAGGCGGAAACTCTCTCACGGCCCGCGGCTAGCCGTTAATGCGTCTTGACTCCTCCATGGAATGAGCAAAATCGGTGCGACGTGGTCTTTACCTAGTTTAGGGGAGTTTCGTGATGACGCCGGTGCACGGCGTATTCATCTGAATTGTTAATCAAAACTTGAGAAAGAAGAATTTCGCAAAATATGAAAATTTGAATATGAATACGAATACGAAGATTTAGAGAAGACCAAATGGTTCGGTCATTAAAATTTAGACAAATTTTAGTTTTATCGCTCATATTTTACATAATTTATGTTAAAAAATACGATATTTTTTTCGACGAGATGTTTCTCTTGAAGTAAAACACCGGTGATTGAAAGCTAGATGAGCGAAGAGACAATTAAAAGTGATTACGAAAGCTGGCTGAAGCGACGAATCTAATTTCGATCTTAACTGAAAGTAGATTGGAACTGAGAGCAGACATTGGGAGGCGATCGTCTTGACCTTTCGAAAACCTTGTTTTCAGAATTAAGGAGGCGAGAAGATAAGAGTTTAACAATTTCAGATGTTATAAGGCACAAAAGAACGTATTTCTTTTTTGAAAGAGATGAAGCATTAATGAAAATAAAGAGAGGAAAGTGCTTAGTGTTTTTCCTTGAGTAATTAAAAATTAATTACATTTGGACTGCTGAGGATAAATACTTTAAGTTGCTTGCTAAATTTCAAGAAGAGATATTATAATTTACAATTAGATAATTACTGTATACTGCAAAAAGCATAAACAATAATCATCAGCCTTTACAGAATTGTACTTTGTAAATTTATAATTATTTGTACAATTTGTAAATTTCGTGTTTATAAGTATTAATATTTTACAAATACTTTTTATGCATAAATCCAATTTTTTCCCACGTCAAATTCGACGTGCTTCCGATTCCACGAGTGTAATCGTGATTTTGTGTTATCTTAAACATCTCCGAAAACTCGATAGCGGAGTCGGACAATGGCACGGAGTCCCGATGGAAATGCGAGAAAGAAAAGTAGAGAGAAGTGAATTCCGACTACTGCGGGGCTGCGCCGAATTCGTGTAACAATCGCGAATAAGTTCAAACTGTCTTGTAGCATCGACCGTTCGTTCTATCGGACCATCTCTCTCTCTCCGCCCATCTCTTCTCGCTTCCGGATTTATTGAAATTTTATGCGGTGCCTCGATGAGGTCCAACTCGAAAGTTTTATCGACGGTCGCGATAGGTGGCCGGACCTTATATTACGAGGGAAAAAGAGGCAGGATCCTCAATTTCGCTGCTCGAAGCTTATTCCATTTTCCCGCGCTCCAAAGAGAGATTCCCGGATATCTCAGTTGATCGCGATGAAAGGATAAGATTTCGACAGAAGGCTGCTTTCCGATTTATAATCAGTTACATACTTCTCTTTTGCTAACGGCACCAACGCTCGAAAGTGAATTTTCAAATATTATTCGCATTGATCTTCTTTCTCGAGCACCGTTAATGAATAATCAGTCGCTTTTGTCAACTTGAGAATATCTTGAATAGCTTTCAAGACAGCAAATGTTGCGAAAGAAAACCAATAACGGTATGTTGAGAAATTCATTTGAAACGCGACGATATTTTATCGCATTTTCGTTTTAGCACGTTCTTAATTTCCATCGGGTTGTATGCACGGTAATATCTTTCCATCAGCGTGCATCGGGAAACCATTTATCAGCCGTCAACGAGAGAAAGAGAGAGGTAGAACGTGACAGAGGTAGCGACACTCACCCTAGGTTATGGTTGTCTGTGTTGTCGGAAGCGTCGTCCGTCACGGAATCCTGCGTGAGGGGGCCCTGGGTGACGTCCACCCCCATACTGCCCAGATCCAACGTGGCGTAGGTTCTGCGTGCCTGAACCCTTGTTCCACCGCCCCCTCCCCCGCCGCCGGTTACCTCGCCGCCTTGGCCACCACTGCCGACCAATTCCTGATACAATTCATCGTACAGAGAGCTGCCGTTTCCGTTGCTATTCAGAGCATCGTCCAGCCGGGCTGGATCCAGGTGGTAATTGGGATTTTCGAAGGAAAGAAGGCCGTTTTCTGAAATTAAAGCGAGATATTCTGTTATATTATGTTCACAAATTGTGTGTAAGCGTATTAAAAATATTAGAACTATAATTACTGGATGAAAGCACTTTAAGAAGATATTATACATGATTTCTTGTAGATCCTTATTTTTAGAAATAAATTAGTCGAACGATTCTTTCAAATTCAACACTTTTTTGAAAAAGTTATTTCATTTCTACTTGGTTGCCAGGCGTGGTTTAATTTTTATAACAAACCAAAAATTGTTTTTTAAATTAGAAGATTTTTTTAACATTATATGCGGTTTTTAAATGTCATGTTAGTTTTATATTTGCCTGCATAAAAGTTAAAACGATGGAAAACGTTATCTGTCCAAAATACATAATATAAAGGATTAATTATTCACAATTTTAATATTTTTAAAGCAAATCTTATAAAAACTGTTATCACTTATTTAAATGAAGCAGAGATAAAATTAAATATTATAGAATAATAAGAAGGATAATCAGAAGAAATAATCAAATATCGCGTCTATTTAAAAATTGCAATGCTTAATTCAAAATGGCTTTTGCATCGCGAACCGACCGAAGAAAATTAAGCATCGATTTTGTCGGACGCATGCGTAGCTACTTACTATTCCGACTGACGTGACTGTACGTGATAATAGTGCCATTTTTTAAGGAATATTACTTTGCAGAAATTCTGAATGGCCTCGTTGTTTCGCGTGCGATGCCTCGCTTGGCGCGGTTTCGAGGCTTTAAATATCAGTAGATAACGAGCGGCCAAAGGTCAAGGTTCCGAGTTATGGCAGACCATGGCAGTAGATGCGATCAACCGCAGCTGCCGGCGCATGCATGGGACGTTCCAAAGGTCGCCCGTTACATATCGGGACACTCGATATCGGAATAAATGCGTCTCACCGTTTTTACTCTTATAGCCGACCAGAAAGCGCATCGAAAAACTGCGTCCCCGATAAGGGAAAAGATACGAGCGTGAAAAAATTGACAGTCGGATAAAAAAAAATTAATTTTTCGTGCTAATTGTAAAGTGCCGATTATTCGAGTTTGACTGCACTCTTTGCGAAGGGACGAAACGAAAGGCTGAATATCGAGTTGGAATCCAATTTAAGTTTGGCTAATCTATCGCGGCGGCGATTACGGTAAGAAAGCTTGTCGTTGGAGATCGTCGAAGGCAAGGTATTATCTGGCGCTAGACGTTGCAAGAGAGAGAGAGAGAGAAAGAGAGAAAGAGAGAGAGAGAGAGAGAGAGAGAGAAAGAGAGAGAGAGAAAGAGAGAGTAATGGCTCGAGCTTTAAGCTTTAAGCTCGTCCGGGATAGATAGCCAAGTTAAATACTGCAGTCGCGGTTATCCGATATTCCGACTATCTTCGCGGTAACTCGCACGGAATACTAATAAAATTTATTCAGCATAGTTAATATTGGCGAAGTACACCTTGTCCGTTAATATAGAGTTTGCGACCGCAGAAATTTGCATCGCATAGCTATTGCGATTGCTCATACACACGGCCGTTTTGATATACTTGTCGATACAACCGAAAATCCATAAAGAGCTTTTCACAGAGCTTGCAAAACAACAATCGCGCGTAATTTCTGTCATAAAGAAAAAAGAGAGAAAAAAAAAACAATAGCTTTCCAAACAAGAGTTGCTGCCAGAGTTTGTTACGCGCTAACTATTTTTGCGACTATCTGCGAAATGAGATCTGCCTGATCGAAGTATCGGTCTCTCGTTACTCACTGATGATCCTGAGAAAGACGACAACGGCGAGAATGACGTTGTACAGGAACCGACAGAACGAGTCCATGCTGGTCTGACGGCTGTCATGTTGGCGGAAAAGCTCTGCGCGATACCTCGCGATAGTCTCGCGATATAATCGGCGAGAGGCGGCTTATCGACGCGCTTGTACGGACGAGCGCGCGAGCGAGCGTACAAAAGCTCCAAGTCGAATCTCTCCTTGGCCTCCTTTGTGTCTTCCTTCCTTCCTTTCATCCACCCGCGACTTTCCTATCTAGTCTAAGTCTACTCGTCTCGCTCTCGCCACCCGGTATTGATTTCGACCACCGTGAGCTTGGAGCTCCCTCGCTTTTCCGAGTCCCGAAATTCTTTCGGTCAGAGTGACTCGCGGCCCGAAGTCGATCCTAGAGTCCGGAGTGAAAATACTGCGACGTCCCGTCCTATTTCAAATTCACATTTGGTGCCGTGAGTGAAGGAATATAAATGTACAAATTTGTTCGTTTATTTTTCAAACCGATAATCTCCGACGCGCTTGTTTTCGCTCTTTTGGATAAAAAAAATTTCTACGGCTCGGAACAAGAAATCTGCGACTGACAGTACTGCAAATTGTGGACAAACGCGTTGAACGTGAATACGCGGATGTTTATGCAGCATCCGTTTGCACGGGATCGTCAATAAACACCACAGCTTCACGTTTACGGCAGCCGTGGTTGCGACGTAAATACCGATCACGAATCTGCGATTCGAAACGCGAATGGGCAATGAACTCTCATCATTCGCGTCGAGCCCTTCCGTCATACAAACAACGTTCACGCGTAACGGTTCGTGTGTAAAGGTCCTTTTTTTTTATCGAGTTAGCGCAGCGTCACAAAAAAAATGTATTAACTTGTTGCACACGGCGCTAAACGAGTTACACAGAGAAGGCAAACTTCCTTCAACGGGGATAATAATGTCAGAAAACGTAAAATTTATCTCATCATTATTTTTGATAGGTTAATTAATAAGCGCTTGTTTCATTTATAACAAAGTGGCGAAAGGCGTTTCTCCCTCGATAATCGACGAAAGCTAAAATGAATGGCTTTGTTACTTTGAGTTTTCTTTTGTCTGACATAGACAAAGCATGAGCACGCCAGTGATTTTGTGTGTTAAGAAAGTTAATTAGTTGACCAAACTAAAATCAAATCGCATCTTTCTAGTCTTTTAATATTTTCGTTAGTTCTAAAAAAGACAATCAATAATTAATAGTTTATGTAATTTATTCAATGCCATAAAGTAAGATAAAGAGATAATAAAGCTCTAAAAAACTCTTATTTAGATTATAAAAAGCTCTTTAATTAAGCAATTATTTTATAATGCACAGTGTTCCAACTTTGCCCTGGCAATTGTAGTAATTAATAAAAGAATATTCTATTTTATTAACAAAAAGCACCACAGGAAATACGTCATACAAATTAAACAAAAAGTTTAATTATACGAGATTTTATTAGCACTAATATTGTAAAAAATTGTTAAAAATATATAAAATGTATTTTTAAATTCCTGTACAATATCTGGCGATGTTACATTCAAAAATAAATTTGATCTTTTATTACATTATTTTATGGAAAATGTTATTTTTTACAATATTGTTTTTGTTCACAGATTTAATTAAACTTTCACTCGCAAATGCAAAAAAAGCGACGTGCGGTCTTTTCGAAATTTCATTAGTCGTTGATTGCGTTTGACGAGTCTTATAATTTGTAAGAAACTTAAAAGAAGACTGCGTAACGAAACGGAATTGGAGAGAAAGCACGGATGAATCAGCGAAAAGAGTTATAAGCCGACAAATTGGCTGGTAATGACGTTCCGTCGCGCGCTTGTTATCGATACGTGCAGATAACGCTTGCACTCCGCCGAATGCATCTCGTTATTTTTGTGCTGCAAAAATCCTGGCACACAGAAGCGTGGGTAAGCGGAATGCATTTTAAAGTTCGAGAGCACGTCCGACGTGCAAGAGGAGGCGGGCGAGAAGTATTAAAGCAACCGGCGAGGAAGACTCTGAAAAATACCCTACGTGCTCGTTAAAATCCCATCTTAAAAATCTCTCACGTGGACCTGAGCGGACACGCGTTGTGTCTAGAAGTGGCGAAAGAAAAATAGGGATGAAAATTAGCGGAACAAACGCGTCTAATGAGTTCCGTGATGCAAGAAGTTGTCGTGAGGAAAGTTTATTAGGCACTTTTATCTGCCATTGAGATATTCCTCTAGCAACAAAATGTGTACGGGAGAAGTATGAAAAATATTCTGTCGGAAGAATCTGAAAATCTATACGTTTTCGCAATAAATGTAAATTCTACAATCCTTCCGGAAAGTAGAACAAAAAGTAGAAGTTGTCGAAACGTTTGAACGCTGGAATTATCCCCGTTTTTAACGTTAAAAGTTTGCAAATTTCCGTGTTCGAAGAAGATGTGGAAAATTGGTGGATCAGCAAAAGGGCGATTTGCTTGGAGGCTAACAAATTAGCTGAGGACGAGAGATTCGCAGGCTACAGACATTATAGAGCGCGAGCGTAGCGTGCTTGCAGCGGGTTACTCCGCGAACGTGTCTCGTTATTTCGCGTGGAATGAAGCAGTTTAAAGTTTGAACGCCTGTTGGGATCGCGGGAAGGGCTACGCGAACGAGACAATTAAGAGCGGCGAGGATAGCGTAGAAATGTGGCTGGTGTTCGAAGTTGTTTCACGGGGGCGTTTCGGAATTCATTCGCGAATACGGATTCTACCGCGCTTGAATTTTGCTTCGGAGTCGATTAGACGAACTTTGCGGAAATGGAAAATTCAACATCGTTAGCGAATAAAGTGTGCATAATAAGTGCCATTGTTACGCGATAACAAAACTTGACGCGAAAATTAGGTGAGGCTGAATTTAATGCCGCCATTGTTACGTAGCTACGAATGAGGTCTCTTTATCTGCAGCAATATAGATAAAATAAATTGAACATTACTTAACCTAGTAGAGCGGAATTGGGAAAGCAAAACATGACTTTCGGTCAGAGCTAAACCGAATCGGGGCGACAAATTGGCTGCGGACAGAAACTCCTCGCGTTCCAGTTCGCAAAGCTCCGAGAGCAAAAATACGCGGCGCAGCTGCAGCTGCATACTTGAGGATGCGTTACGTTATTTTGTCGCCCTAAGAGGAACCCACACAGTCTGACCGAAAAATGGGCTGCTGCGGGATGTTTTAAAGTTTGGGCACGCTTTCAGGGAGAAAACGAAGGGATGGTTAGAGCCGGAAGCGAGCGAGGGCGAAAGAAGAAAGTTGAGGATAGATGGAAGAGAGCGCTACAGTCAAAAGACAAGGGCAAAGAAAAGGAAAAGGAAAAAGAAAGAAGAGGAAAAGGGAAAGAGAGAAGGGATAAAAAGCTCTGTCACCGCCCTCGATGAGTCACCCTATCGATTGCTCGAGCGAGTATAGGTGAAACTGACGGGGGTGAGCGGTGGGTTTTTACCGACGTCGTGCGCCTTTCTTCTTGCCGTCGGCGTCCTTACGTAAGTCCTTCCTACAGAATATTAAGTTTCATGGACGCGGAACAACTCCCCCTCCCCCCCACCGTCTTTCCCATTCCGCGAGCGAAGAGCGCGTGCCGAGTAAACGGCGGCAAAGTTCGATCGTCCGTTTGTTATCCCGCCGTTTACTTCCGCGATGGTTTTCTTTTCAGGGCTGAGTTCGGTAAATGATTAATGCGAATACGTGCGCAGAAAAGTGAACTGTATTATTGATAATAGCTACAAATATTAGATTAGATAACGTAATGTTATCATATTAAAAAATAAATATAAATAAAACATAACGTTAAAACTTTACATTAAATGTGAAGAATATCAAAGGAATATCAAATGTGACAAATGATAAAATATAATGTGTTTAGATTGTTATGTCAATTGAGCATAGAAATGTGCAAAGTGCACATTCGCTCATGTGACTCCTTGCGGAAATAATGTCTTACGACCAAACGCATATCGCGGAACTGAACGATTAATCGATTTCTCTGGTGTACGATTATACGAAAGGCGGAAGTTGAAGTTCTCACTTCATTCCTTTACCGCACCAGCCCCATAACAATGAAGTTACGTACTTAAATGTCTCTCGCACGGGAAACCATGGAGAATGGGGTGCGAAGAACCAAGTGCCGTGTCTCGTTATGGCGAAAAAAGGCCGGGGCAATTCCGAAAGCGGTCGTTAAGCTTAACGATGTTCGCAAGATGGCGGCGGCGAGACGGTAAAGTCAAGATTTTTCGGGCTCGCGTTCTACGGTAACAATCTCTTATTCACGTTGCAACCTCATTTCGTTATTCCACGCGAGCGTGTTTCAAGAAAATTACCCATGCATTCAATCAGCAACATTCATAGTCCTATTCCAATAATAAATGACGTCTCTTCTTTCTTCATTTACAATGATATTTACAAGGTTAGTGAATTCACAAATTATTTACTTTACGATATTAGTGCTTAAATTATGTTTCTTCATTTCTCCATGATAAATTTATGCATTAAATACACCAAAATTTATCACTCGATATCAATAAACAAACTAATTATACATTTTATGCAAAATGTCACAGCTCCGGAATAAATTAAGAGTCTTTCGAATCTGCGATGCCTTTCGCTTCTTTCCTTTAATAGAGAAAACGTGATCAAGATCAGCCAGTCTTAGTGTTCACTTGTTCTCCCTGCTCGTAAAATTGAGGAAAACATGACGGACGGATCAAACAAATACGATTAGATTCTTCTCCGTACGATAGCATATTTTAGATAAAACACGGCATGAGCCTTAATCTGCGAAAGTTTATTGGTCCATGGGACAAGGCGATGACCGTTATCGGGAGAGGCGTATAACAGCGGGTACACGAAGGGGTTACGGCCGACCGACGGGGGTGGTCTCTGAGGGTGGGTGGTGCGGCTAATAGCGCTCGGGGCTTGCGTGCGGCGCCGCACATGAACGGCGCCGGGATGTCTAAGCGCCTCGACGCCGAGTACTTCCCGGGCAATACGGCATGCGTCACTCGCAATCGTTGGAAAAGCCGCCGGATGAGCTGTACTATAAAGAAGCGCGCGGGGATGAGCGTGCTACTCGGAAAAGCTAATCTAGATAACCGTCGTGGAAAACGGCACCGATCGCCAGGTGTTGAGTGAAAAGGGATGACCAAAAAGACCAATTGTCTCTCCTTCAATTCCCACCGAATGCGGATCCGCTTGTATCTTGACAACAAACGCGAAGAAACAAGAAACATCGACGTTGTTTTTCGCTCTGGGTTTTCCGCGTGTCTGGTGTAATTATCTCAACCAGAGGCGCTGCAGACGCTGTTTATCGTGCTCGTAATTAAATAGGTTTTGCTAGCACTCGGAGACTCTGCGCTTCTTTTCTAGATGATATGTTAAAAGATATTTTTAACATTTGTAAAAATATTTTGTTCCTCGATATTGCAGTATATTCCGACAAAATAATTTAAAAATTAACAATTCAGTAAAGTTTGCAGTAAATAATTTTTTCTCATATTACGCACACCAAAATTTATGACAAATTCCATTTCGTATTCTTGGACGATTGTCGTCTACGAAGATTATTACAAATTTCCGCGGTATATTTTTATGATTCACGGGCTTAAGGAGGATTCTAACAGTCGAAATAATAGAGACGGGTTTTATTCGAGCCCGACGTGACGTTTTCATAGCGTCGATGCGATGCGTGGGCGACAATAAAATCTGTTCCGACAAGATTGCCGCTCGCGCCCGACCAGTCGGTCGCCATTTTCACTTTAATATACGAGCTCCGTACCGGAACGTTGTCGCGGCATTTAGAGCGGCAGTCGTGCTTTATGGCACGTGTAAAGGTGGAACGTACAATGAATATGAATAAGTGTTCATTCAATTCACGAGCTGGAAGTGGGTGTTGTTTTAACCTTGAGTCTGTTTCCGTCTAGTTGGAGACGTTACTCTGTTATAGTGTCTATCATCACACTACACATGATTTAATCCCCTGCAGTCTGAATTAGTTTCGACCAATATTTTGTACTTATTTTACTGCTTTCATGTTAAAATAAATACAATAAAATCATATCATCTAGAAACTTTTATAAAAATTAAAAAATAATTTGCCGATTATGTAATTGTGCATCGCTTCAACTATTCGAAAAACTCTATACAGAATTGTCGTAAATATTATTTCAACTTTGCGATAGAATCACAAAGAATTAAAGAAAACGGACGATAAACTCGGCGTTAGATTAATTTTGGAATAATCATGTTAAATACAAATATTTAGCGAATAAAAAAGTACTCAAAATAATGGATAATCTAAAATTAAATTGGATTAAAAAATAAATAATATTATTCAATGACAAGTTTAACTTCTAACAGTATCAAGAAAATTATTCTACCAATACGTTCTGCCATTTCAAAAAAATTAAATATACATGTCTGTCAGCATGATACAAATCACAACGTCAGAGTTCCCCGCGAGACGTGACTGTATCTACATTAAAATTTTTAATTTAATTAACTACTGGTTCGTTACATATTTAAAACGTATTTCCCGACGGCGGAAACAGCGTTCTTTTTCAGCTCGTTTCATCGAAGCGATATCAGGAGTCGGCTACTTTCCTCGATTGCCATTCCCTCATGCAATGCATGATTTAATTAAAAGTGCAGACACCTAATGACATTTTCATAGAAAATCTTCTATCGTAAGCAAATGAAAAAATAGACAAAAAATGGAAAAGCTTAAATTAATAAAGAAAAGTTTTAAATAAAAGTGTAAATTTCCGTCTTGTAATTAATTCAGAATTAATAAAAAACTGCATAATCGTAGTATGTAAATTTCGATTCAATTAGGAGATGCTTCTTGCTCCTTAAAAATTCAATGGGAAATTCTTTGTTCCAATTTTGACAAATAAATTATTTTTCACGACGGAAACGACCGTTCTATTGAACTTTCGATCAAGGGCGGTTTTGTACACTTGGGCAAAAATAGCCAAATGTGTGGGAGTATCGGAGGACGCGTACTAAAAACTGAAACAGAAGCCAGAACTGTCCGAGTATCGGACTAAAGCCATTCGTCACAGTCCAACGGCTTGAATTATCGATCTGTTATTGGCACATACAAGACAATTCCTGTTAGCGTCGAAATATTTAAAAGATTCCAATAATTAATGCCAATTAGATTTGTTAATTCTACATAACATATGTGAATCTTGATAGTATTTTTTCGTGAATTTAAAATTCAATATTATTACTCTTTGTTATTGCTATATAAATATTTTAAACAAATATGATAACTTCTTTATTATTTTGAACATTTTCTTATATTTTACTTTAAATGCTTTTTCAATTAAAATCCATATAACACTTTTATAATCAGCTTTTACTATTACACAAAGTTTTGAACAAATATATATAGTTTCTCTTCATCGTTTCTAACGTATATTCTTTTTAATATTTTAATGTAAGTAAATTCTTTTGTTAAATAGAAATGCTATTAAAAACTCTTAAATATAAAGTAAATACTACACGATTTCCAGCAATTCTTTTTCGTAGACGACATAAGTGAGGTTTCGCGGTAAAGATTCCGGGACTTCCCCTTCGATGAGCACGCAGCGTCCTCGTTAGATTCGCATTTAGATCAAAAACCGTGCCGCTGTAATGAGCCAAGTTCGACCGTCGTTTTTTCGCATTTGGCCTTCCGCGACGTTGCGACGCCGCGACTCGCCTGACATATGTACTCTTAATGATTCTCGTGGCCGGATTCCAGAAGGCGGTAGACGAAAACTTTTCGAAATTCGCACAGCTGACTATCTCGATTCAGCTGCATCGCTTTATAGGAGAAGTTGAGAGAAATGTGTGTCGATTTATCCGAGAAAATGGAAGGCGCGCGCTGATGCATTTTTTTTAAGTTATCGTCATAATGTTACAATTTCTTGAAAATGTGCTTGCGATTGTATTTCTTTTTTTTTAATTATTAATACTCTTGACACAAGCACTTACAGAGTAAGTAAGATTTAATGACAACTTTGTAAAGATTGTAACGTAAAACCCCCATAAATCGCGCCGCAAGAATGCCGACCGAGTACCTCTGAATCTCTATCGCAGCCGCTGTCGCGATAACTTCAGCGCGCGAGCCATCGACGCCAAGTCCCGAGCTTAAACAAGCATGACGACTTATGCGCTACGTGTCTCCGCGGCGCTTTCTCGCGGTGCGCGGAAGATAATGGCGCCGTAATTTATTTTTATATCGAGGGACGATAAATCGCGGTTTTACGGTGCCGTTAAGATTTTAGTATGCCCGCAGGAAAAGGACGCCGGTACGTGTCGCCGGCCGAGTCCGTGAGCTTTACCTCTCGTGCACGCCGCGGCAATTTTCTATTTTCCGATCGTTCTTTGTTCGCGGTAAAGCCCGGTTGGCATGTGCTGGCTTAAGCCCAAGCTTGCTGGAAAGATGCCGTTGCGCGGATATTTCCAGGCGAGATGTTCGCGAAATGCAATTCTTTGCAGCGCGGCGCGACGCGGTCGGTCGGTGTCTGACTTTTTGTCTACCTTCACTACTGCCAGAAGTGTGCGTTACGGATTAGACTGTCCGTGGCTTTTCGTGCTTCTTAATCCGTACGCTGTCGAGGCCGCGCTAGGGTTCAACCTATCTTTGGCTTCGCTTACCGCTTTATATCTGCTAGCGATGAGACTTTTCCAATTTCACGCGTATTTCGTCCAACAGTAGACACACGTTTCCGATAGATTTAAGTTGCAAATTTATCAAGATGTGCTCTTGCACATTTCTGCTTGGAAGCGTCAAGATATTATTCATTACACATTTTCTTTTACTACGCATAAAGAACAGAAAGCAATTGAATTTCCTTTCGAAAAGATAAAATAACGTACTCTATACTCATTGATTACGATTAATGCGCCATTCGGGCTTACGGCATGGGGTGATTTATTCTCGACGGTGGTTTCGCCGCTGGAAAACATATTGTCGCCTAAGAACCTCATCCCGTCTTCTCGTCACTTATCCGGGTCTAGCGTTTTACGAGCGCCCGTTTCGCCCGCTGCGGGCTTGTCGTGGATATTTTTCAGGAAGGTGTTTTTGACCCTCGCCACCTGCATCCCCATCAGGTAATCCACCCCCGGTTTCGTACGTCCGTCTGGCGTCTCGCACGCCTTAACTCCTTAATGCCCATCGAGCAGCATGTACGTCCGCTACGACGAAGCTTAGAGGCATCTTTCGGTTTTACCGTGCACCCGTAAAAGCAATATTGCAAGCGGTCCTGGTGAAATTTTCACCAGTCATTTCCTCGTCGTCCCCCATCGGTCGCTTGCGGCTCGACTAATCCTTTTAACTACCGGCCACCGACTTTTCCTGTCGTTTACGATGCGACGACTTTTACCGAGCACGTAGACAGTATCGAACATTACATAAAATCTCTCTCGTCTGGGCGATCCCGAAAGTAGGTATTATTTATGAATGCGCTGCTAGAGTGTACGTTTTTTTTTTTTTTTTCAAGTAAATTTAATTGTTTCAGTAATTTGAAATATTATCACTCGATTATTTGGTTATTATTGCAAAGGAAATGTTATCAACAGATTCAATAATTTTATGTATGTTTGAGCAGAGCGCGATAAAGCGAGAACTAATGAGAATGCAGTGTACTAAAGCAAATGGATAGTTACGGCGTTACAATGCGATCGTGTCGCAAGAGAAAGCGACATCACGTTCGATCACACGTGAAATGAGGCTTTGATGTCGTGTGCGCTTGTAACGACACGTAATGACTTGTAATACAGTATAAAGTCCGAGTAATGCTACGTAATTTTGCTTCGTTGAACAGTAATTTGAGAAAATGGGACGTAATTTCGAAGTACACCGGTAAAACGCTATTTTCCAGTTCCCAAATTATTGTCGTCGCAATTGTGAATAAATTATATATATAAAAAAATCAGTGTATTACACGAGATGAACAATAAGCTCTATCCTTTAAGCTTTTCGTACCTTAAAATCTAATGATAATTGATTCGTAATAATTTCGAATCTGTGTAGCAAAATCAGAAGAGTTGGCGGTATTCGCCATCACTGGAAGTTCGTAAAGCAAATTCTTTTTAAAACTATCAGGACGGCTTTGCCATGACACCCGGCTCCATTTTCTCTCTTTCCATTTCTAGCTGTGGAAGAAATGGCGTAAAATGTATGGGATAGTATCGTTTAAAATCCTTTGTGGAAGAGAGACCCGGTAAGAAGATAAAGTCTTTCCAAAAGGAACTTCCCGATTAAGGGAACGCGGATTATAAAAGTTACCTAACGGCGAAAGCCGAGTAAGAGAGCTTTCGTCGGGAGCTTCTTTTCGACGAGTTCTGGTCTACATTAAGATAAAATGTGCTCATCCTTTGCCGCGAGATAAGCCCGAAATGAATTTCGAGAAAGAAAGGACCCGAAAAAACTATCTCGATAATATAAATGGTTCGCTATTATTATTAATATACTGGCAGAAAGTAATGCGGACATCTTAATAGATTAGAATAAGTGTAATAAAATTAACAAAATAATAACAATATCTCAGCCATAATCGCAGTCCCCGATTATTTGTACAAAATCTCCTTCGCCGAGAGCGAACGAAAGACATTTACGTCGGTAAAATATTGAGAGATTACAATAACCTTTATATCGTTACTTGCCCGCAACCACATTACAAAACACATTACAAGCATATATTATGTCGAGAGTGTGATATACGCGTAGTATATAATTCTCTACGTATAACAGGCGCAGAAGGTGGAAGTTATGAGGCAACAATAATTTCAGGAGGAGGATTCTTCTTCGGCTCCTCATCGTGAATTTTCCAGCCGAGCTCGGGAACAAGAGCCGACGTGAATTACACGGAGGTGAGAGAGAGGAGGCTTGAGAGGAGAGCGCGGAGGAGGAGAGAGGTGGAAACGAGAGGTGGGTGGAACGCTTGGGTGTCGCTTGCAACCCTTCCAGGAACCAGTTATAAGGAGATTTCCCGCGGCAGGCTTCGGTGTCGGAAAGTTTTGCGCGATATATTAGTGGCAATAACAGTATTTCTTGCGATATTAGTTGCTGACCGGAAAGGCGAAC
This sequence comes from Linepithema humile, assembly GCF_040581485.1. Taxonomy (NCBI): domain Eukaryota; kingdom Metazoa; phylum Arthropoda; class Insecta; order Hymenoptera; family Formicidae; genus Linepithema; species Linepithema humile. The sequence continues at coordinate 28,599,179 of NC_090128.1, read as the reverse complement.
GACCGATGATAAAATGAAAATTTCAGTGCGCGAGATAAAGTTGTCTGGCGGCGGAGTCCGGCGTAAAAATCTCTCTTCAAAAATTAGTGATGCGCTTTACGCCCCGTTCGTTTTCGGCCAAATGATGTGAAGCAATTCTCAGTTTAAAGTAGATTACGTGTGCATTCATCATTCCGAAGATACGCTGTAATGGCTTAAATATTTCTTACGTTTCGTTCAAGCAAGCTCGTTTGAACCAAATTTCCTACGGGAATTGCGCAACAATGTGAAATACAGAGAACCGGAATTGCCGGAGATAGATACGTGAGAACGGAGGGGCGGGGCGGCGAAAACGAAGAGCGGTATCGCTTGCAACCCTTTCGGCGCGAATCCAAGTATAAGGAGATTTCCCGAGGCAGACGTCGGCTGTTGGGAGTTTTGCGCGAAATATTAGTGGCAATAACAGTATTTCTCGCGATATTAGCTGCCGGCCGTTACGTTCCGCCAGCCGGCAAACCCTTTCATCGTTTCTCGCAATCTTCCCTTTAACTTTTCGGCCTTTTCGCCACGTTCCCGCAGACGCCTCGCCGGCTTCTTCTGGCTTTTAATTGATCTGCGGTTGCTCTCGCGTCTGGTTTCTCGCCGCGTGAGCTCCGGAACTCGCGCGCGGTCGATCGTGTAAATCGTCGAAACCCACGTCCAAAATGAAGTTTACCGCCCTTTAGCGTAAAACCATGAAAAAGCTCTTCGGACTTTTACGTGGGTGGGTTCCCTGAAGAACGCGCCATTCTTTTAAACAGCACCAGAACCCCGAGTCCAGTTTTCTTATTTTCGATAAAAGTGCAACGGAAACCGCCAGCCGCACGGAGAGAAAGAAGTAACGGAAATCTGTGAAGAAATCTATTTCTCCATCATAACAATATTTCTCCTGGCTTGTTTACAAATGTATGTGCATTTTTTTATGTTTTTATTCTTCTTATATCTCGTGGAATTGCTGGTGAAATCGTTTTCTTGTTGTTGTTTTCGCGCATGCTTGATTTCCAACATTGCTCTCTATTTAGCTATGTATTTTTTGCTCATTGCACACCCTCGATTTTTCCCGATTTTTCATTATCTCTTTTTGTCACTCTATAATTGACTTACAGCCAGCACCGCCTCTGTCTTCGACACTTGGCTCGGGAAAGGGATTGTGGAAAAGCTTCGTTGGCTGTTCGCCAACCACCAATAAGAGACAACGAAAGCGCACTGTTTTCCAACGCGCACCACGAAGGTATTCTTCGTTTTCATCAATCTTATAGTGTCAACAATGTATGTTTCTGTTGCAAACTATGATAAATGTTGTTCTATGAAATTAAGCCTAGAATATGATGTATCATTGGCTGAAAAATCGTCCTTATTTTGTATAATTATAAAAAATTAAAGTAAACTTTCTAATTTAAATATTTAAGAAAAATTTTTAAACATTATTGAATGGTATCGATTCAATTTAATAAATTTTCTCATCATATTTTTTCACTTTTGCTATAAAGTTTACAGCGCATAGTGTGTTTCTTCATGCCAGATCTGATTTATGCGAACTGATTCATTCTAATTAAAAGTTTCAAAAATTTAATATTAAAAAAAGAAAGATTTGGATCGTTCTCTATGTTCATTAATAATAAAATAACAAGTGAAACAATAAATCTTAATATATCATAAAAATTGAAACAAGCAAAAATAAGAAAAATTACTATGAACGAGATAACGAGCAGCGAACAACGCTCCGCTATTTTGCAGATTAGCTGAGAATTAACGCGGCAACTACTTCGGGTGCAGCCTCCTTAAATCACGCCATGATCATGGCTTGAATACGTAAAAAGCGTGCCTTAATCAGCGCAGAATATGTGAGTAAATAGAGTGTATATTCGCGTGTTTATTAATGTTGTTCGCATGTCTTGGAAAAATTCACACAACCTTAAACGCATGTCATGCGACAAGTACGAAGGACACGCCGACTATTGCCAATGTTATTGTCATTCTAGTAGTTTCGCATGCAAAGTGAAGTCTCACCTTCAACTTTGATCGCCGTCGTACAAGTGTAACAAATTATTGCTATCGACCGTCACAAGGATGATTCGTGTGTGTGCGTGTAGCTTGTGTTCCGTAAATCTAGAAATAGAAAGCTATTGTTTCCACATCGGGCGGATTTTTAAAATCCGCGGAAATCCTCTTAACAAACAAAAAACTTTGCGCGCGCGAGTTAACAGCGATCGCGAAATTCATTTCGGATAAATATCCTCGTTTGCGGTCGCGGTGAATCGAACGGAAGCTAAATCTCGCACGCATATATACGTAACACTGATACGTGTAAACACGGAGCGCGAGCGAACGTATCGTCGTATCGCGCCGCGAAAATCGCGAGCCACCGTTTGCCGATATAATTTTCACTCTGCGCTCGTATCCGGATAAGTCGAGTATTTAATTTGCGAAACGGCGACGTGATAAAAAAAAATCATCGGGGAAAACTGCAGCTGGTGGCTGTACAGCTGGACGAGAAAGCACGTCGGATAGGCGGACAGGCGCTCGTGGCGTTAACGTAACTACGAGGGTGGAATTACAAGGGGGTTAATCAACGCGCGCGCGCGCGCGCGCAAACACTCGGCCGGTCGCCGGCCGGCCCGGACTTCCGAGTCCAAGGATTGTAAGTGCATCCCGGCAGTTTCCCGCGGACTTTACGCTCGTGGAAAATGGAGGGTGGACCGAAATGGGCAAAGAGGCGGAAATAGAGACGAACGATCATGAGAATAGAGAATGGGACACAAACAGGGCACGAGATAAGAAGACGGGCGGGTGGAGGGTACAAGAGCGGAAGTGTCGGAACAAGGGATGCGGCAGCGCGAGTGAAGAGGAAAAAGAGGAAAACGAGGGAAAGAGTCGAAGGGGGAGGATTTTACGAGGTGGACGCGGCACTTGTCTGCGACGAGCTTGCGGGCTTCCTCGTAAATTTAACTCGAGACCTCCCTCTCCTCCTCTCCCTTTTTCCCTTGCGCTTCATTCCGCTTCCCCTTTTTTATAATTTACCGCGAGTCAATGGGAATGCCTATATCTCATATTTTTTCATAACGCCGAATAATCCAAGGCTGCTCTTCTTTTTTTTTTTTTTATTGCGACTTTTAATTGCGAACGAGTCTCGGGAGATAAACTGTTTCGGCCCACGCGTGTTTTACATACGTTATATTAGACGCAAATATGACGACGCGGCATAAAAAATTCAACTTTCTCTATTAAATTAAGCAACAATTGAAAGATATTAAGAGTCTGATGTAAATATATACTTTTGCAGTCTGTGTGAAGGTATGACAAACAAATCTCTTCACATTTACACTTTTAGTTTCCCGTCCGCCTTGTTTGACAGCGCGAATTTATTACACGTATCGCCATTTTTTCACGCGATTAAATGCACGTCTCGACGCGACGCGACGCCGGCGCCGATCCGACGCGATTTTCGTGATGGACTGCCGGCGAAATATCTGCCACGAAGCGCTGATACGGTGAAGTGCTATCGCGGCGAGGACTAATCTGGGATATTACGGCAACGGGGTCGTTATTAATCGCCGAAAACTTTGCACTAAGCGTATATATCGCCCGGCGAATAGTTACGCCGCGGTCCGATATTGTCGCCCAGGTAATTAATTATTTCTGATAAGTGCAGCTCGCCGAAGAGCAAGAGTCGGCGAATCGCGCTGCACCACGGTAATTAATTATCACGGATTAATGTTGTAGCGTTTCGTGGACGATATCGCCGGCGGGGGACTTCGTCGTTCAAGTTAGGAGATGATCTAACAGAATGTTTGCTTCGGGTTCGATAACTCTAAGTTTCAGACACAGTTAAGCGAGTGGTAATACAAATTAATTAATTATTTAAAATGTTAGAAATACAGTATTATATTATAGATTAAAATTATATATTGGAGATAAAATATGCAGGTGCGTAAGTCACTTGATGAAAATAGCTCATTGAATTTGCACGACTTTACATGTTTTTCGCATCATATTGAAAGGACGACGGAATATCCTTGTGTAGAATAACACTTTTTCATTAGCGAACGCATCGGCATCCTCTTGGAATTTCCGGCATATTTTAAACTAAGCGACAAGAAATGCAAAGAAGATAAAATAGACGAAGCGGCTCTTCGAGAAAAGAGGATACGAGAGATGGAACGGGTGGGCAAGGGAGATTGTAACGTTTTCAGGGTGGATTTCCGGCTAATTCGAAACAACCTCCGCTCCTCCCTCGGATTACAAGCGGGTGGGAGGGAGAGAAATTGGAAATGGGATTGCGCCGTCACGAGAAAAGCCTTTTCTCTTTTAAATAACTTACGGCGGCCCACGGAAATCGCTGATGTTTTATTCTCTCTAGATTTCCGCGGAAACTCATTCGAGAATTTGCACGCTATATCGCATGTACGCGTAATTTGCGAAGATTCTTACGTACAATAGAAGAAGTAATTTCTCGAGCACTCTAAGGAGAAAACAGACTTTCGCGAAGACTTGCGTTATATTTGTTTTCATTTGCAAAGCCAATGTAATTATCATTACGGATATCATTGTTTCAAACCAGAAAATATTATCGCTATCAGATATTTCCGCTCAAAGACTCGTCCATTCTATCGTTTTCAAACTGACACGCGTTTTTCACAATCATCTGCCCATTCATTGTCATTATCACCGCGAAATTTACGCTATTTATTCCCGCTTGGATAACCAATTTGTCCAGCGAATCTGAGCACGCATCCAACGTTTAACGTTTGTTCGGCAATGCGTGGAGCTTTATCGCCGCGCGATTACCGACGCGACACGCTGGTCTCGCGCGAATCGCGCGACCTGGCGTTATCAATCTTCGTCGGGAATTTCACGGGACGTCCGTTCGTATCGGCGTCAACGAGACACGACGAAATGGAGTCGCCGTCATCGCGGCATAAGCGGGCGCGCACGTGCGAATCCATACACGATGTTGCACGGCAAAAGTTATTTACCCCGCCTAACCCCCCCCCCCCCCTCCTTTCCCCCGGCCTCGGCAAGTTCCACGACGCGTGAAACGTGTCCGCGAGAAATATGACGGGGTCTGGGGACACGTCATTTTTTTCCACTCACTCTAAATTCGCCGTCGTAATTTAATATCCGCGACAACGGCGCGGCGCGGCGCGGCGCGACGCCGCTCGACGCAAACCGCCTTTCCGTTTGTCGTTAAACGCCTAGAACTTTGCGTAGCAACGACGTGGCTTCTGTTTTTTTCCCTGTTTTTCTTTTTATGAAATATTTCATAAAAATAACATATGTTATTAGCAATACTGCGGGAAAAAAAACCTTTTATTTTTGACGTTACACGCCGTGCAGCTTGCGTTGTCGCGGATTTTTTTTCTTTAATGACATTTTTCCCCGCATGGGTCGCGTGCGCGCTGTAAATGCTATAACGTTCACGGTATGATTAATTCCTTTTTCCTCTCTTCGTATGATGTTTTTTCATTATTCACTTAACAACAACAACACACACACACCCGATAATTATTTCCGTGTCCGATTTGCCGAGTTGCCACCGTACGGAAATTTGTCAAAAATTCGCTAATGCGAGGGAAAGGGTTTTTATTCGTTTTATAATGCGCGTTTTTCGCCACGCACGCACGAACATTTACATTTCCGCTCGGTTTCGGCGGACTGTTTCCTTCCGCCGCGCGGCGATGTTTCACGCCGGGATGAAAAACACGCGCGCGATAATTTTCCCGCAATAAATTATTCCCGCTTGGAAATTTTTGTTTGCCCGCCGCCGCGATGCGGCGAAAGATGCGCGCTCCGCGAGCCGTGCAACGACCTCGCGGCCCTTGCAAGAATCATCGCGCCTTTTTTATTTTCGCGCGGCGTTACTCGTTCGCGTTTAACGCGCTATGTTTTCATTATGCACTGGCGTGTGTTGCTCTCGCAATTTTATGCACTGCCGCGCGTTTCGTTGCGAATAACGATTACATGAACGCGATAATAAATTGGTTTTGCCTTTCCGGAACATGTCTGTTTGCGGAACGTAATATCTGTAACGCGACCATTTTTCGCGTTTCGACAATGCCGACTGTCCCTTTGTGTGTTCGCACGCTTGCTGTTCTCACGAACTCGTTTCTGCATTTTCTGCAAGGCAAACATGAAATTCTATATCGTTCGTTAATAAACCATTATCCGCTTATCATGTCTTTCGGTGAAAGAAAAAGCTTGCACAAATGTGCAAAAATAATCCTGTATCAAATATAAATGCATTTATTGAATGCTTGTTTATTATCGCTTTGACGTTATCTTTTATCGCCAGATTATAATTTCCAATATACTTTAAAGTCTAAAAATTGAAGGGTTTATAACAAAAACAATCCTTGTCAATGTTTTTCATTTTTTCGGACAAAAGAAAAACATTCTGCTGTTCTTAAATTTTCAATAGAACCATCTAAACTTCCTAACAATATAAATAACGGCATGAGTTGTTTTCACGAGAATGATGCAACTACACTGTAGGTTCCATCTGTGACTGCTAGAATACGTTATCTCAATTTTTGACAAGAGTTGTTTTTGTTACGAACCCTTCAATTGTAAAACAGTATGATGCAATTGTTTAATTAATGTTTCCGCAAAGCAGGTATAATTATTCCTATTTCACGACGTTACGTCACAAGTCTGCGAATGCGCGTCCATTAGGCGCTGGCGCGTCTAAAAGACATCTCGTAAGAGCGGATGATGACGCTTTTTAGGACGCAATTTGAGAATCGTAATGTGGCAGATATCATAAGTTGGAGCTACCAAAATGGTTTTAACATCGCGGAGTATCATTGACCGAAGCACCGGCGGAAGATAAAAATATAAACACATAAGCTACAGCTACTATTAGAGTGTATTTGCGGAGAGAAAGAAAACATTATTCGCCCCTTTATTTCGCAACAGAATTTTTTTGACGGATGAAGAAGAAAATATTTGTAAAATAATCTCAAGTGAGCCCAGACAGATTTCCGTTATAACATGCCTCGCGGTATTCCAGGTATAATTTCAACCCGCCATTCAAAGAGGATTAAAAGCGTAACGCGAGCTGTTTTAGCGAAGCGCCGGTCTCGTTTACCGCCGACAAAGGGAATCGCGAATGAAAGAGTCTGCGCTGCGCGTTTGCATCGGAAAACACGAAGGATTTCTATAAAGAGCAGCTGGGGAAATCATCGAGTTCATCCAGCAGGAGTTGCTGTCCAAACCGTTCTCGTCTCCGAAGCTTCGATGCGACCCGACAAAGCGATTAATCCACGCGCCGTTCAAATTCAACCGAGGCGCGTATCGCCGGGAGGATTATCGCTCTTTTAATTTGCCGCGATTCGAGGCCACGGCAAAGGAGAAGGAAAGTAATTGGCGAGGTGTCCTCGAGAGGTCGTCGCCCGAGTCAATGAACAGAAAATTAAAAAAAAAAGTCTTTCTCGCGAGAAAGAAGAGAGATGAATTCACAAAACTTCTCGAGAAATTCGTGACTAATTAGAACAATGGCGGAAGACTCAATGAGTAAGCAGAATTTTAATGGACGGGTCTTCCGATCATTAAGAAGAAATGCTCTTCTCCTTCGTCCACCCGCACCTTTCTCGTCGCGCGTCTCTAATCTTTTATCCTTGAAATCCGCCGACAAAAGACGATGCTATCTTGGAGGCCAAGAATCTCGGAGATCCCATCAAGGTCAGCGTAAATGCCGGCTTTATTTTAGCTGGACGCTTTAAGAAAACGCATATTCAAGTAATTACCGCGTGAACTTTTATCATTAAAAAGATGCAACATCTGGCAACTTTTGATATAATTAATTAAGCATGTTGCTTGCTGCTTCTCTACGATTTTACTTGTGAAATGGGTTCGTCGAGAGAATCTGCCAGCACATTGCTTTTATCTCTGAAAAGATTTATTATGTAAAATTGTTGTGAAAGTTCGTAAATTCGAAATCACTATAATGAAATAAAAATAAAAACTTTATAAGGAAGATCTAATTTGTTTAATATTTGCTGCAGTCTCTCCATGAGTTATCACGTTACTTTTAACAAAAAAGTTAATGCGGAGATAGAAAAAGAGGTAATTTGCACCGTCGTTTGTAACCTTTTCTCTCTGCGCATTTGTCATATAAAGACACTCGGGTAATTATAATACATTCATTTCGAGTCAAAAGCAATTAAAGTAGAATCATTATCTGCTCATTAAAAATTTTATATATGAGGAGAGAAATATTTCCCAAGCATGATATATTATCACGTTGAAAAATTCTACCTCGGTGCGCGCAACGGTGTCTTATTTCCTTCTCATAATAACCGAGTCGCTACCATATCTCCGGCAAGAGAAGCATGCCCGCTATTTTTGAATTTAAAGTGCAACTTAGTGTCTCCCGTGATATATCTCGTGAAACTAAAGATAACAACTGGGCCTGCAGCCGCCTTTTTTCCGCTCAAGTTACTCGCGCAGCGAATTTACGCAGTCTGAAAACTTGCTCACATACATTGCGGATAATAAGATTTTTAATCAGTGCTCAATTTGTCTTTCTTAAACAAAGAATACTTATATCTGAGAATATTATTTATCGTCGCACGGTGTAATAATCTTTTTCCAGCTGCCACATATAAAAGATTAGTGTGCATAATAATAATAATAGCGAAGAGTTGGTCAAAGATACCGACGCATTAAGTATCATGTTATCTCACGAAAGGCAGAGTACTGATAGTATAGTGCTGCAACGTGTATGAATAATTCAATGAAACGATAACGGCAATGTCGCGTGCTAATTTAGGGTCGCGTTTTTCTACCTAATAATTCATATAGTTAATGATATATCACCGCACGCTCGACAATTCCGCCGTAAAGCAAAATATCGCAAAGAGTATTTTTTAGTATCGGGATAAACACGACATTACATAAATTAATAGTCTGAAAAGAAAAGAGTCTTATCGTCCTGCTTGAATAGCATATTAATTGCAATTTCTATAAAGGATTCATAGACATACAATTTTGTAAGGAAAACTTAAATTGTGTGACACATATTAGATTTTTTTTTCAAATATTTGCTTTCCAATCTGTATTATAACAATGTAATGAGTCGAATAATATGAACCTAATAACCAAGCCCGAATGCCAAACCGGAAAATACGGTTGAAGAAGCTAACAAAAAGCGATTACAAACTCGTCGAATTAATAACTGGCTGCGCATTTGGCCGAGTCAATATGCGACAATAATGCGCGCAATTGGCAATAATGGGTCGTCAGAATAAACAGAAACAAAGGATTGGCTGCGTACGCGTGCGTCGGGCCGGATAATTTATGGAATTATTCAGCGCCGATAATTGCGCATTTCGTGGAGCGTATTACAAGATCGTTTCCTCGCCGGGTTTATCGGCAATATTTGTCACCACGCGCTGCGGCGCAACAACCCTCAGACTTTACTTACTCGGTCGTCTTTATGAGGTACCTGAGTCGGTATCGTAATTATGGCGGGTTACGACACATAAAGAGCGAGGGAGGAAAAGACGAGAGGAAACGGGAGAAGGAGGTGGCGGTGAACTCTAGATCTTGCCTACAGCTGGCAGTGAAATGGCTTTTGTGCTTGCTACATTTATGCCACGGCAGATCGTGAAAGTCAACTGCGCCTGGTAAGCACACGAGCGAGTATATTAAGTGAACGATTCGAGAGATATTTCACGATATAAAATTGCAAAAATGGAATTTATTGATCATCAAGAGCTAATGTTTTAAATTATTTTATCCGTTTTATCCAGACATGATGTAAAATATACGTAAAAGATACTTTTCAAATAAACAGTTCAGAAATTTGTTTTTAACAAAATTAATTTAAAAAATATTTTTTTCAACGTTATTAAAAATTACTTAATAAAAGCGTTAAAAATCAATCTGAATTGCCTCACACAATGTAACTTTATTATCTCGTTCGAGCTCATTGTTTTAATTATTAGGTAATTAAATCAATATTATAAAAAAATTCTTAATTCTTTTTATACATTTTTTAAATTGTTATCATTTTTTAATGGTATTTCTCCACGTTTTATATTTATAAATATTAAATAATAATATTTTGTTAATGTGTATTCGGAAATTGTGTGCGATATATCTGATCATTGGCACATTTATCTTATATCTTAATCATACGAGTTTATTCAATGCTAAATTCAAAAATTAAATGCAGTTTATAATAATCACCCGAGCATGCTTAGAAAAAAAAAAAAAGATAATGCGTGGCCTGTCAAGGCAAAAATTTGCGAGGCGTGATAATCGCCTCTTCATACACTCGCGGTTGAACTTCCCTGACATTTTAATAAATGTCATTTACTTTTCAGCACGGTGGCGACAGCAAACGAATGAAATATTGAAAAATGCCACTCGTAGTGGCAAACGGACAGAAAAAGTGCGGAAGAGAGGGAAAGTATCCCATGGCTTATTCCTGCATTCTCGATGGACACATATCTTTGCGAGCGAATATCGCAATCGCAAATATTTGCGTGAGCGTCCATTTTAGCGATTGCCGAATAGCGAACCGAGCAATGGCGTTTCAATAGTAGTCGCCCGTGTTCAGTCGTACATTCAAGTTCCCCAACGGGCGATATTACGTGTTTCTCATAAACTCGGAAAACTATGTGAAGTAAACGCCGGTGTCGCTATACGGCGAAAGAAAAAGATTTCTGTCATCTTTGCAATCACTTTCTTTCTTCTTTTAAATAAATTGCACAATGTTATCAAGATGTTATCAAGTATTAATAATTATGATTTGACGTTAACGTTATAAAAGCAATGTCACGTTTTCTTGTTCGATTTCTCAGAGACGATGATAAAGTGAGACGATGAGAAAATAGAGGAAAAAAAAGTCTTGTCGCGCATTTCGTATGCACAGCACTCTGAGAAAATTACGCGATTGCCGGGCAACTTTGCGCATCCTCTCTTGTGTATGTAAACTTCTCTCAAGTGAAGTAAACGAGAAAATCTGTTTCGGCGTTGGCATGGGACGGAGTTGCGGGAATTGTTGAAGAACAGAATCGGACAAGGAGTGCCGCAGAGCGACCCACCGAATTTCCTACTCGTGGCCGAACGAGACAGAGAGAGGGAGAGAAAGGAGGTGGAAAATGGCGCGGCGAGAATAGGATAGGAGGAAAAAAGTTTATCGCTCCTCGGCAGAGAGCGCGGGCGACTGCCGGAAAATCTGGAAAATTATTGCCGCACGCCGCCGCGCGCGCGCGAGATAGTTCGCGTCGCCGACGAGAAAGGGGACTCTTGCGAAAAGAAGTACGGATGCAACTTCCGCGTGCAAGCGCGACAGATGTGGTTGTAGGACAAGCACGAGCGGCGACAGAAGTTCGCGAGTGGCCGGGAAAGTTTCGATTCGATAATTCGAAGTATCGGAAAATATCGCGTTGCCGGAAGCATCCGTCGCGAGGAACGTTTAATTTGCGATGCCACGTGCGATTGCCGAGAAATTCAATCTGGCCATTTTTCTAAAGATCATTTTTACGTTCGAACTTTGAGAACGCGGCGCTCTTACAACTTTTTTTTTTTTTTTTTTTTTTACTTAAAATCTTTGAATCTGCTCGTTGCTTAAATCAAGACTTCGCGATGTTCTTCGTGAAGCGCTCTAGTCGAGCGTAACTTCGACTTTCGCATAATGAAACACACTCATCGCACGCCGCAATGCTAATCGCAACGCGCCCGAGATGGTGATTTGTCCCTAGGATAAGGATTTATATTCAGACGGAATATAAATTTTCCATTAGGGAGGAAAGTTTTGAGAAAAGTTTCAACGAGGACGATTCAGGGTTAACGGAACCTTTGCGATGAAAACGTCGCAGACGCAAAGTTCGTGTTCTGCTTTAGAGCGTAACTTTGCGGAGCGAGAGAAGGAGCATGGATATTTCGAAATTCGTATCAATGGGAAGTTTACGATAGTGCGCACAAGCCCGCATCGTCTCGACGGCCGTGGGGCGATAAGTTTCGGGACTTATTTTCAGGATGAACGTCACTTCCAGAAATCGAGAGCCGTCTGCCGCAGAAACGCGCGTAGCGCGCGCTGGTGTGTCTAGTTAGAATAAAATATGAAATAGAATTAATTTGGCGCATAGCTAAAAGATACTTCATGCCAAATAAATTACAATTTTGACAATTTTCTGGATATTTTTTCGTAAACGAGATCAGCTGACATTCTTCTACGACAAACGCCAATAATGCGAATAAGGTTTCAAGTGGAGCATGCGAGTTCTGCACCCTTCTAGTGACAAAATCCACTGTCCACTGTCGCGTTCGAGCATTCCTTCCCCTCGCACAGAATAATCTTGTTACCGGCAATACATATCCTCTTAATCCGCGCAGACGCGAGTCTACGCCTAATCGTTCATCGAACCAACAGCCAGAGACGTAATTTTCCCGCTTGTAAAACCTGACACGCATTTCCTACCGTCGAGAAAGTTACCATTACGGAAAAGACGAAAGAGAATATCGGAAGATGATACCACTGAGATAGGCGGATCCTGTGATTGCGGGAATTGTATGGAATCCTATAGAAGGACCCTCGGATCGCCGCCGGATAATCCAGTTTTATTGAACGATTCGAATGCCCTCAGTAAGAGCCCGTTGTCAACTTTAGCTCTTAACTATATTGTTAAATTTACTTCGTCAGAGCTCTTGAATGGCAACAATTGTATGTCAATTTCTAAAAATGTATAAAATTGAGACCAAAATTTGCCGCGGTAAAAAAAATAAATTCAGAAATGTTAAAATTTAAGGACAAAAATAATTAAACGTCATGAAATAATCAATACTTTTATCAACGGTTGATTAGAAAAATTCACCGTTCGTTAAATCTGATTATTATTAATTGTCTTAAACACAAAGCGTTATTTAAATACTGTCTGACAATATATATATGAAATTTGTTCAAAGTTATTTCTGCACTATTATATCACAATCGTAATTGTTTTATTTACATTGAATAAAACATTATTCCACTGTTCTCACCTCTCGCCTTTCGAGCGTAAAGCGAAATTCTATTATGTGTCCGAATGGAGTTGGCATCCGCCCTGCGGTTGGCGGTCGGGCAATCCGCTGTTCGAGGGTTAATTATTATACAGTTGGAGATGGGACACAGCTGCTGCGTCATGATTAGATAATCTAGTTTCCTATTTGTAAGACAAAATTATAGATATTACACAGCAACGTGCTCCATCTTTGTCCCAAAATGCTGATTCGATTAACCGAAGACTCTTGTTTGTTCTCGATTTCTTATGACAGTTGCACGAGAAATGAGAGCGGAATAAAAATAGGATCAATCTAGATAGTCGTTCGTGATTCCGGCGAGATTATTCGGATCTTTCCGATAGATGAAGAAACGGAAGGAAAATACTACACTGTTAAAATATTCCGTGATCCTGCGAACAAAAACCTAGAGTGATTCAGTAATTCCGAGCGGGAAAAAGGTTGCTATGAATAATACGGGAAGGTTATTAAAACCGCTGCCGGAAGGCATCTTTCCGGGCCAAACGGAAACGCCTCGCTTCATCATCATCGATTAAGATAGGCGGACAGAGACGACCTGTTTACCGCTCCCACGGGAAACCAACAGAACAAGCATGTATTTCTACATTATGCAAAGCTTTAATCGCATGCCTGGGAACCGCCCTACTTAGACAATTAACCACATATTCTATTTGCTAGTCGGCAAACACAAATGCAATATTTAATGTCCTACACTTCTGCATACGATCACTTTCGTGATAAAATGTCATTTAAAGAAGTGCGTTTTTCTGGGATTTCTATTTCCAGCTACTCTTGTTCTTCAAATACACGCGAATCATGAATTTCCAACACGACGAGATATATTTCTCAAGTGTAATTGCGTGGAACAAGCGCGTCCGCATTAGGAGATTGCCCGAATGCAAAAGTATGCTGGGCGATGCCGCCGCGGATCTCTCGCAGGGATAGCCTTTTTTTTCCCTGCAAATTATGCTTCCCGTCGAGACCAGGAGGGCACGCAATTCCGAATTACATCCCGCTCGCAGATGGGTGCGCCGTTGTGCGAGGGACGGGTGTCTGCATGTTGATCCGCTGACGTGGACCCCGAGGTGTATCCACCTCTAATAGAGAGCGGCCACCCTTGGGGCAGCTTATGCCATTTCAGCCAGACCGGGCATTACACCGACTGTAGATGGTTGGAAGCCCCTCGTTTCTTCCTCGAGCTATGATAGAGCCAGATCATGTCCCTCCTGGTTTCGCGCCGCTACGAATTAACGCCAAAATACTCCGTGATATTTCGAGGCTGCCCGCGGGACCGACCGGCCATTGTGTTACCGGTCTTCGTTAACCGGAATACGTTTCCGACGATCGTTATCTTTTTAGCGAAATGCTAAACGTATCTCTCCTTTTTTTTTAAGCAGCGGTGTTTAAATGCATCGAGATGACAACGATGCTATCGCTCTTGATTATAAAAAAAAAAAAAGATAAATCGTTATATATAAATATGGCGAGAAAAAAAAAAAGGGAGAAACAAAATAGATTTAATTTCAAGCTGCTTCGAGAACCGGCGAATATGAGAAAGCAATTTCTCAACATTTCGTTGTGCAAATTCAACGTCGATTCTCGCACACTTATACGCGAAAGCGTGAGAGGCAACAGTGGCAACGATCTCGATGGCACGGCTAGAGAAGTGGGCCGGTAATTTCATTTGAGCGACGAGCGGCGCACGACTGAGAAGCGAGTAAATGAGCGTCGCAGCCGACATAATGCACGACGAAGAATCCTATCGGAATGGTATTCTTGTCACGGGGACGTTTCTCGTTCCATTCCTACCTCCTACCGGACTTTATTGCATATTCCGAGTTCTTGGCCCCTCGTCGCTCGCGCCGTGATGCAGCGCGAGAGATGCATTACGGCTGTAAGCGCGGCTATATCCGATTTATTGCGACAGTGACACAATGTCATATCGCTGCCGAATCCTCGATGTCTGACGTGTATAACGTGATAAGACCAGCGATCAATAAATTAATTATAGCGAAATCCAATTGGAAATGACGATGTCGTTCAAATTTCAAGCGAAGGAGATATCGGAATTTTAGAGTTAATTGCATATTCTAGAATTAATGGAAAACATTTCACAAATAATGCCGCTGCTCGATGGCTCTCTTTTCTTTCATCATAAACAATCTGCAAAATTTAAAGACGTATTTTTATCTCGTATCTCTCTCTCGAAATGCAACGTATGTAATATGCAGGATAATTGATGAACATTAATGAGAACCGATTTTCCGCTCGAGAGACATTTCAAATCTCTCGAATCATTTGAATTGCTAATAAATGTAGTCTTCGATTGCTGTAAAATTGGAACTATTTCGAAATGTAGGTCGGAATTCCTGCGGTCTTTTCTGTTCCCGTATTTTCTCCCGACACATTCTCCATCTACGATTCCAATTATTTCGTCTGCTCCACTCCGCGTGGCTCTATTCGATCGTTGGCTTATTATCGCTCCCTTCCTCAGACACGACCCACGTGTCACGCACGAGTCCACACGCGATTCGTATGCGCGAGAAATAAGCTTCGCCCAAAAAACGAGAAGGCGTTTTGACAAACAAGAAGATATATTTTCTTACGTCCCGGTCGCGCTTCTTTTCGCCGCACCTCGTAATGGCAATTTATATTCGCGCTTCTCGTAACTCAGACTTTGCAGCGTGAATACAAATGAGCACACGCGTCAGTCTGCTTAAGATAGCGAGAGAGAGAGAGAGAGTTCACTGTCGAAATCACAGACGAAATACACACTAAAACAGCCCAGCTCGCGCTTGCTATGGTAATATCCTCCTTTTCGATCGATACCTCGATGGCTTGTTATTCTTCCCGCTCTCTTCACGAGTCACACTACGCGCGGTCATAAATCCGCACCCATAAGAGAAAGGAATTTCCTTCCGTTTCCGAAAGCAGGATAATGCCCGGGAACGCGAATCCCATTGGCGACGTCGGGCAAACTTTCATCCCGAATGCATCTCCAGTCTCTCTATCCGATTTTCTTTCACGATCCAAAGTAATAGCAAAGACTCGCAGTTCTATATTGTCATATGCTGATTCCTCACGAGTTATTTTTATTTCTCACTTCACAAATCTTTCTTGCTTTCTATCTTCGACGACAGAATTCACATTAGCTCTTGATATTTTCACCGCTAAGCAATAATTATCAAAATTCCAGCATTTTCTCTGATTAAAATAAATATGTAACACACGTCATAAAAGCATATATGTTATAAAAGCGGCTTCAAAGCAAAGATTATACAGCGATATTAATATTCCGCGGTCCAACTCTCAAGAGATATATATTTCAGTGTGCGACGCGACTTTACAGAATTACCGCTCGCCATTTTCTCGGCTGTAATCTACGAATTTCTACAGGAGGACACACAAGTACGCACATGTGCTTTCAGCGCGCTTAACACGCGAGCGGGTGTGTTTTGTGCGCAGGATCACCCGTCCCTCTTTCTCAACTGTCCAGGATCCGTCATCGTCGCATAATCGCCCGCCGGCTTGCATTCCCAGCATAATCCCGTCGACGACAGAATCAACAGAGGTCACTACAACCTACCTACGACAGTTTGTACAAGAAGCATACTTTACACCCCCACCGAAAATACGTATTCTATTCACGAAACACCGTGAGACTAATGAAGCATCGTGATGATTCACCCTCGCACTGTTTTTCGTTCTCGTTATTCTCTCATATATTTCGCGAATATGAGTTCTTTCTGAAAATAGATCGAGCTTTAATATTAATTTATGATTCGATTGGTCAGACAACAAATTTGATTGCTATGTAAATACGACAATATTTTAATCGCCATGTTTAATAAATGGTCTAATTAATTTTTCAAGAAGTATAAAATATTGTTCTATCAATTTATTCCATCGTTAAATTAATGCATCTTTTGCCGAGATGAACTGAATAAATATATGTAATCTCGTTTCTCGTATGAAGAAGTGCGCTTTTAATTCAATAAAGTTGTCGTTTATTTTTCCTGTCCAAAAATTAAATGAATGACGTTTCCAATAAAAGAAAATGATCAGTTTAAAGTTTAATCTTATTTATTATAATTTATGGATTGCGAGCTATTTCAATCACGAGATGAAGTAATATGAAAAGTCAGACTTTAATATCTCGAAACTGCGTACCGCTAAGCGACATTACGTGTTCTGTCAACATTCCTCCCGCTTGCTCGCTCCACCTTTTCGTGTTCTCGTTTGATTCTGAGATTCGCTCACGGAGAAAAGTTTCGGCCGGACGTGAACTCTTTTTCGTCCCGCCGCTCCCTCGTAGTCGCGGAAGTTAATAGGTAGGAAACTCGACGTAAGCCTCATAATAAAGTAGAGAAACGTACGGTCCTTTTCCTCCGCTTCACACCGGGAAATATTTGCTCCGGCGACGGCCGAGTTTCGTCTTGCCGTTTTTTATCTCCCTTGTTCCCGGAGTTTTCACCACGATGCACGTTTTCTTGCGGGAGCGATAATTAAGCGCGACACGAAGCCAGGCCTCATTATGAAACATTATTCGTATCTTCCCCAATGCAGGAATATTCGAGGTATAATTTTAACGTTGCAATAAGTACGAAATATCGTTATATCAATTTCTTGTAAACAAAATCACGGTAGTATTTTTTTAACGGATTGCATCGAGCGATTATACAAGTAAACTACATTTTTGTCACTTGAACTTTTGCTACAGAAGTTTTACTATCAGGCATTTAATCTTGACTGCCATATTTTTTTCCTACAATTCTTTGAACTTATTATTGAGAAATGCTTTAACTTCGCTGTATCAACGTTCATTCGAGTCTGGCGCAAGACTGCCGGCGACTCTGTCGCGGCTACCAAGTATATCGCCGTCTCTCGAGTTAATAGGCAGAAAATCTCGAGCGTAAGCCGCATAATAAAAAAGCGGAAGCCGCGCGCGCGGCTTCTTTGTCCCGCCCCCCCACTCGCCCGTTCTTACACGACTCGGAAGAAGGAGGCATCCCCCTTTGGAGAGATTCCCCTTTTGTAAAATCTGCCACACGGTTGTGTCCGCTTGCACGAGGTCGGTATACCGGGTATATTTCGTGCACCAGGTGGTGCCACGCCGACGGTTAAAACAATTTGCCATAAATTTTCCTCGAGCGGAAGGTAACGGAGCGGGACGAGGAAGCCGAGAGTGTAGCGCGGAACCAGGACGCAGGGTGGATCCGGGGATTCTGGAAAGAGTCCGTCCGCGGTGAACCGATTTCATTTTCTGTCGTTGCATCTCCGCCGCGCGCTTATCCGAGATGCGAACCTCCGCGCTACTTTGCGTCCGTAATTCTTTTCAATGCCCCGCCGAGAATATCTTCGCCGGACCCTTTAACGATGCTCCGGGGCAAAATTTATCTCTTATATTGCAATTATGATATTTTCCCTCGTCGAACACAGTTGGGACAATTTTCATACTCCAACTACCGGGACACACTTTGCGAATCGTCCGAAGAGTGTTGTGTCAATGCGAAAGTTAAAAATAATTGTTCCGAAGGGAAACAAGTTGCGAGCAGTAATAAACGGTAATTTAAGTTTGCGCGAGGACGAGAAAGAGAGCACTTTGACAAGGTGCGATCTTGTTTCTGTACTCCGGCGAAAAAGTGCGCGACAGCTTTCGGAAGTGGCGGGGCGGCGGGCGCTGAAGAGGCTGGAAAGATTCATAAAACAAGGAAAGCGGCGAAAGGCGACATATTGCCGCGCGTGGCATGCATTATGCATGAAGAGTTCCTGGGTGTCCTCACCGCCCCGCTTCCCCTCCACCTCGCCGTGCCCCCCTGCTTTTAGACGCGAGTCTATTAATTCGAAAAACTGTTCCTTTGCCGTCGCCTGTTACTTCTGCGAGCGGTTTCGAAACCGCTGACAAACAAACCGCCCTCAAGCGCTGCACTCTCATTCTCCCTTACTTCGTCGTTTCCTCTTTGCTGTGATTTTTCTCAATTCGGCATAAACACGACAATTAATCGATCGAGACAGTGCAGAAATGTGAGCTCGTAAACAGAATAAATCCAATAAGCGACAGTCAATTTCAGAGAATTTATACTCGCGCTTGTCGCTTATTACTGGAGGATCCTCTGCGCGAAACGAGGTCCTTCTGATAGAAACAAGTTACTGCCTTATGAAACAACAGCTTTGTGCAGAACGACCTCTTTAGAGTACGCTTATTAATATCTTCCCTGGAGAAACTAAAAATAAATCCCGACGTGGGCAATCGATATATTTGAGTTTGTCAAGTTAAAAAACACCTGAGCATAAAAATTTCATAAAATTGCCCTTTCGCTGAAATTATTTAAATAGCGCCTTTACAGCTCGATTCGCCCCAGCGCGTTAATCTTTAATGTTAATAAAAAACTGATTTAGAATATTCGATACTTTAATTATAAATATCAAATATTTTCGTAATTAATCTGCAAATGTTCAGTGACGATAAAACAGTGTCCGTATATTTCATTCGCAATACGACGAATGAAATTTGTTCGTTAAAAGCCCTTCCCTCCGAAATCTTCCACACCCCTCCTCTCTTGACACGTAAATGACGCAGGCAAGCCGCCATCCCCGCGCTCCACCCGTCCTCCCGCCAGATAACCACCCCGTTCGATTGCTCGCGAACAATGGCAGTTACCACGTGTCGTCATCGCTGACGGCGTTTGAGAATCGACACAATATCCGCGCTCTGTTGCATCGTCATTGCGCGCCGTCTCACTCTCCTACGCCTTTGCACGTGTCTGCACGCAGCGTGAAGACGCAAGAGCAAAGGACGAGCGTACGTGAAGTAACATGGGGTTGATGCAAAACGATAATGTCGCTGCATCTGGCTGCGCGTGTGTTCGATCCGCGATGGATTCAAGGGGGGGCGCGAGCTCCCGCCGCTCCGCTCGCCACCTTCCAAAGGTCACCCCCGTCTTCCGGTCTCCTACTTCCTTCCTTGGGGCGTAGGTGTGACGCCGTCGCCGGTTATGCAGCCGCAGCCGTCTCGCGAACAAATATGTATTAGATTTTTATTCGCCTCGTCGCGGGATATTGCAAATGGAAAACGCGTCTGCGACGCGGCCGCCCTATTTCGCGAGACGGCTTTCGGGACTGCTATTACGTGCGTACGTGTGCGCAACACATACTCCGTTCCGCGTTCCACGCGAGGCACAGCCACCGCTACGTTCGCGAGGGATGATAAACTGTAATAACTCGTAAGCGGTAGTGTATCCGCGAGACTCCATGAAATTTTAATGCGAGAACCACGGAGAATAGAATGAATCAATACCTGAATCGGTATATGCGCGCGGTGACACGCGACGAGAGCTCGGACGGAATAACGTGTTCCAAAAGCAGCTCGGTAATACAGAAGAATATTCTGTAGAATTTTATTGCGCGACTTTATATTTGCAGCGATGTCTCATAATTCTCCAAATAATTCGCGACGTATTAAAACTGTTTTATTTAAACATTTGTGTATATACGTACACACACGTCAAGGTCGCGCAGTAAAGTATTCTGTTTTCGTGGCTTTCCGAGCAGTCGTTATTCTTACGAAACCACTTTTTACTCGCTCTCTTGGATGTCGTAAATGGCGGAAAGCGCGCAGCTTCGCGTATTGGACTTGCGCGCCATTCGCGTATATTACAAGATGGCCCATTGTTCCCGGTATGTGCACTGCACTCTCTTGCGTACATTTCAACTCGCTCTTACCGCCGTTTTCTCGTTCTTCCGGCACACCTGAGGTATGCACTTTCCGAGAAACTGTCGCGCCGCGCACTTTCGCGAGACAACATTTCGCTACGGCCAACTGCTGACCATTTTTCCTCACTTTGGTACATTTCAGAAATTGTAAGGGACGTCAGCGGCGGACAATATCGCATCGCGAGATAAATCACGAGCCGTCGTAAGCGAGAACATGAAAGCAGCGCATCTCGGATCCGGCTCATCGCGGATGCATCAGGAGCGTTCCGTTTCGTTTCGCCTTGCGAGATGCGGCCTGCATGCGGAGTGGCCGACGTGAATGCAACGCCCATCGTCCGCGATGCACCGCGCGGCCCGCCTGATGCATGCATGCATCCGCGGCGTGTAACGCTCGTATTTTACCGCGTGAAGCATCGCGGGGGATGCGTCGGGCGATTTACGAGGACGGAGAGATTTAGGGGCGGGACTGCGCGAGGGATCGGTAACACGCTGGCAGCGGCGTAAGCGATATTCCAGATATTCAAGCTGTTCAAATCGCGATTATCCGCTAAGCGAGGGGAAAAAAATGTGTACACGAAGAAGCTTTTCCCTCTTGGCATACTGTCAGTTGGATCTTGAAAGTTTTCGATGTTCATGTTTTTCCGTGGGCCGAGAAAAAAATGCGTACACGAAAGAGCTCTTATTGTTTTTCCAGCGTTGATCTTTTGAATAAGAACGGATACGTGAGGACTGTTATTTTTTTCTTTTAATACTCGATTGGACAACAAAGCGAAGTGGGAGGCGAAGCAAAGTTATGGATGAACAGGAAAACCGACGTTATTGTCGACTGGATGCTTTTCAGAAAAGTCAAACGTAAATTCCGACGCTTTTGAGAAAGGCGGGCGATCTTTTGGAGAGGGAGAGAGAGAGAGAGAGAGAGAGAGAGAGAGAGAGAGAGAGAGAGAGAGAGAGAGAGAGAGAGAGAGAGAGAGAGAGAGAGAGAGAGAGAGAGAGAGAGAGAGAGAGAGAGAGAGAGAGAGAGAGAGAGAGAGAGAGAGAGAGAGAGAGAGAGAGAGAGAGAGAGAGAGAGAGAGAGAGAGAGAGAGAGAGAGAGAGAGAGAGAGAGAGAGTTTGCGCGGATATCTGTTCTACAAGAAAGCGCGTTTGTTGCGCCTGAGAAAATTTAGGTCGACGTTATTCTCTTGAATCAAGATCCTTCGATGCACTAAACCACGAAAGCGTCGATGCGCAAGCTACAGTTTCAAAGTGTGTACTTGCAGACGAGGATTCTGCAATTTATAGCTCTTGTAAATGCAAATGCGTCTGCTGCCGAGTTCCAAGTCAATAATTGATGGCATTAAAACGACTTGAATGTACGGCCAAATTACTGCTCGTTACGCGCTTAATATGTAAAACGATAACGCGCATTTTGATAAATAAATTCTGTAAGAGAAGAGAGCGAGAGATAGCGGCGCTTTTTCTCCCGTCTCGTTCATACACATTCCACTTATTATATCTTGTATTAAATGACAGCGTCTAAAAGACACGCTCGAGAACGTTGTTAAGAAACTTCGAGGTAATCTCGAGCTCTTAATAATTTGAATGGGTAGAAGTTGCTCTTCGCAATTCGGATTTCAGGAATTGCAATTACATCAAGTACAACTTCGTTCACTCGACAGTATAATTCACGCGATTACAATTGTATGCTGTAACAATTATATGCTGGCTATTGTAACGAATTAAACGCGATATTTCAAGATATCGGAACGGCGCGAAACAACGTTCGGGCGCTGCAGACCCGAATAATCAATTAGCTTCAGATTGTTGCGTTCTCAAACAACATTAGTGACACACTAAACGCAATACCGCCATCAAAATAATGGCACAGCGCGAGATCGCGTCCGAAGGTTTCGCAAATATTGTGAATACATTTCCGCTCTAACCTGCGGGCACACGTAACATCGTATATCAAATTTTGACTGCGTTCGTAGGTATAGTTTACGAAAGCGAAATACGCGTCAGTCACATATCAGGCTCATTACATTATGGCGCGCGCTGTAACTGAAAAGCCCCTATCATCGTCCTCGTCGTTGTCGGAATGGCGATGTTATAACAGAGTCGGGAAACAACCAGCACGATCCTCCCAACTTTCAAGTAATTAAGTGCGTCGAAACTTGCTTTAGGTACATAATTGTGTTTTATAAGGAGCTTCGTCTTTTTGAGCTCGCAGCGGCTTTTCGAGAGCGCAACCGAATACGTGACCAGATTGACAGAGTGACACGTTTAATTATCACTCGAGACTTATCTTCGAACACAGACATACGTTCAGCTACTTCAGGCTGCAAGATAGTTTAAATTTTAATACGAAAACTAAGTGAAGAAGGAAATGGTGCGTTCGTATAAAGTTGTTAGATTATAATATTTTTTATAATATAAAATATATATTACAAATATCATATCAAAAGTGCAATATCCCTAAATTGTAATTTGTTGCAACAATTATTTAAAATGCTCCTTGTGTTTTTCTGCATTACGAAGAAACGTATATTCAGCTGAGACGCGTACTTCGATTTTCTTATGCGCGAGCAAGCGTAAGCTTGTTAGCGTTGGTTACGACATATTTAATCCTGTACAGTGTATTATCGCGTAACATGTATATTCGCATAAACATAAGAGAACCCGACTGATTATGTTACGTTATCATTTTGATGTTAAGTCTGCGTTACTCTATATTTCTCCCATTGTGTTATATCATATTGCATTACATCTTTCTTTTTCGTTCTTGTTACCATGACGATGTGTCGTTCGAAAGAGATATTGATTGGAGATAATCGTTTCTTGCGTAAATAACACTGTCAGTGCACGCGACACCACCAATATCGATATTGCTGATACAAAAATAATAAACGATAAAAATAAACAACAATGGAAAAAAAAAAGATGGTACTGTCAGGCTGATCACGATTGTGTCATTTTCGCGATGACGTCGTCAACATTGCGAGATCCGCTTGAGCGTAATTCGAATTCGCAGATAACGTCAATCGGCCTACGGCTAGCAATGCCGATGAGGATTCATCGGCATCGATTTCCGGTCGCGGAGCAATTCGCATCGAGGTATCATCGGGCGCTCGCCGGCGGGTTGGAAGTTGATGACAGAGGGTCGGAAGTGACGCGCAAATCGGATAAATCGGTCCAGCTTCGACGCGACAATTAGCTAATGCACGAAATTGCTGCAGGAACACTGTTATACGTGCGCGAGATTTGCGAATGACCACGTAACGCGCGTATTTATGCCATTTACTTTTTACCTTGTTACTTTTAATGAAATTATTCTGCTAAAAGAGTAATCAAATGCCGGTATCTCTAATAGAAAAGCTGGGAACAGGAGGCATTTAAAAAACCTAAAAGCTAAATTAATTAATTACAAATAGTTTTGCTCATAAAATATTTGTTGCGGATATTAACATCCTTTCTCGCACACATTGCGAGCATATGCGTATCGTTAAAAAAATAGCTATAGCATAGATAATTAAAAAGTATTATGTTCAATTATTCTCATATTATTTCAATCGTTGTATAGATTTAGCAAATTATTTTCTTTAAATATTCATTAGAAAGTGTGACGCATTCGATATTCAATTTCACTTACTTTTTACACAGCACACAAACGGCTTTTTCAGATGAACGAGAGAAGGCGTTTAATTCAAGGCTAAATGGCGCACTGCCGGAAGTGACGAGTAAATTGGACAAATCGGCAACCGATATCGATGCAACAATTAGCTAATGCATCGAGAATCGCGCCGCTGCTGCATCGCGGCGATATATACGAGTTTTACGAGTTCTCCGGCCGCGAGAAAATTCGCTTTCCCAGACATTCTCGGCCCAACCCCGCCGATAATTGCGGATCCCATAAAGTGCGATCCAACATTCACCACGCCGATGGCCAACCCTCGTCTCTTCCACATCGAGCTGGAAGCGCAGCTCTCTTTTTCTGCCATTCATCTCTATCTTTTTTCCTCTCTCTCTCTCTCTTCCTCTCATCGACCATTCGCAACGGAAGATCGACATTGCGAAAGAAAGGAGTAGCGGTTACGAGAGTGAATCCCCACGTTTCCTCGCAGATTTTTAATGGTTATCGTTTTTTAATGGACTTACCACTATACCGCGGCACGTAGAACCGCTCGCAAAGATTACAGCGGAAGGGATGCATTGTTGCATTTAATGGCGAGAGGTCGGGAATTATTTGGGCGGTCTCTTGAAAACTTTTTTTCAGTATTAATATCATATACAACTTTAACAAAATTGTATAATCCATTTTTTTTCAGTTCTTAAAAATCACTGCAAAAGTTATCAATCACCTTACGTAAAAAATATTGTTATTTAACTAAAGATATTAGGAATAACAAATAATATTTTAAAATTCTGCGCACGAACGTTGCCGTGCTTACCGCAAAATTATTTATAGGAAATCTGAAATTGTGCAATTAATACGCATATCGTTATTCCCGACACATAATTACGCGATTGTTTATTCCCATGCGAATTATTATTTAAAGCACCATCGGGTAACGTTATATTATACATTCAATCATCGAGCCGATCTCTTTAAAATGACGCGCGCGGCAATGCGACGATATTTATTATCATTAGCTAGGCAAGCGAACACGCTTGTTTACGCGCCAATGTACGTGTTCGCAGTGCGATGGAGGCCACATTGTCGGTCGTAAAGGTTTAATCGATTCTCGACCGGATCGCGCACATCAAGCACGCGCGACACACGTTGCGAGCCCCGACCTGCGATTTCGCCCTTTTTATTATTCGAACGGTATACTCGTCCTTCTATTCCGTCACGTTGCATTGATTCCGTATAATCGAGTCGGTATCAAAACGAAAAACACGATCGGACATCTGTACAAGATATATCTCGACCACCTCTCAATCTTTTAGACAGCCAGAAATTGTATTGACTGTAAGAAGAATTCCTTCTCGCTCGCTTCGGTGTAATAAAAGTTTCACTGCAATTTTGAAGGATAAGCTTTTTGACAAACGACTCGTCCTTGAATCGAACGGCAAGCGATTCTTATTGTTATCAAAATGATGAACGATCTGACTCCGAAATTAGACACGAGTGCTGCTTCGTCATTCGCTCTTGTCCGGTCATCGTAAATTTTTACGGACCTTCGATCGTGCTGGCGATCGACGCGCAGCTCGTGATTTCAACCTTTCTTGTTATTCACGAGGCGTACTTGACCTGCCGTTCACGGCACGTTAATTTCCCGTATCGGTTACGAAAAAACCTTCCCACGATTTTACGTTCTCGCTGGTGTATTATTATCCCTATATCGAGCTAGTTCTCGACGGACAGTAATGTCTTGTCTTCCGGTTAGCTTTAAATTCCAATTAGCCTAAGTAATTAGTTCCTCATGTTCTTAGTTATTATCGAATCAAGATTATTCATGCGATGTGAGATAAGACGTTAATAATTATAAGCCCTCTCACACTTATAATCTTCTCATCTTCTTAAAGTCCTCAAAATCACAGGAAATAATGATTAATTGCGAAAAAGACACGCGTCAAACAATATATAATAGAATTCTGCCTGATTTTGAAACAATTTAATTTCTTAACTTATACAGCCCTTTGTTTTTCGTTTATAGAAATGTGAAGTAGTGAAGTCTTGACGCAAATCGGAACGTCATGATGTGGAATAAAACTCAAAGTGCAATTGCACTCTTCTCGCTATTCGTCAGACGTATCTGTCCGATCCATCTGTTGTTCCGTCACGTCGCTCTAATTTCGCGTGATCAAACGCGCCCAATGAGTCGTGTTTTCGACTATCAGCGGTCACGCAACCAAACTTTTTCGTGCGATTTCGTCGTGTGCGTTGTAGTACGCACGCGCTATATCGTGATGTGTGCGAGGAGTGGAACTGACACCAACATCTTTTGTGTTGCGAAAGGTAGCAATGCGTGGCAACATGACTGCTTCATATTAGGAAGAAAAATATATGAGAGCAATTTTCATTATAGCGATGGTTCAGCCATCTGTTTTGACGTCGCTGAATAAAGAGCGTATTCCTCCTCGAAGACTCGTCGGCGACCAACTTCCCAATTTGCGTATTATGAGGAACACATGCGAATGTAGGGGAGACTAATTGCACGAGGGTCACTACTGTCTGCTGGTTAATCTAAACGTCTATCGGAGAATGAAGGAAGGGTCGGGAGCACGTTTCGCTTATATGGCCGATACAAAGATGCACGGTATATTTAAATATATTCCAAATATTAATCAGGACAATTGCGCTTCGTCATTTACCGGTTGATAATTTCAATCGTAGCTATTGTAGGAAAAATTGCACGAGTCAGACGGATGAATGCACTCGAGGATCGAGTGCATTATCATCAATCAGCGATATCGAGTATATTGGACGTTATGAACACCGGTTCAATACGTGTCGGCCGCTTCATAAAGTCGCGGAACGTGCTCGAGAAGGAGACGACGGGGGACACATAACTTACGATTCACTCCGTGGAGCACCATCGTGGCCGCGTTCTACACAACTATAAAAAAGTGTCCTCGACGGCACCCACACCGCGCGCGCGTACCGATTATGTCCCTCTACAGCCGCGAAGCCCGGAAGCGAAAGAGACCTCGCACCTGAGCCACCCCGCGCGCGCGCGTGATTAGCTCATTCTTTCGCGAACGAGCGCGGTAAGGAGAGTGAGAGAAAATTTCCGTGACGACGCGGAGCGTCGAGTTCAGCCCGAACGGCGCATCACACACCGATGTGCGATGTGAGAGAAAAAAAACGCGCTCGCCGATATATAAATTTACTTCTTCGTCATCGAGGGATGACACTCGGTCGGTCTCAGCCAATCGTGCAATTCGATTACTGTCGCGCTCCCGCTCTAACTCATCTCGTCGGAAGCCGAGTTATCGGAACCCGAGAGTTCGCGAAAAACGTCGGCCGTGTCGGGAATGGTTATTACGATGAGGCTTTTCGAGGTCACGAGATCGGACAAATGGCACCCCGAGACGTTGGGGCGTCGCGGTCGTCGCAGTGTGACTGGCGAGACTCGCGCTCACCCCCTCTCCGTCCGCGTGCACCGCGATCCCCACCCTTTCAGCCGGCTCTCTTTCACCCTCCAGCGCCCTCTCTCTCGCGTCACTTGGCCATCCCTCTTGTCCCTCCGCGTGTATACCCTGCAACCTCTTTCTTGCGTCCTTGTTGCACCTCCGGTAAATCTACTAGCATCAATTTCTCATCTTTTTTCCCCTATCGCGTTTTTCCTCTCTATCTCATTCTTCGCGTCATGCACCTTCGTTCCTTCTTCATCCCTTGAGATTTCTTTGTCTCCTTTTCTCTCTCTTTCTCTCTCGCCCTCTTTCTCGCACGTTCCCCCCTTCTTACTCAGTCGTTCTATCTACCTCCGCTCTCTCGCTCTCTGTCGCACCCTTGCTTCTCCCTACTCGTCTTGTCGCGCGCGTCTCCTTCTGTCCCTCAGCAACCCTCCAGACACTGGCCAGGCGGGCGGTCACGTGAACACCGGCTCGGCCAATCGTGCGCCGGGTGACGTCATCCGCGTGGGCTCTCGCACAGTTCGGGAAAGAAGTCGCGAGTGTAAGGGTGCATTTGCGGACTCCGGGGGGGAGACGTGCCGCGGTGCCTTGGTAGGGATGGATGGACGGCCGGCCGGTTCGATCTACGGACGATGTGTGATGCAACGGCGAGACTGACGATCCTCGCGATCCTGCGGGAAGGATTAAGGCACTGCCGCGCTTGATTTGTCCGCAGCAGTTTTTCCACAATTACAGCGCTCTCTTCTTTGTAGACGAATATCTCGTGCGAAATATATTGTGAAATCTTTAGACTACTATGATATATTACTTATTCTTCCAAAGATCCTTTTTACATTTTTTTTCCGACGTGGAATTATAACAGCATAATTCAAAATTGATACGTCTCGATGTATTAAAATCATAGATCACTATATGTTTTAATCCTTACATGTTCGAGAGAGTTCATAGCAAAAGTTGAAATATATGCAGACGAGTTGGTGACTGAGCTTTTAATTTAAAACCTGTTCCACCCTCCAACTTTCCGCTCATTTTTCTTTTTATTTTACAAACAAGTCGCGTTCAATTTTCATCTCCTTTATTTTAATATTTATCCTCTGTTTTACATTTGCATGTCGTTACATCAATTATATTCCAAATTTATTGAAATTCGAAAAACTCATGCAACCTGAACTGCTTAATCCTCCTGATATCCTCCCGATGCTCTCAACTAATCGTATTTCACAATTCTGCAGCGACAGAATTTCTCGGTGCGAGTAAAAATTGTTACATTCGTGAGAAAATTCTATTTCGCCCAACTCGTCCCTCGATGCTGGTAGCAGATTTTTTTCTCGCGACAGGGCACTTCATGGCGCATCTGTACTATGAAACCGGAGGCACGATCATAAATTGTGTCACACCGAGAGCGGCTCATACCGAGGCCCATTTTTCTTCCGGCCGGAAAATGGGTTAGCGCCGAAAACCTTCCTGTTTGTATTCCGCGCTCGAGTTGGGCCTCTTTTTTCTTCTCGTAGGCGTTACGAGCTCGTTGTCGCCGAAATGAAATTCCGCGCCGCATAGCCGGATGATGTGCACCGGAGAAGGCAAACGTGTTAAATCAATGTTACATATGGCCCTCGTAAAGTTGGCTTGTGTGAAATATATTATCAATGCGATTAATCAATTACAAATTCCTCTCGAACAACTTTATCGGCTCAGACTAATACATTTTATTGCGTTCGGTATTTAAATTATGTATTTTGGGGGTTAGTAATCTCCTTATAATTTAATCCTCGATAAATGCAAGATAATTCGCGCATACAATAAAACATAAACGTTCGTTATTATAAGCGTGCGTCGATCAATGTTTCGGAATTAATTTAATGAGTACTTGCCATAGTTCGCTCTTCATAGAGAGACAGCTATCATCGTATACACGTAATTCATATTCACATTCGTATCGTCTACGAAAAAGAAAATGCTAAAATTAAAAGGACAAAAGTTTGCGAGATTTAACGTTACTGAACATTCGTTTTAACAACAAAAAATCCCCTTTGGCGGCGAAAAAGCGCTCCGCGACTTCGCCGTTACTGCGATCGGATGCTGCCAGATGTGGATTTACTGAGAAAGTTTTATGCACCGACAGAAAAAGAAAAAAAAAAAAAAAGAAAATGGCGGAGAAGTCAGTCGTAAATCTTGTGCCTCGTAAAATTTTCTATTCGTCTTCTATTTGCATTTCGCCGCAATTCTAGCCCCCGAAAAGGCGATCATAATTCATCTTTTCTTGAACAAATGTATGAAATAATGCGGGTTAATTCGTGCACCGATTGCATATTGATTTGCTTCTCATATAAATATTGGCTTTGTAATGTGATTTAAGAATTGCAAACAATTTTTAAATATTTCTTAAATCGTTGAGAAGAGCGCATTATGCATCTTGATTTAAACATGCATAAATACACAGATATCTAAAAAGCTGCCATTTATTTATAATCACTCTGTTTGGCACGATTACATGCGGTACAATGAACTGTAGAATAATCTCGTCCTGGTATATGAATTAAATTTAGCGCACCCCAAATTTGCAAATAATTAACCGGTGCTCGCAATTACCGGTGAACTGCGCTTACAATTAGAAATCAATTATCAAATATGAACTGCATTTAGATCATCAAGTATCCCCAATATTTATGTCAGTAAAACTAACAATGCGTGTTTATTATACGAGAGAAAAATCTTTGTCACGATCGATACACAATTAAACTGACACGAGATGATATTTAGTAATGAGATGTCGTAGTTACAACATTATCTGAATAACTTCAAACGAAGCGTCGCGTCCATTTTCTTTTAAACTTCAATGATAAACAGCTATTGGAGTGTTAATTCAGCATTGCGCAGATTTGAAAAGATTGCTTCTTCTGAGAAACTCGCTTAGCTCTGTTATTAAATGAACGCTTTTAGAAATTCAGAACGATGGAGCGAGTTGCAGCGAGTTATTTTCAAGAAGATCAATGTACACACGAATTCGTTAAGCAGTCGCGTTTAGAGCACTGATTTAATCTTGAAATTTTGCACCGGTTAAATTTTCGCTGACCGGAAAAAAATAATTCTTTTCAAACGAAACACGCTAGCAAAGCCATAAATCAAGCCAGGCGCAATAATTGAAACGCAGGCGCAAGCCATCAAAAAGCAGCGAGACTCGATTCGCTCTCGCGAGGTATTCTCGTTTTTTTTTCTCTTTTTTCCAATTGTTTTTTTTTTTTTCAACGTCGATATCAACGTATCGCACGAATGCTGTCAAGTAATCAGGATCGCGCGAACATCCACGATATTCCAGCGAGCATCCGACGGCCTCGGAAATACCGGGAATGGGATATAAATTTACGACAGAACGATGGCAGCGGAGAGATGACGACTGTTGCGACGGCAAAAAACGTAATTGTGCTTCATCAGTGATAAACTCCACGTTTGGTAGCACTGATACCGCGCGGCAAACATCAGCGAAATCCTTCTCCAGGATTCGCGGTTGTATCGGATGCTTCACTGAAAGTTATCGCAGTTTATTCAATTTCTATGCCGAATAATCTTTTATTATACACCTGATAAAATGTGTTAAATATTTTAGAGTTCAATTAAAATGTTCAATTAAAATGTTCAATTAAAATTCTTCCGTGATATATTATTGGTGTACCATATGAAAGAATTTAAATTTGATTACAAAAAAGATTGAAAATATTTTTTATTAAAGACAATTTTATGTGAAAAGATCCGCGGCTATAAATTCAATTGTATTTGAATGCGCGTACAAATTGCTGTCATTTTAATTAACTTGCATTTAAATGAAAAATCGAAGACGCGTGTTCTTTTGAAAATGCTAACTCCGGGACGAGACAATTAATCCGACGGATGTACCCTCGCCGGTGCGTAATGAATTCGCAGATAGATTATGCAATTTATAATATATCGATAAAATTTTAATGATTGCGACGATTGTCCGCTCGTTGTGACACGGTGAACGCATTAAACGTAATGCATGAATCGAGAATCGCATCGTAATACAGTACGGGCATTATATCGCACATTATTCCGCATATTATTGTCCACGCCAATGAAAACCGGGTGCCTAATGACCCGCACAAATCATCGGCCGAGCATTGTCGTGCGATTGCGAGCTGCATGTGTGCGCGTGACAGCACGGCGAAAAAGTTCTCTGTTTGCTCGTGAACTTGTCAGCAGGCCGATTGTTAAATCCATTGCACGTGATGCAATTAATAATTATAATAACATTATTTACTATTATATTCCAGGCTGCCGTCCTATTTTGGCCACACAATATCTCGTGCATTCGAAGAGGGATAAAAAGCGAACGTGGAAAAGCACGCGATAAAAGATACGATGTAACGCAAAAGAGCGCTTCTTTTTTTTTTAATGCAAACTAAAATATCATTAGTTTAATAAGCATGTTTTGTGTTACTCTTTTCTCTTTTTAATTTTTACGAGAGACAAAAGAAGCCGTAATAATAATTATACGAATGCTAGAAATGTGAACTCGGAAAAATTGAAGTTCTTCTATAAAATCTTTGTTGATTTTTCGTCGCCTCGCGTAGAATTTGGAAATGCGAAATTGTGTGACGTTAAAGACACAAAATAACGTAAAATGAATTGCGCGACAGCATTCGGCGAAAAAAATAAATCTCTCGCGTGTTTCTTATGTGAATGACTATCCAGGTTACCTAAAAGGAAATAAAACGTGAGTAGTGTGCGAATGGAGCCAGGTCTTAATAGAGTAAACGAGAACGGCACACTCGTTTCACGGTATTTCTCCTCTTTTCACACGTAGTTTATATATTTCAAGAGAAAAATCGCAACCCTGGATATTTTTTTTTTGTTTTAACAAAAAAGAAAAAAAATGTTGCGGCGAAACAGTATTTTCATATGGCTGACAACACCAAGTTACGAATACTTTTTCTTCAAGTATTGTATATACACCACACTATAAAAAGTTGTTAAATGATAATATATATTTATATCTTAGCGCATATTTTCAAATGTAATTTTTCCTACTTTATAAAATGGAAAATTAATTCGAAGAAATGTCGATGCTACGAATAATCATACACACTTTTTATAATAAAAGTCACCACCGCGATCGATATTGCAAATAGTCGACGAATATCATAATGATGCGCGTAATGCGTAATAAGTTTTAAAAAAAATCTGCTTGCATTTAAAATCGCTCAATATCGCGATTTCTCGCCGAACCAATTTCATTAAAATTTCGACGTCATCCGCTTCGAGTAATTACCGAGAAGTCGGTCTTCGCGGCGCGGAGCTCCGTCGCTCGGAGAAGAAAGAAAGCGCGTAAAGGCCGGGGGTGCAGAGTGCAGGAGCAAAAAAAAAAAAGAAGACAGGTTACTGCAGGAAGCAGGGAGCAGGAGGAGTGAATCCGGTATAAACCGACGTGCAGCGCAGCGCTCGTAATTGCGTTCGGCGACGACGGCGGCGTCGCTTTTAATTAATGCGACACACTTTTTTCCCCATCGCTGAAAAGTGCCACATCCTCGTAATCCACACCACGGTGCCCTTCCTAGTCCGCCCGAAACGCGATGGGAGTTCGTTAAATAAGTGGAAAAAAAAAGATCTGCCGACCCTCGAATGCGTTTCCGCTTGGCCCCCGACTTTCCCCTTTGGCCGCCCATGTCGCGAACTGCGCGCACTTCCGTTTACTCTAGCTTCGTGCGGCGCGGATTAACGGGGCGAATGTGGCCGAAGGGTGTTTAGAATAGGGTGGTGCATTTTCAGGGGCGACGCGTGATTGATACGCGTCGGCATCTCGGCGTTAGTATTTTTTTCATTTATCTGTGAATAAATATCGAATTATATATGCCACGTATTGCAACATTTTACGAGGCTTTGTCGACAAGCCGTTCCTTAAAATCTCTCTTATTCATTTCTTCACTGGATTATTAACGAAACAGAACATTCATTTAGAGAATAAGTGTATTAGAAATGGTAGGCGCGAGAAGGGTGGTCAACCTTCTGAGTGCGAGGGACGGTCGGTCATGCCCTGCGGCAATTTCCGCCCTCGAATTGAAATGTTATTACGTTAGCGACACGTTCCGGTATTCCTCGTTCCTCCCTCATCGCTTTTATTTTCTGCCTACTGGCTTTCTCTTGCAAATGTGATTTGGGGGGATGACAGAAACAAAAAGGGAGAATCAGAAAAGGGAAAAAGAGCAATCTTTAGTATTACGAGAAAAGCTTCGCGCGCAAAAAGGCAAGATAAAACGACAAATAAGTAAGAAAAAGTAGATTAAGCGATATAATTTGTTATTAGCGGTAATATTAGCGGTTTAATAAACAAGCTTAACTTTATGTACGTAGAAATTTCAATAAAAAGAGAAGAAAAGAGAGGTGGAGAACAGGTGCAAGAGGAGCTTGACACGATCTGCAATCTAATTCGTCTCTGAGGGAGAAGAAAACAGGGAAAACGGAGCGAAACGTCGAGCCGTTAATCCCGACATGCAGTTCCTGCGAAGCGGATTCCGCGCTGGGAACGACAGAGTCCCACGGAATCGAATTAAATCCTGGATATACGATTTCCAGCGAGCATATCCCGGCCTGCGAATCGCCGGAGATTCGCACGAGATTTCCCGGCGTGAGTCGCGTGCAATCGGAAAAAAGGAGCCCGACGAGTCGTTCGGCGTAATTTATGTATGCACCTTCATGAGCAGCTCGTTCCTTTGCGGTTCCGTAATTCGCGTGGGAAATTTCGACGAATTATTCGTGAAACAACTTTGTCTCTAATTTAATTTCCAAGAGTCGATGAACGTTATATCGCCAGATGGCGATTGAACTGTTCGATTATTCTGGAAATTTTATCAGGGAGAAAATCGTCGAAGACATTACTTTCGCAAGTGTGTTTGAAATAGTTATTTAAACTACAAGTGCACAATTTAATCAGACTGCGTTTGACTTAGGTCGATAAAATACAAGCGCAGATAAAAAAATCTATGAAATTTACGTTGCGTAGAGCTATGAATCGTGCAATGGTCCGCATTGGATTACACAGCTTCGTAATAAAGTTACATTTACGAGTTCAGCGATCTCGCATTCATGTTTCTCTGCGCGTAGCGCGTGGAAAGCGCCGTTCGCGTAGAAAATCGCAGACTTTAATTTCCATAATTGTCGTTCGAATAATCGCTCGACTACTCTACGCCGCACGTTCGTATTTCCTCCGCTAATTGATATTGCGCTTTTTCTTTATCCAGTTTTTCGCCATTCAACGGGATTATTTTGAGCGCCGTGACGCCGAAAATCTGACGGAAGATGGAAGGGAAAGAAGGAAGAAGAAAAGCCCGTGCCACGTGGCAGTCTGGTGTCTCGAAAACAGGAACATTCCGGTGGTTTAATGCCGACAGTGTCGTCCATTCCTCGTGCGAGGGGATGGTCGGCGTTACTACCCCTGTCGTTCTTCTTTATTTTCTTTTTCTAAGGACGAGAGAGAGAGAGAGAGAGAGAGAGAGAGAGAAAGAAAGAAAGAGAGAAAGAGAGAGAGAGAGAGAGCGAAAAAGAAAGAAGGCGAGAGGAGGAGAAATTGAAGCGAGGAGGTAACCATTCTAGATAGCGAGTTCCACGCGGCGACGGAGGGGTTAGGGGGTAAAAGACGATGCCACAGGTTCGGGGAGAGGGAGATCTCGTGACTTTTATTGCTGCCGACCGTGTTAATCCCGAGCACCCATAAATTCATCCAGCGGGAATTGCTTCTTAACCTCACCGGCAGCGCACTGAGTTTCTCCTGTCGAAGTCTTAACTAACGTACGTGATCTCCTTTCTTCATTACCAAAGGGCTTTCTTGTACACGCCGCAATTTATACGTAAATATTGTAATAATGGAAAAAATATATCGGCAGATACGCACGACGGATGATTGCGCGGCGACATTCGCGCGTAATGTAAATTTCTTTGTCAAATTAAAGATTTACATAAATGACAAATACGAGATATTACGTATCGCGCGGCTGACTAGCCCGTAAAATTATTCGGGACGAAAAAGGAGGAGAGAAGACGCGAAAAAAAGAGAAGAAATAATCCGCGGCAATCCGGACGATGGCAATGAGAGGTCGACGGAAAAACCGAAGGGAAAAAGCAAACTTTTAATCAGTCTCCCTATTATCCTGGCATTCCGATTCTTCGAGGTTTCGGTCTTTCTCTTCCCCCGCCCTTTGTCTCGTCCCGTTGCTGGCGGTGGGGGTGGTGAACCCGCGAAATTACATCGTCGCTAATCCCTTCTGGTGGCATTAATTAGCTCTCGATTCCTACCACTATCGATCCCGCGACAACTCGGTAATTTCATTTTCGCTCGCGATGCGATTTGCAACTTGCAAACTGCGTTAATATGCGCGACATCCGAAACCCCGGATCAAAGGGCGGATTAATAGGCAGAGATACATCGAGGGCTTGACGCGCGTATCTATAATAGAATGGATTGCGTTGATGAAATCACGTTCGTTGAAATCGCGATTCCGGGCGGTGCAACGCCATCCGATTCGTATCCGGTTTCACAAAAATAAATTTTTATTTTTTCCGCTGACGACGAAATAGCGTAGAATTACTGTAAAATATTATATATTTTGTTTTTATTTAATTGAGGTAAGCTTCCGTGTTTAATGTTTCCATTTTATCGACTAAATGTACAAAATATCTTTGAAAAAGCACCATCAAGCCTTGTATTACTCGGCGAAATATTCAGCAAGATGTTATTGCTCAAATATTGCTACGCAAGATATGCAAAGTCACAGCAGAGAATTTCTTCGATGCTGTTGTAAGCAGAGCTTACACGACGACGACGACGACGAGAAAGAAGTTCGGTTTAATCTGGCTTTCCGTGGGTCTCGCCGCTTCCCTTTCCGGCAGCCTCGTCAGGACCGTTTGAAATTCACGGTGTCGCGGATTTTCGAGAGAAACCTGAGCACAACGCGCCTCCTCGATTCCACGACGGGATTTTTGCGGAAAGCCTCGGGGCGAAACCGTTGTGCGGAAAGAGTGCAGTCTCGTCGCTCGCATGCATCTACGGACACGGGCGAGCGCACGAGCCCGGCTGCGCTGTTATGCGGTGCAATTTGCATGGCCGTCTCTGTTTTGAAGCCCGCCGGTGGTTTTCGTCGTTTATAGTTTCCATGCGACCGCGAAAACCCGACCCACATTTCCCGCTGTCCAATCGACAGCCGGAGGGGAGAAAAGTTATTTCTGCCAAATGGAGATTTGCCCTATTAAAGGTTTTTTTTCCAAACTGTTAAACTTCAACGATGTAAATAAGAAGATAGCTTTTGCTTTGGCTATTTCAAAGTAAATGTCAATTCCGGACTTCATTATTTAAAAAGTAACTGTTCTTACAACTTCTTGCAAGTAAAAAATTCAGACGCCCATTCTACAAAATTCATTATTAAACTGTGAGCTACGAACTAAGAGCCAGATCAAAGTGGAACGACGCTACTTAAGTATTGTTGCAAAAACGGAGATCGACGAGAGAACAAGAGATCGCCGAATCGAATCCCTTGTTTCCAGTTCTCGGAAAAAGAGAGAAAGAAAGAGAGAGTAAAGAATTAGCTGCAAATCAAAACGGTGCCGGAAACACGTGTCCCAACGCAGCTTAAAGCGGGAAACGAGGTCTTTCCTTTGAATGCGCTTAATTGCAAGAACAGTTTCGTTAACGGCGCGAGCGGGTCGGGCAGTCTGACGAGAAGCACGGAAATGATTAACGACAAAAGGAGACCCCGTCGGATCTCCGGAAACGGACTGGAGGGCGTACGGGAAAAAGGACTGAATCTCGAATCCGACGAAACGGCCAGAAGCCGGTAATTACCCGATAAAATTCTTCCGCGCGACTAAGAAAGGAAGATTCACCCTCGTTATACTCGTTATCGCTAAACGACCCGCTTGTCCTTATAGCGCCTTATAAATCAAATCTTTATAATCCTTCCAATCTTGCATTTAACTATGCTCTAACAGCGGTTTGCTAAGAGTTGTTATAGAGTCTACAGTCGATTTTCATATTCCTCAAAGCTGAAATCGAGCCTACAGCTATTTCTCTTTTCCAAAAGATTTCTCATCATTTTCTCCGAGGACGAATTATATAATTTTTTCAATCATACTTAATTAACTTTGAAACCGTGTGAGCTTTTCGAGCGCGGTATAGCTCGTCGGAATCCAGGTTCGGTCGGTTGGGGGTGTGTCAAAGAAAATGCGTTTAATTAATGGTAAATTAGAAGACGTGTTTATTTAATTTAGTATGTTTGATGACTGTGTGTGTACATGCGATGCGAAAGAATTATTAAGCAACGGCTGAATAATTATTTGAGCTAGGTAAAATACATATGAAAGGATATATCGGTGAAATCAGTAACAGAATATCGGTAAAATAATTATTTGGCAATGGCGAAATAAATCTTGAGGCGGCGTGGAATAAATATAAAGCAGCGTGAACGTAAGCGAAGTATCGGCGGTAGCAGAATAATTATCTGAACAACGGTGAAATAATTATTTTAAAGCGGCGCAAAATAAAAGCGAAAGCAACGTGAAAATAAATGTGAAATATTGGCAATAATGAGATAATTATTTGAGCGGCGGCGAAATAATTATTTAGTGTGACGTGAGGCGTCTTGGTGCGGTCGGTGAGAGCGCAAGCGCGGGCGATCGTGTCGCAACGGTTGGTACGATACGGAGCGCTGGTCGGTGAGTGCGTTCGTAGTATCGCGAGTCTGTTCGATCGTAGATCGATGCGGACTATTCGGCGGCGCGGATTGGTCGACGTGGTTTTGCTTGCCGGACGGATTACGATTTTGAAATCCCGGCGAATAAACGCGGTATCAGGACTTAGGTTGCCGATTACGCTCGGCGGGAGTACGAGGATGCTCGTACAAAGGCGGAATCTTAGAACGGCGACTTAGCTTGGTATGCGGAAATGCCCGCAATACGAAGTTCGGTGGCCTAGAGGAGCCAAGTACGCTCGGCGGGTATACGAATAGATTCGTATGCGGGAATCAAGAATACCGAGGACGCTCGGCGGTACATGAGGATACTCGTGTGCTGGCACAGGTATACGAAAAACCGAGTATGCTCGGTTGAGGACTACGAGGACACTCGTAGAGGGATGTTCGCTGTCTATCAGCGAACAGAGTCTGGTGAGAAGACGTACAGCCGGGCGTCTTTTATACCCGGCTGGCAGCCGAACGGATTTGAATCGGCAAGCATCGGCGGTTTCGGCGGCGAGTCCCCCACAAAACGGAATTTCGGAACGGTCGGGTGTGGGGAATTTTCGGCGATTGACCGCCGCTGTTTTTGACAAAAAGCTTATCGGCGCTCGATGCGCCCTTGGTGGGCTACGGACGATGGACGGTCCGTAGCCGTAACGATTGTATCGTCCTTTCAGTGAAGGTATCACTAACACCTACACTGTCTTTTCGTTTGTATATAGTTTATTTGTTCTTGTTTCATATATTTTTACAAACAATCACGTACGGAAAAGATTTCGATTATGAGGACTCGAAAGTCCTATATTACCCACGACAACGCCTGAGGAACCTTTCGTCCTGAGTCAAATTGGGCGACCGCGACAACGCCTGAGGAACTTTTCGTCCTGAGTCGCGGCCGAGAACGCATACGTATCGTCTGGTCGAAACGATCGCGATGACGCCTAGGAATGTTTTTTATTCTGAATCGCGACTGTCTATGCACACGTACTGTAACTGAAAACCTTTTATAGAAAAATGCGTCTATACCGTTCGGAAACCAAGACTCGAATGAATATCTCGGTCGATCTCTGAGCTGCCATGATCGAGATGATTTATGATTGGTCTCCTCGATCTCATGAAACCGCGCGTCCAATCACGCAAAAGAATAACATAGTTTTCGGCACACTCTATAGCGTGCATGTACGTGTGCATGCGTCGACTTCGCTCGACCATATATATATATTTTTATGTGTATATTATATATATGTGTGTGTGTGTGTGTGTGTCGTGCACGACTTGTAACTCTACATAACATACTCCCCCCGTTGGGAGGGTACCGAACAACTATTGTTCATGGAGTTACTGAACGCATAATTACGCATCGTGTTACAATGTACAACGCATCTTATAATAAAGTGTACAATTGTATTATAACATGTATCGCATGATCATTGCTCTACTGGCAATGGACATAGAGACTTCGCAGCTCTTTTTATTTCGCCGAATGCAGTCTTGATGATAGCGGTTCGAATTACTCCGTCTTCATCTGGAATTACTTTCTCAATTCTGCCCAGCGTCCACTGCGTGCATGGTGAATTTTTTTCCTTTACGAGCACGACGGTACCATTAGTTAATTTCGGTCCGTCTTTAGTCCATTTATTTCGTACTTGTAGCTCGTTCAGGTACTCAAGATTCCAGCGTTTCCAGAAGTCTTGTCGTACCTTTGATATATGCTGCCAATTAGACAGCCGGTTGTCTGGAACAGATGACATATCTACCTCTGGTAGTGTTGTTATTGGTTTGCCGATCAAAAAATGTGCAGGAGACAATACTAACATGTCGTTAGGGTCAGATGAAATAGCAGTAATTGGCCTAGAATTTAAGATACCCTCGACTTCGGTAGTAAACGTGTTCAATTCTTCAAATGTAAATAAAGAGTCTCCAATAACTCGTTTAAGATGGTGTTTGAATAGCTTTACCGAAGACTCCCATAGTCCGCCGAAATGGGGGGCTAAAGGTGGTATAAAATGCCACGTAATTCTATGCTCGCTTGAATATTTGTTAATCCGTTCTTTGTGATCCTCTGAATTAAGCAGAACATATATTTCCTTCAACTGGTTATTAGCTCCTACAAAATTGGATCCGTTGTCTGAATAAATATGTTCCGGTAAACCCCGTCTCGCAGTAAATCTACGCAACGCCGCTAAAAAGCCTCCGGATGATAAGTCGCTTACGACTTCGATGTGTATTGCCTTTATCGACATACATATAAAAACGCATACGTATACTTTAATTCGCGTTCGATTGCGGTATTTCCTTTCCTTGATAAAAAACGGGCCGCAAAAATCTATGCCTGTGTTAGTAAATGGTGGAGTTCCGCGTACGCGCGCCACTGGAAGATTTCCCATTTTATATTTAACCGTGTTAGGATTGAATCGGAAACAGCGCACGCATATGCGTACAACCTTTCTCACCTGATTTCGACCATCTAATATCCAAAATTTCTGACGTAATATGTATAACGTGGTTTGGATACCTGCGTGATAATGCCTTTCATGAATCTTGCGAATTATATTGTCTGTCAAAGAATGCCGATTTGGAAGTAGTATCGGATGTTTTTGACCGAACGACAGCTCTGACTTTTGTAATCGGCCTCCCACGCGTATTAAGCCATTTTCGTCTAAAAACGGATTTAAATTTGCCAATCTACCTTTATTTATCGAGACCTTATCTGCTAATTTCTTTATTTCGTCATAAAATCGTGTGTTTTGAAGAATCTTTAATACTCGTATCTCCGCTCTATTTATTTCTTCCGCGATCAACGATCCAGTATATTTGTTTGTGGGTAAAACGCGAAGACAATACGCCACGATTCTTAATAATTTCAAATAAGACGAGTATTTATTTAGAATTGTGGAACCACCGTCGTTAGTTATCAAACAAATGTTTTTCTTTAATTCGGGTATCTCACTCATTTGTGCAATTTCGTTGGGCCATTTAACTTCCTCATCCTTTAACCAGAAAGGTCCCGTATACCACGTCTGATTTCTCAGGAAAACACGAAGCAATTGACCTCTCGAATTGCATCCGCTGGATTATCCTCTGACTTAACGTGTCTCCACTCTATCAGATCGGTAATTTCTCGTATGTTCACTACACGATTTGCTACGTAAGTTTTAAGTAAATGTGGAGACGTTTTTAACCAGTGTAACACAATTGTCGAATCACACCAAAATATCACTCGATCGGGTACAATGCCTAACGCTTCGTTTACTTCCTTATATAGACGTGCTAGCAATAATGCTCCACAAAGCTCGAGTCGCGGTATGGTAACCGTTTTTAATGGCGCAACTCGTGATTTAGCGCATAATAATCTGACAATCGTATTTCCGGAATGTCTGTTCGAACGGACGTATATACACGCACCATAACCCACATTACTAGCGTCGCAAAAACCGTGCAATTGAATATCATTGTGTTTTTCGGTAAATATTTTTCTTTCAAAGGAGATCCGCTCCATCGACACCCATTGTCTCGTGAATTCTAACCATTCCGTGTATATATTTTGCGGAACTGATTCGTCCCAATGCAAACCACACCGCCACACGTCTTGCATTAATTTTTTAACATATAGAATGACCGGACCTAACAAACCTAATGGGTCGTAAATCTTTGCTATTTCTGATAAAATGTTCCGTTTTGT
This sequence comes from Linepithema humile, assembly GCF_040581485.1. Taxonomy (NCBI): domain Eukaryota; kingdom Metazoa; phylum Arthropoda; class Insecta; order Hymenoptera; family Formicidae; genus Linepithema; species Linepithema humile. The sequence continues at coordinate 28,556,966 of NC_090128.1, read as the reverse complement.
CACTCGCTCAGTTGTATTAATCGGATGAGTCATATAATGTAATTTGTCATCATGTGTGCTCCACTTTACGCCTAATGTTTTTAGAGTATGATTACCGTTTAACGCGAAGTTTGCATGTAATGCTTTGGACTCTAGATCATTGATTACACGTTCATCATTAGATGCCCATTGTCTGATAGTAAAACCACCTCTGGATAATAATGCAATTATTTCTTCCCTTATCTCGCGAACTTCCTCGATTGTCTCAGCTCCCGTCAATAAATCATCTACGTATAGATGTTTTTTAAGTATTTCGGCCGCTCTAGGATAAGTGTCGCATTCGTCATCTGCGAGTTTTTGCACAGTGCGGATTGCAAGAAATGGTGAAGAAGAAACACCAAAAGCGAGCGTGTTGATTTGATAACTCTCTATTACGTCATTTCTACGCCAGAGAATACGTTGATACCGTCGGTCATCCTCATGTAACCACACCTGCCGGAACATCTTTTCGATGTCTGCTGTAATTACGTATCTGTATGTGCGGAATCGAAGTAAATGTGATACTAAATTATTTTGAATAGTAGGACCTGCAAACAACATTTCATTGAGAGATGTTCCGTTATTTGTTTTAGCTGACGCGTCAAAAACTACTCGCACTTTAGTGGTATTACTCGTCTCTTTAAGTACCGCGTGATGTGGCATATAATAACCGGTATCATTTGTATCCTCTATCCGAGACATATGTCTCAATTTCAAATATTCTTCTAACACTTTATGATAATCCGTCTTCATTTTCGTATTCGCGTTAAGCTTTTTCTCTAAAGATGTTAATCGTTTAAGCGCGATCGTTCGCGATTCTCCTAAACGATGATTTGTATTGCGAAATGGTAAACGAACGGTGTAACGTCCACTACTGTCTCGAGAAACCGTTTTCATAAAATGCGCTTCGCATTCGATTTCCTCCTCCGATTTTGGCTTAACAACCGCAACCTCCTCAATTGTCCAAAATTTAAGTAATAAATCTTCCAGTGACGTTAAATGACATGTCGCGAATTTTGTTTGTGGTTTTGATGACGCTCCTCCAGCAACCACCCAACCCAATCGCGTTTTTTGTATATATATATCTTGTCCCTTATGTGATACATTGGTCTGACCGACTGCAAATAATGATAATGTCGCACCCGAACCTATTAATAAGTCAACGGAACGTGGTAAATAAAAATCTGGATCTGCTAATCTGATATTAGAAGGTATTTTTATAGAATTGCGCGGGAAAATCTCTGTTGGTATTAAATCCGCTATGGTCGGTATCGTTAAACACGTTAGTTCTTTACAGAAATCGTCGTGTATTGATTGTATGGTGATCTGCACTATGCCTTTCGATACGGTGTTCATACCGTTAATAGCACCGATCGGTAACAAATGTTCGGATACATGAAAGTTTAAATGCTTTATGATGGATTCGGAAATAAAATTTGCGGTAGCACACGTGTCTAATAACGCACGGCATTTAACCAGCTTGCCTTTACAATCACGAATATTTACTAATGCGCTTGTCAACAGCTGTGGTGCGAAAGTATGTAACGTCGCTACACTATTTGTTCTGTTACCGATCGGTTCTGCTAGTCAATTTGTTTGTTTAGGCTCGGGTCTAGTTTCACTGGATTTACCGACTTTCTCATAATTGTCTTGGTGTATAAGCGTATTGTGTCGCTTTTGGCAAATGGTGCAACTAGAGAACTTGCAAGGACTACCTCTATGCGATCGTAAACAATTATAACAGATGTTTGCGTTTTTTACTGTTTCGACACGTTTATGTACGGGTAATTGTTTAAATTTCTCGCATAAATAGAGTGGATGTTTTTTAACCTTACATATCACGCAATTACGAGACACGTTTAAAACGAACGCTTGATTTGAAGAGCAATATCGTTTTCTCTTGCTAGGTGGTTCTATCTTATTTTTCTCTATCTCCGTCGTTTTTGCTCTTTCGCGTTTCGACGCGCAAACGGTTGTTTTATACAAAAACTCGTACATTTGATCCGGTTTTGGAAATTCATCTCTTTCGAGAGTCGTCTCCCATTTCTCTAAAGTAATCTTGGGTAATTTGCTTTCCAAGATATGAACGATCATTTCCGGTCCTACAGCAACGCCTAGCGTGCTTAACGCCGCGACGTGTTGTTGTGTATCGTCCGCGAGCTTAGACAAACCGTTCGAACTTTCTTTTTCTAACACAGGCATATTTAAAATTAATGAAAGATGTCTTGAAATCAATACGCGTTTTACTTCATACGAACGCTCTAGAATATCCCAAGCATTTGAATAATTTATCCCGTCGATCTCAAAAATTCGTGCCTTGTTGGCAGCTTCCCCTATTAACGCCGATTTTAAATAATGTAGTTTGTCTATGTCTGACAAGTCTATTTGCGAGCCTATCATATTATGAAATGCATTTTTAAATGATAACCAACACTCATATTTACCATCAAAGGTCGGTAAAGCCGCCTCTGGTAATTTGATTCGTCTTTTTCTACTCGACGTCGTTATCTCTACATTATCGGCCCTATTTACGACGCTTTGCCTATCGGAATCCGCTTCCGACGCACTTAAGTTACTCTCGACTCTTGCAGCTAAGGAATAAAAACGTTCTTGTATGTTTATGAACTCAGTTTGATGTATCTCGTTTGAATCTAATACCGTAAGTTCATCGTTATATTCTTCGAACGCGTGATATAATTCTGTTAAACGCTTTATTCGTAATCTTAATGCGACGTCATCCGTATTACCTTTGTCGAGGATATTACTTAAACCAGTGATTTGGGACTTTAAAGACGTCCGTTTTTGTACAAGAATCTTAATTCTGTCTGCCATTATTATGTAATTGTGACCAAATTGTTAGATTCAGATTACTTAACTTAATCCGATGTACGTTGTTTTCCTCTTTATCTCGAGCTCTCGCTATCGCAAACCAGGGCCGTTCACCGACCTCACAGGAGGCACCAAAATGTATCGTCCTTTCAGTGAAGGTATCACTAACACCTACACTGTCTTTTCGTTTGTATATAGTTTATTTGTTCTTGTTTCATATATTTTTACAAACAATCACGTACGGAAAAGATTTCGATTATGAGGACTCGAAAGTCCTATATTACCCACGACAACGCCTGAGGAACCTTTCGTCCTGAGTCAAATTGGGCGACCGCGACAACGCCTGAGGAACTTTTCGTCCTGAGTCGCGGCCGAGAACGCATACGTATCGTCTGGTCGAAACGATCGCGATGACGCCTAGGAATGTTTTTTATTCTGAATCGCGACTGTCTATGCACACGTACTGTAACTGAAAACCTTTTATAGAAAAATGCGTCTATACCGTTCGGAAACCAAGACTCGAATGAATACCTCGGTCGATCTCTGAGCTGCCATGATCGAGATGATTTATGATTGGTCTCCTCGATCTCATGAAACCGCGCGTCCAATCACGCGAAAGAATAACATAGTTTTCGGCACACTCTATAGCGTGCATGTACGTGTGCATGCGTCGACTTCGCTCGACCATATATATATATTTTTATGTGTATATTATATATATGTGTGTGTGTGTGTGTGTGTCGTGCACGACTTGTAACTCTACATAACATACTCCCCCCGTTGGGAGGGTACCGAACAACTATTGTTCATGGAGTTACTGAACGCATAATTACGCATCGTGTTACAATGTACAACGCATCTTATAATAAAGTGTACAATTGTATTATAACATGTATCGCATGATCATTGCTCTACTGGCAATGGACATAGAGACTTCGCAGCTCTTTTTATTTCGCCGAATGCAGTCTTGATGATAGCGGTTCGAATTACTCCGTCTTCATCTGGAATTACTTTCTCAATTCTGCCCAGCGTCCACTGCGTGCATGGTGAATTTTTTTCCTTTACGAGCACGACGGTACCATTAGTTAATTTCGGTCCGTCTTTAGTCCATTTATTTCGTACTTGTAGCTCGTTCAGGTACTCAAGATTCCAGCGTTTCCAGAAGTCTTGTCGTACCTTTGATATATGCTGCCAATTAGACAGCCGGTTGTCTGGAACAGATGACATATCTACCTCTGGTAGTGTTGTTATTGGTTTGCCGATCAAAAAATGTGCAGGAGACAATACTAACATGTCGTTAGGGTCAGATGAAATAGCAGTAATTGGCCTAGAATTTAAGATACCCTCGACTTCGGTAGTAAACGTGTTCAATTCTTCAAATGTAAATAAAGAGTCTCCAATAACTCGTTTAAGATGGTGTTTGAATAGCTTTACCGAAGACTCCCATAGTCCGCCGAAATGGGGGGCTAAAGGTGGTATAAAATGCCACGTAATTCTATGCTCGCTTGAATATTTGTTAATCCGTTCTTTGTGATCCTCTGAATTAAGCAGAACATATATTTCCTTCAACTGGTTATTAGCTCCTACAAAATTGGATCCGTTGTCTGAATAAATATGTTCCGGTAAACCCCGTCTCGCAGTAAATCTACGCAACGCCGCTAAAAAGCCTCCGGATGATAAGTCGCTTACGACTTCGATGTGTATTGCCTTTATCGACATACATATAAAAACGCATACGTATACTTTAATTCGCGTTCGATTGCGGTATTTCCTTTCCTTGATAAAAAACGGGCCGCAAAAATCTATGCCTGTGTTAGTAAATGGTGGAGTTCCGCGTACGCGCGCCACTGGAAGATTTCCCATTTTATATTTAACCGTGTTAGGATTGAATCGGAAACAGCGCACGCATATGCGTACAACCTTTCTCACCTGATTTCGACCATCTAATATCCAAAATTTCTGACGTAATATGTATAACGTGGTTTGGATACCTGCGTGATAATGCCTTTCATGAATCTTGCGAATTATATTGTCTGTCAAAGAATGCCGATTTGGAAGTAGTATCGGATGTTTTTGACCGAACGACAGCTCTGACTTTTGTAATCGGCCTCCCACGCGTATTAAGCCATTTTCGTCTAAAAACGGATTTAAATTTGCCAATCTACCTTTATTTATCGAGACCTTATCTGCTAATTTCTTTATTTCGTCATAAAATCGTGTGTTTTGAAGAATCTTTAATACTCGTATCTCCGCTCTATTTATTTCTTCCGCGATCAACGATCCAGTATATTTGTTTGTGGGTAAAACGCGAAGACAATACGCCACGATTCTTAATAATTTCAAATAAGACGAGTATTTATTTAGAATTGTGGAACCACCGTCGTTAGTTATCAAACAAATGTTTTTCTTTAATTCGGGTATCTCACTCATTTGTGCAATTTCGTTGGGCCATTTAACTTCCTCATCCTTTAACCAGAAAGGTCCCGTATACCACGTCTGATTTCTCAGGAAAACACGAAGCAATTGACCTCTCGAATTGCATCCGCTGGATTATCCTCTGACTTAACGTGTCTCCACTCTATCAGATCGGTAATTTCTCGTATGTTCACTACACGATTTGCTACGTAAGTTTTAAGTAAATGTGGAGACGTTTTTAACCAGTGTAACACAATTGTCGAATCACACCAAAATATCACTCGATCGGGTACAATGCCTAACGCTTCGTTTACTTCCTTATATAGACGTGCTAGCAATAATGCTCCACAAAGCTCGAGTCGCGGTATGGTAACCGTTTTTAATGGCGCAACTCGTGATTTAGCGCATAATAATCTGACAATCGTATTTCCGGAATGTCTGTTCGAACGGACGTATATACACGCACCATAACCCACATTACTAGCGTCGCAAAAACCGTGCAATTGAATATCATTGTGTTTTTCGGTAAATATTTTTCTTTCAAAGGAGATCCGCTCCATCGACACCCATTGTCTCGTGAATTCTAACCATTCCGTGTATATATTTTGCGGAACTGATTCGTCCCAATGCAAACCACACCGCCACACGTCTTGCATTAATTTTTTAACATATAGAATGACCGGACCTAACAAACCTAATGGGTCGTAAATCTTTGCTATTTCTGATAAAATGTTCCGTTTTGTCACTCGCTCAGTTGTATTAATCGGATGAGTCATATAATGTAATTTGTCATCATGTGTGCTCCACTTTACGCCTAATGTTTTTAGAGTATGATTACCGTTTAACGCGAAGTTTGCATGTAATGCTTTGGACTCTAGATCATTGATTACACGTTCATCATTAGATGCCCATTGTCTGATAGTAAAACCACCTCTGGATAATAATGCAATTATTTCTTCCCTTATCTCGCGAACTTCCTCGATTGTCTCAGCTCCCGTCAATAAATCATCTACGTATAGATGTTTTTTAAGTATTTCGGCCGCTCTAGGATAAGTGTCGCATTCGTCATCTGCGAGTTTTTGCACAGTGCGGATTGCAAGAAATGGTGAAGAAGAAACACCAAAAGCGAGCGTGTTGATTTGATAACTCTCTATTACGTCATTTCTACGCCAGAGAATACGTTGATACCGTCGGTCATCCTCATGTAACCACACCTGCCGGAACATCTTTTCGATGTCTGCTGTAATTACGTATCTGTATGTGCGGAATCGAAGTAAATGTGATACTAAATTATTTTGAATAGTAGGACCTGCAAACAACATTTCATTGAGAGATGTTCCGTTATTTGTTTTAGCTGACGCGTCAAAAACTACTCGCACTTTAGTGGTATTACTCGTCTCTTTAAGTACCGCGTGATGTGGCATATAATAACCGGTATCATTTGTATCCTCTATCCGAGACATATGTCTCAATTTCAAATATTCTTCTAACACTTTATGATAATCCGTCTTCATTTTCGTATTCGCGTTAAGCTTTTTCTCTAAAGATGTTAATCGTTTAAGCGCGATCGTTCGCGATTCTCCTAAACGATGATTTGTATTGCGAAATGGTAAACGAACGGTGTAACGTCCACTACTGTCTCGAGAAACCGTTTTCATAAAATGCGCTTCGCATTCGATTTCCTCCTCCGATTTTGGCTTAACAACCGCAACCTCCTCAATTGTCCAAAATTTAAGTAATAAATCTTCCAGTGACGTTAAATGACATGTCGCGAATTTTGTTTGTGGTTTTGATGACGCTCCTCCAGCAACCACCCAACCCAATCGCGTTTTTTGTATATATATATCTTGTCCCTTATGTGATACATTGGTCTGACCGACTGCAAATAATGATAATGTCGCACCCGAACCTATTAATAAGTCAACGGAACGTGGTAAATAAAAATCTGGATCTGCTAATCTGATATTAGAAGGTATTTTTATAGAATTGCGCGGGAAAATCTCTGTTGGTATTAAATCCGCTATGGTCGGTATCGTTAAACACGTTAGTTCTTTACAGAAATCGTCGTGTATTGATTGTATGGTGATCTGCACTATGCCTTTCGATACGGTGTTCATACCGTTAATAGCACCGATCGGTAACAAATGTTCGGATACATGAAAGTTTAAATGCTTTATGATGGATTCGGAAATAAAATTTGCGGTAGCACACGTGTCTAATAACGCACGGCATTTAACCAGCTTGCCTTTACAATCACGAATATTTACTAATGCGCTTGTCAACAGCTGTGGTGCGAAAGTATGTAACGTCGCTACACTATTTGTTCTGTTACCGATCGGTTCTGCTAGTCAATTTGTTTGTTTAGGCTCGGGTCTAGTTTCACTGGATTTACCGACTTTCTCATAATTGTCTTGGTGTATAAGCGTATTGTGTCGCTTTTGGCAAATGGTGCAACTAGAGAACTTGCAAGGACTACCTCTATGCGATCGTAAACAATTATAACAGATGTTTGCGTTTTTTACTGTTTCGACACGTTTATGTACGGGTAATTGTTTAAATTTCTCGCATAAATAGAGTGGATGTTTTTTAACCTTACATATCACGCAATTACGAGACACGTTTAAAACGAACGCTTGATTTGAAGAGCAATATCGTTTTCTCTTGCTAGGTGGTTCTATCTTATTTTTCTCTATCTCCGTCGTTTTTGCTCTTTCGCGTTTCGACGCGCAAACGGTTGTTTTATACAAAAACTCGTACATTTGATCCGGTTTTGGAAATTCATCTCTTTCGAGAGTCGTCTCCCATTTCTCTAAAGTAATCTTGGGTAATTTGCTTTCCAAGATATGAACGATCATTTCCGGTCCTACAGCAACGCCTAGCGTGCTTAACGCCGCGACGTGTTGTTGTGTATCGTCCGCGAGCTTAGACAAACCGTTCGAACTTTCTTTTTCTAACACAGGCATATTTAAAATTAATGAAAGATGTCTTGAAATCAATACGCGTTTTACTTCATACGAACGCTCTAGAATATCCCAAGCATTTGAATAATTTATCCCGTCGATCTCAAAAATTCGTGCCTTGTTGGCAGCTTCCCCTATTAACGCCGATTTTAAATAATGTAGTTTGTCTATGTCTGACAAGTCTATTTGCGAGCCTATCATATTATGAAATGCATTTTTAAATGATAACCAACACTCATATTTACCATCAAAGGTCGGTAAAGCCGCCTCTGGTAATTTGATTCGTCTTTTTCTACTCGACGTCGTTATCTCTACATTATCGGCCCTATTTACGACGCTTTGCCTATCGGAATCCGCTTCCGACGCACTTAAGTTACTCTCGACTCTTGCAGCTAAGGAATAAAAACGTTCTTGTATGTTTATGAACTCAGTTTGATGTATCTCGTTTGAATCTAATACCGTAAGTTCATCGTTATATTCTTCGAACGCGTGATATAATTCTGTTAAACGCTTTATTCGTAATCTTAATGCGACGTCATCCGTATTACCTTTGTCGAGGATATTACTTAAACCAGTGATTTGGGACTTTAAAGACGTCCGTTTTTGTACAAGAATCTTAATTCTGTCTGCCATTATTATGTAATTGTGACCAAATTGTTAGATTCAGATTACTTAACTTAATCCGATGTACGTTGTTTTCCTCTTTATCTCGAGCTCTCGCTATCGCAAACCAGGGCCGTTCACCGACCTCACAGGAGGCACCAAAATGTATCGTCCTTTCAGTGAAGGTATCACTAACACCTACACTGTCTTTTCGTTTGTATATAGTTTATTTGTTCTTGTTTCATATATTTTTACAAACAATCACGTACGGAAAAGATTTCGATTATGAGGACTCGAAAGTCCTATATTACCCACGACAACGCCTGAGGAACCTTTCGTCCTGAGTCAAATTGGGCGACCGCGACAACGCCTGAGGAACTTTTCGTCCTGAGTCGCGGCCGAGAACGCATACGTATCGTCTGGTCGAAACGATCGCGATGACGCCTAGGAATGTTTTTTATTCTGAATCGCGACTGTCTATGCACACGTACTGTAACTGAAAACCTTTTATAGAAAAATGCGTCTATACCGTTCGGAAACCAAGACTCGAATGAATACCTCGGTCGATCTCTGAGCTGCCATGATCGAGATGATTTATGATTGGTCTCCTCGATCTCATGAAACCGCGCGTCCAATCACGCGAAAGAATAACATAGTTTTCGGCACACTCTATAGCGTGCATGTACGTGTGCATGCGTCGACTTCGCTCGACCATAATATATATATTTTTATGTGTATATTATATATATGTGTGTGTGTGTGTGTGTGTCGTGCACGACTTGTAACTCTACATAACAACGATGCAGCTTGCGGGCTGCACCGTTACAACTTCTAGTATTTTGCACGCAGCTCCGCGATGCTCGTTACCGCTTCCGATACAACGATAATTATCCCGGATATCCGAGTAAGTGGGAGTAAGCATTACTGAGAGCGCGGTAAACGCGCTCCGACAACGCGCGATGCTCTTCATTAGTCGTGATTAACGCGAAATAATAGCGTCAGCGTCAGCGAAGAGGGCGATCGATAGCGAAAAATAATTTAGCGCGCCGGGACGAACTGGGTCATTGATTCGCTTTGCGTTAGTTGCCGGGTAAGTACCCGGTAACCAAATTTAACTCCGACGGGGTTCGTAATAACGGATAAGTAAATCCATTAGCCGCGCTACCATAGTAACGCATAAATTCGTGATCCCCTCGAATGCGCCGATAGCGATTCTTCGTGTAATCGATTATCCCTCTCTTTGCCGCTACGTCGCGTGACTGCGCCCGACATAACTTCTCGATGCACTTGGAATATTTCAGAGACGATCGTGAGGTAAATTGTTTGTCGCCGGAAGGCAGAAGGGTAAGAGGGGGGGGGGAGGGGACGGCTCTCGCGCGTGGATAAAACGTTGCGAAACGTTCGTAAGTAGTGTAGATCGTGCGAAGAGAGGCGGGGAGTGCAAAGATACAAAGATGTCACCGTCAGCGTTGCATAAGGACGCGGAAATTGTAGCCACGCTATTGCAGAGCGCCGAGACGGATCAGGGGTGGACACGCTGTGGTTCCGAGTGGGCGGTTGGTCTGACGCAGCAAACAGAAAGTAATACCGGGCAGCATTGTTCGCGTTTTGTCCCCTTCTGTCCCGCTTCATCCATTCCGCCGCTCTCGCGTCCCGTTGCTGCAGGATCATCCGCTCTATTGTCGAGTTTCGCCAGGTTCTCACTCCCCTCATTTCCCACCCTGGCCTTTCCTCCACCGGCGGCGGTACCTCACTCCGTCCCGCTCATTTTTTTTCCACCATCCCGCCCCGAACGACATACGTATATCCCATTTTTTAGCCGGGGTTTGAAGAAAGAGTTTAGAGAAAGAGAATGGCGACAGATTGTGCGCGGTGTTTACTTGAACGGAAAAGGTCGTGTGTATTATTTGCCGACGTATAAAGTTGTTTTGCCGCGAGCTGATTAGCAACGCAACATGAATTTACAATATAAAAGCTCGCGCGCTGTTTACTGAGAAAATACAACTAGTATTGAACGATTAATTCAAAATAAATATATAACAAGTAAATAACAACGGAGAATCAGTATTTATTAACAGCGTAAAGCTGTGCAGTGCATTTTGTTTTATTTTCACAAAAATAGCAAACCTGCATCTTGCGGCGCAAGAATATTTTATTCTCAATTCCGACCCGTTTCTATCATTCTTCAGCGACACTGTTATTTGATTTGATAAAAAATATTTCCATCAATCGCTTCTATTCTCTTTCATTTCGTCCGTTTCTGCATATCGTTCATATTTTATCGTCCCTCGAGCAGGAACGATGAGGGCCGATCGGCGACAGATTGAAACGTTTATTCGAAAGGGTGGGTGCGTAACGGCATGCCGGTTGCGATTCATCACGCGTGCCGATGAAATATACTTTCACGGCGAGCAAATGAATACGAAAACTAATTTTCGATGGCTATCCGATTCGACCTCGTTTTTCAATTTTCTGCGCGTGCCCGCGCGCCGCCGCCGCCGCCGCGAACGTAATCGTGAAATATGATTATTCCGTCTCGCGCAGATTATTTTTAACGCTCGCCTTTTCTCCCTCATTCCCTCGCTTGCATTCGCAGCCATCGGAGATCGACGAGCGATCGATTGGTATGGAGTCGAGTCGGGCGTCCAATCACGCCGACTTTCGAGTAGCGATATCGCGCAATCCGGCGAGTTGATTGAAATATCCGGCGCGCTCAGTTTTTCCACGACGAGATTTTCGCTAGCCGCGGATTGTTTCCGCAATTTTCCACGTGTTTCTCAACGCTCGTGAAAATATGTCGCTTTTATGATCGACGGAAAACCCAACTCTTTTCGCACGCATGCGCGCGTTGTAATCAGAGCTAATCCGATCGATCTTAAGCGCAACATAATACACTTGGATATATTTCCTTTTCCACTTTTCTCTTCGCTTGTTTTCGCACAGTGTGCATTTAGATTAAGCAGACTGATAACGATAATAATAAATAAACTACGTGAATAGATCGATGAATAGATAACTGATTTGTACCTGCCATTGTAACGTAATTTGAATACCCGCTTAACAACCGTTATCGGACTTAGCAGCATCAGTATCTCGATATCGCACGCAACAAAGTTTACAGTTGCAAAGGAGAACGGCGTAATAATCGATATAGGTGACTGGCGAATCTGTGAATTCAATAGAATTTCACCAAAACTCTCAGCTAAACCTGGCAGTTCTCCGAAGTGCTGTCGATGAAGTTCAACCACTTTGCCGCCAGACGACAAGCGATCGCACCCGTTTCGCTCGCGGTAAAATAGATTTTTAAGCTATAGCGCACTGATGCGCGAGACGGATGCCAGTGATGTCCCAATTTCAAACATGTCTCACTGAATCTGTGTAGTGTGTGTTTCAATGTGTAGAGCGTCATTTTGTCGTTATGAGTGATTTGCTCGCAGCGTGACACGCAATTTTACCAAAAGCTTTAACAGTCGTATCACGTTCATAAATTAGTCACAGTTGCATCCGAATAATGTTGCAGAGCAATTTAATTTGCGTAGAATTTGCACAGAATTCTTTTTTAAGATAATTAATATTTGATATTTCATATTAACTACGTTGAAACAAGAAAAGTGTAAAATTAATGCAGGCGTCGTGCAATTATTTTCTACTTATTAAATGCATAAAATATATGATTAAAATTACTGTAAATGTAAAATTAAAATAACAAAATATCAATTATTTAATATATAGAGGGAATCAATCTTATATTTTTTTCATTCTTCAAATCTTTTAAACTTTTAAGAGTCTACGACTTAACGTCTAATGTATATTCATTTCTAATGCTCATATAAGTAGACGTGGCATTAATAATACTCAGTCGGATAAATTATTGATATGGAAATGTCCTACTTCCTTTTTACCAGCAGGGGTAAAACGCAGAAGTAATTATCTATGGATTAAGAGCGTCGTCAACGCATAAAGGAAGGCCGGCAATTTCGAAGGGATCTCCCGGCGTATGTGGGGCGATACTCCATTTTTCCAAGCGACCGTTACGAAGAAGCGAAATCGAGCTGCGGAGCGATTTATTAAGATCCTCGACGGTCTCCCGGGCGGAGGAGGCAAACCGGAGCGGGAAGACGGAACGAGGAGAGCTGACCGGGAAAGCGGCCAAGAAGAATGACCGTAAGGCGCGGCTCGTCCTGAAAAGCCTTAACGCTCCGCAGGATCGAGACTACGGATGATCTCCTTCTCGAAGAACAGAGTATCAAGCGCGGAATCTTTCTCGAGAACGGTAGAAATAAATCTGGCAACGTCATAACCATAAACATACTGTTACCGCAGACATTGTGCCGGGAGAGTAAAAAGAGAGTTATCCGCATAAGCGCGCGCGCGCGCGACGGCTTCGCGTGAGTCGGTCGAATTTCTCAAACGTAAAGAATAACGAGGTAATAATTTCTCATTTGCCTTTCCCCATATTAACTTTTCTCATCGTTAAACTCCTTCGCGATATAGAATTACTCGCAGTTCGCCAAGTGCTCCGCAGCTGCTTTTCTCGCCGACATTTAGCTCTCGCCGTTCTACAATAACCGTGATAAAACGAATGATTTTATAACTTACTGAGAAGTGTGGGTCGCTACGTGATTTCAGCTCATATCGAGGCGGATCGTTTATCAAACGGTAATTTGAAGTTCAAGTCGGCGAGCAGTGCGGGGGGAGGGCGATTGTGTAAGTCCGCCCATTGTCGCGATTTTGCGCGAAGAATTGCCAGCGCCACGTAAATTGGTGGCGATAATGTGCAAGTATTTATTGAAATGTAAACGCTGGCGCAATCGGACTTGTGTCGACGTAAAATTTCGCGATGAGAAACTCGCTCCAAATTATATTAGACAAATATTTGTTCTTTCTAACGTTTTCCTAGAAAACGCGCGTAGAACGGATCGTATGCAAACCGGCAAATCGTACGTCATGGAAAACGTGGAATATTACCGGGTTCAGCCGAGGAGCATATTTACCCGCGGACGTAATCACGGGCTCTGCGCCGCTCACTTCTGCCAACGCACAGCTACTTTCACGATGTCGTCATGACGGCATGTATTGCCCATTAATGTGAACTACCGACCATTACGTTGGAATGCTCGCTTTCGAAATAAAAGACAACGGAACGCCGCGTGCGCGCGCCTACACCCACGACACACGTCAGCTGTAAGATCGCGTATTACACGCGCGGCCTTTGATCTTTTCGAGCGCGGCCGACCTTCGACGCGGCGTAAAAATATGACGGGCGTGTACGCTCGTTCTCAATTGTGTTACAGTTTCGACACCCGAGATGTTGAAACATATTGAACAATTTCTTTTGATAGTTGTTACAACAGCGTTTCAGGACAGGTTTGACGATTCATTGATTTTCACTTATCCAATTAGGTCAAGCCGCAACTCTTTTGGCTTTTTAACGCAGGATATAGATTTCCTCAGAGTCCAAACTTAAACTTTGTCTTTTAAATAGCTCTCTTTTGTATGCAAAATAAATGGATAAATAATTAAAAGCATGAATTTTAATGTAACGTAGTCCTGTTAGCTTCTACTTTTTTGCGTTACTTATACAACACATAAAAACGCAATTAATTCTTTTATGAAAGCCATAAAAGAATCTAAAATTAAGGTATCTGAGAAACTCGTCGCCAATCGTATCGATTTGTTTTAGCAGTTAACACTTGCGACCGTTACATATTCGGCTCTGCTCAACTTGAAGCCGCTCTATTATATTAAACTGATGTAAAATCCGACATTTAATATTAATATGGTGGACGTAAAATTACACGACCGGCTTCTGACTTACAAGTGTAAATACGTGAGCGGCCGCGAAAGTGTTAAGAGCCAAGTTGTAAAAAAAGTAAGGAATATCTTAAAACACTCACCCAAGAAGATCTCGTCGATGTCGTCGGCGTGGAGATCAAGATCGAGCTCGGACGCTCCGTTGTTACCGGGAGCCTGATGGCTCCTTTTTGCCAGGTCCATCAGCTCCAGGAGATCGTCTCGCAGCTCAAGGCGGCCCGCGGCCAGAAGTTCGGCCAGCAGGGTGAGGTAAGGGGAGGTTAACAGACGCGGACTGGTAGCGCGCAGACAACCGGGCAACCCGAGTCCTAGGAGACCGTACGGAACCACCGGTACCGCTCCGGCACTGACGAAGCCACCGTTCAGGAGTTCGCCGCACAACATAGATGCCGCGATGACCTCAGCTCCTCCCTCGTGACCTTGGCACCGCCTCGATGTCGACTATCTGCAAGCACCGCCGCATAGCTTCGATTAGCCCGAGCCGAGGATGGGACGTCCGCGAGCGGGGGAATTAATTGCTAAACTTGGGGCGAGTTCTTCAAAGGTTAACGGAGTAAGAAACGGGACGGGGCAAGTGCGAAGGCGAAGGCTGTTGCGTGACTTTTCACGGTGAAAAAGTCGAGAGACTGAGCTTTACGAGAGTCGAGCGAGAGTTTTTCGTCTTCGGGAAAGCCACCGCGGCTATATTTAGTTAATGGAAGCGAGTTAAGATTGCTACTGCAAGGATAATTATGCAGCGAGAGATTCAAGAAGCTTCAAATTCATCGGTTATTCAAGAAAATTGACTAAAAACAGGTGTCGCAAATATTGTGCTTTTCATTTTTACAGGATTTTAACTTATTGAATCTTCAAATTTCTCCATGTTTGACATAAATAGATATATAATCCTTAATACTGATATAAAATCTGCTCGTCTTAGGATCGGTTGCTCCAACTTCTTGATAAACTTTTCCTCACAGTTACCCAAAATAAATATTAGTAATCCTTACTCGGTGGTTGGATATCAAGTAAAATTGGCAATAACAATTTAACTCGTAGGTAAACTTTATCAACAGTTAGGTGGTATTTATTTTAGGTAACTGAAAGGTAAAGTCTACAAAGAAGTTGGAACCGACTTCTAGTCAGTTTTTTTCAGATAGAAAAATTTCTCGAAATGCAAGTACAACAGCGGTACATCATTTTATACTTGTATATACACAGGATACGTATCTCTCCTCCGTCCTGTATCACGAACTTCGTGGATGTGTACGAAGCTATATTATCTATTTATTCTGACATAAATCTTCATGCCTAACGCAGAAAGTGTCTCCAACTTCGTATCAGACCGATTCTTTTCGAGAAAAGTTTAAATATGTATACGCGGGATCCCATATATTATATGGGATTTCCAAGTCTTACTGGTAGCGAGGGCTTTATGAAGTTGAACTTTGTTATGCAGGATGCATCATCTTTCTGTCGTTTCGCGACATGAATTTCGCAGGACATCCGTTTCGTTAACGCGCGCATATACCAACGCTGCGTTTCGTACTATCGAAGTCGTCGCCGAAGCGACATTAAATATACAATTTCGCGGACGGACGTGGGGAATGATACGAATATAATGGCCGCGACAGAGAACAAAATTTCGAGTCCGGTGGTGATAACAAAGGAATCGTCCGCGTTACACCAAACGCGAAATAACCGGGGAACAATACGATCTCTCGCACAGACGGGCAAATGCGCACAATTATCGTGAAATATACGCAAATTAATCTCACCTACGCGAGCAGGCGAACCCCGATGAAATACGAACCGAATAGAGTAACAAGAAGGCGGTGCCGCCGAGATACGAAGATATCGGGTGTACGAAAGCGAAGGCATCTGGACAATCAAGTCAACGCGACGATTTAATTGACTGGGTTGATTGAATTAAGCGAGTTCAATTATCTTGTTAGAACTCTATTTATTATCTAATAATTTTCAATCATTTTATTTGTAAATAATCGTCTCAACTTATTTTGAGAACTTGATAAATTAACTATCAAGATATTAAATTTAATAATTACATCTTAAATAGTAAATTGAAGCAAAAGCAAAACTAAAGAATCGTTAATCGGAATCTTTTTTGTTAATCACAATAAACTGTATACTAACAATCTCTAGTAAAATTAGATATATATCAGTTTTCAAAGTCATTAAAAACTTGAAAAAAATATTTTTTTAAATTGATCATGATAGAAAAAATATTTTAAAAAAACTATCGTACAGCATCTTTTGTTCGTATATCTTTTCAGAGTCACATACGGCGTCAAAACGGTTCAATTCACACACTACTTTCTCACATATGTGCTGAACGAGGCATTCGTGAGAGACGACGTAAGTTTTTCCAAGAAATATGTTATCCAGATTGCGATAATTCCGGATATCTTTCGAGAAGATACGCGGACACACTCGGTCGCGGATACCGGCGATGCGGTACTGAATGCCGCAAATGGAGCGTGACAGGCGGAAAACCGGAAGTGATCCAATAGGAGGAGAGGCATTCCTGTGGAGCCGACCACCACTCGGCGCCTCGGTGCATGACGTCAGGCAACGCGGGTGTGAATGCATCGAGTGATCTCATCGCGACAAGACTGTGATAAGCGCTTGATGCACCCAGCGCGTTGCAGTAGTGAATGGTAAACGAGAATTGACAGATTTTATGAAACCAGAGGTCATTCCATAAATAAATCCGGCTTTGCTTTCACACATCATAAGCTAATACATTATAATTAATATAAATAATTCTAAAAATAAGAGAAAAAGCGATTTAAAGGATAAAAATATGACAGATCTACATGAGTTTTAAAATAAAGTCTGTGAAAGATTTATTCAATATTTTATAAATAAAGACAGATATTTAAAATGCAATTTAGTTTTAATTAAAATTAATTTAATAAAAATTTAATTTTAATTAATAAAATTAATCAATTACAGAAAAATAGATCTTATTATGAATGAGAATACGTTTATAATTGAAAAAATGCTTTAAAAGAATAGAAAATCTCGCGCGACAAAGACGAAGAGCTACGTTCCTGGGCACACATACATACACATACATATTTCATGGATCATCACTGAATTGAGCGCCGTGGATCGGAGAGGTGAGACATGCGCATCTAAAACATCTCATCCGTTAATCCGATCGCCTACGCACGAACTCACATCTTATACGTGTGAGATTGCATTACACGCGTTTCATGCTGCTGGAGATTATGTCGCGAGAAATTCCCGCAAACTTCGGCGTCCCTGAAATTCCAGATCGGAATTCGTGGCATCGCGCAGCGGCGTAGCAACACGGGGAACGGCGTCCTCGCGTCCTATCCTTCGCGAATCGATGATCCCGCGAGCGCTAAGGACGGTAAACACGACGGAATTATCCCGCAGAGTCCTCCGAGAGTATTCGTTACGGTAACCGGCGTAATACTCGTGGCTTATGAGACTGCGGAGATTCCGGGCGCGTTACCGCCGTCGTGGAAATTACTTGGGGGGAGAGCAGACATGTAGTATCATTTGTATAGCACATGACCGGAATTTGCTCGCAATATTACATCGTAATTCAGAGTTCTTCCCGAAATTCTCGCACTGGCGTGCATCATCATTTGCAAATCTGTCTGTTGAAACGCACGGAGGCCAAAGAAGCAATAAACGGACTTAAATGTGCGATTCTAGTATCACAAATCTGAGACATAAATAAAGAGAAATATTCTTATTTCGAAAAATATATTGGACCATTTCTGTGCGCAAATGCGCAAATGTATAATCTATTTTACGGAAGAGCTGCAGCGTTGCACGTTGCGCCTTTTGGCTGCACGTGTGCCGAATATCACATAGAAAAATC
This sequence comes from Linepithema humile, assembly GCF_040581485.1. Lineage (NCBI taxonomy): Eukaryota > Metazoa > Arthropoda > Insecta > Hymenoptera > Formicidae > Linepithema > Linepithema humile. The sequence continues at coordinate 28,538,468 of NC_090128.1, read as the reverse complement.
ATTACGGATTTTCCAAAGAACGAGCCACCTCTTTCTCTTTTCAAATCCTTTTCTGAGCCACGGAGAATGATCGTGGCTAGGATAACACGCACGAAATCGGAGCTGCATAATTTTCTGGTTCACGAACCGGGCGATCGATTCGACGAATTGCATCAAATGCATTGCGAATGCACATGGATAATGTTGCATTTCCATGATTTTAACTATACGGTTGGTTAAAAGAGATTTTTGTTATATCTCACGTTGTATTTATAAAACGTTGCTCAAAATAAACAATTCTTTGAAATAAAAATTGGCTGCGACATGGAGAAAGCCATTAAAGTTATATTTGAAAGCACTTTGGAACACATTTTGTACATTACATATTTCCATTAAATATCATTCATATTCGCGAAATACACATGTTTCTTCGCGCAATAGGATCGTAAAACTTGGAACTTTCAATCAACGATATTAAATATCGCTTCGATTCCGGCTTGATAACAAGTATCGAATTGGTTAGCATTCTCGCAGCAAGCGCAAATATTAGCAATACATTTCCACCTGTCAATACGTCGTGATATTTGCGCATATTGCAACATTGAATCAAACTCGCACAGCGACGTTATATAGATAACAATTAACGCTTGTAAATTTTTCGTTCTACAAAATCGTCAAGTGAGACACATCTTCAGTTTCATGTATCAATGTTATGAAAAAATATAGGAAGCAGTATGATAAGTGGCAGAAATAAAAATTCTCGAAAGACACGCCAAATAATCGAGTATCAGTGAGACACAAAGGGAAAAATTGAATCTCACGATTTTCTTTCAGTTGCGATTGAGTGGAAGGATGAAGATTATGTCTCAAACGTTCGTCTCTCTAAATTAATCTGGCAACATCCAACAAGCGCGTAGGGTATAATAAATAAATTCACAGGTGCATAGTGAAGCGGAAGCTCTAATTACTATCGCCAGTAAAGACCGGAGTGTATGCCCAGATTAAAATTCTTCCCTCGTTACTCGCACGCGATTTGCATGAATACCGAGTCGAATCCGCAAACACTTTGTGGAGAATTGCACTATTACTGAACCGAATGAATCACGACTGACTGGGAATACCGCGATACCGATACCGGCAACTTTCTGAATAACGCAGAGAATGAGAGAGAGAGAGAGAGAGAGAGAGAGAGAGAGAGAGAGAGAGAGAGAGAGAGAGAGAGAGAGAGAGAGAGAGAGAGAGAGAGAGAGAGAAAGAGTGGTGGTAGAAGGCATTGACCAGGAGCGGCAGACGAACGGGCGCCGCCGATGGCCACCCTTGTCGTCGTCCACCCCCTCACTTATTCGAAACTGGAACAACCTGGAATGCTCGCACGAAACGTACGGCCGCTCGGCACGAGATATCGTTCCGCCTCGCTGTGGCCATTCATAAAGCGGCCTTAAACACCAGTCTTAACCACCCCGCGAAACGGGCCGTGATTTATGGGCCGCAGCCACGGGTTTCGCCGGATTCCACTAAAAATTTCACGACTCGCGAAATTCAGAGAACGTGAAATATCTCGCGGCTGTGGACCGCCCTGATGCGGTCACCCGGATTAACCGCGACTCTTGCGTTACTCCAAAACGCGATTCTGTTCTCCTCTGGCGCACAAGATAGTTTTGAACAGACTATATGTGCCCAGATAGAACAAATTTTAACTAAAACATTTTACCGAACAATTTTCTAACATTCTTCTGGGACGTATAATTATAACTTCCGAGAAGCATTAAGTGTTTATTGCGTTAAATAAAGCTACTGAAAAGTCGAATATAAATCAGCGAAAAATACGAATGTGGAAAGGTATGAATTTTTACGAGTTTAATCTTCGCGATTGTTTATCTTGATAAATGAAATAAATATGAAACATCATTCGCGATAACTCCGTGCAATATTTTATATCTGGTACAGAGATTAAAAAAGATTCGAGCTTGTTTTAAACTTTAGAGTGAAAAATCAATTTTTATAAACCCGTTGGGACATCCATCCGATAATCCATGCATTCACGATCAGACAGTGCATTTCGCGCGAGCATTTTCGCCAATTTCCGCAACACTCGTGCGATTAACATCAAGAGGAGGTCGCTCACATGCACGAAGATGCGCGGGCTTAACTGTAAGGAGTCTTCGAGCACGTACACGCGAATCTTGGAGGATCGTTTCCACCCTCGGCGTCTGGGTAAACACCGCCACCGCGTCGTTACCGGCTGCAATCTCGGTCGTACTCGCGAAAATCTGAGCGCGGGACTCGATATCACCTGGCGGTGGAAAATCGCGAACCGCAGGGAGGGCTTATAAACGGTAAACCTAAGCGAGATAGACCGCGCGATATCCAGCTCTACAATACCCGGCACGCGGGTTTCACGACGGATTCTATTCGAATCTTCCTGGTGCGCGATAACGCGGAAGGGAGGAGCGTGATGATAATCAAGGTGAAATTGTCGGGAACGGTACGTACAAAGGGCAGTTTGGTTCGAAGCGCAGACAAAGGGAAATATTCGATGATCGTCGAGCAATTAATTAAAGCGATTGGAATTTCATCTAATGCGTATTTCATTTTACGATTGTGCTGATGATTTTTTCTCACTTCATTTTCCGCGGCTGGAGGAATTGCTTTTGTCACGGGCAAATCTAGAGCAAAAACTCAATAATCATCGAGAGGCAAATTTAATTGGATAGATATTCGTTTAATCTAACTTAAAAAGTTATTCAGTGAAGAGCTGCGATAATTAATTTTTCATAAACGCACAGGAGAACATCAGTAAATTAAAATATATAAAAATAGATATTTGGTAATATTTCAAAGAGTTTGGTTTAAAAGCAAAAATGTTTGCTGATATAATTATATTTTATAAATATATATCAAGTATTATAATCATGATTCAATGCTTCCTTTCTCTTCTATTAACATATTTAAGCATTGCATAATGGGATATAAATTAAATCCCGAATGAGTACATAAAATGACATTTTGCATTTTGGTGCTCATAAATCGTATTCACCTATCACCTCGGGGGTGAATTAATGAAAATTACATTGCACTCATCGAAGTACACATAAAGTACATTATGTGGCATAATGATTTAATATGATGTTAATTATTCAGAAATATTGTCCCGCGTTTACTCTTCACGCTCGTCCTACCTGGCTTAAAATTTTAATTGCGTTTTTACAGCTGCCTTGTCGGACTAATTTACTCTGAACTCGTGCTCGTCAATTATTCGTAAAGTAAAAATTACTATACGTTAATTTAGCCGCTATTACTATTCAGTATGAAACAATTTATCTAATAACTTTACGCGTACGCGCGCGTTTAATTCACTGTGTTTTTAATCTCAATTTTATAATAGCATTTCTTTAATAAATACGTACTTGTAATGACAGCAACTGCTGTCTGTGATGACTCCCACCGCTGACAAATTGCGACAAAATTCAAAATAACATTTTATTTATAATTTTATGTACCGCGTAATACATTTAAAGAATTAAAATACACACAAGTTCAATATGTATTATTTAGCACGTGTGTATTCTGATTCTTCGCATGTTCTATCGCATAAAATTATAAATACATTTTTATTTTGAATTCTGTTGCAAATTATAGATTATTTAACGCGGACTTAAAATAATATTTCTGTGTTAAAATTTATATGTATACGATGTATAAGATATTAATAAATGACAAAAAATATGATTTTCTATTCAAATCATGGAACAATTCTGTTCAAATAATAACGAATATAGAAGGGCAAGAATATTCGACGTCGCTTCAGAAAGTGGACGGGACGTGCCGTCGGAAATCTCGGGCAAATTTTTCATTTTGGACTCCCCTCGCTACTCCGTTGATTACATTAGGAGCGGGAACAGCCATCCTCCTAAAGCTGCAACGAACCGGCGGAATCTTCCGAATCGAAGTCGGCTTTCCGCCGACAAGAATCTTGTCATTAAGATTTTTGATTTGAATGCAAATGGCTAGTTTTCCTTGTCCCGCGTGGGTTCCTCCACCCATCCTTTAAAGGTATATCTCCGGAGAAAATAGACAGGCCTTATATCTCGGCGGAGCATTCCGGAGTGCACTTGAAATCGATGTTTCGTAAAAACGCGCGCGCCACACTCGCTCGCTCACCATCGTCCGTTCGCCGTAAAGTAAAGGGGATTTTTTTTTGTTTAGCGTATACTTTACGAGCGCGATCGCGCAAATCGATCCCATTTACCCTTCGTGCCTTACCGAAGGCGCACCGTAAAACAGAAAAATCCTGTAATATTTCTCTTTTCTCTTCCACACGCGCAAAAGACTATCGATTCATCGCAATCTGCAACTCTATCGATTCTTTATTAGCTCGCCTCAAAAATTCCGCCGCCGGCGCTGTTCAGACGCGGTTTTCGCCGCTCCTCGTTTTTCCTTCCTCACGTTTTTTTTCCGTAATATTATCTCCGCTTTCCTAATTATTCGTTTTCCACGATCTCGTCACATCATCCGCATTTATAATCCAACGACTTTTATTAGCCAAACGAGAGCAAGCAACTTTTGTAACTTGGGTAATTTGCCGCAGGGGACGTTTTTCATCACCGTTCGGATCTCGTCGCGCGGCCACCGCCAGACAACGGGCGTCGTTAAAGTTTCAACCATCCGTGGATGGCAGTGGTGTACGAGCGTCCTAAGTTAAAATGGAGCTCGTCGTGTGCATCACACCGCGGCCCAGGTAAGGCGAGACGTAATTTACTGGTTTCTGCTTGTTACACCGACCGCACGTCGACGTGTCGCCGGCGTTTGCTCGTAAAGCCGACAAACTCGACGTAATTTTATCCCGTCTCTAGATACAGTTCCACATGTATACATCCACGTATCCTTAAGCCCCCTCGCTACCCTTCGTCCTTCGGACAAATGAGATTTTACTCGATGCGGATGACGCAGGTTCCGCAGGATACGCAATGGGGCTGCGGCTTCGGGACGGAACAGTTTGTGTAATCTGACACGGTGATCTTAGCCTGTTCCCATCGTGATTAACCCTTATCTGTACAAATGAAGTCCCGGGGATATCTATTTTTACACAGGTGAGGAGGAAAGGCTGTTTTCTCCATTATCGCCGTTCACTCTAATTCAATTAAAGTGTTCAAATTTATATTTATTGAAAATAATCATCAAGTGAATCTCTATAGCAGCACCGGGTAATTTCACAGCACAGCTGAAATTAATCAATTTGACTTCACAAGTGGATTATACAGAGAATTACTCTGAATGCGCACATCGGCCAGTCGACGGTGGCGTATGATTAATATCTTGCGCGGATAACAATAGCCACTTTGTGAAAATACCGAGGCATTATAACGTGTGAGAAATAATATAGAAGGATCAAGGTGCGATCGCCCTGCGAGTTACGGAGAAAAATCGATACTCGACCCACACGTGCGCGACCAGCCGACCGAAAGTATCGAATTTCACGGGAGAGATATGAAATTAATATAAACAATAGTATCGGATGTATCTATACAGGTAGCGGCCATCAACGAATCGCAGATTACATGGAAATGGCTTTTGATACCGCAATAGCTCGGCAATCGGATTTGCGAGTGAGTCGGGGTTATCTCCCGAAAAGAGAATTTACATGAGGATTTACACGGTTTGCTAGAGACGGTTGGAAAGAGACGGCGGAGAGGGGGAGGAAAAGAGAGGCGATTGTGTGAAGGCGGTAGCTGGTTCCCAATATAAATTCAAATGTATTTGACGCATCATCGAACAACGCTTCTATAAAGTCCTGTCGTTTCATCCTGTGGAAATTTCTGTTTTCACGTAAATTCCATTTTTCTCGACGAAACAATGCTTTATTGCTTCTGGAAAACGCCACACGCGATACGCGGCATGTCAATAATGCAAATACAATCTTGATATTTCAGTTACGATTTGCGACGGTAAATATGATTCCATCGATTGGACGTTGCTTCAAATACAAATAATAGCAATTAAACAGCAGATAAATTTTTACATCAAGTAATTAATAGAAAAAAAAGGCTATAAAAGTTTTTGTTGTTATAGAATACCATACGTCACTCTGTTATATTTTAATATTCTTTATAATAGCAGCACATAATTTGCATGCTTTTGTTGCATATTGTTTACACGTGCATCAGCATCGATCGATGTTTTAGTCGTAAATCCTGTCTCAGTCTTTCCGCTGCAAGAGGTTCACATATCGTGCCGAGAACGCGAATTCAAGCTCAGGTGAGGAGGTCCGAAGCGAGTAAACCCAGCCAGGGGACAAGGCAGCAGGTTGATTGATCGCGTGTCAGGTTCCAGCCAACCTGGCGCCAGGTCAGTGGTGCTCAACTTACCGCCACGTGGCGGCGGACAAACACGGCATTCGAACTCGCGCGAGTGCAAAGCACAGGGATCTATTAACGAAAGCGGAAGTCGAGTCGTGCTTTTATCGGGTCAGACTGCGTATATCAATGGTGTAAAGCACGCACGATGACGACAATGTGTGATAAAATATTTTTGTCTTTATACGCAGTTAGGCGTAGGCATTCTGTTATCGACAACGTGTGGAAAGTAAACTATGAATAAAAAATAAAATGACGTCAGGCCATAAATACCGATGACTTGCTATAAAAAAAAAAACCTGCTAAGACATTACGGTAAGTTCTGTCTTATGACGTGGTTTTGCGTTTAGAAATGCAATAAACGCGATATATTTAAACTTAAGAATACATACAAGATCGTCGTATAGCGTAGGTGTCGTAAATTGCACCAGCAGGTGTAACGCAGCAGCAATAAAAGGACTCTTTAATATTGAAGGAAATGACTTGAAAGTTTTAGTTTGAACGTCAACAGAATTTTCAGAGCTTTTATTACTTTCTCAGACACGGTTGTAAAATGTTATATTACTCTGCGAAATTATATTATTGTTGGTATGTGATCACTCGCTATTCCGAATTTAATACAAATTGTGCAATGCAGCGGCGAGTTTATTTCTGCTTCCACGTTCCATTATATACATAATTGTCATGCTATTGGAAATTTAATCACGTATGCATTACTATCTTTATTGTAAACAGGACGGCAATGGAAGACGCACTTACACCCACGCGACGGAGAGCCCACGGGGCTGCGCTCTCCGGCAAATTAAAACGTAATTACGATGAAACGGCGCAGTCATGGGCGACGATAGACGCCGGAATATCGGTTTCCACCCCCCCCCCCCCATCGCATATAGAGAGTGCAGCGAATAAAAAAAATAACCTGAAACTCGGTCAGGGTAAACAGTAACGAAGCGCCGCGCGCGCGGCGAACCGTTTTAATTCGCGACGGAAAATACACGTTGCCGGCACGAAAGCGCGGGGGCGATCGATAAGGAGTTACCTCGCGTACTTTCGACCGGAGTGAATTCGCGTGTGCGCGAATTAAATTCGCGTGGATTTCAAGGAAGAGGCGGTGGATTTAAACTCCGAAAACCCAATACCCTAATACGCCCTATAAACCCTATACGCGAGAGCCGACCCCTCGTGAAAACGAATCACGGCCCTGCGCGCCTCCAACTCCCGTGACCTGTCAGTCACTCCGGCCCGCCGGCCCACCCGCCGCGCCGGCGGTCCCTTTATTTGATCGACGAGTGACGTTATCGCGGGTAATATCGGACGGCGAGAAAGAGAGAGAGACGGCTCTCCGACGGCACTTCCGAGCGATCCGGCTCGCTCCATCAAACATTCATGCTGTCGGCCGCAAGCTCGCGCAGCCGACCGACCATCGCCGACCGACCACCACCCCGTGAAAACGCGCGACCGATAAAATGCAGTCCCGCCATCCCACACCTTTTGTGCACACCGGTGCCATCGTAACGCGTCGCCCACCGCCGTTCATATTCCCGAGATTGGACCTTCGTATCGCGCTTCCTTTGACCCTCCCACGAATTCACCCGATCGTGATTGACTTCATTCTTTCCCCCGTTGTATTTTTAATGCTTTATTTATTGTCTTTTCTTCTTTTTTTTTACCCCTTGCAGAGATGCCATAGTCATGGCAATGTGTATCGCATTACCATATCGTATCGAAGAAATCATCGTAAACGAGAGACTCTTAAATGAGCTTTTACACGCAAGCTACTCCTGCACGACGTCGCGTTCGAAAATCCGTTCCGTGCACGGGGGCACCTTCCGGCGTGCGTTATTTTAGGAAGGGATCGATTTTCGTGTCCGTCGCGATTATGCGCTCCGTGTTTTTGCAACAGCCGGTAATAGACCGCGGGCGTAAGCGACGACGCGGACGACTGCCTCGCTAATTGAGCGATCCCGATCGTTCAGGTGCGCCGTCACGTTTATTCTCGGGCTTGGAGATTTTAATGGACGGAACGGTAGTCCGTAATACGACGGAGACAAGAGCGCGGAAGGCGGTGAATTATTCGACGAGAATCGTATAATTTGCAAATCCGAAAATCTAATAAAAACGAACAATAAACGTGGCGCTGCGATTTAAAATCGCATCAAACAGATGAATGGTCCATTTGTATCGACCATTCATTCTGAAAATCACATAAATTTTCGGAGAGATTATATCGGAATGAATATCAATTTTAAATTGCACTCGCAGTAGCGGGAGGGAGCGTATAAACTTTTAATTTCACAAACTCAAACAATTAATTGATACAGTAACAAACTTCGATATTAGCTTCATCGTGGGTTTATCAGTGTTAATTAAATCGCGATATAAACGCCGGCAAGTTAATGACACGGAATGTTGGAAACTTGCCAATACCTTGCGCAACAATCGGGATAAACGCGGTGGATCACAGGTGAAAAGCGCAGAGGGAGGGAAAGGGAGAAGGATGGACAGTGAGAAGAGAGAGAGAGAGAAAGAGAGAGACGGACAGTGCGGACATAAGGAGAGGAGAGCGGACTCTAGAGCACTTCGTCACACTCCGGAGAAGACAGAGAGGACACGGCGGCTTGTTCTAGTTTACGGTTCTCAAAACGAGAACGCGGAGGAAACTCTGGTACCCATGTGTCCCACGTGGCTAAGAGGTTTCCCCGAAATTGTCGGAGAATTCGGGCGGGTCCGCCGTCGAGACGACTCTCAGGGGAGCTCCGATGAAAGATACTCTTGCACGACTCTCGTCATCTACCATTCTGATGCTCGCATCAGGCAAAATTTCAACTTCCGTCAAAATTATCATACGTCAAGAGACGATAGCGGCCGTTTTATCTGCAGTGCCGAGGTTGCGCGTCTTTGAGAGAGTTTTCGGACGAAGAAGAGATACAAGGAACCTTTAGCTAAAAAAAGAACAATTTGATCGCAGTGCGCGTTGCAACGAGAGTCCAAATTGCTAGAATTTTATTTCTCATAAAAATGAAGAAAATGTTAAATTATGCCAATCTGCAGTTGGATACTTATCGCGAGATACCAGCAGGAAGAATCATTCAGAGGTGAATTTATTAATTATGCAACTAATCAATTAAACCTGAACTTGATTATATATTAATTGTTCATGGCCTATCTCATTCATTACGTATTAATGCATCGGTTCTCTCATTAGAGCTGCGGCAAATATAACGTAATATGTCGAGAAGGATTGATTAATACGGCAACAACAATGCCTCGTGTTTCAAACTCCATGTTTAGCATTAAATATAGCCATATAATTTTCAGTGTTGCATAATATTTAATGCAGCACGTCACTCCAAATCAAAGTGAATAAACAAGCTTGCGTAAAATGTAAGATTTTTAATCATTTCATTTTACGCAAGATCTCAAACAGCAGATCTCGTTACTTATTTTTCTCGGAACTGCAACTTAATTTCGTTTTCATATTTATTCCCATAAATGCACCTGTCACTACTAAGCTAGCGTCTTTATTCAAGTCACGATAATTAGACTCAACAGTTAAATGCAAAGGCGGTTTTGCAGAAATGGCTGCGATGACGTTTACTCTCACATAAAAGCGCGCTGCCGGCTGCAATAATCGCGCCCGCCTGCAAATCCGCTGCGGACAGTTTTATAATCCGCCAGTTTTACACCCTCGCTTTATTAATACTACCGCAGTAACGGGGTTAATCTACAACGCGCGACAACACAAAAGCGCCGAATTCGCAGACTGCATTGTTCACAAAGCTTAAAAAAGCGACGTACTGTATCTAACCTGAGCAAAAAGTTCTTTCACGCGATTTACTTATATTATTAAGTGAAAATGTATTCTATCGCTGTTTTTTTTTCGACATGTAATTTTTTAACAAAATTTCCAGAATCGCTACGGAAATTCTAAAAACGAGTTATATGCAATTTTAAGCAATGCACATTTTTATAACCGCATTTTATCTCCTGCTTTGAATGATGTATATCTCTTTGAAATCTCGTAATTTATTTTAAATTATTTACATTTCTAGGCTTTTCAAGTAAATCTTATTTCACTGTACAACACGCGTGTAGAATTATTGCTACTTTTCTCTACAGATTTTTTGCCAGCATAATCGACTTCTTCTTAAAAATGAAATAAATAAAGTCTTTTTAAAACGTACGTGAGTTTTGTATGCCGCTTCTTAATTTTCAATATTACCTCAATTATAGACACGCACACAAGCAAAAGACAATTAACACACTTTGTTATCTCTCTTGAAAGATCGATGGTCGCTAAAAGTGAGGGAAATTGAGTGATCTAATAGAATCTAGAGAATCACATTTTTCAGATTTTGCGACACGATGAGTTCTATAATTTGTAAAGCGAGAAAATAATTGGAGGTTCAAGAGGAAGCAGAGAGTTAGCAAAGAGTTCGCTTCTGCTTTGACGTTTCAATGCGGCTCGCGACTCGGATAGCTTTCGAAAAATTCATCGAGCGTTCTAATCAGCATCGCAATTTCCTTCCATCTCGTCTCGCAGTAATTAGGCGAAATACGAATTGGTTTTTCGATAACTTCGCAAAGAGAAGATAGAGAATTTGCGTCCACGGATCCACTCTTATCAACTTCGTTAACAAACTTCCGCGTCCTTCGTGCTTTCGTGCTGCCGATTCATTATATATGCCGATAACTGTAAATAGTAAGCAAACCTTTCGTACCTTTCAGCGAAGCTTCAAAGGCTTAGCAATATCTACCTTTTCTTTTACTTTTTATTTTTTAAACGTCCAATCTTGTACCAATAATCTTACGATATTTTTTCTAAAAGCGTACAAGCGTATAAATAAAAAAATTTTTTTCAAATTTTAATCTTTTTATCGCGATATTATATGAGCAAGAATTAATTCGCCGCGCAAGAGTGAACTTTGTCGCAGTCTTACTCTCCCAGCTCCTCCACTATACCGCTTTTCCGGTTAGTTAGCTGGTGGTGGACCATAAATTTACGCCCGAAGGAAACGGTGAACAGTTTGTCCCGCCGCGAAACAGACACGAACGACGCCGACGAAGACGGCGCGCTTTGAGCTCCTAATCCGCCTGAAAGATTGAAGAACTGCGAAAGAAAGAGTCATGGGTGGAATAAAAGGGACAAGAGTGGTTCTAGAACAAAGGGCAGACGAGATCGCGACAAGCAGAGGGATTTGACGCGCCGAATTAAAAGTGCGCGCGTAAGGCAAGAAACGGGCAGAAAAATAGTTGATGAAAAACTCAAGACGCGCTATTCCGATGTGTCGAAATGATCCGAAGAATTATGAATCGCATCAGAAGAATACTTTACATTCTTCTTACGTTCCACACTATTACGTCGTCCGAGTTTCTCCTCGCAAATTACGGCTGTCACTCAAAGCGTTAATTAAATCTTTCGGCGACCGCTCGCAGGTCACCAACGCACGTGCAACATGACCGCACCGCGACCGCATCCGTCATTGCGATCATTACGGGATCGTTGGCACGTCGTCGCCACGCGACGGAAGACGCTGGCACTGCAGGTATTCCGTCCCGGGAATGCAAATGGCCCCGCGGCGGATGGTAATATGCAGATTAATCCGGCCAAGCCAGCCGGCCGAAAACTCCTCAGAACTATCCTCATTCCCGCACGGAGAGAGTGTGTCGAACTGTTCGCTGCAATCCCGGCTGGGTTCTTACAATGATTGGCACTCGCGGATGGGAGAATCGGATTTCAAAATTTTTACCCCGAGAGAAGAGAAACTTTCGCCGAGAAATAACTCTTCGACAAGTTTTCTTACATTTGACGTTTAATTACCGGCTTTATGAACAAATTGACAAGTTATGACAAGAATCAAAAAAGATTGCAAAAAAGTCGATTCAAAATCGTTATTAAAAAATATATATGTGGACTGAAAAATGATCGAGAAATTTTGAAGCAGCCTGTATAAAAGATTGTTGATAATTATTCAATATTAGGTTGTAATAAGGTTTATCAAAATTCCATTTATGTCACTCCCGAAATAAACACCTCATTTAGAAGAAAAGGGATGCGGCGTTTGTCGACAGAATTACCACCGTGGGAATTACTTCGCGAAATTTTCGCAAATCGTCTTGGGACGTAGGCAGAAATCTGATTTCCAAGTTTTGCAGGAAGCTTGGGGATTGTTTCGGAACTTAAATTGGGGTTGGCGCTATTACCAAGATGGATTAAGAGATGCTTGATAAATGTCGAGTAGAGCAACATTATGCGGAATAATCTTCGTCATGTTTTCTATCACATTAACCGCTAGCTCTTAGAAAGACTATTAGAAGAATATCGATGAAAACGAGTTAATATATCATAAAGCATAAAGCAAGAGAGAACGCAAGAGATAGAAGTTATGTAACCATGTCACCTCTTTTTCATTTAGCACAAAACTATTACATTATACATGCAATAATGGAAAGAGATCAAGTTGCCTTTTGTTTGTAATTAATGCTGGAATAAGCAAATCTCGAATGTCGGAAAAGCTATTATTGTTGGTTAAGCGCTAATGCACCGGTGTATTTGAGTGACGCTTATTAATGAAGCAGTCCTAGTTTCCTCGCCAATTACTAATAGATTAAGTCGCGAATGTCATGCTAGAAATGTTTCCAGATAAATCTGTATTATTTAGATTTGCATCATTTTAGATTATTTGAAGCAAAATTTAGGTACGAAAAATTTAATCTGACAAGTTAAAAAAACTAAAAGATGAAATAGTAATGTAGTAAATTAAATAAAAAATAAAAAAAGTTAAAGATAAAAATTCGTTTTATACTATTCTAATTTTAGTTGTACCATATTAAAGCTTTCGGTTCATTTTATTTTTATCCACGTCCCTTTTGTAAATTCTGTCTGGTGTTATTTTAAGCTTTATATTTTAATATTATGTCATGACGTCTCGTTTTGTCAGAGCAATGATAATGAATGGTAATGAACAGCTGCCGATATCGCCGGATATGGATGGCGATTGAACGAGCATGGGCCGCGAAAAATTTGCGTACTCGAGAACGTTGGAGTAACACGGTGAAAACAATTCGTCTCAATAATGCCACTCGGGGAATATCGATGTTATTTTATTGAAAGGGTAGCTGGGTGCGAATAATACTGCCATAAATCATGGGGACGCCGCGTAGACAAATGTTTCGCTGTACCAACGCGAACGACAGACGGAAGCGCGCATTTGTGCACCGTATTTCATTTCCTTCCCCGCAACCGCTAAAGCATATGAAAAAATAAAATCAAATAAAAGTGGACTCGCGCGGACCAACCTATACATTTTTAAAGCGTATAAGGCGTTATTTGAAATGGTTATACGAACGCGTGCAATCTATCCACGCAGCCTCCATTCCCGTCGAGTTAATTTTATGGTGAACTGCACGGGTTTATCTTCGCAATTCAGATGTACGTTCTATTTGTCGCTAATTGATCTCCGGATTGATTTATCGCTAGCAGATTTCGTGACAAGCCTTTCCGCACCCAGAAGGAGGCTATTACTCACCGATGCATCGGCGCATCTGCCGCGAACATCGTGTAATTCCTCGGGAACGAGGTTGACTCTGGAAGCGGCAGGTGGTTCTCGAGACCTGAGTCTGATCGATAGACGGCGGGGAGAGGCTTAATGGCAGAGAGACGATCGGCGGCGCACTGCTCAACGTCCGTCTCGTGACGTCGATCGCACCCGCTCTCGAGAAGCGATAATAATTAATGTTGACCTCTTCCCCTACTGCTATCTCTAACCGAAACTTTTCCGCCACGTAGCCGTGGCGTCGAACGCGCGCATTCCTGCCACGTACGTAAAATACGCAACGTGTCGCGAGCGTTCGTCGTGTCGAAAGTTTTCATCGAAACCGAATTTTCCGCGCGATCGTGAGTAACACCGTGTGCTCTTGTCATACCGGACGAGATAATATTATTCGTCCGATATAGAAGGACCGTATATTTAATAATATTTGAATACCATTAATTTCGCGAGATATTTCAGTCGGATATATTATATAAATGTATAACCGTAAATAGACAGATTTTAATTAGTAATTACATTGAGAATTTTAAAAGAATCTTTGAATAATATATAAATTTTACACTAGAATAAATAAAGAGAGATAATGTAATTATGATAGAAAATCTTAATTCTACTCGTGTCGACAAATATTCTTTTGTACAATTGTAGCAGGATTTTATTATTATTTTTTTATATATTCTTTGAATATCATGCAAATAATAAATGAATCTCCGTGCAAACATCAATGTGGAAAAAAAATCTTATGCGGTGGTCGTAATAAATGCAAATTCCGACGCATTTCTCGCAAAGAAACGCGAATTTGGCGAGGGAATAATTTCGTATTAATAAAAGTAAAGAGTGCTCCGTCCAAGTCGTTACCGCGAGAGTGCATACTCACTCTCAGGCAGTCCGGGCACGTTTTTAAAGTGTCTCCGGTGTCAAAGAGTCCTCTCAGAAAACTCTGCGAAGGCGAGACGCGCGCCCCTCGACATCCATTCCCCGGAGAGGATTTTCGCGAATTCGTTTCGGCTGGATTTTCCACCCTCGAGTCGGATACGTTTCGCAGACTCGGTAACGTCGCCGAAATGTCTCTTCGTGGAACAATATTTTCGTTCCATTTCCACGCAGTCGTCGCCTCATCGCGTATTAGAGGAGAAGATATATACATACATCGACCGACATATCGTATATGGTGGATCGAATTTCGCCTCCGTCCATATTTGTCGATCGACTTTTATCTGTTGAGCTGTGTCATATTGCAAAGCTCATATCAATATTATCCGCGCGATTTAAACAAGAGTAGCAGAAGCCGCGGGCTTTTCGCCCAATTTCATTCGCATCGTTCAAAGAAAATATTTGCAAAGAATATTGACGTATAAATTACGCAAAAATATTGTTTCAACATTTTGTTTTAAACGGCCTTAAAATGAGGGTAAATCGCTCACGGGCGGGGATTGCTATGTTTTCGCAAGATTCATCAAAACTACATATTACGGCGCGGCGAGCGTTTTCGTACGTCTATCGAAACTTTGATAATACTGAGGTCGGGGAAAGAGGTAGCAGCTGGTCCACGGGTCGGCAAAGAGGGTGCAAAAGGGAAGGTGGACCAGAAGGGAGGGATCGAGGGACCGAGAGATGTGGGTCGGTGATCGATTGCGCCGGTACATGCACAATAACAGGGGGGATGGAGTCATGTATCCAGGCTAAACAGCCCATTTGCCCGGTACAATGGAAGCGACGTCGCTGTGGGCTCGACTTAATTACCAGAGGCTGCCTTTGGCAGGCGGAGGTGGAGAGCCGGTAGCGAGGCTTTATCAGAAGCGCCTTATATAGCCCAGCTTCGTTTAATGGCCGCGCAAGAATGCGAATTTGGCGACATGCCTAGGAATCTAATCTAAGAAGTTATCCCGAGGCTGCCTCTTAACTCACCGCGTTAAGTATGCCCGAGTGATTATGAATCACTTTGGTTATTATTACGGTGACATTCACCGTGATTTACTATCGACTCCAAGCGCCTTAAATCGTTTCCCTCGAAATATTACTCGAGATATGAAATAACAATTGTAAAGTTTCCAATGCATCGCGCGAAGAGCAAATCGCGCAGAATGTTTTAAACAAGAGCGCAAATTCGACTCGAGAAAAATTCGCTTCTCCGCGAGAAAACTCTCGATAACGAAGTTTCCGCACGAATTGTATAAACCACTTTTGTCTTTGTCTTCTGCATAACGCGCATGATGCATCGCGACGAGGCCGGGTTATTTTCAGAGAAAACAAAACAGTTGCCCGATAGTTTGCGCGGTACGCGAAAACGAAGGAAGCACTTCTCCATTAGTTTGCGCAAAACTGTTGGTATGTATCATTCTCTAACAAGGGCAAATTGTGAATCTGCACTGTACTTACCGAAGTTTTCATAAAGTTCGCCGGGCGGGAGAGGCCACTGCATTAGACGAAAGATACCTAGAACACAAAACGAAAAGAACACCTTTAACTCGTGCGGAAACTACGTTAGCAGAGAAACTTTGAGCTACGCGGCGTCTCAAATCTCGGCAATTAGCCGGACTATCGCGACGCTCATCTCTACGAGATAAATCACTCGCTAATTACTATTCGTGTCTTTATTAAATATTTCTCAATGCTATCTCGCTGTAAAAAATATTACACGATCAATAATATTCTTAAAGAAAATATATTTCAAGGCAAGCTCCTTTTTTCTGGTTGCTTGTTCTTAATACAAGTGTAAGAAAATAACAATATCTGAATTTATAAAATAAAATAACTTAAATTTTGAGAAAAATATTCAAAATAAAATCAGATTTCATTCTGTTATAATAATTAGAAATTAATTAAATTCAATTCAATTTCTTACGTAAAATACTACTATAAAAAAATTTCAATATCACAAATGTAATAATCGTGAAATCTTTTGTCAAACAAATTAGAAACGGATAAAAGGGGTCTCGGTAACATCTCGCAGAAGCGAACTTTCGTGCCTAATGAGAACGATATTCTGCACGAAATACTAGAGATCCCTCCTCCGATTTCATTATCCTGCCAAAGGAAGATTCTTTGGCAGGAGAAAAGGTTTACGAAGATTTCCCCTGATGTCGGTTACCTTGAAATCGAAGGGACAAAACGAGGTAAACTCCAGGGTGCTCGACGGCGCGAGTCCGAGGTAGAGAAGGCTCTTTTATTTCAGCCCTCTGTCACGCCACACACGCGAATTCGAGCATATCTGGAAGAGAAAGCGAGAGGCAATGTGAATACACACGAGTGGCTCGTCTCTGCAAACACACCCGAAACGGGTTGGCCTGAGTGGTTTCTCGTGTTCGGCATCGCGCACACACAAGGACCGGACGGTACACATTCGCGTGTTGTGTGCGGTATTATGTGTTTCGTGCGCACCCGGTAGAAGCAGCGAAACGGCGGAAGAGCGTCCTCGAGACTCATCCTTGCGCCAGGGAGGAGAACTAGGACCACGCGAAGAGTACATATTGCACGGCAGTAGTCGAGTGTTTTCGCGCTGTAGAGTCGGCGAAAAGCAGTAGCAAATGTTCGTTTGGCCGTTCGACCGCGGGTTTGAGCAACCTGCCAGAGTTTCGCGGGTTTGTTACGTGCCCGTTGCATCTCTCTCGCACTGTCTAGAAGGACGAGTGTCTCTCGTTGAGAGGAAACTTTGACGGGAATATGTTACGGAATTAAATTCACGATATGTGTATGTGTAGGGAGTACATGTCGGTCGCTTTGGAGAAACGTATATACGCGAGAGGAACATCGTGTTATGCAGAAAGATACTTTTGTCGCTTGCGAGTCGCAATTTGCGATTTTATAATTTATATAATATAATCACGAAATTTGTTTCAAATAAGATATTTAACAAAATATATTTTCAATCAAATATTAACTTATGATTCTATACATTCGTATTTTTACTTATCTAGCTAATCATATTATTTAGTGAATAAATTTAAATAGTATTAAATTATTGCGAGCAAAAGACATAAACAATTAGATTACTGAGGTAAAATAACAAGAAATTTTAACTAAAAATTCTTCACTGTCATTTGAACTTGTTTGCTCGACTGATCTCACACTCACTCGTAATACAAACCAAATGGAAAAATCCGACTAATTATGATCGCGCGCGTTAATTAACACGATACGACAAACACCCGGTACTTTACATGGCACTCCCGATGTTTGCAGCACATACGCGATGCATTTTAAACGAGCAAGTAATGCAAAACACGGCATTCTCGACACTACGTTTGGACATACGAAAAATTTCGCATTACACAAAACCACCTTCACATCGAATTATTCACCGAAATATGAATATCGAAGCGCTGCTGATCGCGCTTGCACACGTTAATTAACACTCCAGGGCTATTGTAATCAATGCAGCATCACTGATATTTATTCGCAAGCAGTGTTTGCCCCGATGAGAAAAAATATATGTACAATTTGTAGAAGTATGACAAATGTGTGTACTTATTATTGAACGTGACGTAGAGAAATTAGCCGAACGTTAATGCGACTCTGTCAAAGACGCAACCCTTACTGGTTTAATGTAAATGCTCACTCAAAATGCGGTTCAATTATTTCTTTTCGAATTATTCTACACTATATATTTATGTAATAACCTATCAAGTTTAACTAGTTTAACAAGTTTAACTAATTTTTATGTGAATTGGTGTTATATTGGTGTTATAACGCTGTATATAATGCTGTATTTTTATTAAAAATATAATTGTAATATATATTTCTATGTAATTAAAAAATAAATGGCACGCGTAGTGCGCGCTGAGATGTCTAATTTGATAAAATTACTTAGCTCATTTTTCTGTCACGAAACCCACCAAAACCCTTGTATTCATTCAATATATCTTATATTATTAAAAAATGCGGAAATTATTTTTATACGCAGACGAATAACTGCTAAAATGTGCTTTTTAACAAAAATATTATAAAATATTAAAATATTCTCTATTTTACGAATCTTCAAAATTAAATTTAAAACATTAAAAACTATTGTTATAACAATTAAAAATAGAGTAATGTAATACAAAATGCAAACCAAAAATCCGGGGCATCTTGCACAAAAAAAATCAACATTAATGATGCCATATTTGAAAATAAATCAGATAGATAAATGCATTATAAAAATTTTTTAATGCAATCAATCAATCATATCTATTTATTTCTGCAATCGGTATAACAATTGCATTTAGGACAGTATAAATAAGTTCGAAAAAATACATAGATTTTTTTTATATGGCCCTCCTAATTTGAGAAGTTTTACTCGATGAATATTAAAAAAATATATATAATATAATATTTGTGCATTATTTCTCATAAAATATATTCGTGTAAAGAATACATTGTAACGTCTCTTTTGCTGACAATAATACTTGGCATGATATTACCGCGTGTTTTGATAATTGTTAGCTAGGTTTGACCGAAACGCTCTGCACATTATATGTAAACGGTTCTCTCTGTTGGTGTGTAGAAACCGCAGTGTATACTTCTGCCATCACTGTGTACTGTATTTAGTTACACTCATCCAGTCACTTTAAACGGACCCGATGTCTCTAATTTTTGTAACTAAAAAGACTGTGTAGGAATATTATACAAAAAAGTCGGATTTTGAAGCAAAATGCAAGTTTTGCGAAAAAACATATACTTATAAAGACTCACAACAATTCAAAAAACATATCCAACGATGCCATAAAGAAATTTCGAAAGACGAAGAAAAAAAGAAACTAATACAATGGAAGTATTTCAAATATTCAGACAAATTCCATTCACAATGTGTTATCTGTAATACATATGTTCCGTCTACAACTGAATCTGTAAAAAATCATTTAAGTTTGCATCCTGAAGAACAAGAAAAGAATTATAAACATGTAAAAGATTGGACACGGAGATTTCAGACAGAAAAAAATGATATTGCAGTGGAATGTAATATCTGTCATAACAATATATCTCTTTCTATTTCCCAGTCTTTGAATTATCATATAATAACGAAACATTTGGACAAATTGAAAAATACGCAAGAAGCATACGACACAGCTGGTTCATCAGAATGCACTTCATCACTTCAAACGGACACAATGTTTGAGTAAGTAAAAGATTATTTTAAATCATTCAACCCATTGGCCTGAAATGCATTATTTGTAATGAGAACGTTTTATTTTTATCTAAAAGACTAGAAGAATATTTACGCTTCAATTCTGACAGCAATTAAAAAGACATACATCTCAGAATTGACTATGGGAATATGCACCAAAAGTGATGATTTTGAAGTAGAACATAACATTTGTTACACAGAAACATATCTATTGCTATTACAACTCATTTCAATCACCATATTAAAGATGAACATCATTTGGCAAGCCAATTAAACTAAATAAAAAAAAAACAGTAAGTTTTATTGATATTATTATTGACATCATTATAAGTAAATAATTTTTCATCTTTTTCAAATCGCGCTTAATTTATTAAAAATATACAATATCGTACCAAAAACAAAACGATCGTACCAAAAACAAAATGATTATTTATCATGTAAATATTATAATTATCTGTACAGATTTATCCAGAAGTTGACAATAGAAATGATGATCCAAGTAGCATCACAACCAGCAATAATGACAGTCTTGATTTTGACAATTATAATTTCCTATAAGATATACACAAGAAAAGTGGCATACATATCTCTGACGTATAATTTTTTGTTTTATGTTTATAAAGTTATGAGTATGATGATCTATGTTATAGAAAACAAAATTACATTTTTTTAATTTATTAATTATAATTATAATTATAAATTTTATAATTTTAGAAATTCGATTTATAAATTTAATTTTACAAATTTTATAAATTTAATTTTATAAATTTAGTGTAAAATAGCTCATTGAGTATGCACGAGGTGGTTGTCAGGATCCGAAGGAGATTGAACTTCACAATGAGGGACGGAGGGATGACAGAGCTAAGAACCGTATTTCACAGAAAACTCATAACTTTATTCTAATATAATGTTATCCGTATCACGGACGGAGACCAAAAGGCCTCGAACCCAGCATGCCGATGTTCACATGTCCCCAACCGCTACATCGGCATGAGCCAATCAGATTACAACGCGCTAGCGCTTTCTCGTAGCGCAGCAACGACCTATCGCACGCATGGCAACTGCAGCGCGTGCAGTATACAATGTTAGAAAGAGAGAGACTCATTCAACTAAAGAAAGAAAATAATATAGAATTCTCTCTTACAGTTCGGCCAGCCTGACAATATCGTTCGTCCCGAACGACTTCTATAATATCAAATTATTACAATTATTAATAATGACAAACCATTACAATAACTTATACCATAATAGTATTTTGCTAAATCTTAATTAATTTCAGTCTTAAACTAATCACAATATTATTTTTTTTTTTTTTTTTTTTTTTCGAATCACAGTCAGATCTTTGGTATAATATCACAAACTACACTTTAAATATATGACTTTGTCTTTGACTCGGATTATCATTAAAAATATTCCTTTTGAAAGGGTTATTACAATCGCTACGCATTTTATATAGCCTTAATTATGTCACGACGCGTACATGTAAAATTAACGCAAGAAAATAACGCATGAAAATAACGCATGAGAATAACGTATCAAACGACGCATAAAACGCAATTGACGATGCTACGTATACATGTAAAATGAACGCAAGAAAATAACGCAAGAAACGACGCAGGAAATAACGCAAAATATCGCAGTTTTTTCATGACATTATCGCAAGATAACTGTACATATCACATTCTGCGTAAGACTAATTGGTTATTTCTACACAGGTTAAACGCAAACCAATATAAACTTTACGCAAAATTTTCCGCATACCCTTAAAATTGATGCGAAGAAAAAATTATTAAATGCGAATCCAATTTAAAAATGCTAAAGCAAGAACCGAAAAAGAAACCAAAATAAAATAAACCAAAATTAAATGTTGAGATTACACTAGAGCGGTGTAAAATTAATCACAATACCACAATTAAAAGTTGAATTTTACGCAAGAACGGCAAAGAAAAGACGCAAAATTGAACACAAACAAAAACTACTTAATGTTTAACTGATTCTGGTAGTGGTTCTATCGGCGGCTTAATCCATAACTTTAATCGATCTGGAGAAAGAATTGAATTATATGACCTAGACGTTAGGTTTGATCCGGGAATATCTTGAACCACAAACCGGTTTTTATCCAAGACCTTAGTGACCTTGTAAGGTCCTTTATAGCTAGACTTTAACTTTTTGTCTTCACCCGGTTTGATAGTCGTGTCTCTAATCAAAACCAAATCGCCCGGTTTGTATGCCGTTGGTTTTCTATGTCTTTTATCGTAAATTGACTTGTTGTAGCATTTAATTTTCTCAGCTACTTCCAATGCCAACCTTCGACTTGATTCTCTTTCTTGTTCAACATCAAATTCAAATTTGGCGATATCAGAGAGACGTTGAGCTAATAAAGCGTCAGCATGATTTCGTTGGTCAAAACCAAGTAATAATTTTGAAGGAGAAGCCTTCAGAGAAGAATGTAACGTATTGTTAACAACATACTGGACAGTATCTATGCAGGAACTCCAATCCTGTCCTTCCTCAACTAGTTTCTTCAGAGAAGATTTCAGAAATTTGTTCGCCCGTTCGGCCAAACCATTTGCCCATGGAGCAGCGACAGCAACTAATCGTTGTTTGATGTTCCTAGAACGAAGGAACTCGCCGAACTCCTGAGAGGTGAAGGCAGTGCCTCTGTCGGAAACTATTTCTTTAGGGTTGCCTAAAAAGCGGAAAAGAGGAACAAATTGTTTTATGACTTCTTTAGAAGAAGTAGTTTTGACGGGAAAAAACCAAGTATACCTAGTGAATGTATCTATAAGCACCAAAATATGCTTGTACCCGTAAGACGTTTCAATCAACGGACCGAAATGATCCGTATGAAGGATCTGAAAGGGTTGCGTGGGAGTTTCAGTGATCTGCAACTCACCTTCGCTAGCGTTAACTGCAGTGTTAGAGATCAAGCAGTCAAGACAATTTCCAATGAAATCGTGTACCCTTTTGCGCAAAGCCGGAAACCAATAATTGGAAGATATACCATGAACTGTCTTTTCAACTCCACAATGCGCCATATCGTTGTGATAAACACGAATAACATTGTTTACCATAGAATCAGGTACTGCAAATTTTGGTTTGTCTGGACCCTTTCGATAAACTAGACCTTCAATCAGCTCGAATTTTTCGTGATCTGAAAATTCTAACTTTTCGGCAATCTCTTTGAGCCGAGGATCCATGGCCTGTTTGAGTTCGAGCTCTTGCTCAAGCGACAAAACATTGGAATATGCTACCCTGCTGAGAGCATCTACATGTGCCATTTTATGGCCAGCACGATGTACCACCTTGAACCGATAATTTTGAAGACGAAGTGTCCACCTTGCAATTCGTAGATTCATATGCGCTTTATTAATAGCGTATACCAAAGCATGGCAGTCTGTAACCAGCGTGAAATCTAAACCGTAAAGATAGATATGGAAACGCTCAATGGCTTTCACCACAGCCAACATTTCTAGCTCGAAGCTGTGGTACTTCGCTTCAGCATTATTGGTTGCCTGACTATAATAGGCGATTGGTGCCCATTGACCAGAACTCTGCCTTTGGAAAAGAATAGCTGCAAGAGCTACAACACTTGCATCCGTGTGCAATTCGGTAACAGCATGAGGATTATACAGCTGTAAGATCGGTGAGGAAACCAACTCACTTTTAAGTATTTGGAATGCACGAAGGCAATCCTTATTGAAATCGAACTCAACAGATTTACGAGTTAAGTTTTGTAAAGGTTTAGCCTTTACCGTGTAATCCTTGATAAACTTACGAAAATAGTTAGTAAGCCCGAGAAAACGTTGGACTTCAACCATTTTTCGCGGCTGAGGAAAATCTTGTACCGCTTTAGTGTGACGCGGACTCAGAGTGATTCCAACGGAAGACAGAATATAGCCTAAATATTCAATTTCTTTTTTTAGAAAGAGACATTTTTTAAAATTTAATTGAAAGTCATACTGCTTTAGTAACAATAGAACCTGTTTTAGAATAGACAAATTTTCCTCCGTCGAAACGAAAGGAACCAAAATGTCATCAATATAAACTAATACTTTATCTTCCCGGATTAAAGGCTGAAGAATTTGAATGAGCCTTTTTTGGAATTCGGCCGGAGCCTCACAATATCCAAAAGGTAACCGTGTATATTCGAATTGCCCATCAGGCGTGGCAAATGCAAAATACTTCGTATGCTCGGGATGCACCTTGATTTGATGGAAACCATCTTTAAGGTCTAGGAGGGAGAAAACCTTTTTATCACTAAGTCGTGCAAGACAATCCTCAATTAAAGGAAATGGGTATTTTTGCTTTATGACCCGTTCGTTTAAAGGTCGTAAGTCAATGCACAACCGCATAGTGCCATTCTTTTTGTGGACCGGAACAACTCTAGCGCAATACGGAGAAATGCTTGTTTTAATAATACCCCGTTTCATCAAATCGTCCGTAATATCACGGATTTGAATTCTTTCGGACCAAGCAAAACGTCTAGGCGGATATGCATAAGTAGTGTTATTTTTAAGAGCTACAGTTACCGCGTGACCGTCGTCAACGTGCTGAACCGGAGTTTCATCGACTTCCTTTAACAAGTCGATCAATTTCTTTTTCTCTGATTCGTTAAAATCAATACTGATATCCGATACAGATGATTCTAAATTATCAAAAGAATCATTTACAATTTCCGTTGAGGCGACTTCCGCAAATAATTTTACTGTGTCTGAGACACCTTTCAGCGGAGTGTAAGTAACTGAAAGATTATTATTTGAGATAAAATCTCTACCAAGTAACAAATCAGCTGAAAACTGATTATCTTTAATTATAAAAAGATCTGCATTAAGCATGACACCCGGAAGTTCTTTTAATTGAATATTAACCGTAATAGAACCGAGAACCGGTATGGAAGTACCATTGATCGCTTTGAACAGACAAATCTTATTATTGATTTTGGACGTTTGATTTACAAACCGATTAATAATTGTCGGATGTACAAAAGAGACCGGACTACCTGAATCAAGGAGAGAATCTAATTCGCACGAAATATCATTAATCTTAATCACCTTAAGAATCGGATCGGAAATCTCTAACCTGTGTGTACTTATCAATGCAACCGATGAGCTGGAAGACGGAGCGTCCTCGGAGACCTCAGCAGAATCCTCGACGACCGCAACCGCTGTCTTTGAAGAACTGGATGAAGGCTGCTTGGCCTGCTCCTTCTTCTTCAGCCGAAAGCAGTCAGCTCTCATGTGCCCCTTCGTACGACAGTAGACGCAGAAAGCATCCTTCGGTAATTCAGCAGACTTTCCAATTGTCGTGGTTGATCCATTAGATTTTTCCTTGAAAAACTTCTTGGTAGGAGGCGGCGACCGTTTGTATTCATCACCGTATGTGATTATCAGCTCATGCATCAGTTCCAAAAATTTATCCGTTGATCCTGCGCCCAGAAGTAAGGCCATGCCACGTAACGCCGGATTGGTTATTCCATTTATTAAAAAATTGATGGCTTCTTTCTCGGGAAGATTAAGGTTCTGTAACAATTTAAGTTTATGCATCGCATACTCATGAAATGATTCTTTGCCGGATAACCATTTACGACTTTCAGCCTTTTGCATTGCCACGTGATACGGCACAGTTTTCTTGAACCTTCCTTGAATCGCTCTTTTGAAGCTGAGCCAGGTTTCGTTGATTGTGCCTGTGTTTAAGTCAAACCAATCACGAGCCGTTTTGGTGAGTTTTCCAGAGACCGCAAGAAGAATTACTTCGTCTGCGACACCGTGTATGTGTGCAACTCGCTCAACTTTTTTCACCCATAACTCGACGTTATCCTCGTCGGAGCCCGAGAAAGATGGAATCTGCGACGCTAAAAGCGTAATCGCTTGTGCCGTGGGAAGCGTGGCTAACACTGTACCACTCTCGCGGCCGGATGCGCTGGAACTTGAATCAGAATTATGAGGAGCTAGACTAGGCGTTACCTGAGGAGCTGTACGTCTGTCGTTTCCTCTCGAATTGATCGTGGTAATCATTTGGGCGAACTGAGTCATCATCTGCGTCTGCTGTGCGCTTTGCACTTCTTGTTGTTGACGCATGAGATCAGCAAACTGGGTGAACCATTGAGGTGGATTGCTTCTAGTGTCCATCTGAGGATGAGTAGATGCTATGATAAATTCTTCGTGATTCGACACATGGGAATGGGAGTCCTCTTCGTGCTCCGAACCGAGAACTGGAAATTCTTGTCTGCGAGCTGATGACGGAGTGAAACCCAAAAATGGTTCACAATTCTCATCTCGGAGCGGCCCAATGCTCTCAAGATACGTTTGTAACTGGTTGATCAAAGTATCACGATGTTTTTGAGGTGTCAACCCGTAACACAGTGCTTCTTTTCTGAGTTGCTTCACCGTACAACCTTCGAGACGACGTCGAAGCATGATCACAAATAAAAACGTGACGTGTAACTGTACGAAAAGTCTGAAAATATTGCGCGACGAGAATCACCACTAACGCAAAGACAGTAAGCAGAATACTGCGAGATCGTAAGTCCGTAATAGCGAGACGTATATTAACGCAAAGACAAATGCACAGCACTGAAAGATCGAAAAACTGTTTAACGTGACACGAATTATTACCGCCCGGCAAGTCTGATGGAATTGCGTGACGTGAACAATCACTATAAGCGAAGACAGCGCAGTTACAACAGTGCGATCTACGAATAAATGCTTTTTACGCACAAAATGTCCGCTTGACGACACGACAACTCGCGAGCGTCTTTTTTTTTTTTTTTTTTTTTCTTTGAAGAACCAAAACGTTTCCTGATATCGTTCGTTCTTTATTTTTCAAGGCTGTTACCCGTAAGTTTCACCAAACAAAACACGCGGTAACAGATAACAACAAAGACACAGCCAATGGGAGTGCTTCCCTCACGAATGCACAAAATGGCGGTGCAAGCCACGATCGCGTGATTTTTCACAATGACACGGTCGAAAAAGGCGATGTACCAGATGCACAAGATGGCGGTGCGAGCCACGATCGTGTGATTTTACAATGAACACGGTCGAAAAAGGCGATGCACCGATCACGTGCTGCGTGCACTAGCCACGACGAAATAGAAGAGTCTAAAGGCGACACGCACTGACTGAGATGCTAATACGAAAGTTCTGTCCGTCACTTCACTACGAATATCTTCGATTTTCCACACACGTAGATCTTCGATATCGTAGATCATCCGGTTATCCCACTTCTGAACTGTAAAATAGCTCATTGAGTATGCACGAGGTGGTTGTCAGGATCCGAAGGAGATTGAACTTCACAATGAGGGACGGAGGGATGACAGAGCTAAGAACCGTATTTCACAGAAAACTCATAACTTTATTCTAATATAATGTTATCCGTATCACGGACGGAGACCAAAAGGCCTCGAACCCAGCATGCCGATGTTCACATGTCCCCAACCGCTACATCGGCATGAGCCAATCAGATTGCAACGCGCTAGCGCTTTCTCGTAGCGCAGCAACGACCTATCGCACGCATGGCAACTGCAGCGCGTGCAGTATACAATGTTAGAAAGAGAGAGACTCATTCAACTAAAGAAAGAAAATAATATAGAGTTCTCTCTTACATTAGTAAATTTAATTTTATGTATTATAATTATAATTAAAAATTTTACTTATGTGCTCTGTTTTAAATTTGTAAACTGAAACAATTTTAGTAAAATAATCATCGACTTCTCTGTAAAGACAAAATTATCAATAATTAATATAACAATTTAATTTCAAATATTTAATTTTAACATCATTTTTAATATATTTTTATGTTTATGTATTTTCATTACTTTTTATGCTTTATATAAAATAAATTTATTATTATAACTTCTGTGAAAATCTCCCAAATGTAATATACATATTAATTGTCGATGAAATATATAAATTTAAATTTCAAAATTGTATTTGTTCAAAAATGATTATATAAGTTATAATGTATTCATCATAATTACAAATAAATTCATTATAAAAAAGTGTCATTTCATTATTTGAAGATAGAATACTGTGGGAATTGTTTATTCTTGCATCAATCATGGCATTTTGCATCATTTTTATAATTCACAATGCGCGGCAGCGGAGTTGTACACAAGTGGATCTATAATATACAAAAATGCATCTAAATTATAACAGCGTTTAAAATAATTATTTGACAAATAATTTTTAAAATAATTATTTGACAAATAATTTTTAAAATAATTATTTGACAAATAATTATTATACACACTCAACTTTTACTCATTTTTCTTTAATGCAAATATCTAATAACAGAATTATATATTTTTGTCCAATAATCAAAATATTTAAAATTGCAAGTTTTTTACTAAATATTTCAAAGTTACTATGTGCGTTTACATTATGTATCACTTTACGTGCAATATCTTATAAATAATAGATAACAAATAAATGATTGTATATATACTTACCGCAAAGTTGCTCCACCTGTGTCCAATGCTCTTTCTAAATCTCCCTCTTCTTTCTGTTCTTCTTAAAGGCCTTCAAGGCACTCACACGCATTAACAACGCAAATACAAAAATCGCACAATGTTTTAAACAGCACTCACGACGTGTACTTTCTCATAATAGAACAAAACTAACTCGCACGAAATATTGTCATACTGATTGCACTTTCGACATTCTGCCTCTTCCGTAACAAGTAACGACGGAAAGAGTGAGATTGAAAACTACGGAAAATAATAAGCAGAGTACTTTTGAAGAGGACAACGTGCCGATGCAGAATGATGTATCTCGTACGAAGTACTACCGTACGAATAATAAGAGTGCAATGAACATATTAGAGATAAAGTCAAATTGTTCTTGATATGTTCATCTCTTATTAAGTGCACGACGATACTTCATGCAGAGCAGATCGTTCCATATCAACACGTTATCCTCTTCAATAGTGCCATCCTTATTATTTTCTGTAGTTTTGATCTCACCCTTTTTGTCGTTACTTGTTCCGGATGCAGCAAAGTGTCGAACGTGTAATCCATGCGAATTTTAACTTCGACCTAACGTGACAAAGTAGACGGAAGTGCTGTTTAAAGCATCGCGCAATTTTCGAATTCGAGTTGCGTACACGTGTGAATGTCTTGAAGGACTTGCAAAAAGAACAGAGAAAAGAGAGGAATTCAGAAAAAACATTGGATGCAACTCCGGCGGAGCAACTTTAAAATAAATAATCATTTGTTTGTTATCTATTATTTACAAAATATTGCACGTAAAATATTATGCAATGTAACGCACATATTCTAAATAAACTATTTGCAATTTTTAATAGTTAAAGATTTAAATTATCAGATATAAATACATAAATCTTGTATATTAGATATTAGCATAAAAAATAAGTAAAAGTAAAATGTACGCAATAATTCTCTCTTTGAGAAAAAATTATTTTAAACGCTGCTATAATTTGAATGTATTTTGTATGTTACAGATCAACTTGTAAACTTCGCTGTTGTGCATCGTGCCGATAAGTCAATCCAATTTGTTATATTTTAATATCATTAAGAGAATAGATTTAAAAATAACGTAAAATAACAAGGTGTATCATTATCGCATCACTCATTAATAGTAAATTTCTGAAGTTATTTAGAGACAAAAAAAAATTAATACCAAAATTTAAAAAATAAAATAATATTTAAATGGGAAGTGTTTAAAGTTAACCAACTTTTTAGATTTGGAACATATTGTCAAAAATTAACGCGCTCAGACACTCGCAAATTTGCTTTTTATATCTTCACCATTACTAGTAAATTTTTGAGATTTCTCATATGGTAGAAATATAAAAATCAATATGCGACGTGTCTGATGGCGTAAATTTTTGACAATCTAAAAAACTGATCAAGTTCAAACACTTCCCATTTAACAATTATTGTATCTTTGAAATTTTTATATAGATTTTCATCTCCAAATAATCTCCAAGAAATTTACGAGTGATACGGTTAGTCTAAAATACTCTGTATATTATTTAAAATTAAGATAATTTTAGTTAATTTTTAACATTTTAACTGCCATCAATCATCATCAATGTCTTATATATGGATAATAACTGTCTAGTGTTAATTAACATATATCTGTGTTAATTATCATGGGATTCACATTATTGTAATAGTGTCGTTTGATATTTGTAATCGGCGTTTGTATTCAACTTTGCATCGAATGTAAAGTTTGACGTTTTATGTCGTGTCGGGAAATCTCAAGACGATTGTGCTAAATTTTTTTCCACTCAACAGTGAAAAAGGTCGACTAATCAATGATGAAGGTAAAAGTTATAATAGATAAACTTTTATTAGTGGACCTATTGCAGTCGGATAATTTTCTCATGTATTTTTCTTTATCACGATTACACAATAAATAACAGAAATTAACTATTTTTCAAACGAACTAAAGTTTGCAATACAAACGAGATTTAATTGTTACGAATATTAAGTTGGTAAATTAAAAAATACGACAGAGAGCAAATATTTTTACAATTCGATACGATTATTGACTGACACTGGTGGCAGTGCGCATTTTTTTTTGTTTTGACTAACATCATCTATATAGTTCGCAGCCGGTTGTTTCAGTTTTGTGAATTGGCGCGACTATTTTACTGTATGTCGTACACCATCGTATTTCATGAATAAACGATTAGTCCAATGTCGCGTGTGCCGAATTGAACTATAGACGATCACCGTGAAGTGATAATTAACGTGTGCAAATGTTAATTACTATAATATCGCAAGCAATAGCGTCATTGAATATTCGTAATCACCGTTTATTCAACCAACTCCGCATCAAACATAGTATTTATTGTTTTATACTATTTTTAAATCTCAGGTTAATCGTACTTTTTACGATGTTTGCCATGTTTTTTACGCGTTCTATTGATCGTCAATAAATTTGGCGAGTAAACACGTGATTGTGAGCAGAGTATTAATTACCGCAGTTGATCGTAGTCGATTGCATTGTTTGATATTCATATTAATCACTCGTTGTTTTACATCAAATTAGTTTTGCACCGTTCGCAATCTTGGACACATCGTATTATGATCTCCGCGCATATTACGCATCAGCATGAATTTCGCAACAGTGAACAAATATTAAAGCGCGGCATGTTAATTATTGTAAATTCGTGATTTGCTAATTGTTGAGTTATCGATTTATCTATTTCTATATAGTGGACAGATTGGCTGTGAACCGCAAATGTGAAAGTACGAAGGTATAATAAAATGAACTATCTTGTTTCTCTAATCAATTGGGATCTCTGTAAGGAAATATTTGGAGCCATGTAATTATCAGTGAGCAAAGCATTAGATACAACGATCATCGGTCGGTGAGCAAGTTAATTTAATATACTATATTTAAGATCCTGACAATGAGAAGGATATAAGTACATATTAAAAATAGTACTTTCTAGAATAAAAAATAAATTATTGCTGACGCTAAATATATTAATAATATAATTTATTATATTTTTATATATTATTAAAATTTATTTATTTTAAAGAAAAAACCAAATATTTTGGTTTCTACATTCATATTCTTTTAGTAACCTCATTAATTTTATTTGCAACAATTTGATTCCTAATTGCATTATTGAGCTTATTCATAAATTATACGAAAATATAAAGAGTACCATGCAATATCAGGAACAATTTCTTTCACTTAAAAATTTTCTCTTCATTTATTCCCGCCTAATTATATACCAGATCTACTTCAAAGGCTCGTCGAAAAAGTCTGCAAAATCTTTTGAGTCAAACGTTGTAGTTTCGCAAGCAGAATGGCTTTAAGTCAGCTAGCTTTTATGTAAACAAGAATTAGTACACAAAAGAGCGGCTCGAATATTATTCTTTTGATCCATCTCTGCCTCATAAATTCATTGAATGTCATTTTATTCTCTCTCTTAATAATTAACATATTGCAAGTATATTAATAAACAACTTAGAAAAAGCAGACAAAGCATTTCAATAGTGTTGCAACGATTTACAGCAATAACGTCTCTACAAATTTATTTAGAATTGGATTATTGATATAATTGCGATTCTTTTACGAATTTATATTATCTAAAACAGGAATAAGAAACTTAGCTAAAAAAAAAGAAACGAATCTTGCTTCAACGAGATAAGTTAAAAGTCACCGTTTTTTCGCATTTAGTACAATATTTGAGTCACAATCGTGTATCTAATAATTCTAGTTGAATGATAAACTCTCTAGCAAATTATGCGAGAAATTTAACGCGACACCGCATCAATGCAATCGTGGCACGATGCATCGACTTTCTCAGCACAGAATCTTACTCCCCTCTTCTTCTTCCACCTTCTCCGTTTTTGTCCCCTGTCAAACCGATCTGCTCCGTATTCGACCATTGGGAGACAAGAGAAAGTGGAAGGATGCGCGAATATGCGTCGCAAATGTGCGTCGCGAAGAGAACGAGAGAACGAGTCGGAAAGACGAGGAGGGAGGCAGAGAGGACTTCCCGAGTCGCAGTGCATCTTTCTCTGATTTCCCGTGGGATTCCCGCGCCGCCCTTATCCGCCGCGAAAAGCCGTCAGGATATCGCGCGGGTGGATGAGAGAGAGAGAGAGAGGTGGATACACCCGCAACGCGCGTGTCCTCGCGAAGCATGATTTATTTTATCGCTCTTCGAGAGCGGCCGGCATAATTCCGGGCTGTTCCACCGGCAGTTATTTACCCCCTGCGCGCCGGGCCCGACATGGGGTGTGGACGGGGGATCAACAGGTACAGGACTCTGCCCGAGAGCCTGCCGGCTGCCGCGACCGCCGCTAACATCGAAACGACGAACTCTGCTAGCTCTCCCTGCGCTCGCGTGTCGAAAAGTTGTAAATATACTTTGCTGTGTAACTTACGTCGACTTTTTCAACAACGAACCTTATTTACCGAGGAAATATTATTAACTCTTTTTGCAATGTAAAATAAGGAGTATAAAAATAAA
This sequence comes from Linepithema humile, assembly GCF_040581485.1. NCBI lineage: Eukaryota > Metazoa > Arthropoda > Insecta > Hymenoptera > Formicidae > Linepithema > Linepithema humile. The sequence continues at coordinate 28,505,514 of NC_090128.1, read as the reverse complement.
ATTTATATTTTCTATTTTTTTCTTTCAAGATAAAGTTATACGATGAAAATAATGTTTATATAAAGAATGACATTTGATAATGTTATATGCGGGATATAAAATGTCGCTAAAAAAATCTTTAATAGAAGATATAATTAATTTAATACCAGCTTGCATCACACAAAAGATGCAGAGAATCAATTTGTATAAATTACTCTCCCTCCCTCTCTCTCTCTCTCTCTCTCGTTGAAAATTCAATCTCCCGTCAGTGTTCAGCAGTTAACAAGTACTATTGTACGGTTCATAAATGTGATATGCGCATGTGGGGCTGAAAACGAGCTAAGCACGGTGATATTCCGGTGATAACATTTTATGCAGAACCTACTTGAAAGGACACGGGAGATATGTCATAAGCCCGGCGCGTAATACACTCTGTCCAATGCCTCTTCCGCATGCACGTCGTCGGCCGGAGAGAGGCCGGGATGAAAACCGGTGGCGAGGGGACGAAGGTGGAGTCGCGTACCAGGAAACTTCGCGAAGTGGCGCAATAATAACGTTTCTTACGCCACGTTTCCAGACTGGCGTGCCGTGGCCGCGGGGATGGGTAGCTCGCAAATACCGGTGCCAGAAACGGAGGGGGGAGAAGCGAGCGGGAGAGGAAAGGATGAAGAAAAGAGAAAGAGAGGGACACACGGAGAGAGGCGAGGGGATGGAAGATGCAGTCGCTGTCTGGCATGCAATTAGGGGTAACACCACTCTGGCGAGCATTTCTCTTCCTCCCGCCTCCTCGCCTTTCTGTGGCAACTTATGCATCGTCCTTTCTTAGTCGCGCTTTTTTCCGCGTACACACTTGCGTCTATACTTTTCTTTCTCTTGCACACACATACACGCGCGCGCGCATTTTCCGCTATAATCCTTGTCAACAACTTTCGACACACACTGCAGATAATGATGTGACTGCGGAAGGTATCACAGAGCGGAGCCGTTGAAGGTCTGACACGGATTTTTTTTCTTTGATAAAAATGAGAAGCGAAAGAAGAGCATGACACAATTTCAAGGGAGATTAAAGAGACAAGCTACGAAAAAGGAATTACGTTGAACAATCGAATAAATATCAAATAACAAAATAACGGTCAGCTGTTCCAGATTTTTGAATGTTATTCTATGTAATACTAATTTTTTATTTTTTATCCTGGAAAATAGAGATTAATAAATGTTTTAATATTATTTATAAAATTCTCTCTCATACAATAATCCGATGTAGTTTTATTTTGCGGATTATGTGCACGTATGTGCGCCCATGTATGTATGTGTTACACTTTATATTATATGTTTCATATTTTAAATTGTAAATTGCATGTTAAAATTATTGTTAATATATATATCTTTTTATATACCCCAATGTACTAATTGCTAATTATTAATTACTTAATTGTTTTGTGCGCGTTTAAAATCGATATATTACGTACGCCACCACAGTATTATTGAAATAATAATGTGCGAAAACAACGCGTGTTTCGAATTCAAACGGTTGATAATATTCCAATATTACTAAATAATTTTTATCGCGTTATCAGATCTCATAAAATTGCGTCGTGGTTCAAACCGCTTTACCCGCACGCTCGCATCCGACGAATATTTCGAGAGAATTATGTGGCTAGATAAATCACCATTATTTCCATAAAATGTTATCAACGTATACCGTGCAATTTACGAGACGCCCCTACTCGACAAATTCCCGCGAGTGAAACCAGAACGAACATGGCAAAAAAAAAGTCCGCTGCCCCCTCGAACTATGACGTATCCGCGAAATATCGAGGAACTCTCGTATCGACATCGCAACGCGCGTAAATATCAATTTTGAGACCTATAAACTTACATTTCCGCGTATAGCGTAATTTACGTGGAGAACCCTACAGATGGGATTAATATAACAGCGAATAAAAAACAGAAACAAAAAAAAAAAGAACTTTGCGACCCTCGTGAGATATCGAAGCTTTTGGAATGAGCTAAAGTAGATAGCGCCATTCAATGCTGCGAATAATGAAAAGCGAAGAAAGACACTGACGCAATCTCACTTTATACCGCACTTGTTCATAGCGCCTCTTTTTTCCATATTTTTCTCATTTTAATCATCTCATATTTATTTAAATATTTATGATAATAATTAGAATGCATATAAATGTATGTGTACTAAAACATACCAATCAAACTTATAATTCAGATAATAATTATACGCCTGAATTGTACAATTATTGAATTATATAATTTGAAATTAAACTATGCATTTATATTGTGCAGTTATTATTTAAATTATACTATTATTATACTGCACAAGCAAATGTCGGTTTTCACGATATAAATTTTCATTCGACAGCTAGCGTAAATGTTGCAGCGAAAGAATCATTATGACGCAGCTAAAAACAATATCTAATTTTAATCTCCAAATTATATACGATATTTTTATTCGTCATTAAACGTCATTAAAAAATCGCACCAAATACAAATGTTGAGCTTACGAGCAACATTCAATTAAGGAAAATAAAATCCGCTTGCTCGACGTCTGACTAACGAATGTAGTTTAACAAAAAAAAAAAAAAAAAAAATTCTACGTACGAGAATAAAATTGCAGAGTTGCTCATATTTGACAAACAATTATTACATAAAGTTTGAGTTAATGAAACATTACTTTTTAATCGAGAGATCCTTTCTCTCAAAAACCCTACGGGATAAAAGCGCCTACCTTCGCAAACCTTTTCTCTTCGCACCAATGGAACCCACACTATTGTAACAGAAAATTAGAAATTGTTCTCCGAGGTACACAAAGCTCCGCGGCACAGAACGCCGGTTAACGAACTTCGTCGTTCGCTGAATCTGAAGCGCAAACAGGTCCGTAAGTCGGAATTTCGTTTCGTGCCGCAGCTTTTATTATTCCATTTCATTCTCGAAAACTTCGGACTCCCCTCTCGAAAAACACATTCGTTCTCACAGCGATGAGCAAACATCCACAACCTGCAACATCGATCGAATACCTCTTCGTCACGCGTTCAGCGTATTCGATTCTCTCTTCTCGAACTTCTTCGCTATTTGTGCTGAATAAATTTAATACACCGAATCATCTAAAGAAAACTTGCGCGCAATACGACGTTGACATACGATCAACAAACATTATCGATCGCTGACATAGTTCCGAGCTATTATATTTCGAATATCGTGACATGAAAGATTCAGAAATCAGCGAGAATAAAACGCGATATTTTTAGCAACACGAAAAATTCCAATAAAACTGAATTATTATTTATTCAGCTTTCCTGATCGACGCGTTACATTGTGCGGCTCTGAATGCGCGAGAGAAGTTATCTCTAAATCGAGGAAGAGGGAGAGCGATCCGATCGCGCGTCGCTCGGAGTATCGATCCAACGTTCGGTGGCAGATACGGTCCTCAATTTCCGGAAATTAATAAAGCTCGCACACGTCCGTTACGTGCAGCGACCGAACAAGGACAACGTCGAAACGAGTTCTCCTATTCGCGCGTGTTCTCATCCCTCGTTCTCGTTCCTCGTTTGCTGGTCGGGAGAAACGCCATTCAGGTCGGGCAAGCGCGAAAACAATGGCTCTAATCTCGACCGGTCACAATGCACGACTTGCTGGTGTTTCCTGGCCGATAAAGCGCCAGTCCACCTGTCTTCCAGCGTCCAGACGAGCGCAGTGGCATACTGGTCGCTCGCCACAAAAGTGCATTCGAGCACACATCGATAGAAGTCGTACGCGAGGCTGTATTGCTCGGGTGCCATAACGAAAGTACAAACGGCAAAATGCAAAACCGAAAAGCAAAATGCGTCGTTATTTTGATAATGAAAAGCTGGTAATTTAATATTGCTGATTTTAATCATATTGACTCGTGGAAATTGCTTTCTCATAATCATTATTGAACATCATTCCAAATTACGTAATAAGCATTTTTTATAGAAATATCCATATTTCCGATAAATAAATTTAACGGAAAAATAAGTAATCAAATGATAACCACAAAAAATTAACGGATACTGCTTAAGCGAAAATTGATAGATATATTTATTAAGTAATTTTTTTAAATAACATAACATTTACTTTTCTCACGACTCTGAAATCAATTGTCAAAATTATGTCTAAATAAAATGTTCCATTAAAAGTACATCTCTAAAGCCAAGTCACATCGAATCTCGATTTGTTCGTATTAACAAGACAGTTTTCCAAAAGTGTGCAAATTTGCTTCTATTTCTGCCGCATTCCGCTCTTTCTCTTTTCGTACCTAACTAATAAATGAAACGATCGATCTTTGCGAAGGCAGACGAAAAGGAGGGAAACGTATACTTGCGCGCGTGCATGCGTGTAGATTCATTGGATTCAGCGAACGAAGAGGAAGGAAGATAGACTGAGAAATGGAGAGACGCGTCTTCGGTATCTTTACGACCTCCAGGGGACATGAAGTGGTATTATCCTTCTGTAACCGGCCCCATGGCATGTACACATGCACAACGAATATAGTAACATATACAGGGTGTATTGCACCATTATTTTTAGATTCTTCAAATGGTTTAAATTAGATTCTTCCTTGAGAAGATGATAAAAAAATTAATAACGTCTTTCTAATTATAAATAATTTTAAAAACAACAACAATTAACAAAATCTTTATTTTATTCGTTAATTTGAATTTAGTATTAATTATTGCGAATAAACTAAAATGAGAAAAAATTCCAGTTAAATTCTTATTAAGAAGTTTACTTCAAAATGGTCTAGCAATTCGAGAAAAAGAAACTCCAGCGAGCTGGAGCACTCTGTATGCACATGCACACGTATATAGGTGCGCATGCACTCGAAACGATATCTTCTTCCGCATATAACACGTGTACCTACATTCGCACTTACGATTGCAACCCTCTATGCTCAGTTAGTCGACCTCGACGAGATACCAGCATCGCGATAGAAGAACACGGTCTTTAAGTATCGCCCTCGGACGGCGCACAATACGAGCCACAATATGGTGAGATGAGGTTCGAAAGCTATACGAATGGGGGACAAAAATGGGTAGGAATATGGTGCATGTACTAGTGTCGTCGCGCGAAAATTGATCGCAGTAAATGAAAGATCGGCTCGACCTTCTGCGGCTCCAAAGGGATGATTTATGTGTCTCGTGCTTCGGTTCACACAAGAATACAAACGGTATTGATTTATTCAAAAAACTGTAATATCTCGCTATACGATTAACAATGAGAGCAATATTTCTCTCTCTCTCTCAAAAATATTCCTTCAATATTCAAACATCTATATTTACTAAAATACGAATTGATAAAATATTTGTAAAATATCTAATAATAAAATGAATTTCTTCCAAAGTTCAAAGTAGATTATCCGTTTCATGTTTCCTTCTTCATATTCAACTGAGCACCGATACTAGTAGATTATACAACGAAAGTTATTCCTTTGTGCGCTTTCATTCCACATGGATTCTCGCATGAGAATTCGTCGTGACGATCGTTTTCTCTAAGAATTGACGCGATCTCCGAGTGCGAAGTGTTCGCGGAGAGGAAGTTACAGAAGGTTCTCCAGTTCGCTCTTCGCGCCCCTCTTGTTACCCTTCACGCGCGAGAGGAAAAAGAGGTAGAAATCGCCTGTCTCGGTGTTCTACGTCTCCCGGGCAAGATAAGATCCGCGAAAAAAGGGGCGAATAGCTATGGCGACGAAGACATGAAAGAGAGAAACAGAAGATAAAGAGCCAGAGGGAGGAAAAGGTCGCGAGACGTCGCGCGAATCTCGCAATGAAAATTGAATTTCCACGTCGAAAGTTCTCGGGAGACTCGCTTTGTTACTTCGCTTGTGCGACACAACACCGCGAGCAGACTTTTGCGAAGCATCACAAGCTCCGAGAAAGTCTGGATGCAAATGTAAGGAATCATGAAATTGACATTCAAACCAGGAGTTCGGAACAGATAATTAGAGAATTTGCTAACATTCTCGGCAAATTTTTGTACAGCTTATTACAAAAGTACGAGGGAGAAAAGTAAATCGACTTTTTTATTCTCAAATCAAGGGAGTGACAGCACTAATTGCATTACAATTAATTATAACCTTAGAAGCTAGTTCTGATTTAGTCAAGTAATGTTTTCGAACTATTAAAAGAAAAGTTGGGAAGACGGAAACGGAAGTTTCATTCAAATAAAGAGGTGCGGGATGCGGTGCAAGATTGATTACGCACGAGACCAAAAAGTTTTTTTCAGAAGGGAATTCAAAAACTTATTAAAAGATGAACCAAATGCATAAGAGTTTGAAAAGATTATGTAGAAAAATGATCTACATTTTAACTCTGTAAGTAATATTAAAAAGTTTGATTATTTAAATAGATTTTTTACTTTTTCTCATAGATTCTGATATTTTATAACCAGAATTAATTTTTTATCACGGCAAAAGATTTAATTATGTCTAATCTGAATATCTGAAATATACAATAGAATGTCAAATTTGCGTTTCATTATAAGACAACTGGCAATAACTTTTTCATTTGAATCAGAATCGATTTGAGTCATGATACTTTTCAGTGCAATTTTTGATATATTTAAGAATTCTTAAGAAAACGCAAAAAAGTTACGATTTAAACTGAGGACTAAAGTAAAACACATTAAATTTTTATATAAAACTTTTAGAACTGCTTAAGAAAAATTCAAAAGTCTATTAAAATTTTTAAAATAGATTCATTATTCATAAACAGAGCAACCTAATTCTAAATTCTTTAATCATTTGTTTAATCATTTCTATAATTTGTGTAATTTAGCCTCACCAGCTTAGTCTACACAGATATTGCCGTAAGGTCATCAATTTGTGAAAGTCGATATCTGCGAGCGTCGCCTCTTGCAAGCACCAAGTTTCGCCGCGACCTGCAGTTCGCTCCGTAAATTAGGTTCTCTAAAGATGAAGTAACTAGCCAAGTGCGCGCATGTAGCAGCCGGAATTAATCGCGAACTTAGGGCTCGAACCAGTCCTTTGGCATCCTTATAGCCTCGTTATCAAAGCACCCCGCGCTCAAAGCAAGTGGCCTTACGGTCAATAATCGTTAATATCCGAATATACCGTTACGTTTATTGTTCTAGATTATCGATCGTTCCTCGAGGATCGCAACCGTGCAATTGCTCGCAGCAACGTTGCACTTATGTAAATAAGGGCGGATGTCTATCTGCTGTCGAAGTGATAGATGTTCCAAGATAAGGGTGTGGGAGAATGTTCTGCAGTAATTACACTATGTCAATAACTATGAGAAATGTAACTTGCGTATTACTAGAGATCAGGATAATGTACATTTCACTCATGTGAATTTTAATAATAAATTATAGTGTACACGGAACCCTAATTGAATTCGAAACTAAATCGATGTAAAATCGCGAAAAACTTTGCATATTAAATATCTTCAGAAAGCGAGAAAAACGGTCCTTTCATCCGGGAAAGGAAATCTAAGAAACGTGATACGAAACTTCCTGGCGTTTCTGAGCGAAATTAAATTACTTGATATTTATAGCGCTGAAGAAGGTTCGCAATCACATAACTTTTTGACGGTACTATAATTTTTTTTTTTATATAAATGCGAAAAACATCTCGAAAAAATGTCAAGAATTTTTTTAAATATCATACTACCATTTCGTAAAAAAAAAACTTTTAACAAATTAACATTTTTTACAAATCGCGATAAAATGGTGAATAAATAACATGTTCCATAATTTATGCGATATGCCTTTCGATGAAGAATTTCTAGCAGCTCCATCCTTCCTAGCCGTGACCTCGTAAGGTTCAAGGTCGGGTCAAAACGCGCGGAGGAGAGGGGAAAATGGACAGACACCGCACCAATATCCGAAGGCGCGGGGATGCAAGGATAGCCGAAGGGCGGAAACGCAGAATGTAAAAAGACTGGAGGATCGAAGAAGAAAATTTACACCCCGTGTATATTAAGAATATAAAATTCATCGGGCGTTCTTTGCGTGGGGAACGCGCGGTATAAAGATTTGATTAAAAAAGCGCAACGCGTAACATTTGAAATCTCGCATCGCGCGCCGTCGGTCCTTGCCCTTTTCTCTCCGCCGAATTTCCACGTGCGCGCGGCAGGCACGCCCTTCATCGACCGTTTCCTTTGCGAATTAAGCTCGGGATAAGGTAGTAGTGTCGAAAGGGCGGCGGAGAGTGGGAAAGTCAAGGGCAAGGGCGTGGGTGCGAAGCCGAGGAGAAAAGGAGGACACGGAGGAGGGCGGAACTCCAACGGACCATCGCGCGCGTTACCGTCGGAATAGTGGAACAGCTGGCTGGTAATATCTTTTTTTTATGTCGCCGCCCTGTATTGTCTACTCATGCAAATCGTTGTACAAGATGTCCTGAGCTTTGATAACTTTACTTTAAGACGCCGCAATAAGCCGGAGCAATCTTAGCTGACATCAGTCGAAAAGGAGGATTGACTTCGCAAAGACAGTTCTGAGGCACTTCGTGAAAAGTAATTGTCATAAAAAGTTTCTTTGATTTATCTGTACCTTTTTTGTATATTCCCATGTGGGAATTTTGTACATCAGACTAGTATTAGATACTGGCGAGATACAGATCCAGTACCGAAAAACGAGTTTTACGTTTCGGTACTGGCATAGTACAAAACCAGTATTAAAATAACAATGGTTTAGTACTAACCCATTATCTAAATCAGTATTGAATAATGGTACTGAAATGGTATACTGCCGGTAAATTTACGGTACTGTATCTGTACAAAAATTAGTAAAAGAAAATGTCAAATGTAAAGTACCGAGACGGTATACTGCCGGTAAATTCAAGGTACTGTGCCCGTACTGGAATTGGCAAAAAGAGAGCGTTGAATGCCAGTACCGAAATGGTACATTGCCGGTAGTTTTTTTTGTACTATACCTGTACAAAAATTAGTAAAAGAAATGTCAAATTACAGTACCGAAACGGTATACTGCCGGTAAATTCAAGGTACTGTGCCCGTACTGGAATTGGCAAAAGAAGAGCGTTGAATGCCAGTACCGAAATGGTACAATGCCGGTAAATTTTTTAGCACTAAAATTGGCAAAAGAAGAACATCGAATACTTAGTATACATCATAGGAGGCAGTGTCAAAGAGTATAACCGTTGTATATTTTAATGTGACAGAAAGTGAAACTATATTCTAGTCCAGTGCTCGGAATTAGTCTGAACATTTCAGCCGATTTCCGTGGTATACGCCTCCTTTCCTCTCTTTACCGCGCGCGCCGCAGCCGCTAGGGCCAGCGCTGCCGAGCGTTAGGAGCGGCACTATCTGATTAGGTTCTGTGAGTAGGTTCTTCTCCCTATTTATTAAAATTTTAAAAAATTTATTAAAATTTATTAAAAATAAATTTTTATTTTTAAATTTATTAAGTGGAAATATTTCAATAGATTTCTACGTCACCCATGAGGTACTAATACTGACACGTTTTTCAAAAAGTGGTTTCTATCTACATTATTGCATCAATTGTTCATTCTCATAAAAGGTCAAGAAAATCTAATTAAGAAAATCTCTTTTATATATTTTTTTTTTTTAAATTAAGAATTTATTTTTATCTTTAGTGGAATAGGTCTACGGGGGAAACTACTTTTAAAAAAACGCGTCAGCATTAGTATCTTATGGGTAACGTGGAAATCTATTGAAATATTTCCACTTAATAAATTTAAAAATAAAAAATTTATTTTTAATAAATTTTAATACATTTTTTTAAATTTTAATAAATAGGGAGAAGAACCCACTCATAATCAGATAGTGTCCTAACGCTTGACGCCGCTGGCCCTAGCGGCTGCGGCGCGCGCGGTAAGGAGAGGAAAGGAGGCGTATACCACGGAAATCGGCTGAAATGTTCAGACTAATTCCGAGCACTGTTCTAGTCCATTGCGTTATTAACAAAACGGATAAACTTAGTAAAAAAGAATTTAATAATCGAACGAGCTTACCGTGAAGTTCGATTGTAATTATGCTGTCTCGTCCGGATGGATATAATTGTAGTAGCGTTCCGCTGCGCTATCCTCAACAGGTTTTGAAGACAAATTCAAAAAGGGCGCCACCTGCCTGCACTCAGGCTGCGCCCCGTTGTCTTGACGATCATCATTAGTTCAAAGTCAACAAATCTGGAGAAAATGGGATAGAACAAAAAGAAAAAAGGGGGGAGGGATTCTCCATCCGGACGAGACAGCATAATTACAATCGAACTTCACGGTAAGCTCGTTCGATTATTAAATTATGCAAGGTCTTGTCCGGATGGATATAATTGTAGATATTCAAAGCACAGATTTGTTGTAGATTCCGTACGATGCAAAATAAAACATTGTTTATTTGGATTAAACTGACCATATATAAGTAAGAATAAATGCAAAGGTTGCGTACAAGTATAGATGTTTCACAAATAAAAAATGCATATGCCGTAAAATTTAAAAGACCTTAAGTACTACTCAAGACTGTGTCCTGAAACGAAGCGCCCTTAAGAAGCGGGCGATTATAAAAGCGAGCAAAGATGTCCGAGGAACTGCTCCAGCCAGCCGTACGCCTGATCTCGTCCACACTAACACCTCTACTAGCGGCGAGGGAAGTTGAAGCGTGACGAGTAGAGTGTGCGGAAAAGATACTAGTATCAATTCCGGCTGAGCCTAGCAACTCCTTAACCCAGCGAGCTAATGTCTGAGCTGTCACAGGCCTATGCGGGGTCCGAAGAGAAATGAAAAGAGCTGTACAGCTTTCACTGCGCAAGGCGGATGTGAATTGCAGATAAAACTTCAACAGAGAAAAAATACAGAGCTCTGGCCTACTTTGGAAGGGCCTAAATGAGAGCAAAGGAGATCTGCCGATTCCCGAGGTCTTTAAACGCAAAGGGATTTTAATGATTAAGGAGTCTGCGAAATGAATATTAGAGATCTGGATGGCTGCAAGCGTCTGCATCCTCTGCGCGGTAGTGAGAGCAAGAAGTGTGATGAGCTTTCTAGATAAACATTCTAGAGAAAGGCTTTCGTGGGGATATAGAGAGGCCAGATAGTTAAGAACTGGAGCTGGATCCCAGACGTAGTCGTAGCGAGGGCGTTGAGGTTTCAAGGCCGCAACTCCTCGAAAGAATCTCTTAACGAGAGGGTGAGAGCCTACCTCATTCGTCGAAATCAGCGATATAGCTGAACGGTATGAGTTTAGGGTGGCGTAGGATCCTACCCCTAAAAGCTGGGATGATAAAAAATCCAAGAAGACCGGTACTGACGGAGTGAAACAGATGATGTCCTTTTCTTTGCAGAAATTCCACCAAAGCTTGATAGGTTTTGCATATTGGGCTATAGTAGCCTCGGAAAGAGAAGCAAGCATTGTAGCTATTGCCTGGGATGGGGTTCCTCTGTAGGCAAAGGCCTGCCGGATAGCTTCGCGGCAACCAGGGTAATCCTGTCCCAGGCTGGGTGAAATTGCCTGAAAGGAGATGACAACATATTAATGTTGGGTTTGAAGCAGATAGGACGACTGACCCTAATGCGATTAAATAAAGGGAACCATGGTTGGGCTGGCCACCACGGCACGACAACCACCCCCTCAGCTTCGTCGGAGATAATTTTGCGTAGAACCTTTAAAATCAAGATAAAAGGGGGAAATGCATAGAAATAAAAATCACCCCAGTGTAACGAAAAGGCGTCAACTGCCTCTGCGAGAGGATCTGGAAGCCAAGAGACAAATCTAGAGCATTTGTTATTGATAGATGATGCAAATAAGTCGATATCGAACTGCCCGAAACGATGATTGATTATAGTAAAAAATCGATTTTCTAAAGTCCATTCAGTCCCCTCGGAGATTACCCTAGACTCGGCATCTGCCTCGCAATTTTGGGCTGAAGGAATGTAAGCAGCATAGATAAAGATATTCCGGTCTGCACACCAAGTCCAAATTTCCCTAGCTAAACTGGATAAAAGTGGAAATCTTATGGAGCCCATGCGATTGATGTAAGACAAAGCTGTAGAGTTATCTACTCTGAGAAGAATGCTGGAGTTTGAAAGCTGCGCCGCAAAACACCGAAGAGCGTGGAAAACGGCTAGAAGTTCCACAATCGATGGAAAAGGTCAGCCAGGATTTTGGCACCATCGTTAACTTTAGCCACTGCTGAACGGACCTCCGGGGTGAGAGATGATTGATTGGTCGGGCAGAGAAAATCTGAAATAGCCTCGCCAAGGGCGCAAAGGGCTCTGCCAAGCTGTTCTTGATTTTTGCGGGCAAAATCATCCCTCTTGATAACAGAATTCCCTTTGAGAGCCACACTGCATTCTTGATTTAATGCGGGGGCTTTGAGAAACGTCGCTGTTTCTGGGGGAGAGTATTTTTTAAAAAGTAGTTCACGTTGATCCGTGACTAGGCCAGAACGCGCGAGATCCTGCCACGTCTGGGTTACCATCTCGTTCCAGACAGAAACTTTCTCAATGTCTCGCTCTCCAAACAATTGTTTGGCCAGAGAGTCGGCGGTGACCTCGCCGGAGACAGAGATATCCGGGAGTGAGCTAGGCTGAAGCAAACCATGCTCAGGGCCTGCGGGGGGTAACTCCTCCTCACCTGCATCACTTACCACTGCAATAGACGTACGAAGTTGATGAGACTGTCTAGGAACGCAGGTTGTGTCGTCATGCCGCCTGTATTTCGCAAATACAGATCCAGCAGTATTCATACACACCTGATGGGTCCGCTGGCACCAGGGGTGCCTCGAGACTGATATCCGAGTTAGATCTCGAAAGAATGCGTGACCCTTAAATCATCTGCGGGGACGCAGAGACAATAGGTTGTTGCGGGGAGGGGCGACGGGGTGCCCTAACCTCACTTTGTGAGAGGATGTCAATTAGGCGTGACATTTTTTCCTCCAAACCCGCAATCTTATCTGCAGACGGTGACCTCCTTCTCTTTCTGGATCTGTGAGACGTCTTTCCCATCTCTGAAAAAGCAAGAAATCACACTATTAAGAACTAAGAAAAAAGTACGAGTTGAGGAATCGCACAACAGGAAAACAATGATGATCGTCAAGACAACGGGGCGCAGCCTGAGTGCAGGCAGGTGGCGCCCTTTTTGAATTTGTCTTCAAAACCTGTTGAGGATAGCGCAGCGGAACGCTACTACAATTATATCCATCCGGACGAGACCTTGCATAATTATATTTCTTTACGAAAAAGGAGAGCCTTGAATAATTGGCCGAGAAACGGAGTAATAACAGTTATTGTGAGTGATAATTCTGTTATTTATCATTTTTACTAGTTGTTAAATTCTCTCTTTTTTTTTGTATTATAGAAAATAATTTTTTAATTGCAATTATATCAATTTCATAACTCATAATTACAGCTATATCCAGTGGTAAACATTGAATAGAAAATGCTAAAAAAGAAGTAATTTTACACCAAAAAATATCAAGATTTAAAGAAACTAAAGACTATATCATCATCATCGTTATTATCAAGATGAAATGAATCCAGTTTCTGCTTTAAAACAAATTATTGAACTTACATTACCGATATCTATATTAGATGATTTTAATATTTTGGATGCTTCAATGGACGTTGAGGTCTTGGTAATTAATTTTTTTAGATTGTTTTAATATTTTATTTAATAAATAAAATATTTTATATTAATTATTAATTAATATATTTTATAATGTAATTAATTTATTTTATATGTGTATAATAAATAATTCTAATAATAATACTGTAATTTAATTTAATTATCGCACACAAAATTGATACTAATTATTGGAAATTGATACTGATCTTAAATATTGTTACAGTATTGAGAATCAGTATTGATTTTTGATACTATAATAGTATTTGAAAACAGAACAGATATTTAATACTGTTACTGTATTGGGGATTGGTATTGATTTTTAGTACTATTATGTTGAGAATCGGTACTGATTTAATACCGTAACAATAATGGAAATCGGTACCGTAACAATAATAAAAATCGGTACTGCAGCAATACTGGAATTCTGTACCAAAGTAGTACTGTAATTCGAGTCTTGGCCCAATTCTATCATCCCAGTATTTCTCCAGTATCACATCAGTACTGGCATCTAGTAACGCGCCAATACTCAGTACCAGAAATCGGTACTGGGCCATTATCTCGCCGGTAGTCATTTCCCACATGGGTTATTAATTCACTAAATGTACACGAGAGATCAATTGCCCAGAAAAAAATGTCACGCTTCGTGTTTGTGTGATATAAGTGAAATATTTCATACGCGACGTCTTAAATGAAGTGGCGGCGACGTTCGCAAAATATGCACACGATTCGTGTCTGAGATAAGGAGTTTCTTTCCCGGTTGAAATTTCAGATAAGGCAATGCCCTCGAAGTCAACCGACAATGGCGAGCCGCCGGAAAAAGAGGGTGAGAACGAAATGCTAGCGTTTCAGCGCCTCTGTTTTCTCTCCCATTTGTTTTTTGTTCGGCCCGTCGTTTTTGCTAAAGGAATAAGCCTGTAAATTTTGCGAATTCCGAGAAGGCGAGTCTCGCAGCGGTCGCCATAAATTCAGCTCCCGTCGCGACTCAACGGGAGGTTGCGTTACGGCACCCCCTTTATACAACCCTACTTAGCGATTAACCCATGACACAGAGCGAGTTAAATATTTACTTTAATCGACGTTAATCAGCTATAAAAGGATTTGCTAATCCATGTCCGGACCCGTGGCGATTTATTGCGATAATAAAACTTACGACAAATTAATTACTCCTACATTTGTTTTCGTAACGACAGATTTATTTGTCACGAGAACATGTTTTAAGACGTGTTTCCCTTTATTATGAATTATAAATCAATTAAAAATGAAATTAAATTAAATTAAAATAATAACAAATCTTGTTTTGCTGAAAAGTTATTCTGCTGCATGTTTTTACCGGATCAAATGTGCGTCGATAGTCTGTACCGGTTTTCAACACAAATAATATGATCACACGATAGCTATAAACCTTAATTCGTTTTTACCCCATTTGACGCGTAAAATGGTGACATGTCATAAACGGCTGTAATTAAAACCGCACATCAAGCCGTTTATTGTCATTTTTAAACCGGAATACAACACATCGGGGAGTTTTAAATCGGTGGATTAATTACGCGCATATTACCATGTAACGACATCACAAAGAAATATATCAATAAAAAGCCGCGCCGAAACGCAAACAAAAATTTTCCCGAAAATGATACAAAATTACACATTCCTGTCATCGCGAAACTTTCGTATAAATTCTTTTCTCGTAAACACGTCCTGAATTTAATTTGTAAAGCTACAAAATTCTATTTAATGTTGGAATTAATGCACTGAAAGCCCGTAAAAGCCGGAATATGGCTGCACATATTGAAGCAACAAGATAAATGAAGGAAAGAAGGGAAGCAAAAATATTATGGAAAATAAAACTGGAATGCAATTAATGAAGAGAATATGGCGGAAGCCCAGTCGGTATGGGGAACTTTATAGTTTTCTCTTAATTAGGTCGTGTCAACCTTGGCTGCACGAACGTGGATCCACTCTTCGTGACCCGCATATACCACTTTGGCTTTGCCCCGCGAATTAACTGAGAAAGGAAGGACACGGCGGAACGTATTCTTCCTTCTAGCTTCAAAGGCTCCGTGTTCGAAGTGTAAAATGAGATCTGGCGAGCGGAAAGGATTGCCTTGGGATTTTTCCAAGTTAATATCCATCCACTTTTATTCGTGCAATAAAAAGCAAAAAGATTATTTTAAAAATATATATATATATTATAAAAACATATTTGTGAATCGACAAAATTCCCATTTATTTTCAATACATAAATTATTATTATTACCAATCAATAATAATTTTATCAATTTGTTTTCAAAAATTGAACTGAATGATAAATAATTTGAATAATTGTTGGCAATCGATGATAGAGCAAAGAGCGAATGTGATGTCAACGACCGAACATGTCGAGAGAAATTTGCCGGATATCCGTTTTTTTTTCTTATCGGACATCTTAATTAGATTATAGAGAGGCGTTTGTCGCTGTAGTGAGAATGCCGAGGTGATAGCGAGCAAAAACGGTGAGAGTAGGAAGAATTCCATCTGTCGAACTTATAAACGATCGCCCTCCGCCCCGATTTCATTTCACGAGCCGTCGCACAACTAGACGCCTCTCTTCCTCCCCCGTCGCCCCTCATAATTGTCATAACTTCCTGCATTTTCTCGCCGTTTTATCACCGCTCGTACATCTTTCTCTCTCTTTACCGATTTCTCATTCGTTCTCTCCGCTTGCTGCTTACAGAAGGGAACGAGGACGACTTTCCGGCCATTCAGGAAGGCATTAGCAATAAATTATAGAGGCACGTCGAGAAATGATAAAATATTCGCGTGCTCACCGTATCATTGATGGCTGCAGTATTATGTCTTCAATTTTCGCGTAATTCACGGCGAAATGATTCACTTAGCGCATCGGACGGTTTCATTTATTTTAAATTAATATTGCACAGGAAAATTTCAACAAATATAAATAGAATTTTTCGCCATTAAGGCGCGTGCATTTCTCAACTTTGTCAGAAGCATTTTATATTCACTTTGCTAATGACATCTTCGGCTCAAAGGCGAAGATGCAAAAGACGAGACTGTCGCAAAGCGCCGACATTCGGCGATGCGCGGCGCGAAAACGAGACAAAAGACCGGTTTGACCCGTGAATCAATCAAAGAGCGCATTCACGATCCACTGGTGGCCTCGAGCATACACAGACCTCCTTCGTTCATACCGAGTCTCGCTTCAAGTCCTCCCCCATACGTCGAGAAGCCGAAACGAAATTCAGGAAACGACGGCGAGACGCGCGGGACGGGAAGAGCCCGTCGAACAGAGGATGATCCCGGGTTAAGGTCAGACCGCGGAACCGATTCAGTGCCGTATTACAGTAACCGACGTTTTCTCGGCTCGAAGCAACTAGACGGAGAAGGCGCAGACGGCGAGAAAGAACCGGGAGAGAAGAGAGAGAGTATTGACGTTGCGCCGCTTTTAAATATTGCATCCAAGTCACGTTCCGGGACCGTATCCTCGACCCCCTTTCCCCCTTCCGCCCCTGTACACCTACCGCCATCCCCCGACATCCCCCGCGTCAGCCGAGCACCGGGACCGAACGTCGCATAACTACCGCAAGGTTTCCAAGGAGACAAAGAAAAAAGCAACATAGATGCGACGGCGAAGGACGCGGCAGAACGACGAAGATGAAATGACAAAAGAAAAACATTCGCCAAGGCTATCCACCCACCTCTTGGTGCGGAAGGCAGACGCGGGGGAAAAATAATAATGCATGGGTGTCCCGACGTATCTGCGCGAGACACGCGTTCCACGCTTTGAAAAAAATGAGAACGAAGAAAATAGAGAGTGCGGAGAGGCCAGGCGAGAAAGGGGAGATCGCTTTTCGTCGGCTTTTGTTCTCATTTTCGCCCCCGTATTCCTTTCTCTCGCTGCTTATTCCCGGTTTCGCGCGTTTTGCAAATGATCTATTTACTTCGAGTCTGCGGTTTTGTAACTTGCCGCTTCTCCGACAAGAATTTCAAAGGTATGAATGGAGTAACCGAGAAGATCCGAATAGCTCGAAGCTGGGAAAGGCACAAGGCGACGGAATTGTTAAGAACGCGATGGATGATTATTTGTTTGCTCGCATAATAAAGATTTCGTTGAATCAAAAATTTCAAAAATGTGTTAAAATTAATCACATAATTATCACATAAATTACTATTTCCTCGAAAGTAGCATAGAGAAAATTTTGATTTATGAATAACTCGCACCCATTCTCTCTTTTCTCAGCCAAGAAGATTTCACTATTAAGATAGCGCGTGCTACGAGGAGAGTCTAAAGGATTAAAAGCTCATCGACAAAAAGGGAGGAAGCGAGACACGTGTTTCCTATCGATCCGATTGTTCAGTCCACGAGCGATATAGGAAATCCCAGAGCTTTAAGCGAGAAACGTAAGAAAAGGCGGAAACTACGCGCTGAGGGTCTTTCTTCTGCTGTCCGCGTCTGTCCCTCGCGCGTAATTCTTACATATTACACGAGATCGATCTTCGGATCGAAGCGCGCATGATTTATCTTCCATCCGTCACGAGTACGTCTGTGCTATATTCGCGAAAACTACTGCGGGAACTTTGGCGTATCGACCTGCCGTAAAGAAAATATATAAAATTTTATGTCCTCCACTCCGATCGGGTGCCGTTCGACTTCTCGCTCGTGCATTTCTCATGCATTCCTACGGACGGTAGTCGAGGACTAATTGACATTGAATTGCATTACGAATGAGACTGACAGTGATAATCTATTTCTCACGTAGAATTCATTTTTGTATCTTAATTTGTACGATTATAAAAATCATATGAGATGGACGTATGAGTAAAATTGCAAAGATCAGTAAAAAAAAATATTTTACGCACTAGAAATAGTAATTTTCAGTGAATGGTAGTTAGTTAACGTACTCGCTTCATGTCCGTTGCGTGTTACTTTTAATATTAGTCACGGTTACAGGTTAGCTTTTATACGAGTGCGGGTGTTTCGAAAAAGCGACAAAAAGGAGTAAAAAGCTGGATAACTTTATAGGTCAGATCGTAACGGCCGACAGGTTGATGGGCGCGAATTCTCATCACGTAGAAAAAGAAAAAGCGCTCCGTGCTTATCAGCGGTGCGCGAGAACAATAGACGAGAATTACCTCTCACAATAACCGGAGCACACTTATCGCTCTATAGCCAGAAAAAACTCTACCAAAAAGCATTAAACTCGCACCGGCAGCTTCGAAAGCGCGAATGCGGAGAATATGAAATTTTTATTGTCAAGAGAGACAGCTGTCGGCAATCGATGAATTTGTTATAAGACATTTGAATATGTGAACATAGATATATTCACAATATCATAAAATCCAATCAAATAAAGGCAGTCAAAATGGATTATCACGGTGCTTTCAATATCGATAGAAAACAATTATGTCACTTTCAACTAAAGCTATAATAGCAATTTTCATAAAAACTTATTTGTGAATTCAGCTCTAATTTGTCCTAATGTGTCCTAATTTGTAACCTATATTTATGTAATCAACTTATCTTTCATAATCTACATTCTATGCAAAATGCAGCAAACTGAAGTTTGAAGCGAGTTCTCTCGTACAGAAATATCATAAAAATAAATAGCACATGACGCCGTATTAAATCCAAATGCCAGGGATCACATTATATTGCGTATAATAGCGTGTAATATGAAAATTGAAGGGGTTAATCGAGTTCCACCCCTGGTGCAAATACTCGCAAAAGTGTCATCGATGACATTGGTTAAATGTCATTTTACGAACCCCTGGATAACTTCTTTGTTCTTTTTCGCAGAGCACGAATTCGCGAAATAATATAGCGATAAAAAGTACTTACAGCAAAGTCCAAATCGTTTCCACCCTCGAGGACTCCCGCGAGCAGCCTGGAGCCAGCTGGCTTCTCCCCTTGTACTTCTCTCTTTCTCTCTTGCACCCTCTCGGTCCTCACTGTCCTCGCGTTGCACCTGGTTGCAACGAACCTTCCGGAACAAGGATAACGCGCGTACTGCGCCGTGGAAACGAGAAGGGAAAACGATATAACGCAGCGCGCCACGGAAACACACACGTCACGCGAGCACGAACGGGTGGTGCGCGAGGGTGGTTAGGTTAGAAACGCTGTGGTGTCTCGGAGTGCCGTGCACAGAGAGCGTCTAGTTCGCGTCGAGGGCGTCGCGGCGCTGCCAAGCGACAACGCCGCCGCGTTCCAGCAACCCGCTACGTTCTTCTCTCTCTCGCGCGCGCGCAACCCTCCATTGGTTGGCGGTGGCGGCAACCTCTTGTCCCCACCAGAGGATGTTCAGTATCGTCAATGCGCACGTGGGCACCCTAAACGTCATTCTTTTCGTCCGCGTTCTGTAAGAAATAAAAAGATCCGATGAATGAAACATTAATTATTTTTTTTTGCTTATACATATTTCTAGCTTTTTTTCTAAACACTTAAAAAAATAATTGCTATTAAAAATGCAAGAGAGTAAAGAATACTAAAAATATACTTGTAAAAATCTTTATTTTTTGCTGTTTAATTTATTTGTGTTTCTATTTATTCAAATATTGTTGCATTTATACAAAGATAAAGCAATTTAGATTTAATTTAGGAGGATTTTATCTTTTAATTAATTGATGTTTTATATTATAGAATATTCTGCAATAGAATCTGTGAGCTGAGTTCTTAGGAACTCTGATCCCTGATCAAAAGAAATATACTGCGTAAAGTTACGTAACGATAACTTTTGAAGAGGCTGCGAATTTAGCCTATAAATTACGCAGCCTTGTGCATTAATCAGCGTCTAGAAAGTTGTTTTAGCATCCCTTCACTGCTGTCTGGCTTACGATGTGTACACGCGTTTTCACTTTTCACACCCGATAATGATAATTAGAGTAAGTTCCCGATTTTCTCCACGCTGCGCTCTTTTGAATAATAAACGCAATGGACGCTTGCTCATCAAGTTTCTGAGCTGATTGTACTTTAATGTTTGCGAAAACATGAGCATCTCGACACGGCAATGAATAATTACTGAGAAAATTATTTGTTTCGCATTAATAATAAAGCTACTTAACAATGACTAATAATACAATAATAGCATTTATTAATAAAATTAAGCTATTTGCTTTAACAATTCAGTTTTTTTTTGTAATTAAGTGTTGAAAACTTTAATTGAAAGTTGCTAAAATCAAGAAATAAAAGATAATTGCACCAAATTGCAACGTATCCAACGTTTAACAAGCGACGGGCAAAGTGATTGGAAAATCGGAAAACTCACTGTGGATTGACGAGGCGTTTTGCCAGGTGATCGAAGACTCGTTAACGATCGTAATAGACAATGGCTTCAGAAAGCGTGACAAGAGCCGCGTGTGTAATTGTGTACTTGCCAGAAGGGAGGGTTACAAAAGTGAATTGCTGGGTCGAGCCACGCGCTACTACGACAAGCGTGCAAAAATCAATACCAACAGAGACCTGTCCTGAAATTGCTGTATCTCTTATCTTATTTTCTTCAGCCGCTTTAGGGCTGCTCGTTTCAAAGAACATTAATATAGACTAAAAAATGTCGGTCTTTATACATTTTTCGAGGAATTTAAACTTGTTATACTTTTTTTATGTAGCACATAAATCAGAGAATCTGTTACAAAAACGTTTTTTGACATCAGTGCAAATTATGTATGTTTGATGATAGAAATTGCATTTTATCGTCGTATTCAGCGCGTCCAATGGATTTTAAAAAGTAAAGCTGTCTGGTGAATTGGGAAATTTATTGAGATGAATCTCGCGCTCAGATTGAACATTTAAATACACGTCGCATTGCTTCGACGTTTCCATCGTTTTCGTCCAGTCGCATCTGTCAGTTTCAAGCTTATTAATTATTCGCATGGCGAGCCAAGAGAAGCGATTACCCGGCGGTCCGTGAAAAAAAGGTACAATCTCCCAAGTAATTTTGCGTGGCCGGTTTATTTATTTAAAAAGGCTCGAAGGCGGGCCGCCTCTTTAAATCATGCGCATCCCAAGAGCACGTCCCCCCATCTCTCTAATATTTATTAATCTCATTCGTGCTGACGACTCCCGCTAACGGCGTGTATATACTTCGACTGCCCACCCGGTAGAAATCGGACCCTGCAACATTAATATCTCGCGCGGAAAGGTCCACACTCAGCGCTCCGATCCCCTATCGCCTTTCGTCGGGAAAAAGTGCGCTTCGTTACGCGCTTGCGAAATAAAACTGCTTGGGAAATTTTTGCACTAATGTCTGTACGTATCACATTTATAATTCTATCAAGGAAGCATTTTATCTCTCTCTCTCTCTCTCTCTCGGATATACGATGACTGTAGATTTCTTTTATACTAAACAAAAAATGTTTCACCTTTTTTGCATAAAAATAGCAAATTAATTAATAGATGAATTAAATTAGAAAATAAACATAAAATATATTCGTTGCGAGCGATAGGCTTTGGTAACTTAAATTGATAGATCACTTCCATTAGACAAAGATCCAGGTAAACGCACACAGACACGTAAACCATTTAGGCGTGTGAAGGAAATTTTATAGTCTACAGCACAACGTTGTCGAGAAAGACGGACAAGACTAGTTGATGTAACTGTGTGTAACTGAGCGGCGAATTAATAAGCCGGCGTGAAAGGCAGCGGCTGTGTAAATTTCTTAGTCGGCGCGCACCATACCCATCTCGAGAGCATATATGCGGACATTGAACGATTATATTTTCAAACCGCATAAGCGGCCGCAACGAGAGAGTCGCCTCTCAACAGGTTCACACACATCCAAGTGTTTACCGCAGGCTTCTCGGAACAGACACACCAAATCTTCCCGATAGACGCCTCTCACCACCACTTGCATGTAAACATATCGGATACACGACGGTTACTACAGAGATACGCATCACGAAAACTGTACGGTACATAATTCGCTTGATTGCTATATCGATTGCGTTAAAACAATTGAGAAGATTAACAATGATAACGGTGATAACAAGTTAAACATGAAAATGCGCGATTGTTCCGACGATGGCAAATACGTAAAAGTGAAATAACGACTGTGAAAAAACGTGACTAGTTAATTACTAAAGCATCACGCGCTCAACTCTTTGTACGAGTTCCAAAACACCCTCTTTATGCGCCCGTATACACGTGCGAGAAACGGAGTTGAGTCGAAGCGAGGGCATTAGGGGTGGGCGATTGTAATTTCACACATGGCGTAACGCACTGCTCCGCCACCCTTCACCTCTCGGCTTACGCCCTGCAACGAGAAGCCTTCCGCGGTATACTCGACCATCCCTCTTCGTCGCTCCGTCACTCCGCTTCGTGTGTTTTGCTCTCGTCTGTTGAACGTACGAGTGCAACCATATGCCACAGAATACCCACTTCTGTTTCTCACCCTCGCCGCTTCTCTCTTTCGCTCTTCATCCCCTTTTCTCCCATTTGCTCATCTTTTCGTTGTTGTCGCGAGCCGTTCGCCGTCATTTTTCACGTTTCGTGACAAACGGAACTACTACCGTATTACTAACCGATGGTTCGAAGCTGATTAAAATTTACAGGGGTGAAGGGGTTTATTGTGCAAACGATTAATTGTCTCAGATAAATTGTTACTTAAGTAATAACCTCGGTTGTACAGCTCAAACTTTTAATTAAAGGGCTGTAGATGATTGATAGATGTACACTCACCCGAAAAAAAAGCGGTACACTGAAAATGTAGGAAAAATTCATCAAATTTCAACTGACGATAACTTCGTAAATAATAAAGATAGAAAGTTCTATAAAATATGGAAATAAAGCTAAAAATCTCTACTTTAAGAATCAATTTATTTCAATGTTGCAAAATAAATTTATTGAAAATGGCGGATGACAAAGCGCGAGCATGCAAAATTGAAAAATAATGGTTCGAGTTTGCGACGGTGCACGGTATAAACAAAAAATTGTAGCTTATTGGGATCAAAAGCGTACGAAAGTACAGAGTCTCCTCTTTAAAATGCTTTTTTATGCATCTCGATACGATGATTTTTCGCCGAGAGATTCGCATTTGAAGAAAAAGGCAGATTCTTACTTCAAATGCGAATCTCTCAGCGAAAAATCATCGTATCGAGATGCATAAAAAAGCATTTTAAAGAGGAGACTCTGTACTTTCGTACGCTTTTGATCCCAATAAGCTACAATTTTTTGTTTATACCGTGCACCGTCGCAAACTCGAACCATTATTTTTCAATCAATTGTTTTGCATCCGAAGGAGATGTCTGCAGATCTTTTGTGATTTCTCCGCCCTGACTTTTTGTTTATGCTCGACCGCACATTGCGAGAAGAGTGCTTGATTTCTCTTGATCTTTTCTTTCGAGACGCGTTACTTATTCGTACGACTTCGTCAAAGTAAACAATAATTAATCTTTTCGCATTGAAATTATTGGTCAATTATGGCGACGATAAGTCCTGAAAAAGCTGCTCAAGTTGTAGCGTTAATTGAAGATGGGAGAAGTCGAAGGTACGTTGCTGAGGCACTTGATTTATCAGTGTCAACCGTGCAACGTGCTTATGCTAGGTACTTGGAGACTAATTCTGTCCAAAGAAGACCTGGTTCGGGACGTCCTCGTTGTACGAATGAAAACGATGACCGATTTATTGTTTTAAATTCATTAAGAGACAGACATCGAACGGCTGTTCAAATTCGAAACAATTTAAGAGATGTCCGCGAATGTAATGTATCCGTTGACACTATTCGAAACAGATTAGCGGAACACGGTCTTTTTCCGCGCAGGCCAGCAAATGTACCTTCGCTTATGCGTCGCCATCGCGTAACTCGACTCAATTTTGCTGTCGAGCATGCAGGCTGGACATATGCAGAATGGAGTACCGTTCTTTTTAGCGACGAATCTCGTTTTTGTCTGTATTCTTCAGACGGACGAGAACGAGTATACCGTCGCGTTGGAGAACGATTTGCAGACTGTACTGTAAGTGAGAGGCCTAGAAGTAAGAATCTGCTTTTTTCTTCAAATGCGAATCTCTCGGCGAAAAATCATCGTATCGAGATGCATAAAAAAGCATTTTAAAGAGGAGACTCTGTACTTTCGTACGCTTTTGATCCCAATAAGCTACAATTTTTTGTTTATACCGTGCACCGTCGCAAACTCGAACCATTATTTTTCAATTTTGCATGCTCGCGCTTTGTCATCCGCCATTTTCAATAAATTTATTTTGCAACATTGAAATAAATTGATTCTTAAAGTAGAGATTTTTAGCTTCATTTCCATATTTTATAGAACTTTCTATCTTTATTATTTACGAAGTTATCGTCAGTTGAAATTTGATGAATTTTTCCTACATTTTCAGTGTACCGCTTTTTTTTCGGGTGAGTGTAGATTTGATATGAAGATTAAATGTAAAAATGTTTTTTGAGAGGTGAAATATATTCAAAGCCTTGAATAAAAATTACTTATGTATTTTTTTTTTCACTACTATTTCAATTGTAGCCGAGAATTTCAGGAAAGAACAAACAATCGCTAACTGAAATTAAGTGAAGTTTTCGATGCAACCAAACCCAACATACTTTACGGAAACGGCTTCTTCCCGCACAAGCGTGCAACTCGCCCCTCGAGCGGTTTTAAAAGATTCACAGCCGCTGTCCGTGCGCCCGTTTCGTGAAATTTCTCCGCGTCGCTGCACACCGCACTCCTGGCGATATTTAATATCTCTAAACTGATGCCGGTTGCACGCGGATCGTGCGTGAGGGAGGGGGAGGGAAGAAAAGCAGAAGGGAAAAGCGTCGGAAAAACTGCCGCGGGTGCGGCGCGAGTGGCGCCTTATCAAAAATTAAAATTTCATTCGGCTAAACTGAGCGGCTGCTATCGAGATCCTCTCAAGAGGTGCGATAGTCTCTCGGAGAGAGATACCGGAAGCGAGATACCGAAACGGCGTGTGCCCCGTATAAGAGGCAGTAAGCCTTAATCGTGAGAAACTAACTTTGTCGAAGTTTCGACAAGGCCACCTCCTCTTTTCCCACCGCGCATTGTTCTTGTTTTTCCCCCTCAAATTTATGGCGCACTCCTGCGGCCTTTACATCCCCGCCCGCGACTCTCTAAATCTGAATTTTCTAAATCGGGATTTACCGCGGTTGCGCTCCCGTCAATAATTTGCGCGCCCGGCTTTCGAACTCCAAGTTACGCGCGATAAAAAATTCCTGCTGCAATCGTCGGAATCCGGAGGCGTTCGAGAAATCCGTCTTTAAGTCCCAGATTTATTTCCAAAGTTTTTAATTCTCAACAGAGAGCCGCGAATTGTCATTACTAATATATAGAATTTACAGTTTCATGCGGCAGACGTTAAGTCGAATGTTAATTTGATATTCTACTGTGATTTTAAAGTTAGCACGGCGTGCTATTTTTACTTTTGTGCCTTCGATACCAGCTTCTTTCCTCGGTTTTAACTTGGAAAATCCAAGAGCTCAAATCCGAGCCATTCAAGAAGTCAGCATCGAAATCCGAAACTTCTCCACGTCCCACGGACTGGTATTTCAAGGGGGGGGGGGGGGGCGCGACCGCGGATAATCCGGATAACGCGATCGTGCCGGACGGAATCGCGAATCGGTTGTATTGGGATCCGAGCCAATTCGACATGCTTGGCGGCGTGGCAATGATTTCCGATGAGCAGAGCCGGGTAGATAGAAGTCCTGACAAAGGAGGATAAGCGTATGCCGGCTGGCGTTAGCGCGAGAGAGAACAAGTCACATCCGGCATTTGCGGCCGGCGGTCACACGCGGATTCCGTTCTATTTCCCTCACCCTATCCGATAATTTTGCAAACGGCCATTCAACAGCCTCATTCTCGTATTCTCCCCTTTTCGAGGTTAGAGTTTCGCTCTCTTGTCTAAATGACATATTTTGTAGCGATACGTATTTCTAGGAGTGTTTCCTTTAATCTATAGAATTTTAGCAAACTCTCTGCCTTCAATTTTAATCAAATAGATCTTACCTTTTTGAGAAGCAGCGTGAAATATACATTCTTTTCCAATAGAGAGAGCACTATAACCGCCAAGATAATCTTCGTTATGAAACTATCAAACTGTCAGAATAATCGAGATCAACGTCGCGGAAAAAAGTCACTTCGAGACTTGCGAGATTTTCGATACATTCGAGTATCGACCTTAAAACAGATTTTACAAATTTACAAACAGAGGCGCAAAGCATATTCTATTTACACAAAAAAAAAATGGATTTAGTTAAACTAACTTATTGTAGTAACTAGTAATATCATTCTGGAAGTGATGATAGATTAAACGAAGTGATTCTGATCGATAAAATTGCTCAAAAAGTACATAACAGATTTCGACGATAATGATAAAACTTTCCCGACTTTTACACGTGCATTTTTATTACGACGCGACGCGCGTCGATACGTTGGAATGCTAATGAAAACGCGATAATGGGTGCTAATGGATTCATATTCCCGAACCTAGGAAAAGTGCTCTGGCATGCTGCGCGCGATGGAAAAACAATCACAGATCTGGAGGATATAAATGTATGATGCCTGTCCAAAAGTGCTTTCAACGTTTTCGTCTGCTTGGAAGTCAGCGACTCTTTCTTCGATTTTCGTATATCTTAGAATACTTTGCGTACTTTACTACGTCAACGACTTCGGGAAAGTTTCACGGAAAATAACATTGCTATACGAACTCCGTGGATTTCTGCCGCACAAAACTATATCGATAAAATGGATCATTTATTCGGAAATAATAGAATTTGGCGCAGGAAATGTTATTGAGATATTTCGATAAGATCAACTTGATTGAAACATTATCTTCAGATATCTTAGCTTAATACATAGAACATTGTGGACAAGCTATTATTAAATTGATGATGATTGACAATTATAACCTACTGATAATTTTAAGGCAAAAACAATAATTCCTACGAGATTGTGCAGTCAAGGCACATTGAATCTTTATTGCGCCTAAAGAAAAAGAAAAAGAGATCTTGGACGCGGTGCGATTAAAAAGTATAGAGTAGTCGACAGGACGAAGGGATCGAAGCGCTTCGTTTTGATATCGCTGCCAGAAATTCCACGTGCTCAATCCTTCTGCGATCGCTGTTGTATCCTATCGAGAGAGGCAGGTACATTTTTCTAGGATCGCGGGACAAGTGTTGTCCATGTGGCGGAACAAAAAGATGCTTTCATAAAGCGGTGCTTTTCTTTTTGCGCCCTCGTCCGCGAATCCAATTCTTTCTTCCCCTTTGATGCCTTCGCTTTTTCCGCTTTTTCGTCCTACCTTTTCTCTCACCTCGCCTTTCTTCTGCCCACCATTTCGTTTTTGAGCACCCACTGTGATGCGACGGCGGATTCTTCAGCCTCGTTTTTCACGAGTTTATTCTTTTACTGCAAGAGTTAATTTTTTTTTTACTTCCTAATTGGTGCACAAGCGTCTAAGAACGTTGCAGCTGCGTGAAATGGCAGCCAGCGAGAATATCCATTTCAAAACTAGTTGCTGCGCCAAAGAAAAATTTTATTACAAAATTATAAAAAGCTTCTAATTTTATAATTTCTTTTAACTTGCAAGAAATTTTACAAAAAAATATTCAATTTGAAAGGGATCAGTTGTTAAGTTAACTGTTTATATCTGCATCGCGATAGTATTAATAATTTATTCATAAATTCGCTTACGAACGTACGGCGCATCCGGAAATTTAAATCGCGATCTTGAAGCGTTATCTCGCAGCTGCGAAACCGTCCGTTGCGAAAGCAGCTTG
The DNA here is from genome assembly GCF_040581485.1 of Linepithema humile. Classification (NCBI taxonomy): domain Eukaryota; kingdom Metazoa; phylum Arthropoda; class Insecta; order Hymenoptera; family Formicidae; genus Linepithema; species Linepithema humile. Next base: position 28,477,219 of record NC_090128.1, on the reverse strand, counting down.
CGCTTTCTCGGGAATTCGCTGGAGAACGCTCGGGCGAAAATTCCTGGTAGCTGATAGGGAGGATAACTCGTCCCCGAAGTGCAGTAACCTCGGTGGAGGAGTCCCGGGCCCCTCTGCCTCTTTCGCCTGCATCGCGCGCGCGAGAAGGCCTTATGACCCGTGCAAAATGAATGCATCCCACCCCGAGCCGGGGTTGCACCTTTTTCGCCTTCGCCGTCGAGCCACCCGCTAAATCGAGCATGCCCGTAAACCGAAGCGCGGAATTTCATTTGAATCTTTCGAGACTCGACGTCCCGAGCCCCGCGAGCCCTCTCGCCGTTCCCTTACCTGGCCTTTATTTGCTCCGAACCGGGAAGGTAATGAGGATATATCTCGGCGCAGCTTCCTAAATCCACGTTCAAAGCGCAAGCATTGCGTGAGATATGAATATCGTTCCCGGATATTGTTGTTTTTCAAGCTGATATACTCGCGTTTAGCTGTCGCGAGAGAATTAAATTATTTCTTTATAACATTGTTAGACTTTTCGAAAACTTGAAAAACAAAAATTCCAGTTCACTATCTTACTTGAAAAGAATGAGACTTTTTAATTAATTGTTCATTAAAATAATACAGAAATAATCGAATTCATCTAAACGCTTTTGTAAGATCGTGATATATCTCTCTTCCATTCGCACACTCTCTCCGATGATTTTTTTAGCCAAAGACGGGGAAAGTCATCAAAGAAATACTTCATTGCGGACTGTTTGTGACTGCCACAAGCGGCTGTTATAATGTTAAACAGCCGCCTGTAATATATTATTTAGACGAGGCTCTGAAGCAGTGGCGGCAACGCCACAAATGGAATGAAACCGGCGGTGATCGAGTACCCCTATGCGTTTTCCGAGGGTGCCACGTAGACGGGCGGTAGTAGTTACATCCGTTTCAGAACCAGGAAAACATCCCCCTCAATGAGACGATGCGGTTACGTAGTTACTTCTCTCCCCGGTGCTGTTCTCTTGGCTGTACTTACGTGTCCCGAACAGGTTACAAACGACGGGTGCGGTATTACAACCCGCAAATTACGCTCCTCTGTTCGCCCCCTCGACTGCAACGCAAATGTGCCGGTCCGAGACCGGTGGATTACGCACCTGAAAGCTCGCAATCGTCCTTTCGCGTAGTCTCTTTCTCCCGAACACGCAAAACGCGAAGCAGATTTACATTTCCGGCATATATTAAGCTAAAAGCGTATAACAAACGGTTGTTATCCGAGGCAATTGCGGAAGTAGAGTAAGTCGAGAAATATAATCGACGATTCACTCATAAGAGTTGCACGTATAAATAAATAATGAGAAATAATTATCTCAAAATTATAATATACAATTATAAAATATTGTAATAATCGTAATTGTAATAAGGTTTAAAAAGTAATTTAATGCTTGAACGAATAAAAAATTTGAACGCCAAGGGAAAAAAACGCATAATCTCATATAGAGGGTAAACGTTGCGACGGGGGAATACTTCTTCCGTTCATAAATTACAATATTCGGGGACCCACCCCCGTCATTAAGCGAATGTGCGTTTCCCGTCGCGTGGAGGCCGCGCGAAATTCATTTATGAAATTAATACCGCGGATTTGCTAAACGAAGAATTACTGCGTGTCGCGCGTCCGCCTTAATTGCACGAACAATATTATTCGCGCCGGTGCGAGCGCCGCGCCGCACAAGTTTACATCGCTAGTCCTTCGCTTTCGAATTAGCACAACCGAGAGTAATCAATTTGAGCTCCTCTGTGTTTCCTCAACGTTGACAATGCAAGAGAAATTATTTCTAATAAACTATCATATCTCGAGAGATTGTCTCTCGCAACATGTTTCAGATATACATGAGATTAGAGTCCATAAATTAGAAGATAAAATTATTTTCTTAATTATCTACAAGATTTGTAAATATATATTTAAAGAATATAAATGTACCTACCTACCTACTGTTTATCTTTTAACATTACGTATCTTATATACATATTTATAAACTAAATATTAGTTGTGCGAACGACGCAGTGTGCAAAGGTTTAATTTTGCGCTGCGGTTTAATTTTACGGAACGTTGACCCACAGGATGCTGCGCACGTATCCAAAATCCTCATTTTGCCCTGTGGCGATCCTTTTCGCCTCGTCTCGCCATAATAATGCGGCAAAAGGAGCCTGCGTATTACGTCGTTTGATTAATTAATTTACGCCCGTGGTGCGCAGGATTACGAACCCCCAGGCTGGAACTTCTCCTGTTGCCTCGCTTCTCTCGCGAAGAAACGAAGTAAACAAACGATTCTGTCCGCTCTTCCGACTGCCGTTACACACCTAATGGCATTAACATTAACCGGGACGACGATTGTGCAGGCAAACAGGTAATTGCATCGTGTAAATTTTCTTAATGACATGATTGCGCTTCACGCAAAGATGCAAGTTTTGATCATTACAATATTGAGCTTCTATTGTTTGAAAATTATATCAAATATTCGTGTAACACATTCGTTAAATATTATTTTTTCTTGAACTATGGTTTTTGAGATCTAACAATTATATACGTTTTTCATTAATTTAATATTAATTTAAAAAATATCGATACTAAAATAATGACTGAAAATTTCATAATAATTATAAAAGACAAAACATGTTTGTAACAATCTTACTTTTATCCTATAACGTTTGCATTCCGCAATTTGCAATTTCTTCGTTTATTAAATTTCTCTGCGGCAATATTTTCTAATAATAGTTAAAGTAACTTTATAAACTTCTTGCAAAACGAAAGAAAAAGATTTGGAGGATCGTGAAAAACCAAAAAGTCGCCCTTATGTCGAGACTGTACTTCGTCGGACACGACTCTCCGGATAAGTATGAATAATTGAGGGGGAAGGGAGACTTCTCGAAGGGAGAAAATGTCTGCTACGGGGAACTATTCTCTGCATTAGAAAGGAAGAAACAGCATGAGAGCGTATCCACGAGAGGCGTGAGAATACGGGCATTAGTTTTTGCGAGTGTAAAATTCGAGGGACGAATTGCATCCACGATGCATCTCCGTGGCTGCGTCGTATTTCACCGCGTGAGGTTTGCGAGTTCACATTACTAAGAGAGAGTATCTGTTAGTTTTGGTAAGGCAAAGGTCTAAAGGGTAGCGGGAAATGTAGGGGTGTTCGCGTCGTGTGTTGCCGTTACAAACGGCGGCAACAACTGCAGTTGATACTAATCGCCGATGTTCCACGGGGGTGGGACAATTAATGTTAATATTGGGCGAAATAACCATATGCGAGTGTCATAGGATCTCAAAGAGGAATGTGTATAACACAGATAAACTGCAGTTTTCAGTATTAAGTATTTATTACATACAAGCATTTTTACAATATGAATTATTTGTTTTTTTTTTTTTTAGACATGACTGATGATATTTAGCATTTTTTTCGTTATTGTATATTTAGAAACATTCTCTCGTACTCTATTCAAGTATTATTATTATTATTATTATGTATTCTTATAGAATAGTTTTAATAGAGTCTCAACCAAAAATTATCTAATAAAAATAGTGAGTGTACACGTGACGCAAGAGTAATATACGGTGTCCAAACGGTTAAATAAATATATCTGTCAAAAAAGAAAAAAAAGCTAACATAAATAAGTTTGATACAATAAGTCGTAACGAATGAGAGGCGACTGCAACTCGTTACGGCATTGAAATTTTTACAGGATAAACGCAGAAACAATTTCTCGTGTGAGAACGAGCGATAAAACGCCCAAACTGTCAATAAATCTGTCGCATGCATAGTTTCTGTATATGCTTTTCCTGTTTTGTTTTCCTCTTAACGATCGGAATATTCTCGGTGCGTCAATAGTGACTCGCAATGTGCAACATGCGCCTGTACAAACATGCTCGCTTTAACAACTCTCGATAAAAATACGTATTAATCGCTCGATCTTTTAATCGAATATCTTAATCGTTTAATTAAAAATGTATCAATTGTTTGCAGACGACAACAAATCTCCCGTCGCCCGAAAAAAAACAAATTGCAATGTTATTCAAATGCAAATAAGGGAAAATCGCGAATTTAAACAAAAACGACGTTGACGAGAAAATTTTCAACTCACACCACATTCAGTTCGACAAACCCTTTATGTTGATTATGATAAAATGCGAATAATAAAAAGCGACAGGGAGAGGGGAATAAATCTCGTACGAGAAAATTCAAATAACAAACAGTACGTAAAATCTGTACATTAATCCTATCTTTCTCTAGTGTTGATAAAAGTCTCTCTCTCGACCGTGTTTTTCCGAATAAAATCAAGATAACAGAAATATTGGACTTCCTATTCTCGTTATAAATAATCTATCGCCGAGCTTTATATGACATCGTGCGAAAATGTAAAGCATTTTACTAATATCCACGTTTCGTAATGTTGTTATGTTTCAAATAATGACAAGTAACTCGCACCATTTGAATAATACAGCGACATCCGGTTTTCGCTGCGCATTAACGTTGCAATAATCGATCGTGTTTGCCTTTCAAATTAAACACAATTAATCCCGATTAATCCTGCGTGTGACCATCCGTAACATTTCTCGCATAACAATTCTTACAATTAACGTTACTAGATCGCCACTTTAACTTCTTATGCAGCAGCTATCTCACAAAGCAATCAGCATCATCATCATCATCATCGTCATCGTTATTATCATCATCATCGTCATCTCTCATCACAGCTAGAGAATTTATGTTCCATCCACGAAGAAATGTAACAATAGTGAAGTCTAGCGGTTACCTAGGGTACACCAATGTTAAGTAGGCCTTCTAAACGAAATACGATAAAAAGAGAGGAAAGAGAAGAAAAAAAAAAACAATAAGATTGCTTGACTAGTGAGCGCACGCCCCAAAATCTGGAAGAAAAGTGTTTCCTTTTTCTCTGCCTGTGCTACTTTTCCCACAGAGAGTTGCTAAGGTAGTATCTTATTACGCTATCTCTTATGTTAGAGATATTCTCTAATCCGTCATTTTGGCAGATACGTTCTCAGCGTCTGACTCCGTCTTTTGTTTTCCTTCTTTTGCGTCTTGTGCTATATGTATATCCGTACGTTGTATTCCTTTCCGCGCGATTTCCACTTCTCTCGTTTCTACCGATCAACGCGTCAAAAATTTTTACTCGTAATCTACACGTGTGTATGTGTGATAAGGGCGAAACCGTGTGTATGTATATGCGTGTGTTTATGCGATAGAGAGAAATTAATTTCATATATCGACTTGTTACCGTAGAATACGTCTATGTATCCGAAAATGATGTGTTATAAACAGGCCTCAAACCTCTTCCGAAGGTCCTTTAGAAAGTTATATATCCATCTAATAGCATACTACGACACGCAGACTAAGTGTCCACACTTGCTGTTGCGTAATAATTAATTAACATTATATATTATTTTACACTTCCTCTTTCCCGGTGACGACGCACAGAACTCGAGGGGGGGGGGGGGGGAGCCCGGGAATGGTCTGTGTCCGATGCGACGCTCTTCTCCACGCTCCACTTAGATATTTCCTTCTACACACGATATATATTGCGCGACGGCGGTTATTTACATAATCATAAACGACGTCCCGTTCTGGATATAGCTATCGCTCGACACGAGCAATTTGGCTATCGATTATCTAACTGCTTCTTCTCTGTTCATCCGGTTCACGAGACACTTTATGACAAAAGATCTGTGGACAGAAACGGAAACAAAAAGTGTTTAGCAGCAAACAAACATTTTTCTGGTGTAAAAAATAGTTTATTTAGCTAACATATAATATGTAGAGTGTCTCAACTTAGCAAACACACTACAATATATTTCTCCTTTTTAAAAGAAGCCACAATCTTGAGACGTCTTGAATACAATTGTACTGATTTGCCTCACATACCTGGTACTTGGTTGTTATCTTGCGGCTTGTTGTTGATGAAATTGTCTTGGAACGGATTGACATTGGCGTTTGCGGCGGTGGGCACGAACCCCATCGGGGTAAACGGCATCGCCGTCGGATTCAGATTAGAGTTGAGGGTGTCTTCGTTCGCCAAATTGGGCGTCAGTTCGAGTATCGGCCCAGTGTTGTAGCCGGTACTGTTATTACTCAGAGTGTCGAAGTCCGACAGGTCTAACAGGTTGTTGGTCACGTTGTTTTGCTTGCTACAAAATCAGCCAAAGGAAAAAACATACATAGACTAAGTTGACAGCCAAACGAACGCTAGGGACTACGACTTAAGCGACTATCCACGACCACTAACACGAAATCGCCGCCGCTAAGTTAGCTAAGCCGATTGCGGGCGATTCCTTAACATCTTCAGACAATCGGATCACTAAAACGAAACGGATTCGAACTTTATCGAACAGGAACATAGTCGCGGCTCTAGATACATCTAAAAACGTCGTCAACTGAACGATATGAAGCCAGATAAAGATAACTAAATAATGAATATGGAATAAATATAAAGCGATTATTAGGCGTCGTTTCTTCTGCATGATTTATCATATGACTGCTTTCCAAATAGACTTTAAACGCCTCGGGAGGCAACTATTCTGACTATTGAAACAGCTATTATAAGCGATTGAATCTGTCAAAGTACTAACCGAAATAGTCCACAACCTTTTGCGGTCCTTTGCTGTTTAGCGATACAATTCTTTCGTCTGTGTGTGGTCGAATAAAATTATTGACATGTAACTGTGTGTATTATAGTAAATATGGATCGCAACAGGTTTCTATTTAAATAAGGTACTACGAGAATACGTTAAATCGATACGTCAACTGTGTAACCATAATAATCATAATCCGCTAGACATATTACAGCAAAACAGTAAATACGGATCTAATTACATAAAAAATCACACAGAAAATTGAATTCGTCGACATCAGATGAAGGCACATCAGAGAAGAAAATTCATGCCACGACTTCCTTTTTTTCCGTCTTCTTTTTTCTCGATACCTTCGTGTGCTATTTGTAGATGTGGTGTGTGTATGTGTGCGAACAGACGTCTTCCCATGGAAAACACGTGAAGATAAATAGTACATAGCAAAAGTAGACAGTAAGTTGACATATACCGTTTAATGGTATACAATACACAAGCATGAGGGACGTACGCAGACAATTATTGTGCAAGGAAGAACAAGCCACACCATATCAACGTTAGTTGGTAACATGCATTAGTGATTTGCAGAATTTGTTGCGAAGATTAATCCGCACTTACGGTATACACAATGGATCGGTAAATGGGAAAATATTTTTTAATACCTAATTGAAGGAGAAAAGATCAGAGAAGTGCTTAGCAAAGATGACATAATATAATACAAAAATGCTGATATTGTGTTTACTGCCATGTATTTATGATTATCGGTGTCATTTATCACGCGAATGCCTAATAAATATTACTCATCCTTGCTGAGCTAATAAGTGTGTTATGAAATCAGAAAACGAAACGTTTCGATGAGTCATTAGATTTTATGCTGCTCGTCTCTCTTTACATTATGTACACTGAGGTTCATTTGTCGTGTAATTTAACGCTAAGTGTGTAATTTTGTTAGTGATTCTTAATTTCATGCTTTATGTACGGTATTACATGACGTTCCTCCAACTCGTTGATACAATAACTAAAAACGATCAGAGTACGTACGCGATTAAATTCCGGTATTTTTGATAATCCTAGCTAAAAATAATATATTTGTCGTTAATACACAGCTGAGAATAGCAATTATAAAATATATGTAATTATCATAATAGAGATGATACAATATATATTTCTACCTGCAATCACGTTATCACTGCAATTATATAGTGTCCCGTATGAGAGTCATTGTTAATACGTTGGTAATCGTGCAGCTAATCGTATCGTACATGGTGAGTCGCAATGGCATGTTGTTTATTATATTCGTCAACCGTCACTCTGACTACTTTTGCAATGTACAATATGCGTGGATTATCCCCTAACATTTGCATGAAGCGATAAAAGTTCGGTGAAATTTATGTCGATAGGCAGTTTCTTCACAAAAGGAGCCTCAGGAAAGCGCAGAGTAGTTAACTCTGTTACTAAATAACTATTAATAATTATGCGTACATATGTATACTTTATAACTTTGAAACTTAATTTACTTGAATAGTTAACTGACATTACAAGACACGTCTCAAACAACATCTCAATCGTAATTTCTTATATATACAGGGGGCCTTCGACACAATAAGGCCTTTAAAAATACATCTAATAATTTTACACTCACAATCCAGCCACAAATGAAGGTTCAAATAATTGCTATTTTGGAATCTGACAGAATTCCTTTTCGTGCGTACAAATCTAAAACTTGAAATAATCAACCTGTTAGCAGTGCGATGATTGTTCATTGCAATTTAGAACCTTCATCTCATCTATTTACAAATAAAATCATACAATATACTTAATTTATATATTTATATGTGGCACGCATTCTGTAGTTTCTATTATATAGGATGCCAAGAAAATTTTTATATAGATATTCTCGAATGATGCCGAAATAATATTTTATTTCTAAGTTTTCCTAGCGCGTTAATGGCTTCTTTCTATAATGTTTCTATATGTTTATGTTTTATATGCAACATTTGAAAGTTATTGCGAATTAATTCAGTTGTCTTACACGTATGATATATATACGCTTGAGTCTTTCGTGATCGAGCAGCTATGCGGCCGACGTCGTTTTCGATTAATTAGTAATCAGTCCGTTTTGAACAAATAGTATGTTGGATGGTATTGTGCACTTATTTTTGTCTTATAAAAAATGTTAACTGCAAGAAATCGAGAAATTTATTATAGCACAGATATTTTCATCTTATTAGCCTGTTGTTTCCTGATCACTATTTGGATTAATTAAATATAATAGAAGATTATTGAAGTATATTTCTCTTATTATGTGTGTGTGTGTGCTTATAAGATACTTCCGCAATTACGCAAGAAGATAATTCCGTTGAAATATTCGTCTCTTCATATATTTTTATATCTGTATATCTTTCGATCGGATAATAATCGGATTTCTAGCAGCCATATGTTGCGTACAAGCGCTTCTGAATACACGCATTATAGATTACACAATGCCCAAGTAAAAATAAAAAAAAAAATGCGTGTTATCGACGCAAATATTATACTATATATATACTATAATATTATTGTCGATCGATATAGCGAGAAGAGACGCACGATTTATTTGATTCCACTCGGTCGACGACGTTGTAACGCGTTTACGAATCCGTGATTTAGAATTGGCATACTTACACAGTGGCATTGTCCAGCGTAATCGACTGACTGTTGATACCGTTCCCGTGATTCGTATGATGACCGTTCAACTCCCCTTCCACGTTACCCTGATTATTATCCAATACGATTTTATTCTCGTTAATGCCGTTGCTATGCGTCGTGCCATTGTGCACTATATCCGGCGCAAGCACGTTGTTCTCCGTGTGATGCGCCCGTTGTTCACTGCTGATGAATTGCTGTGTTGCCTCGGAAATTAAACTGGCCGTCATGACGTCGTCACCTTTGCCGCCAGGCACTGGTTTATTCTCGTCACTTGGGCTATCCTCCTTCAATTTATCGCCATCGCCACCCTCGCCCTGCGCACAAGTTTGCCATGACAAATTATTTTTTAATCCTCCAATTTATAGGTCCAATATTTTGGAATTTTGTAGGCAAAGCTTTGTATACGTAAAATTTTGATTTTGATCAAACGATTAATGTGAACAATTGTGTAATATTACCTTGCTAGAGTTGCTTTGATTTTTGCCTCTCGTCCTAAGCATGATGGCCTCGACACGTTTACGTCTGGCGTTGCGTTCCTCTTCTTCTTTCTTAAGTCTCTCAGCCATTTCGATTCGCTGTCTGTAATTCAAACGGACGGATGTCATTGGTTATATAATTCATCAGAATTGAATTTCGGCAAAACAGATAGAAAAATGCAAGAATTTTCAGATCAACCTTTCCGCTTCTTCTCTTGCTTTGCGCTCCGCTTCTTCCTTCTCCTGCTTCTGACGAGCTTCCTCTTCCCTTTTTCTTCTATCCTCTTCCTCGCGACGTTTAGCTTCCTCGATTGCCAGTTGTAACCGCTGCTCCTCTGCCTCTCGGGCCTCGTTAGCTAAGCGTATAGTTTCTTCCTCCAGTCGACGTTGTTCTTCCTCCTCTGCGCGTAATCTTTCGACTTCTCGGCGCGCTTCCTCTTCCTGCAGAAATCGTTGTAAGTTAATAAAGCAAAGTTTGTCTAATGTTAAATCAATTTATATACCGTACCTGTCGTTGACGTTCAAGCTCCGCTTCTCGTTCCGCTTGTTCTCGAGCTAATCTTCTACGCTCAGCCAAAGCGGCTTTGGCTTCCTCTTCGGTGGTAATTCTGATTTTCGCAATCATCGAAGCTGTAAAGCAATTCATAAATAAAAATAGACAATCATCGTCAACTTGTTGTGGAGAGCAATCTTGTGACAAGCAATCTTGATAAAAAGTTTCGATTAAGCATACCTGACATATCAATTTGTTCGTCTATTTCATTGTCAGGCTTGACTTCGACTGTTTCCGGTGATTTCTTTTCTTGTTTATTCTCCTCTTTTTTAACGATTTTCGATTCCTCCGTAACGTCGCTCGACAAATTCTCTTGCATTAAATTAGTTTCGTCCTTGACTTGTTTGCTTGCCAACACAGGCTCTGTCGCTATCTTTGTATCATTAGTTACGGATTCGGTAACGTTCGCCTCTTGTTGCTGAAATTGAATTGGCGATTTAATAGTACTAGAACATAACGTTGTGCGCATTACGTGAGTGCAATTTAAGTCTTGAAAAAAATATCAAAAATAATGTAACTGGTTAAAATAAAGTTAAAAATTTACGTTTTATCATATTTAATTCAATGATCTTTATGTTAATAATTATATCTATGTAATTATTGGTAATAAAAAAATTAATTAATTATTAAATTTATGTAAGAACTTAAAACATTTCTTTATAATAAGATCAACTTTTTAGTATCAGTTGATTAATATTTTAGACCATTCCTTTGTTAAAAATATAAGATTTCAATGCATTGTAGCGAAGAAAATGTAAATTCTAAATTTCCTAGGCCTTCCAATTTTTATAGTATAAGATTCCAGTGTCTAATAATGAATAAAATGTTATATAACAAAACGTGGAAATAAGGAAATCTATTTTATTTCAAAGACACAAAAAAGATTGTTTATTTCAAAACAGAGACATAAAAAGAAATTTACCTGCGCTTTTTCGCTGCCCTGATCCTTCTTTTCCTCATTCTTGTCCTCAAATTTCACATCCTGCATGTCCTTATTCTCGTTCTGTTTTATGATCTCCGCATGAGTCTCGCGGATAAATGGCGCGTGCTCAGCTCCAGGACTCTGCAGGGGTGTCGCCTTGGGAGTTATTCGCGGTGACGACCTGGCGTTCCTGATTAACTTCTCCGTCGGCTTCTTCATCTCCGTAGCTTTGGGCGTGGAAGGTTTCTTTGGAGTGCTATGGACCTTTGGCAGTGGTGGCTTTGAATCCTTCGTTAATTTCACTTCACCCACCAGATCTGCGATAACAAGAGCAATCGGAATATTTTCTCTCCCATATGCTACGCGGAGTCTATCTATATACACTATTTACATGTGTGCAATTTTGAGTCGTCAAGAAAAATAATATGTACAAAAATTTGGGAATGCATATAAAAAAATAATATAAAAAAATAGTAAAAGTAATTGAAAATATAAATTTCACACAAATTATTCCGGAAATATATGTACGAAGAAAAAATTTCAAATAACGCCGAAACGTCCTTACAGTTTCTTTGTCGCACCAGAGATGTATAACATGCCGTACGCATTTCGAACCCTTTCAGGAGATGTAAATTTAGATTACAGATAAACGTGCGATGTTGCTTACATTTTTTTCAATTCAATACTCTAACATCCTCCGTGATTTCCGTCAATTAAAAATTTGGCCTGTATGAATTATTTTTCTTTTTTTTTCTTTTCTCTTCAGATGCTTGGCGATCTGAAAGGGTCGGTGGAAGGAGAAGTAAGATGGTCATGCTCACTGTGTTTCTCTGTGACCGAGACACCGGTACCGGCAATAGAAGCAGGCCGCGGTCGGCGCGACGCTGTCGTGCGGGTACGCAGATTGACGTTACTGCTGCCCACGCTGCTGGCACTCTGCTGACTCATCGAGCTGTGCGGTCGGGACGGGCTGTTGGGTGTCACTTCGCCGCTGCGGATACCTACGCGCACCCACCGAAGATAAGTACATCTGTTGATCTTTGGCGTTAGAGGCTGATTGAACGCGATCGCGCAAAATTCTCGACAAAAAGACACATCGGTGCGAGTGAACTTCCATTCGTATTTCTCGCACTCTATATCGAGAGCGCGTCGCGCTTGCGACGAGCGCAAGGTGTAGCGGGTGAATATTGCAAGAAACCGAAACACAAGCACCGCCACCGGTGTTCAAGTGCAGTCCATGAGTGTGAAAAGAAAAAGGTATAATCGGAACGAAAAAGTAAGCCAAAATGAGAATAAGAGAAATCAGGTTTCTTAATTGCGCAAAAAAAAGGGGGGGATGACAGGTGAAAAAATTGTAATCGAACAAAGTGGATTAACTAGGAACAAATTGCACACTAAACGTACTGAGTGAATTGCGAATCTATGTAGTACTACGTGAATTGCGAGATACGTAGCCATATTAATAATAATATAAGGAATAAAGAAAACGTGCAGCTTACCGAAACATTAGCTCATACCTTCACCCTTGGTACCGAAAAACCGCTGAGAGAGGTCTTCTTCTTAGTGGGAGCGTTTTGTTAATCAATTCGGAGATCAAAGAGCCGGTTGCATCAGAATCGATTCGCGCTAACAACGCTTAATTAACTTTTGCTTCTTAGCATTAGACCTACAGAAGGAATCAAGCAAATAAAGCTGGTTTCTTAATTCAGATCGTGGATGCAACTGGCTCTTAATGTTAAATCTGACAAGTCTGATGTGGGAATGTAATATCGAAAAGTATAGAAACTTTCCAAAGTCGATGAGTTAGTCATGTGAAAAAGTGATAGTAGATGTAAAAGTATATGAATTAATATTTTACGGCTTGAAATTAGAAGGACAGAAACCGCCTTTTCCTCCTATCTTCGCGCCATTAAATGTAATTGGTCGTCCCGATTGATTTACAAAGACTCCTTTGCACACTTATCGCATGTGTGCACTCAACTCAGATGATAGAAGTTTTCTTGTTAGACAATGAGTGCATTCATGTACGTTATTCTGTTAGTTAACTTTTATGTAACTCTTATTTACAACATTAACCCCCTTTCTGTCCGAAGACGATGTGCCAATCTAGCTTGTCGTTAAGCGATAAGTCCGACTGTGTGCAGCGAGAGAATTAGTATAAAGCGAAACGGGCGATTACTTAGTCCGAGAAAAGCTGCGATCGAAGAAAATTGTCTCTACAGCGCGCAAAAGGGAATATTAACACTTACGAGATAAACGAAAAACAAAAAAATTCATCTCTAGCGCAGCTATTCCGTCTGTAATTATCTACAATAAAAAATAAAAAAAATTCTACTCTCTTTCGGTGCAAAAACGACAGTAATTGCTAGCTGATCGCAAAAAACGAGAGTACTATGTACAGAAAGCGCGATTTGGTGGGAAAAATCCGAGAGCGTCGAGTTGAGTGCACGGCCGCGCACTTACCTTGCTGCTGCTGGGCCTGCTGGTACTCGCGGGCCTTGCGGCGCAGTCTCTCGGCGCGGGTGGGTCTGGGCGTGGGCACCGCGCCCGGCAGCGTGCCCATGCTACGCGAGTTATCGGATCGTTTGAGGCTCTTGGCCACCCCGGGCGCGGCTAAGTGTGACATGCTGCGGCTCATGCTAGAAGCGCTCTGCAGCGGCTGGCTCTGCTGCCGCTGCTCCGTCAGCGTGCCGAGCGGCTGCTCGGTCGCGCGCTTCCTAGGCTGCGCCAGCTGATCCAGCCTGGACATGGAGTAAGTCCTACCTGGCGAGCGTGTGAAGGCCTTGGCGCTGGAGCTGCGTGCCGCCGACGGCGGGCCGTCGCGCGGGGACGGTATCGTCGGCATGAGGTCGGTGCGTCTCCTATTCACTCGCAGGTAAACCGAGCTCGGGGTGCTGGGCGTGCCGCCGCCGTCGCTATCTTCACCTGCAAAGAGTCTCGCTTAGGGTCGCCTGTACTGCGAAGCCGACATTCGTCGGTCCGCGTGTAATGCACGGGCGCGGCTCGCACTACGAAGACACTCGGGTAAAAGAGCTGCTTTGACGATTTTTATTCTTTTTTTCTTTTTTTTTTTTTTTTCTTCGCTACTTCCGTACTGTATGTATAGCTTTGCTTTTCATGCTGTGGCGCATAAAGATGACGCGGAGGTACACTGAGAGATATTTTGTTTAGAACTCTATGTTGCGAAAGGGTTCGCTCGAAATTTACGCTGCAGACGTGGAGAACTTCTCTGATGAATAATAATAAGAAAAAATGTCTTCTGAGAGACTTCTTTCGTGAAAAGTATTCGTCTCTCAATGTACGTAAATCATTATGTATCAAGTGCATGTAACTATTAAAGATTACGCGGCTCATGTAGGTTTTTGTAAAGAGAAATATGCTACGATATATATTTTAAGCAGCACGAAGAAAGCGAGGTAATAAACGGATTTGATCGAAAGAAATTTCTGGAAATGCAAGGAGGAGCCTGTTTCATGCAAGCGGCAAATTCTAATGACGATTACAAATCTGTCAAAGAAACGACATAATTAATCGATTCAAGCTTCCTCTATTACAAGTACCATCTTTTATCGTTAAGTTGGAAAATTCTATTCTATTACACAATTAATTATTATATTTAACGATAGGTTAACTGCTAATAAACAATAACTAAACAGTGTATCGATATGAGTATATGAGTATATGTTTGAATATGAAGCAATGCGAACAAAAGGTTAAACATGATTAATAATTATTCGGTAGGACCGTATTCGTGATAACATTCAAAGCCCACATATCCTAATTCGAACATTCTAATTTCTAAATATCTTTCCTTCGAAACACTAACTTCGCTACTCTCATCAAATTGTGTCTCAGGTACGTTGAGTTGAATTCTTTAGCGAGTAACGTATCGAATTGCGCATTGCTGAAACTAAACTGGCTAAGGTTCTGCTTGCAAAACACACGTTGTAACTAAACATTAATAGTGTGATCGATCTATTCGTGTTAGTAAGGATCGCACACGGATAAACAAACTAACAACACACCGTTGCGTGATATTGGCTGCCACGCGATAACTCACACGTGGTTACAATGGGTCCCTCGAGAAATCGCAAGATCCATCTCACCAATACCATACAATCGGAAACGAAACTACAGAAACTATAATAAGAGAAAGTATGCTCTTACTGTGTTAAATGAATGTGACATGCGCCGCGGCAGAGTGTGTAGTGATTTAAAAAAGACATAATAACGCAGAAGAAGAAGAGAAAGAGAGATAGAGAGAAAGAGAAAGGAGAGCCCGATGAGAACAAGTGCTGACAAAACGAAAGATGAAGGATCGACAATATTCATTCTTGAGACGAACAGAACGGATCTCTCCTGGCATTTTTGCAGGCTTCTGAGACATCAGGACTCACCACTGGCAGCCCGCTGAATCATAGGACGCCTAATGTCGCTATCGGACTTATCATCGACGGCAAAGATGTCGGTTGTGGGGGGCAGAGAGAGGCTGGCTCTCTTATGCTTGGCAGGAGTTAAGGGGGGATCGGGGCTAGAATTCCAATTGAACACCTCGTACATGGACGAGGACATTCTCATATCTGCGAACAAACCATTCAACGCAACAGAAATATTAGGTGTTCCGCGAAAAAAAATTCCGAATAGAGCGGGATGAGCGGGCGAAAAAAGTGGGAAAGTACAAAGTATTAGCGTGTGTTAGATACAGTGCGCATTGCACGCTTTCCCCTTGGCTCTTTTCTTATCTTACTTTCAATACACCTCGCTTTGCAGAACCACCGTCACCGGCAAATGGAGGACAATAAATAGAAGAAATATGTGCAGAGAAAAGATTTAGTAGCCACGGTTAAAAACTAATCTGCCATTTTAGTTTCCCTCCCCAGTTTCTAAGATGTTATTTCTCTGTGGGGAAAAATAAAAGAAAACAATGTTCGGATAAAAAAAAAACGAGCGATGATGCAGCGGGATGAATGCTAAACAATCTGTGTGCAGTGTAAAGAAAAGGTAAACGCAAATATTGTCGCGTTAAAAAGCAAAACCTGCGACTTATCTCGCGGGAGTCAAGAGACGCTTTCAACATTCGCCGTGTAATCAATCTCAAGCTGAAAATACACGTGAATTCGGCTATCGTTTGAAGGGGCGTAAGAATGTACACAGAATAGGCTGTGGAGAGTGTAACCTGAAAGTAAAGAACCAAAAGTAAAATTTATGCTTTGGGCGAGGTCGCGTTACAGACTCCTAGTAGTGCTGGACAATAGTTTTTTCATGCTTCGCGTGGTGTCGTCTTCCGCCGTGAATAATCGTGTGAAAAAGCTTTGCGTGGCGGTAATTCCATATTACGGCTTATAACGGAAATATTTTAAAACTATTTATCAACCATGTCGAAGAATGATATTCAAGACACGCGAGTCAACCAATACTTAATTCTGCAACGGACTAATCTATTCCGGAAATGGTTGCGTGAGAGTTTTTTAGCTCCCAGGAATCGCTGTAATAATAAACCGTGTAATGCACTCATTCTGATTTCTTAGTACATTTTTTTCTTTCTTTTTCCAGAAATTAATGCGTAATAAAAAAAGTCTGCATCTGTAATATTCTTGAATAACAATCTATAAAATACAAACGACGTTTAAATGAGATTTAAAAAGACTCCGTGCGACCTTTAAATAAGGTTTAAAAAAGAAAGACCCCTCGTGACCTTTATCATAAAAAAAAATCACGCGATAGTTCCTGGGTTTATTATTTTACCTATATATTAATTTTGATCATAGCAACTGTTTACATATTTTATTAAGCGCGATGCAATCGTTTCAGTCAAAATATCTTTTGCGTCAAAAATGATGTACAACAGATATTACGCAGCAAGATCGCGTTTTTTAACGTGCATCTTCCGCGATGAAGCTCTCTCTCTCTCTTTCTCTCTCTCTCTCTCCACTTTGTACATGATGATATCGATTGCCACTAAGAAAAATATATCGCTATCAAAGATATCGGAAGCGATCGTGTGTATAAAAATATGGGCTGAGAAGATACGAGTCGCTTCCTTGTCCCATTTATCCGACAAGCTTGACATCTCTAAACGTCGACATGACAGAGAAATATTTTCGTAGCGACAAACATCAATCATCAACACATACGGCGAACGCTTAAACAAATAGTAAACGCTCGGAGCAAGCAGAGAGGAAACGGCTGGAGAGGATTCGTTGACACGATTCACTTCTTTGGAACAGATTTGCGCTACTTCGCAATTTACAATAAAATTTCCTTCCATATTTAACGATTGAGTAATTTGATACGAAATAATTATTTCGCTCCTTTGATCGGCGCACCATATTGCAATCTGTATTAAATAATAATCGCGAAAAATAATTGAAATTATCGCCGTACATTTAATTTCGAAAGCGGCTGATTAATCACCTGACACCCCTCCGTCGGTCATTGCGCGATAAATATGTAGTCTACGTATCGCGGCGCGTATTTATACTTACATTGAAGCACGACGCTAAATCTCTGCTTCTGAGCTGTTCATCGTTGTTGTTTCGACATCCGACTGAATTTACAGTAAATACTAATTTGCATTCTACCGGTGCACGGTGCAGCACAACACACCATGTGTGTATTATTCATCCTCCGCACGAGATACGGAAAAGCCTTTAACACTTTCAGCTGTTGCCCGGATATTTTATACTACGTATAAATATGCGCGCATATTTTATGAGATAATCTTTAGACTCTTACATTTTAATCTCTTTGATAAATCGAGCACAGAGAGCTTCACATTATTCACGTCAACTGCAAATATTTCGATAAAGAAGATACGATGAAAATCACACTGTCCTTAAAAAAAAAATAAAAAATATAATACTAATTAAATATAGAATTTATCAATGCGTTTGTAATACGCAGTCTTAAGAGATTAAATGATCGCGCGATACGTATCGAACAAAATATATATTTCTTCCAACTTAAATAAGAAATGCAAATATGCACTGTTCAGAAATTCCTATCCTCTTCAGAATCTGCCAAAGAATCTTTATCGAAAATCGTTCTCGTAGAATAGAATGCTCAAATGTACAGCAAGTTTAACATCGCGCGCTGAAAGGGTTAATCGAATTTCCATGTGCGATGTGTAGTTACGTGTTCACATTAATGTGATCGCCCTCGATTGCTCCTCGGTGAAATTCACCGTGAATTCGCGCGATTTGATTGATATTTTGGAGAGACATATCGACTGACCTTCGCCGGGCTTTCGGTCGAGCCCGCCGGCGGAAGTGGCTCGTTTTTTGCTGCCGTCCAGTTCCCGCTCGGAGGACCTCCTCGTGAGGGGTTGTGCCGCGGAAAACATCATGACGTTGGTGGTGGAGGTGGCCCTGCGAGTGCCCCAGAAGGTAGCGCCGCCGGTGTCGGCGGGCTCCAGCATCCGCGGCGTGGAACTGCCAAACGCAAAGACGATATGCGACCTCTCGTTCCTCCTCTTCGCTTCGATACGCGCCTCCCTTTCCTGATTTTTGCGAAGGATCGCCTCCCGTCTCTCTCGTTCCGCCTCGCATATTAGCCGTTTTCTCTCCTCCACTTGATTTCGTCTGCGCAAATAAAATATCCAAGCGTGATTATTATAATGGAGTAGAAAGCGATTCTTCTCGATACATTAATCTTTCTCGTAAAAAATTTAGAAAGTAATTAACGCGCGTAAAAGTTAAAACTACGTTTTTTTTTCGCTTTTCATTAGACATTAATTGGAGCAATTCGTTGGAGCAAGTATAAATCTTGTCGAATTCGACGCTTCCAGCGGGAATAACAAACCTGTCGTTGTCACGCGATCTGAGCTCGTCGATTCGTCTTCGTCGCTCCTCCTCGCGCTGCTCGCGGAAGCGTTGCGCGGCGAGCGCCTGCTGCCTGAGCTCTTCCAGCTTTCGCTGCCGCTCCTCGTTCTGCCTCTCGCGGACGAGCTTCGCCCTGTCCAAATCCTTCGAGCTTCCCGTCGACTCCCGTCCTGAGAACAGCCACGCAAAGGGAACTTTATTCGCTGTCCGACTGTCCAAACTAGTTGCAAATACTTAGTTTGTATCGTACACTTTTCGATCCAGGTAAAACTCGGTTAAAGACAAACGCATTTTTCTCTTTTTAAAATGTTATACGAAGCAATTTGTAATTATATCTTTACTCAATTATATGTTTAGTATAAAAATAAGCAAGTGTAAATAATGAAAACAATTATGTGTATCAAACAGTATAAAAGATAAGAAGAGTCTTAAATAATTTCAGACAAATGTATTGCAGCGTAATTATATCCGAGTAATTTTAAACTGAGAAAAATAAGATAAGAGATAAATTAATAAAAATTTAACACAGCAATTCAAATAAATGTGTTAAAAGAAATGTTATCATAAATAATAAATTGTTAAAAATAACTTATATGTTAAGATAGGAATAGGAATAAAATAATTAGGGAAATGTGCTGACCTCATCTCACTACTCACTAGAACAAAAAAATCTACAATACGTCGATATGATAGTGAAAATAATTATTTACAAAATGTACAATCCAAGATAAAAAAGATTTATTGTACGATAAAAGTGCTTCATATTAAAAAAATGTACTTCTAGCATGAATAAAATTTTAGCGTATTAAATCAAAATATGCGAAAGAAACGTGAAACATAATAACTACCACCGTTATCTGTCAAAACTGATGTTAAAAGTGTTAAGAGGCGCTGATGGTTCGTTAATCATCAAAATAAGAGATGCGCGCCATTGAAATAAGAGAGAGAGAGAGAGAAAGAATCTAGTGAGAAGGAAAAGGGAACGTAAAGGTCTGTACAGTGCCCTTGAAAACGTTGGTACCTTCATTTTCGTAAGGACGATCGCCGTCGAGGGAGTCCTCGTCGTAGAAGCTTCGCCGGCGCTTCACATCTGCCGAGAAGAAAGCGAGACATGTGCGTGTGCACATAAGATTCGAGTATTAAGACTGCGGCACGTACGGATGAATGAATGAGTGTATGAATGCATGTTATGGCATGCATCCGCCGTGTATGGCGGTATGCAAATGTGTACACGCGCAGTTAAAGCGAGTGATTTTACATGCGACATGTGGTTGCTCGTGTTAATGCAAAGGCTGCTGGATAACGGCGAAGAAGAATAATGAGTGCATCGTGAATGGTTTTAATATCACTAGGTTCTGTTAACTTCTGAGATACATAATGCAAATACGATATTTCATTAATAATACAATTAAGATTTAAAAACAAAAAGGAGTAAAAAAAAAAAAAAACTAAAGATAAAATAAATCCATGCTTATTTGTTAGTGATTAATTGTCACAATATTAATACAAGGTGCGTTTTTCTTTCTACGGTTTTTCTCTCCGTTTAAATTGTAATATTATCTTTGC
Organism: Linepithema humile; assembly: GCF_040581485.1. Lineage (NCBI taxonomy): Eukaryota > Metazoa > Arthropoda > Insecta > Hymenoptera > Formicidae > Linepithema > Linepithema humile. Next base: position 28,456,584 of record NC_090128.1, on the reverse strand, counting down.
GATATTTCTATTTTATAAAATGACAGATTCCATTTTCTCAATCTTCTATAATTTCATCGTGCGCGATGGAATTACAATTCTCTCCCGTCCGCCTTTTAATTTCCTCGAAAAAGATAATCGGACAGTGAGAAAAGACTGCAGAGCGAATAAATCCGCTCTTCGGGCAACATCGTTCCGTAAGTCCTCATTTTACAAGCACGATGAAAACGATGTTATCGCTTCGTATGACATACCTACAACGAAATCTTTTCTACTGAGCGCAATATTAAAAACGACGGCCGCATTCATCGAGAAATTTTCAAAGCGACCTGTGTAAAAAATTGCTGGTTGCACGACTTTATTACATGGATCAAGAGATAATTCCACACAGAAAATTTCACGTGTCTAGCGTAATCTGATAGTACAGCAAGAAATCTTGACAGGGGAAATGCAAGGGACAACATCAGGATTACAAGAAAACGTAATTCACTGTAAGGTAATCCGCTTTTAGCGCATGAACATTTTTACAATCTTCAAGAAGTATAATTTATAATATGCGGAATCTTATACATTACAGCTGTAATTGTTAAATGGGATGCAACTTTCGCAATATTAATATGCAAAAAACATAAACTTCATAAACTCCATAAACTTCACCAACGTTTGTTATATTCATAAAGTCGTCAAAGGATTAGCGCTCAAGCCGGGAGGTGTTAATTATTCGTTGAAACACGCATTCCAATATACAATTGCCGAATCATACGATCCGTTAGCTTTGCTGTCCACCGTGAATGGATTTGTTTTTCACGACTTCCGCAAATAACGCTGACCGAAAAATCCATGAAAACTGTTCGATTCTGCTAAATAGCTCGGGAATAGCAACTGACAGGCTGGTGCACACGCATATCGGCAATTGTGAACTACAAGCAATATCATTTCGCGGGTTGCAGCTGGGAGAAGAAATGTGTGTCACGACCCATATTCACAGTACACGTTCCACGCTCATATGCGGCGATTGCCCGATTCTCGTGCCATATTTACAGTCAGTTAAATACGATCGTTGCGAATAAAATTCAGAATCATTTTTCGTTACATAAAGGCGTGAATATGGGACGGATTTGTGCGAATAACGTTAATCCTTCCAACTGCATTGATATCAGCTGTTCTAATTCCAAATTGCAAATTGGAGCATATTAGTCGCGCGTTGATCTTTTATAACATAAATCACGATTCATCGGGTCTTCTCGATAACGAAAATATAACCATAATATTATCTTTAATTTCTCGATCAATTATTTGACAAAAGTTCGGCGCTAACAAGTTGGGCTGCACAATCGCGCGCGGGTTCTCTCGAATGGAAATGGCGCGACAAGTCCGTGCAAAGTTCCACACAAGGCACTCAACCGGTTATCGGCGCACACCGATCAAACCTGCATACCTGGCAAAGCGAGAGGATCATCGTCACTGCCGATCTGGGCAAACCAGTGCATCGTTTGCTCTGCGGAAGACAAATTCGAGGATATACGATTCTCCGGGAGTTATTGTGCAAATAAAGCTCCGGTCCGCCGGCGATACTGGTCGCGCAATAAGCACTGTCATTGTATCGGCGAGAGGCGCGCAATCGCGGGCTTTGCGAGCACAAAAGAGGAGATATCAAAGTGCATCGCTGCAGTGTTTACACTCGACTGGCTTAAGTCAATATCGTTTACTCAAAGATGACGCTTATCGCGCACATTGTATCACGTTGCAACGTTTCGATTGCGACACACTTTACACGCTTGATTATCATTTCCGCGGAGGATTGTTCAAAACGCTCTTTCCATCTCTTCTTCAAATTGGTTACATATCTTCTTTATCATCGTTAATAATTAGAAAGTAACAACTTTCAATCTACTACGTGAATGCGATGAATAATTACGTATCTATAAATAATTTTACCTGTCCGCAATGAGGTCGCTCATTAATAAATTTCTACGTATCCACGAAATTACATTTTCATCAAGTGGCGAAGTATTGATTGGCAACTCGTTATCTCACGCACACATAACCGATTACGAAGTCGTTCGTCATTCATTGATGTTACATCAATTCGATAGAAACCGCACTCTCCCGCTTACAGCCGTTGCAGTCGCTAATTGCAATGTGGCTGGCTTATTTTTTTTTCGTTGATGATTCGTTTTCGACAAACGTCATCGAGAACGACCGTCGGAGGCTGCCAATAGTTTCCGGCCGTTGATTGCAAATGCTAGGCGAGAGGGAATAAGTGCGAAGAAGAGAAAAAAAGGATAGACCTACCGCTGATGATAATTAGACATGTCATTAGTAATGCAGACGTGAAATCGAACGAGCGAGAGAGAGAAAGAGAGAAAAAATGCGAGCTCTGCGAGAACGAGAGGATATTCACGAATGCTGAATCATGTCGGAAACGTACGGAAAAGTTTTCGATGATGGATTGCAAGCAGCGAAGAATTTTTTAAATAACACGTAGTAGTGAAAAGCTGTTTTTTCTTTTACCGAAGATAGAAAATTCCCTTGCATGCAAATGTAATTTAAAATACAGCTCCAAATCGAATCACTGAAGTAACTCGATATTATAAAGTCGTTCGAGTGGAGCGTTCTGAAAAACGATGAAATATTTATGAAAGTTTAATCATTATTAATGGAAAATAATATAACGTGTAGCACTTATATGTTTCAGAACCGATATTGGGATAAACAACGTTAATCTGATACAATACGGAGAACCTTGTGCGTCTCGCACAGGTTATGCAACTGCATTCCTATAACAGATGAAAGCGACGGCGGAAAAGCACGCCTCGATTCCCTCCTGTTCCGCCCATTATCCCGATCAAAAAGATTTTTCTCCTTCGGCGGAGAGCAAGGAATTTCACAAGACGTCAGAATGGAGGTAATGATACGTCGCTGTTTCGTCAAAGCGTCATTTCTGTGGAACGCAGTCGCGCGAAATGCGCTGCCTAACATTGCACGCAGTTCCCGCAGCAGTTAATCTTCCGTCATTCGGAGACGCGTAGACGCACAATGAGCCCCGATCCATCTCTCTGAAAGCTGTCCTTCGCACAATATCGCCGTTAATTCTCCCCTTTTGACGGTCGGAATGAAATGGCGAGTGAAAAACAAGGCGGTCGAGCGCAAATGTGACGTGCGAGATATTAGACTTAAAATCATGGACTGCGAAATATTGAAAAAGTCTGCATAATTACGTTCATTGTAATGTGATATATTCATAAATTTCCTGAATGGGAAAACAATTACATTTTCAATATGCGTATAAATGAAGCGTCACAACTCTTTTGTAATCTTAAAAATCGCCAGGTTAAAAAAATTTAACTTAAACTGTTCGCTGATGAACGCGCCTCCTTTTTGCAATATTTATTGCAAAAAGAAGGCGCGTTCATCAGCGAACAGTTTAAGTTAAATTTTTTTAACCTGGCGATTTTTAAGATTACAAAAGAGTTGTGACGCTTCATTTATACGCATATTGAAAATGTAATTGTTTTCCCATTTGCAATAAGTTTCTTGTTGCGAGAAGCAATCCTCTGCGACACAGTGTTACGTAGATATTCATTAAGATCCCCTGACGATGTTTACAGTGCGTCCGCAATTTTGAAGCGCGAGAAGAATCGATGGGCAACGAGATAACCGAGACAATTTAACGAATGGAGGACGGCCGGCGGCGCATAGAGCGATGCGCTCGTTCGGGCTTGCGCATCTATCGCAAAGCTGCAGCCGCGATCGTCTCGAGGGCTCAAGCGCTGCAAAATCCGCCGGTGGATACACGCGCCTCTGTTAATCTCCCTTCGTCTGGAAGTGGGTCGGAAAACAATGAAATCCGTCATCGTTTCCATCCCTTGCTGCTACGAAAGTTGTCTTTCCGATCCCCCGCCCGTCCCTCTGCGCTCTCTCTTTACCTCCGGCTTTACCTCGCGAATCCTCCATTCATCCCTCCGGCTATTCTATCTTATTCACCTTGCTCGAAGGACGGTGTCGGAAAACGCGAACAAATACACGTCGGTTTAAGAAATGACTTTTTAAGAAGGCATTGCCGCACGACTCGAGCAACACAGTTCGCTCTCGTGTTGTGTGCGATGATCTTTTCTTTCGCGTTTGCCGAAGTGATAATTAATGTGCAGAGTGACGCGAAGATGTTCAGACGTAGTACACGTTCGGGGAAATATGTCTGATTATAGGTAAAAAGATTATAGACAATGCACTATTTACCTTCCAATGAGCAATCCGTATGAAAAATTCTGCTTTAATAAAATTTTGCTTTAAGCTATATCCTTTTTTTTATAATCTTCAGCTGCTACTAATAGTTTAATTTTTAGATAGTACGTTGCTTATTAATTATACAGTATTCAACGTGAAATATTTTTCAGAAATTTCATGTTTATCTCGATTCAGCTACAAATAATTCAACAAGCCTGTGGTAATTGTGTGTGGGCCGTTTTAATGCAGGCGAAAAAGGGTGATGGTTAGGAATTATCCTCATTTTTCATTCCCTAGGGTGCTACTGTGTAGGTAGGTTTACTAATATTTAACGAATAAACGTGCTCTTTAAGCACGGATAATGCCGTTGAAATTTCGAATTTAAAGTCTTGATAATTCTTCTTCGTCCGCTGGTTATATAAATAAAAGCACTTTAAACTCTTCGTAAGTATCTCGACAGTTTTTAAAAAGGAAAAAAAAACAGTCTGGAGAGAGAAATGTACGTATGAATATTTCTTTTCCATGAAAAAAATATACCCTCCCACTTTTCTCTTTTTAAGCATGTCTCCGATAACACGCAATGTTAAAATATGACAAATTCTATCGTATTTTTAAGAAAATACAATTAAATTTAATATTAAATTTAATGAATTGTCCGACGGATTACACATACGTTTGTTCGGCGCATGAAGCTCGTTGATTTAGATTTAATTACATCAGTCACTGAGACGTATCTAATTACGCAATCGCGCAATAAATTACATCGCGTCCTTTATTGATTTTTTGAACACACCGCCGTGCACGACCGAGCGAAGAACTTATTATCGATTTCACGGATTCTCTCAACAATTGATTAAACTAGCGACTTCTCTGATAAAGCTACGGAGTGGAAGTAAGACGTTATTAAATCCACTTTACCGTTTCGCTGGGAGAATCGGCAGGATTGCATTCGTTATCTATCGCGATTTGGAATACGTACTTTGGATTCGACGCGATTCTGCGGTTTTCCGCGCGAGATTAATATCGTTATCGATTGGAATATCGGTGACGTAGCGGTTGGATAAAGCGTTTCGATTAAAATTCGCGAAAGACTATGAATTTATTCGAGAATGTTTTGCGCGAACTAATCTTTTTCATGCATTTTCGCAAAATGGATTTAATTTTCAGAGTAAACAGATGAATTTCATAATTTCGTAATCATTTTATATTACTACAGAATTTAAATATAGTTGAAATATAACACAATTTACGCTGAATATTCAGTATTTGTTCAGTCTAACTAAGAGAATTAAGAGACAAAAGAATATAAAAATATATTAAAACTAATTAACAAATGCATTTTTAACAAATTTGTGACAATATAATAATCAACATCGTGATAATGTGATAATACCGTATCTCTATAAGTAGTCCATATTTTTTCGCACTTTGAACGCGAAAACTACGACATACTCATCGAAGTGTTAAAGTGCTTTTGCAGGACTCTCGAATAAAAATTGGCCTATACCCGACTTGTATGCCTGTGTAACCATTTGTACCACAAATAAATGTTCAAGCTGTGCTGTCAAGCGCCACAGAAACGTCGGCAAACGTGGGATACGATATTAAAAACTGCATCGCGCCCAAATCCATCGTGTAAATGCAAAAAGCCACTGTGAGAGGTATATCCTCGAGCATCGCGCTCGCTATGAAGTAATGAAAAGTTCACGGGCCGGCGTTTTAGAATTTTGACACAAGCCGGCCAGGATACATCGAGGTAGTTGGGTGAAAAAAAGCTAGGCAAACTAAACTCTAGAGCACCAGCTACCGAACATTTTCTTAACCACCATGTTGTATCTCGCATCAATCTCGTAATGAAGACATTGGTTTGAAATAACATTTCCGCATATTTGTAGAAATGTTAAAGATTGCCTGTTAAAGTATTTTTTTAAATTATTATCACCAAAAATATATAATTCTAAAGATTGCCTGTTAAAGTATTTTTTTAAATTATTATCACCAAAAATATATAATTCTAAAGATTGCCTGTTAAAGTATTTTTTTTAATTATTATCACCAAAAATATATAATTCTGTCTGCAAAGTGTGTATTTCCATTTCCATTTCGAGATACAATGTGACTTTTTCTATTCGGTGGAATATAGTGCTGCGCTAGATATTGCCGCACGCTTTTAGCAAACAAGAGTGCCCTAAATGCAATTCATTGCATTCGATGTCGAACTTACCCTTCGTGAGAGAGTGGCGATTGTGTGCAGAACTGGACCTTTGGTTAGTTTCCTCAGGAGCGGCTCCAGCTGCAAAAACAAATTTATCCACATCAAACAACTGTCTTCTACCGTTGTCAACGCTAGTTATTGAATATGCAAAGACATATTACGGCGTTTGATAAAAATTTAATTAAAAGCAGCCGCTCTTCGATATAATATACCGTTTCAAATGACACCTGGTATCTACATTCCAGTAACCGTATTAATTTCTCGCAGCGGGAACAACTAGTTCATCTGATGAATAACGGATAATTTAATTAAAGTTACTTCGGATTATTAATTAATTAAATTCTGAATTTAATTCAGGATTATCGATTCGCAATATTATTGATTGAAAATTACACAACATAATTTTCTTACTCAAATCTCGCAGACGCGAGGAAGATTTATTCAAGGTACTGTCGTTAAGCGACTGAGAAGTTCCATCTGTCGCATTTAATCCCTAACAAAATCACGATACCGGCAGTAAGCGAGACGAGACACCCGCATACATGAAGAAATTGCATTATGCCGACGAGTATCGAACCGTTCTGCGTAAGATAAGGGCGAGGCGCTGCGTATTAGATGCGCGACGTGTATGCACGGTGCGGGTGGTTGAACTTCGACATTTCGCGGAGAAGGACTCTTCCTTCCATATTACTCGGAGACATTCACCGATTCAATTGGGTGGAACTTGGGTGCGCGTTCGAACTAGTGAAAAGATTCGATATGCAGGCTCATGTACTCTGAATGAGACATATATCTTGAGGCGTAATTCACTTCGAGACTCGATGGATTCCGCTCTTATTTGTGCGAATTCTGAGGAACTTTATAGCTACTTAATTTCGAGAGTGATTGTAAGTGTCGAAGGGCAGGTGAGCAGAAGAAGTAAAGGGATGATACATTCTTACGGAAATTGAGAGCTATTTTTATTAATGGATTTCAACTCACAAATCTATTTTTCAAACGGACCACATTATATTTTAAGAAAAAATACATTAAATAAGAATAAATATGCAGAATAAATAGATCTTTAATTATAATACAGAAATAATCCGACCTTTGGTTATCTATATTTATAATTAATTTACGAAAAATTGCTTTATATAATATTCTTCGTCTAAAAACTGGTAAAATTATCATATTTAAATTTAAGCATAAAATGCTAATAAAGAATAATATTCTTCATTTACGTAGCAAGAGAGTTATTTTTAATTCACTTGTAGCGATAAACTATCGGCCATTAAAAGGGCTAAATTATCTCCTCCCACTTGCATAAGGAGAGACGGAAAAGAGTACTTGGATTCTAATTTCGGCCGCGGATAGAATTTTAAAGCGAGGATAGAGAGCGAGTGGAGCATAATCCGAGTTGGCAGCGAATCTCACTTTCCATAGCTTAAAGTATCGGGCGGTGGATAATGACGCAGAACGACGTTGGAGGAGGACGCTAACGATGATAACGCGCGGCGCTTATGGCGAAGAAAAAGCGTTTTATCGCTCATCGTTGCCGTTCGCCATCGGTGGCCGTTCTTAAACATCCTTCCTCGCTAAATTCGCGCTATTAAGACGTCGGCGTCTGGCGGTAATGAGCACGGAGAGGCCGAGACGCTGATCAACTTCGTCGGCACATAATCTTCGGAAGGCGAGGACGACCGACGTGCATCGTGAAAGGAAACGCGAGACACGGGGAGAGAGAGAGAGAGAGCGCGGAAAGCCGGAGAGAAACCCTTTGTGGATTAAAGCCGAACGTCGGAGGTACTTTGGAAAGCGTCGTGGCGATTTGTTAGGACTGAAAGAAATCTTGTTGAAAGGAGAGTAGAATTCGGCGCGAGGGCGGCGTTTAACGACGTGCTCGCCGGTCTGGTTTTCAGCTCACGTGCGTCATGAAGTAACAGTTGGTTTTTCGCCGACTTTAAAGACACTTACATCGTTATTAATTCTTTCAGTTACAATACAAAAATCATGTTTTATTCATTTCAGCCGGATTAGTTTCAATTCACACCAATCAACAGAAAATTGTAAAAATTGCGGCGAAGTGTTCGGAATGAGAGTGTACTGTAAAAGAATTCGAGGAATTGTACAGCTTGAAATTGTAACGGCTTACAATGTGTTGTCGAAAGAGCACTTTTCAGTACTGCATTGCTCCTACAAAATAGTGCAAAATTTATAAAATCGTGTACATTACATACATTTACCAAATTTACCAAAATTTTTGCGGTACAGAATAATTTCATAACCTGTGAGATTCGCTTTGAATGTCGTATCTGAAATCCAGAAGCTAGAATTTATGGGGATTTACTCTATTAATTGTCTCAACATTCCGTACAGGAAAAAGCACCTGGTAACGAATGTTTCGGAAATCACGCTTGGTAATCTCTAAACGTTTCCACGTTTCGCAGATTGTTTTTTCGAGGGATTAAATCACGTTATCCCGCGCGCGGCGAAATCGCTTTTACGTGTCACTGACGTGGCACGAATGGCGTTTCGCGCGAATTTAGACACACTTGGGACTGCAGCGAAAATGCAAAGCGGAATAAAAGAACGGCCGCGCGAGAATAAACATGAGTACGCGAGCTCTTGCATAACGAGCGGCCTCGTCGAGCAGCTCCGCGAACGCGATGCTACATAATCTCGCGATTTACCGGTCGCCGGCGCGAACAGGCCGTGTTGCTACCTGACTGCACCTGTTTGTGTCTACGACAAACAGTGCTACGTAAAAGCATTCGCCGGCGAAAAACTGCATAATTCAGTCGGCGGGGTTTTAAAAATTTTGTTCGGTTCTAAAGAGTACAACGGAGAGAAAGATTCCGTTCTAAGTTTCTGTTGGAAATATTCTAAAATAAAATTCAAATAGCGCGGGCTACAGCCCAACGGAGCGCCGCAGCTAGGATATCGAGACGGCCCTGATCCATGGAGGGGGAATCGATGCACGCATAGCAGCATGCGTGTCTTAGCAGTATTGCGCGACTAATCCCCCGTTACAACGGTGGTATAAAGCTAACGTTTTTATAAGAGGAATAACCAATAAATAGTTTTCAGTACGATTCAGTTTGTTTTTAGAAAGCGGGTTTGACTCCCTCACCCCCTTATATTATAAAAGTTTCTAACAAATCAGAAGTGGGATAAAACAACGTGCTTAATACTTGCGACCTCCTGAGTGATACGACGAATCTGTCGGCGGAAATGGGTCGCCATAAGTCACGGCGTGATTCTGGGCGTAGCAGCTCAAAACGCAAAAGAGATCGTTCGTCATCGTCTTCTACGTCTGAGAGTGAGAAGAGGCGACGAGATGAGCGTTTCAATAAATTAGAACGCATTGTGGAAAGCTTGGACCGGCGATCGCAGACACGAGGATCGTGCATCCATAAAGGAGACGAACAAATGATTCCTTTATTCGATCCATCAAAGGATGACCTTGTAATAGAAAAATGGATCGAACACGTGGACGAACTAGCGGCGCAGTACGATTGGGACGAAAAGGCAATCATGAGATTGATACCGTCTCGTTTGAAAGGCCATGCTCGATTATGGTACGATACGCGACAGCAACTAGCTGTTACATGGACAGAAACAAAGGAAATATTACGACAACAATTTCGTAAGTCTGTACCGTTCAGCAAATTATTTAAGGAAGCCGCGTTGTACGAAACTAGTCTGGGTCAATCGCTTGGGGACTATTGCTTTCAGAAATTAAACAAGTTACGTAAGTTAAATATTAGTATCCCGGATGAATACTTAATCGACGCAGTAATCGGCGGAATTACAGATACACACGTTGCAAGAACGGTACGTTCCGCGCAGCATACCGATGCTAACTCATTATACGCGTACATGACTACTTTGGGAAACGTGCCGGTAAAAAGCGAAAGAGGTAAAGTATTCGGATCTGGTAATAGAAATGATCGAAAAGAGCAACATTCGAACGCGTCGCAGCAGGGTCGATCGCGGGCCTCAAACGAAGCGTCGACGGATAACAAGGCTAGTGACGACAAGGATAAGGGCAAACACCAAATTAAATGTTTTAATTGCGGTAACATAGGGCATATTGCAAAAAAGTGTCGGAAGCCGCGAGTAGAATGCGAACGATGCCACCGCTTAGGGCATTGTAGCAACGAATGTCCGCGTCAGAAAAACGTGAACGTAGTAAAAGGGGCCGAGTGTGCCACGAATTTATATGAGCGAGCGATGTTTGTCAATCAACACAAGGTTAGAGGCTTAATAGATACGGGAAGTAGCTGCACATTGTTGCGAGCATCCATAGCTGATAAATATAATATAACTGTATTGTTAACACCGAACGTCGTACTGAAAGGTTTTGCCGGACAATTGGTAACAAGCGATAAATCAGCATTCATTAATGTTCAGATTATGGAGGCATCGGCGCAAGTTAACGCAATAATTGTACCTGATTGTTATCTTAATTATGACGTAATTATTGGTCGAGACTTTTTAGAACAGGAGCATATTGTAACGATTAAGCGCCGTAACACGTTATTATTCAAGCAGTTAGCGCTCATTAAGAATGCATCTGACGACATTGTCACTGCTAACTTTTTGGATGTAATAACTACCAAGGTCAGTACAGGCGATACAGCCAAGTCGGCACAACGGCCATACGGTCAACTCATTCAAGAATTCAGCGATTGCATTTCCTCGTCGATGCGAAACTTAGGAAAGACAAATTCCGCGTCACTAAGTATCCGCTGCACTTCAGATGTGCCAATTGTTTATCGTCCTTATCGTTTAGCCGAACCCGAAAAACAGATAGTGAGAGGGATAGTGCAGGAACTTTTAGAACACAACATTATTCGCGAGTCAAGTTCACCGTATGCAAGCCCTATTTTATTAGTGAAAAAGAAAAACGGTGAATACCGTATGTGTATAGATTATCGTAAACTTAATGCTATCACGATAAAAGATAAGTATCCTATCCTATATTGATTGAGGATCAAATTGACAAGTTAGGAGGTAATCGGTATTTCACGGGCCTAGACTTAGCATCCGGATATTACCAAGTACCGGTAGCAGATGATTCCATTGAAAAAACGGCGTTTGTGACTCCGGAGGGTCATTACGAATTCCTGCGTATGCCCTTTGGGCTGACTAACGCGCCAGCCGTTTTTCAGCGCCTAATGGATAGGGTACTAGGAAATTTAAAGGATTCTATCGCTTTTCCGTACTTGGACGACGTCATAATACCATCTAGAACTATAGAAGAAGGCATAGCTCGATTACGTCAGATATTGGAAGTATTTCGCGCGCACCAATTAACTCTTAAGATAGACAAGTGCACATTCTTTGCAGAATCGATCGAATATCTAGGAAGAGAGATTAGCGAGGAAGGGGTACGACCCGGGCGACGCAAGGTCGACGCGATATTACGGATGGAATCACCGAATTCAGTAAAGCAAGTACGACAGCTGGTAGGGTTAGCTAGCTACTTTAGGCGGTTTATTGAGAATTTCGCAGGGATTATTGAACCGCTAACGAGATTAACAAGGAAGGACGTACCGTGGAAATGGGAAGAAGCACAAGAAACAGCTGTTAAGACGATTAAAGCTAGGCTTATAACCCGGCCGGTATTAGCAATCTTTGATCCGAGTAAAACGACTGAAGTTCACACTGACGCGAGCGCGGTAGGAGTAGGTGCTATACTGTTACAGGAAAACAATGGTAAGATGACTGTAATAGCGTATTACAGTAAACAAACTACGTCGGATCAACGTTGCTACCATTCGTATGAGTTAGAGACGATGGCAGTCGTTCTGGCACTACGATATTTCCGGGTATACTTACTAGGATTGAAGTTTAAAGTCGTAACCGATTGTGCTGCACTGCGAACGACGTTTTCTAAGCGAGATTTGCTACCAAGGATCGGTCGATGGTGGCTTGAAGTACAAGAATTCACATTCGATATCGAGTACCGGGCAGGATCAAAAATGGCACACGCAGATGCTCTTAGTAGAAATCCAATACCAATCGAATTAGAAGTAACACAGGTGGACGTGACGGAAGGTGATTGGATACTGACCGCTCAATTGCAGGACGACCAATTGTTAAGAATCCGATCAATTCTTTCATGCGGAAAATCGACGAGCGAAACAAAGCACTATTTTGACGAATATCTAGTTAAGGATGATAAACTATACAGACGACTAGATGATAAAGCTAAGGCATGGGTAGTACCACGAAACGCGCGGATGCAAATCTGCAAATTATGTCACGACGACGCTGGGCATTTAAGCGTAGAAAAGACATTAGAACGAATCAAACGTAACTATTGGTTCGCAGGTATGCGACGTTTTGTGACAAAATACGTACATGCCTGTTTAAATTGTGCATACTACAAACATACGGCTGGAAAGAAACAGTGCAAATTAAATAGTATCGATAAAGTACCGGTTCCATTTCATACTATTCACGTCGATCACGTTGGTCCTTTCGAGCTTAGCCGAAAGCGTCATAAGTTTCTTTTCGTTATGGTGGACGGCTTTACAAAGTTTACGCTGATAGAGCCGGTAAAGGATCAAAAGACATGTTATGTTGTAAAAATTCTGACTAATTTGATCTGTCTGTTTGGAGTCCCTAGCAGGATCATTAGCGACAGAGGAACGGCCTTCACATCGCAAGCATTCCGTACGTTTTGTAACGCATACGGCATTAAACAGGTGCTAAACGCTGTCGCCACGCCACGCGCCAATGGTCAGTGCGAAAGATATAACAAGACTATCGTACAAGCATTGGCTACTACGACGGCTGGGCAAGATCCACGAGATTGGGACCTAGCTGTAAAGCAGGTACAGAGTGCACTAAATACTATGCACAATAAGGGCATTAATTCGACTCCACTGAAGGCACTCATTGGATGCGAAACAAGGAGCGCTGCCGAGGCTCAACTGTTATCTGCTGTCCAGGACACGGTACACCGCCTAGACTTAGACGAATTGCGCCAGGAAATAAAAGCGCACATTGATCAGAATCAGCGCGAACAAAAGAGGAGATACGACAAGATGCGATCGGGCGCTAGAAAGTATCACGAAGGCGATCTGGTGTTGGTGCAAATTACTAGCGACCCCGCAACGGGTAGTAGTAAGAAATTGCATCCGAAATTTAAGGGACCCTTCCGGGTTTACAAGGTCCTCATTAACGATCGATACGAAGTCGAGGACTTACGAGAAGGGAGCAGACGACGTCGAACGGTAGTGGCAGCCGATCGAATAAAGCCTTGGATAGCGGTCTTAGACGCGTAAAAGAGTCTATAGTTACACGGACTGAGTCTGACAAAGTTACGTTAGTTCAGTTACACGGGCCAAGTCTGACGAGTACGACGGTGCTACGTTAGTTTGGTTATACGGACTGATCTTAGTTGATACAGTAGTATTGAACTAGTTCAGTTACACGGACTGAGTCTGACAGAATTACGTTAGTTCAGTTACACGAACTGAATCTGACGAGTACGACAGTGCTACGTTGGTTCAGTTACACAGACAGAACTAGCAGGCACACCGGTGCTGTACTAGTTACACGATTTACGTCTAATTGACACTGGTACTATACGGAGGTATTATACGAATGTCAGCATGCTCGTTGGTATTATGCGAAGCTGACTCAATTAACCACGACACACTGTACGTAAAGAACCATAGAGGGCTGACGGATGAAAACACTGCGGAAAAGAAGAATAACTGTCACATATACGTCGTGCCTGAGGACAGGCACTACATTCAGAATGGCCGAATGTTGGAAATATTCTAAAATAAAATTCAAATAGCGCGGGCTACAGCCCAACGGAGCGCCGCAGCTAGGATATCGAGACGGCCCTGATCCATGGAGGGGGAATCGATGCACGCATAGCAGCATGCGTGTCTTAGCAGTATTGCGCGACTAATCCCCCGTTACAACGGTGGTATAAAGCTAACGTTTTTATAAGAGGAATAACCAGTAAATAGTTTTCAGTACGATTCAGTTTGTTTTTAGAAAGCGGGTTTGACTCCCTCACCCCCTTATATTATAAAAGTTTCTAACATTTCTCTGCAATCTTTCTGAAAATTTTCAACAATTATTCAACATTAAACTTTTATAAATATTACTTATAAATATTAAAACATAATTTAAATTTGTCTTTTAAAAAAAAACCTCTATGTGCCACTGCGCATCTTGTTTGTACAACAAAATGTTATTTATACAATTTAAAAAAATCGATAAAAATAATTGTATCGAAAATTTGAGAGTTCTCGGATCCACCAAAGCTGGTAGCGTTATATCACATCCAACACCGCCGCTCGATAGTCAGCGCCGTTTCAATTTTTAAATGGACTCTTTTGTGTTCTCACACGAACTGAGTTCGCTTGGAACTGCCTTCGGGACGTGTAACAATTCTTATCGCACCTCGACAGCCCGGAGTTATATCCTCCCTACATCGCTACTTGGAGGAAAAAGCGAAGCCGCCCACCGGCGGCCATAAATTTTTGGGTATTCTCATGCAAAACAAGAGGGACGAGCAGCAATAAGGATGTGTGGAAAATTCGGAAGACGCGACATGGACATTTTCAATCAAATTTTTAAACCTCCTTACAGTGGAAATTAAATTTCGATTTTTTTTTACAGTTTAATAAAGTTTCCAACTTTTTTACAGCTTAATAAAGTTCTGAAACTTTCTCGCAGTTAAGATTAACAAGAAAATTTTTATGCAACTCTGATGGCTTCAAAAATTTTTTTAACATAAAATAAAATGAAGCTTAAGTCGCGTAAAGAAATAATAAAATGTACATAAAAATATAAATGCATAAAAATCGCATAAAGATTC
This sequence comes from Linepithema humile, assembly GCF_040581485.1. NCBI lineage: Eukaryota > Metazoa > Arthropoda > Insecta > Hymenoptera > Formicidae > Linepithema > Linepithema humile. The sequence continues at coordinate 28,441,327 of NC_090128.1, read as the reverse complement.
TGTTGTTTTCAGCCGCGTTACGTACAGGCGATAAAAAGTTCAGCCGCGTTACGTACAGGCGGTAGAAAACTCGGTTTACTGTGTTGCATAAGAAATTCGCGCATACGACAGAAGCGATTTACATAAATCTACGCGTGAGGGTCTTATTGTTAATAAATTACCAACGAGAGTGAGAGGGAGAGTTATGGCGCGAATTAATTCTTTGCTTCATTTCCTGAAGGTGCGCGATAGCGAGATTCATTTGCAGGTCATTAAAGAGACCGGTGATTATCGCGCTGCGTTGCGTACACTTGAATGCACTTCAAGGCCCCGCGGGCAAACATCAGCAGCCGTTTAACTAGTTGGCAAATACACGTTAACGCGTTTAGCACGATAGTCGTTGATGGTTCCGCGCTGTGACGTGTGTACATATAAAGCACGCCGATATACAACATGATGCAAATCCACATTGAAAGCTTTCAAACTAGTTCTAGTATTAGGCGTTAAACTTACACAAGATTAAAATAATGTCTCGCTTATTTGCATTTCCATTAAAAATTGGTGGAGTTTTGTTGGACTAGTTCTTTTGCAAACGTCGATACAAAATGATTTTGTTCTCACATTTTCGTTTTGTAATTGCATAATTGAAACATTTATTACGATGTTGCAATTGGCACTAGATATAAGAATTATTATCTTATTTAGCACAAAATTTGACAAAAATTTTATTTTATCAAGAGATTATTAATGAAATTCTTTATTTAAATAGTGTTACTATACGATAGAGTCAGTTAAGCTCCATTTTTCTTTTCAATAGCGCTATTAACAATGCTACGGGTTTAATCGTACATCTCACGCATCGGGACAGATGAATTTGTATTGGCCAGTTTATCGAATGCTGAAGAGAGTTAATTGCCGTCGGGCACCGATAAAGAAAATAGCAGGTGCTCTCTAGAGCGTCCCGACGTGTGCCGGTTAATTATCGGCGACACGACGCCTCTCCGTACTTTGAAAAGGCGCTTAAATTGCCAGCAGCACAATCCGTGAGATAGCGTATCTCGATCGGACAATGGAGACTCGCCTCGCGTCGCAATTAAATCGTCGATCGTCCGAGTCGCTAATTGCGATGTCACGACACTATGGACTTCTCGCAAAGGAGAGTGTAAAGTAAGCGCGCGTCTTGTTTGTATCTCGATAAACTTCCATGGCATCTTTCAGCCAATTAATGCAGCACGATTCGATAATGAGCAATTTAAATTGAGATTGAAAGATTGTTGGTAGCAATGCATTCGCAACAATTTAAGTAATTATTTAATTATCCTTTCATTCAATATGTTACTAATTAATCTAAACAAGTCGAAAATGTCCATAATTACAATCGCGACAAAATATCTGCAATTAGATATGTTTTCACATACACACACACACACACACACACACACACACACACACACACACACACACACACACACACACATTAAAAATGCAATTTATTAAAATATATTAACCTTCAGTATACTAGAAAAAATAACCATCATCATTTATCACTTGAGCCCAATAAATTCTTTTCATCTCAATCAACTCTTGTTAAATGTCAATTCTTAATTAAAATTGCTCAAAAAAGAAACTCAGAAACTAAGATTGAGTCCAATAGGCTTTGATAGTATACCGAGAATTAAAACAAAATTTAATAAAATTATAATAATAGCTTCGTTGTGCCGGTATTTAGTGTGTGTGAAGCTGGCGTATCATTTCGCGGAAACTCACAAATAATTAAGAGTTCTGACTTTATTTTCAATAGTTCTAGAGTTCCTGATAGTTTAAACAAATAGTTCTGGCCATTAAACCAACGAAAATGCCTCAGGACAAACTGAGACGCCAACTTCACGCAGCGTCTCACTTTGTCCTACGATATTTTCCTTACCAATAATTGTTGGAAATTAAAAGATTTATAGTTCTACAAGAGTTCTAAGAAGAGTTCTGCCTTCTAAAAGCAAAAAAATATCAATAAAGATAAAATAAGCACAAGCAAATCCTTATATCTATAGATATACAGATGAGACGCCGGCCTATTTTCAAGAGTTCTGTTTATTCCAACTTAGCTCTCGTATAGTTTTGGGCATGCACAATGTCTTTCCAAAGAGTTCTGATGGTTACAACAATTAGAAATTAAAAAAAAAATTATTTTATCCGAAAAACGTGTTTTTTCAAATATAAAAGTGAGACGCTGGTCGATTTTCAAGAGTTCTGTTTATTCCAACTTAGATCTCGTATAGTTCTGGGCATGCACAATGTCTTTTCAAAGAGTTCTGATGGTTACAACAATTAAAAATTAAAAAAAAATTATTTTACCCGAAAAACGTGTTTTTTCAGGTATAAAAGTGAGACGTTGGTCGATTTTCAAGAGTTCTGTTTATTTCAACTTAGCTCTCGTATAGTTCTGGGCATGCACAATGTCTTTCCAAAAAGTTCTGATGGTTACAACAATTAGACCTTTTTTTAAAAAAATTATTTTGCCTGAAAAACGTATTTTTTCGAGTATAAAGGTCAGACGCTGGTCGTATGTCGATAATTCTATCGATTTCAAGTGACATTTCGTGTCAGTTTGTAATGACTTTTTATTTCTACGAAAAGTTCTATGCGTAAAAGTTATTAGAATGTTGATTAAACTAGTTAGGTCTCTCGAAACGCTGGACGTATATATATTGAGCTGTCGAGGTGAGACTGACCTTTTTTTAAAAGTTATTTTGGCTGAAAAACGTATTTTTTCGAGTATAAAGGTCTGACGTTGGTCGTATGTCGATAATTCTATCGATTTCAAGTGACATTTCGTGTCAGTTTGTAATCACTTTTTATTTCTACGAAAAGTTCTATGCGTAAAAGTTATTAAAATGTTAATTAAACAAGTTAGATCTCTCGAGAGGCTGGACGTATATATATTGAGCTATCGAGGTGAGACTGACCTTTTTTTAAAAAATTATTTTGCCTGAAAAACGTATTTTTTCGAGTATAAAGATCAGACGCTGGTCGTATGTCGGTAATTCTATCCATTTCAAGTGACATTTCGTGTGACATTTCAAGTGAGATTTCGTGATCTAATTTGTTTAATCAACATTTTAATTACTTTCTATTTCTACGAAGAGTTCTATGCGTAAAAGTTATTAGAATGTTGATTAAACAAATTAGATCTCTCGAGACGCTGGACGTATATATATTGAGCTATCGAGGTGAGACTGATCATTATTCTACGTCATGGATTTTGAAATTTTTATTTCATTGTGTGAAAGTGTATTGTTTTAAATGTACTTATCTTGTTCTTAGCATAATCCAGAATCACGGCGTGGACATTTAAAACAATATACTTATACAGTAAAATAAAAATTTTTTAATCCATGACGTTGTAGAAAAACAATCAACGTTTCACCTCGATAGCTCGATTTATACGTCCAGCGCTTCAAAAGATCTAATTTATTAAATTAACATTCTAATAACGCATAGAACTCTTCATAGAAATGAAAAGTGATTACAGCCTGACGCAAAATGTCATTTAAAATAGATAGAACTATCGAAATTCGACCAGCGTCTCACCTTTATACTCGAAAAGATACGTTATTCAAACAAAATAATTTTTTTTTTAATTTCTAATTGTTGTAACTATCAGAACTTTTTGGAAAGGCATTGTGCATGCCCAGAACTATACGAGAGCTAAGTTGGAATAAACAGAACTCTTGAAAATCGACTAGCGTCTCACCTTTATACCTGAAAAAATACGTTTTTTGGGCAAAATAATTTTTTAAAAAAAGTTCTAATTGTTGTAATCATCAGAACTCTTTGGAAAGACATTGTACATGCCCAGAACTATACGAGAGGTAAGTTGAAATAAACAGAACTCTTGAAAATCGACCAGCGTCTCACCTTTATACCCGAAAAAATACGTTTTTCGGGCAAAATAATTTAAAAAAAAAAGTTTTAGTTGTTGTAACCATCAGAACTCTTTGGAAAGACATTGTGCATGCTCAGAACTATACGAGAGCTAAGTTGGAATAAACAGAACTCTTGAAAATCGACCTGCGTCTCACCTTTATACCCGAAAAAATACGTTTTTCGGGCAAAATAATTTTTTAAAAAAAGTTCTAATTGTTGTAACCATCAGAACTCTTTGGAAAGACATTGTACATGCCCAGAACTATACGAGAGCTAAGTTGGAATAAACAGGACTCTTGAAAATCGACTAGCGTCTCACCTTTATACCTGAAAAATTACGTTTTTTGGGCAAAATAATTTTTTAAAAAAAGTTCTAATTGTTGTAACTATCAGAACTCCTTGGAAAGGCATTGTTCATGTCCAGAACTATACGAAAACTGATTTGGAATAAACAGAACTCTTGAAAATAGGCCGGCGTCTCATCTGTATATCTATAGATATAAGGATTCGCTTGTTCTTATTTTATCTTTATTGATATTTTTTTGCTTTTAGAAGGCAGAACTCTTTTTAGAATTCTTGTAGAACTATAAATCTTTTAATTTCCAACAATTATTGACAAGGAAAATGTCGTAGGACAAAGTGAGACGCTGCGTGAAGTTGGCGTCTCAGTTTGTCCTGAGGCATTTTCGTTGGTTTAATGGCCAGAACTATTTGTTTAAACTATCAGAAACTCTAGAACTATTGAAAATAAAGTCAGAACTCTTAATTATTTGTGAGTTTCCGCGAAATGATACGCCAGCTTCACACACACCGGTATTTATATTTCCGGTTGTAATTTTCATGAAAAGTGTCTCCGCTATTCATAATATCGTAATCGTTGCTTTTAAGCGATAAGTGCATTGATGTTAAATAGGATAGAGTGCATTGGAGAAACGACGCATTTGCAAGAAGCCAAAGAAGAAGCCCAACATTGTTCATTTTCCTTCCTCGCCGAGGCAATACGGCGAGTCTTGGAAAGACGGGGCTGCCATGATAAAGAAAGGGAGGATCGGAGATGGATAGAAGGGACGACGGTTATCAGAAGGTATATTAATTTAACGGTCGAGTGATCTAGAGAAAGGATAGAGCGACTTACTGCGAAGAAAACGAACCTTAAACTGAAGTGAAACCGAAACTTTAATCGATCGCGCAACGAGCATCTTTTGTGATGAAATCACAATTGTGGTAAAATTTATTTTGTTTTGAATATTACAGTTTGCGGAAAGATACGCTCGACTTTTCGCCTAAATATCATAAAAAGTCTCGAAATTGTTCGAAATTAATTATCACGAAAAGTTGTTAATAAAATCGTCATTATAATGATTATCTAAAAAGACAAATCAGTTTTTATCATGTTTTTCAAAAAGAAAGTTTCATTTTTGCAGGATATATAATCTCGCATTGAATGATAATGTCCGAGCAAGCCCTTCGTCGACCAGGTCGTTGCACCTTCAAGAAATGTATATTCCAACAATGGTGCCGCGCAATGGTTCACGTTTACGGCGGCGACGAGCATAAACGCAGGTTTCCTCTCGCTATGATCCCGTTTAGTCAGATCGCTGCTCGCCGTAATAATAACATCGGACGCGAGTATGACGAAGGAAAACATCTGTTGTTCAACGCGGATACCGCGAATACTTCGTCCGTAATGTAGACGCAGGCCATTGTTTCGCGCTGCGATGAATGCGATCATGAAAGTACGACGCTTTCAGAAATTACACACCCGACGCAGTTCCTTTCTTGTATATTCATAAGAAAAAAAAATCCGGCCCGCATCCGTTGGACCGAACTTTCACTGCGCGGTACCTTTTGGTGATCCGTGTTAAAAATTTTATTGTAATACTCTGCGCGTTAAAATTTCATAAGAATTCTTTGAAACAAATGATATTCACTTCAACATCGCATTGATAATTTATATTAACCTTATTTCCGACTATTACAGCTTAACCACGCTTAACCACTCAAAGTTTCGAATGTAACGCCGAGTGTAAAAAGACGGATAGTGTCGGGCAAGCTGACATTTATCCATGCTGGAAATGTCAGAGACAAATGTCTGCAGTGATAAATGATCCACGTGGTCAGACACGTCGAGGTTATACCGAGGCGCAATTCCCAACGCCAATTTCCTAGCCGCGTTTGTATCGCTCTTTTGTTCATTGTCTGAAACCATGCTAATTTTCCTCTCCTGCGTTTTCGACGAGTTCCATTTAACTGTATGCGCACACAATGACTTTGCCTTCGGTTTATCTTCGGTGTTAAGCACAAGTTCAAATCACGTTATCAAACTCGAAACTCTTTGACATTTACACAAAATATTGCAATACTATTTTGAACAATTCTTTACAATGTTATTTAATTGTTTTTGGTAAATTTTTGTGAAAAATAAAAAATATAGATGTATAATAGAAGCGCGTGAAATTTTAAAAATATCTAAAAGGCAAAAAAATATTGATGAACTTTTGCTTGTATTTGGGTTTAATTATTGCGAGTATTTTCGCGCGACGACCTGATTTGAAATTCCGCGGTAAAATATGTACATACACGTATATAACTGGAATATATACACATGAATATTTCACAGGAATCCGATATATTGAGCTTTATGCAGAATTTACGGATCGAATAAAGAAAGCTCCCATAATAAAATGCGCTCCCCATGGAGTCGGTCAAGAGAAGGCGAATGAAAAATGAAGGAAAACGTGCGTGTTGCGTGCGCATCGGAATAATATCGGAGGCCTAGAACGTAGACGCGTTCTGAATAAAATTATGTCAGCGCAGTGCAGGGTTTTAATCATTTTATACCACACCCAGATGTATGAAGCGCGTGCTACAAAATGGCAGCTCGCACAAAAGCAAGATAAATGAACGATGCCGTACGCATCCCTGAATATAATTTGTTTCTATCAGCCTATTATTCGTTCAAATAATGCCGCACGCAAGGAAAAATATTTAACTGAAGAAACCAAACTTTTTTGTTACGGTGACAAAACTATTTAGTTGAAATATGCCCAACCAAATCTATTTAGTCCCTGAATGTCTTCGTTAGCAACATTTTTTTCCTACAATTCCTTTCCTTTAATATAACAAAACAAATTTTATTAATTTAAACAAAAATGTTTGATTGTAATAAGTTTGCTTTATCAAACTAACTTTGTTAATTTAGTTATTTGAACTAAATTAAAAGCTAAATTTAAAAAATTTTCTAACAACTATATTTCTTCGAGACAACAAAATGTAAAAATTATTTCAGCAAAAATAATAAACCTAAACCTTTTATAATATAAAGTAAAATATTTGGTTGCTAAACAAAAGCCTTAACTATAAAATTTTGTTAAAAACGCTACATTTTTTTTCCTAGTGCAGACACGTGCGTCAGATTCAGATTGTATTCCGGAAATGCAGTTAATCCGATGAGCGAAATCTGTAAGACGCGATTAGGCATTATTGCACAAACGCAAGCAGTTCTCTAATCAGTCAAAGGGACTAACAATTGTTTTCACGACGGATTAAGCGTCCTGATATTCCCGAGCGCAATTATAGATTAATTCAATGTACGTCAGATGCTATCCGACCTGAATTGCCTTAATTTTCAGACTGACTGCTGACGTACGTACGTCTGCATTCTGCATGCGGAGAGATGATTTGATTCGGAACTCTCGCCTGGACGTTTGATGCGGGATTCATTTGCATCTGAGGAACCGCCTCACGAGATCACGCGTGCTCTCCCTCCTACGTAGCTGTGTCGACTGAATGGTTGCCAAATTGCTACACGTGTCCAACGGTGTCGTGTATGTGTACGCAAATATACGCGCGCAAAAAGACTCAAATAAACGATCGAAATTCAGCAGATGCTTTCGGAATTGGAAAAAAATCGACCTCACCTTTCGAATATGTAATCGATATATTTATACGACCGATCGGTACATTCGAAGCAAACAAAGAAATCTTCTGCAAGCGTCGAGCCGTAATATCTATTGCATCGGGAACGGTTTTTCATATATGCGGACCCGCATAAAGCGGCGCCGCGCGACGAAAACTAAATAGAAAAAAAAAGCACGGAAAAATACCTGTATTTTGGGCGCATATTTCAAAAGAAAAGCAGGCTTATCCGCGCCGACTATTCAGATCTCTGCGTTCACTTCTATTTCCTATTTCGCACTGTTCAGCGTTGCAGAAAATCGCCTGTCGAATACACATTCGTGTCGTGTGCGAAAGTGTACACACAAGTCGCGAGAGTTTCGTGCGAGAAAACAGTCACTGTTTCATGAACATTGACACTGAAGGCTGAAAGCAACCTCGGAAATTTAATTAAAAGATTGGATTAAGATTGTTCCGCCGAGTGTCGCTTTCCGAACTTTATAGAGCATAATACCTGACCCGCAAGTATAGCTTGGCGTATTTGTGATTTTCAAATACGCTATCTAATTATACTTCCATGAATGTAATTCTAGAATCTAGATGTAATTTGAATCTTAGCCATTAAGAGACTCTTATCTCATTTCTTTATCATTTTTTTCATTACGTATAATTATATTTAATTAATTTGTTAGGCAGATAAAGTATACTGTAACAATTTACGTGAGTATACTTTATGCTTTCTACTTCTGAACGACGGAATGAAGAAATATCGACCTTTACGCCGCGTAGGCTGTGTTTTTGGGCTACTTTGCCGAATCCAATTTCGGAATTACAGAGGCGGATACATGGTCCATAATCTAACGTGAAAAAATCATTTCCTGTCACTGTGCGCCACGTGCGTGGTAATATTGTCGGGATATTTTCTTTAAACGAGTCCCCCGAAAGTTCGAGAAGGCGACCGGAGAGATAGAAGAATAAAGCTCGCGAGTCGCCGGAGAAAGGTCTGGTCGTGCATCTGGCAACCACGTATTCTGGACCATGAAGATGCATGAACTGCAGTATCGTGAAAATAAACTTTTGTATGTATAAAAACTGTGCATGCAATATGCTAACGATGTTTACACAACCGGCAACTGAAAGTTCTATGAAAAGCAGGTTCAATAATAAGCGAATTTCAGCTATTTAACTCCGAGAGAAATGATACATTGAAGCAGATATGCAATTGCATCTAAACGAAGGAGAAATGACAAGAAAAAAATGTATTAACTTTTAGAAGACAACCGGATTTTTTTACAATTTTTGTTAGAATATATTATTCGTACAAAATTGTTATAAAAAAAGTATTCAAAATCAAGAAGTAAAAAGTACAAATTTATAATAAACAATTTTTAATATAAAAACATTTTATATTTATCGTTTTTTAATAAATGAATGACTAAACAAATTCAAAAATATTTGTTGTTCAAAAATATTCTACGAAACAGATTGTATTCTATACAAAAAAATGCAAACTTTTTAATTAACAGAGATTTTATCAATTTTTTGGTAAAAGATTTTCTCTTCCTTTCACGTATTCTTATAACTTATACTTATTTTTAGTTTCTATTTCTCTTTCATTGAAACAGACTGTCTGCAATATCGCATATGTCTCTTTCGCACTAGATGTCTGATTACCCTGTCAAGCCCCGTTTGATGCGGTAGTTTGGCTAAAGAAGATAATGGCTGCGGTATCTCTATCTTCCAACAAATCTTGAGGAAAGAAAAGAATGTTCTGAGTCGCATTCTGACCACAAAAATGTCTTCTCGTCTTCTTTACTGCTTTCTCAGTGGGAAAGTCTCATTTTGTCTTCTTTTGTTGCGGATTTCAATTGGCAAGTCGTTGCCGCAAAAGGTTCCTTCGTTCTCCCGGCAATATCGCGCAGGCAGGAAGGTCGGAACAAGGCGGGGACGTAAATTAGGTCACTCAATTAAGAAAGCGATAAAAAGTTAGCAGCTCTGATTTCCTTGAACCGATGCATTAGCGACGGTGTGCATTTGCACGAAAAAAGATAGCTAATCATATAGTTATCCAGTCATGCCTGAAATAAAGTTACTTTCTGATAACCTTGACAGCGTTGGAAAAGCAATAGAACTTGATAGCGTGCAAAAGAGAGCGATAAAAGTCCGTTTAAAAATAAAATATTCTGTCCAAATAAATGCGCTAAAAATATTCCTATTATTTGATCACGCGAAATATTTCGCGTCATTGAAGAAAAATATTATTCGAAGCGTTGTTATCCTAATTGTGAGTGACGCGCAAAGCTATTCCACCATTGCGTATAACAAGATAGATTTTCCCGGACTATTGTTTTATTCAATGTTCATATCCATTGCAAAAAGCGCTACCAGCGAGAGGATCCGTTCTACACTCGTCACGAAGGCGTGGGAAATCTATTTTTGCCGTTCTTCAGACCACAACGGCTACCAATGGAAAAGAATGAAGGAACACTTCGCTGACTTTTTCGCATCAGGCCGCGATCCGTTGCGATCGAGCTCGTTTATCACGCGAACGGAAGATCTACTGGCTGCCGGCGAACAATCGGAAAATTTGTCGGGTCATTAGCATTTGAGATCGAGTCTCGAATACGACGAGTGCGGTACGCCAAGCATTTCCAACCGTTCCGTTCACCATGCCGCCTGCTGTCCGCACCATCTGATTAATGATCGACGCTCGCTCGCCAACGCATTCCACTCGTTTTTCATCAAGAAAATCTCCCACGCTTCACGCGGATCATCGATATTCAACGAGAAAACAATTCAATCATTTCTGTCCCTCCTCAGAAATGATAATTAACGTCGCGCTCTTATCGACCGTCGCAATCTAATCTGCGTGCGACATTAAGATGACATTTTTCATAGAATGATTATTCCGTTGAATCATCGAAGCAAAAAGAAAACATTACGTCTTTGTCGGCCTGACATTTTGCGTTTCAGTTCTACTCAGTCTTTTCTATATTCTATCATTTGCAAAATGAGAATCGCACTTTAAGTGATCCGTTTTGTAATTGAGGAAACAAGCGTTACTACTTTTGTCGCGATGGAATAATTACTATTCTTGAGCCAATAGCGCCTAAGATGCAAGCAGGATGTTTCTGGGTCATCTGAAGGTCCTGAGAATAAAGGGTGAACGCTGTGTGCGTTTCTCCCGCCTTTCACGTAGTAATTGCGGTCGTAACGCTAGATAAGACTAGGATGCATTTCCCGTCCTTCCGAGAGGCCGGGCAAAAAAGGGTGGAATTAAAGCGGGCGGGGAATCTGCAGCCGGCACTAATTTATGGCGTTGTTATTATACGTCGCTGTCAAGTTGCCAATATATTCAGCCGGAGCTTTTGGCAACACTGCTGAAGACTTGACAACAATTTCTCCATTTGATTTCTTTAAGTGCCGGAAAGTGTGATATTTTTCTCATGCAAAAAATTTTCAGATATAACCAATTTGCAGCCGAATCACTTCGCGAGGATGTTTGAAAACTAACGGTCTCGGATAATGGAATGTTGCAACTAAAAGTAGAATGTTGCGAAAGGTGATTAAAATTTTTATTCCTCTCGGCACATTGCCGCGGCTCGGTCAGCTCCGCGAACGCTCAGCTGTTTCCCGAAATGGACGAAATTCCACGCAACAGACTAACGATCCCTCCATGGAGGCGGAGAAAGCCCCCTGGCTTTATCGCTGGAGCAGAATAAACGTGAATTTACAGCTCGGATGTAAGTTTGCGGGCCGTCGTCCTAAATTGGACGATTTATCGGGGGCGCGCGCAAGAAACTCGTTAACGAGGAGTAGCTTTTAACGACTATAACAAGGTGGGGGACTGCGAGAATCCGGCAGGCCGGCGATTCAAAACGGCTGTCGTAACGTCGCGCATTTTTACCTCGTACGTCACACGGGAGTCGTAAGCGATAGCTCGTAATTAATTGCTCGACAAGTTGGCCGGCTGGCGGAAGAGTTCGCCGATCGCATGTAGCTCGCGAAACTACGCGGAAAATAATTAATCGCCCGTTAACGTCGGCGTAAGCGTAATTATTGCGACCGAGGATCGTGCGAAACGGAACCGCATCCAGCTGTGAGATAACCGATCGCCGTTTCCGGTTATACAACGAGAGACCCGCTCCGCCTCGGATGATTTATGGCAAACGGAGACGCTACATTGTGCATCGCGTTAAATTTGCCACGAACATTCTTCGCGGCAGTCTATCGCTTAACGCTTAACACGCGCAAAAAGAAGAATACCCTTTTGAACGTTTAAATCAAAATTACTTCAACAATTCGACGCGTTATTTTTTTTCTTTTGCTTCGGAGAATGTTACGTTGAAGTTTATAGTAGCCGTATATTTTATGGCCGGAGGAAGCGTCGTCGAATTTCCGTCTCGAAGATTCATTGTTAGTCCACGTTCAAGTATCACACGCGATCTCGCAGAAACTTACGAGGCAAGTATCCAAAAGGGCACGACAGCTTGAAAATTAAGCCGGTGGTTGAACCGATGACTTTCCGGGCGGAAGACTTTCGCTTTCGCTTCCGGGCGCATCCCGTAGGCCAGCGCATCGACAAAAGTCCCTCTGTCGATGTTATCCCGGCGAAATAATCCGGACAACATATATCGACGAAACGAGTGACGCGAACGTCACCGCCAACTTTGTCGACTGGGAATTCTTCGATACTTCCCGGATTTAATTAAAACAACGACGGGTGGTCTCGCAGCCATCTCGAAGCGCAACTATGCTTGAAACACGCGACGTTGACAGCTAGGAAAACTTAGCTGTAAGCGAGAGTTGTAAACTTGATGAAATTAGAGGCTGGTTCGCACTGAAATCTCAATGTCGTTTAATGTACCTCAATGTGACTATTAATTGAAACTTTGGCTCCCGTTATATTCCTCGAAATACATCCGATAAGTAAAATTAGACTGTTGGAATAACGGATAGCGATTGCGACAATCGGAAAGAGGCGAATACGAGACAGGCGTGTTATATAATTCCTCGTCTTTTTCCGACCTGCGCAGAATTAAATGTCTCGTTGACACAACAGTACGCAAAGTTTAATAAATTCTCTCGCATGAAATATTTCACGTTTCGCCGTCAAAGATGCAAAAGGAGTCATATAAATTTATTTTTCCTCTAAAGCGTGGAAGTAAATAGCTGCAGCTTAATAAATATGCGGAGGCATGCCGAAAGTCCAAGTTTTGCCGGAAACTCGAAAGATCTAGGAACTGGATACGCTTTACCGCGTTCTGGATATTCGTACACTACCGGCCAACTAGGAAAGCGAGCTATTAGTGAAATATATCTTCTCGCAACGATATCCTGGAACACACCGAGGATCAACCTGTAAGAGAACGTCAGAGCGGAACAAACTTCGTGGTTGCAGATGCACAACTAATTAAGTATCTCTCGTCAGCCTTGAAACAGTGACTAAACGTCTCTCGAAATATACAATTTGCAAGCTTGAATGGCAGCAAAAAATTACAGTAGATATTGCAGAATTTACAAAATTTCGAAATTCTCAAAATTGAAGATATTCACTCGAAGGCAGAATTCGTGGTATTCAAAAATTAGCGCGCGGGCAAACGAACTATGTAATCGATAATTTAGCGTTTCAAATTATATTAGCAAAGTTCAGGCAGCAATAATCATTATAATTTATAACGATGTTCATTCACGGTTGCCTGCATGAGCGGACGTCAAATTAATGAGCGAGAAGCAACTCGCTGCCGAAACTTCAACGCGACGTTTATGCGAAACACAAGCAGCAGTATCACGCAGCGTGAGGTTGATTGATAGCCTCGGAACTTCGGCTCGTGTTCGATGTTGGGAAAAACACCGACGAATCTTGATTGAAGTTACCGATGCGATATTTTCTTTGCCGGAGGGCGCACATTCAAGGAAATGGTCCAACTTCGCGAGAGAGTTTTAAAGTACATTTTCCGAACAACGAGCAAAGTCTTTTGTGTCGGCAAAGTAATGCGATAAAAAAAAGTGCCAGTGAGAGAAATGGATGGAACGCCAAGGCTGCATCGAATGACGCCCTCGTTGGAATTAAGTTCTTGAAATTAATTGCCCCTTCTTATAGCCGGAACAACAGCGATAGCATGTTTACTTAGTTTGCGAATCCCGCATCATGAGCTCTTTCAAGTTGAAACAGCACCGGATGATAAAAACAGTATAAAAAGCGGAAATCTCTGAATACAATAGCGGTTAAGAGAAAATTTCTTTTCTCAGAGATTAAACAGTTGGATTTTCAGATAAAATTGCGGCGCTGTTTTTTAGCTACTTGAATGTCATAAATATCAAGTTGCAAATTAGGATTTAATTAATTTTTCTATTCAAATACCTGACGCTGAAGAAAAATGATAAGAAGCTTCCACCTTTGTCGAATACTCACCTGAAAAAAGCAGAAAAAATAACATTAAAAATTTTATTTGCATCGAAAAACGTTATTTAAGAAAACAATTTACATAATTGAATTGTGTTTTTTTTTCGGAAAATGTATTATTTACTAATTTCACCGCGGTGTATAATAACTTTATCTTAATACGAATTTAATTTAAACTTTCATTATCTAGAAATTTAATATTGAAACATTAACATTCCCAAAGATCTGTGATTGATAATACGACAGGTAAACCTAAAGTGCATCTTATATATCGAGGAAATATGTTCCGAGGATAGAGATCGTATGTAGAAAGAAACTTGATATCGCAAGCAAACTCGAGAAGTGTCCTCGAGCGTCGCGAGTTGGCACATTGCGAGATAGCTTCGGCACTTCTAGGCCTCGAGTGCAGTCGATGCAGTCGCGAAAATCTTGAAAAAGAAGCGAAATCCCAATCGCGATGCGAGAAAAGATGCCACGTTAGGTTGCCAACTCAGCGATTCGAGTATCGCTAGAAATATAGTTAAAATATTGCCTCTTATCGGCGATCTGAGACTGATCGCCTGTGATGAAGATATTAGCAGCTTATATATACGTCCATGTTCCTATCTGTGTGTTAAAAACTCGATAACATTTAATTCTGCAGTGTGGAGAATTATTTCTATATTGTAATATGATAAAAATATTCGATAAAAGTAAAAAGATTGAATAAATGTTAAAATTCTATAAATATTGCATAAATGTTTGACCTTTCTATTCAAACTTTTTCATTTAAAATTTTTCTATAAAACGATTCAATAATTATAAAGTTAATTCAAAGTATTTAAATAAAATTCTCAACTTTCATAAAAAAATTGGCTCAAATTTGTTAGAAATCTGCCGCTGAAAACTGATGCGATAAATTAATGCAACAGTGAATGCGTTGCATTTACAAAAGAAAATAAATAAGAGGATATAAAAATACCTAAGAAAAAGAGAAAGTACTTATGTCGAGTACAGACGCGCGATCAGATTCAGGACACAATGGACAAAAAGGTCGAGAAAAAAAATCCTATCGATCGTCGATTGTTTACCTAGAAGTAAAGCAACACAGTTGCGTTCTACAGTTGTTATTTCTTTAAAGTTGCATTTCCTTTTCTGCAAAACGTCGAAACGTTACGTGGTTGCGAGGCAAACGGGTCGAATGCATCGCGCATAGAAATTCGCATGAAACGTGAATAGCTGGGATCATCATCAAAAAGATTTCTAGGATTTTTCTCCTCTCGAGGTTCACTTTCCGTATGTGAGATACAGCTGTATAAGTACATGACTGAGCGCAGAAATATTTTTCGGTTGATCTTTAGCATCGGAATTTTTTGTAAAACAGCGATACCATCAAATATAATACAACCTATAATCAATTTTTTCTCCAAGTACTTAAAAAAAGATGTCAAGCGTGATCTAAATTTTCGTCAAGTTGTCAATTCCTCAAGTTGCCATATATATGTTACTGTAAACTTGATTAATTTGGCAATTGTGCACAATAACCAATTATTCACATTTACAGTAACATATACATAATAAAAGTGAATAAATTTTTTTATCGACATACAAGTTACCTTTTTATTCAGCAATTATAAGAAAATTCATCAGGTCTGATATTGTGCGTGAAATTCAATACGGTATGAAATCGATTGCGTGTTATACTCATATATAATTTTCGGACTAAATAACACATATAATTGTGACGTGTAAATAAAGCGGCAGCACGCGAATAGATTAAACGTGGCTATTAACGCTTTCTCTGATGCTACGCGACCATCTTCGCTCTCGACCGAGCTACCTAATTGCAAGGTATCCCAATTCCACCACTGTCATCGAGATGCTCTCTGCCACTTCGTGAACTCGATTCCTCAAAGAGCCACAATCAACAACTCCTGCAAGTCTTGGAAGTACTTCTCGAACGTGGAAATCCCATTGAACTTCCACTATTCCGCGCCGAGCACTCGCAGAGGATTACGATCCAACATTTTGATACACGATAGCGAAGAATCTTTATTGCCACTTTGCTGTCGATTCCAAAAATATCCACATTTCAAGAAGATATTGTTTCTGTGTAATTTCTCGAGATACACCCAAAAATCTGTCCGAGATCAAGAACGAGAAAATTTTACGTCTTCGTATTCAAAGTTAAAACGTGAATATAAGACGTGAATTTTAAATAAGCAATCGTTGACTTCAATTTCAATAAAAAGCACAAGAATAAAATATATTGGGTTGTGTAATAATTTCATATTTTCCAATAAGTGTTCCACATTTTTTGCGCAGCACGTTTTTACACAACGTGAAAAAATTGTACGGGCGGGTTACAATTTGATTACAATTTCAACAAACAAATATTTAATTTACGTGTTAATCAAACTGCGTTTCGCTCGACAAAATAGTAGACAGTTTTTAAAAATTCAAATTCACTTATTACGTAACCCAATAGTGTAATTCTAACTTTAATTTAGTTTCGATTCAAACTAATGTTGACAATTTGCCTTTCTCCGCATTAAAAACGTGTTTTGCAACGTGCGTATTTTCATACATCCTTAAAAGCTACATCATAGCGGCCCATCATGAGTAGCTCTTTTCCATTAACTCCCAAACACTATCAAGCTCTTGTATTTTTTACGAAGCGCCACTTTCGAATTAACCGAGAGAAATTGTATCATTACGATAAGTTGGTTAGTAAACTCGTGGTATTTTTAGCCACAAACTGGCACGACCGTACGCGCTGATGTACACGACACACGCGAGTGTGTCCTTCGATCCTAACGGGATGGGTCGATGGATCTGGCGGAGTCGCAGCCGTGAAAAATTCAGCGCGGACAAAGTGCTGGGACGCCGCGCGTGCATGCGAGCAACAAGGGGAGGGTACCTTCGTCGCCAGAAGTTGAGGAGTTGTCCTCGGGTTCGGGCGACGACCCTGGAGACCATCGGCCGAGTCTCGAGTCCGATCTGCCGCACTCGTGGCCTCCTCCGACGCTTCCTCCTCCACGGTTGTCCTCGTGCTGTCGCGCTGCCTTCTCGGGGGACACCGATCGGGACTCCTTGGACTCGGCGGCGCCGCACGTGCCGCCGCGTCGGCCCTCTCTCGCCTCGAATCCGGGCAATCGCTTGCTGAAGTCGGTGGGCATTGCCGGTCGCTTTCTGGGAGTACGTTTACACTTACGTCGTGTTTTTCTTTGCACACCAAAAGAAAGTTCTGTCGAGGTTTCGTTTCTTTCTTCGCGCGTAAAACCCGGCGCATCGCGAGAATTGAATTAGAATTGAATTGAATGCGCGTAGTGCTATTTTGTCATTCGTAACAAACTGATAATTTACTTAACGTATAAATCATTTTTTGAATTATTGATCTGAAATGCAACGCACGCCGCGAATGAACGCATACCCGAGCGACGCGAACTGTTGATGCGACACGATAATCGCGAGATTGGATACAAACGACTCAATCAGCGCGGACTGTAATAGAATTCTCGATGCCATCTCCATATCAGCTATTAAATATTTATCGCGGTGAATATTGCATCGCGCTGCGAATTTACACCTCGAAACATTTCTAACGCTGGATCAGATTTAATTCGAAAACGCAATATACACCCGCGCTGTTGATTTTACTCGACGACGGCGTATTTAGGCTAATCTCGAGTATCCGATGAAACGGGCGTGGGCGGACTGAACTAGATTGGGCGTCGCGCGGAATGATGCGTGTGATCGATCAATTTCCTCAAATGACAACGTCAATCGTGATAACGGATCGATAAATTCAATACAAGCATCGACCATCGCGACGCGAAAATATCATCCGACGCTATTGTTTTTCGCGAAAATAACGGCGCGCAATTTTCTCGTATCGTATTTTCGTTAATTATTCCGATAGACACGTAATAACTTCACAATTACAGAGTAGTTGAGGTCTCTCTGCGCGTCATAAATCGTTTAATTACAAAAATTACAGATCACGATTGTAATGCGCGTTCCAACCGTTGAATAAAAACTCATTGGAAAGTCGAACCTCATAAATTCATACGGCTAGTTCCGACGGAAACCAATAAATGAACTGTTTTCTCCGACCAAGAAAAAAAAAAAAAAAAAAAAAAAGGACAAAAACCCGCAAGTTCCTTCCATTCATTCAGGACGCAGCGCGCTGTCGTACTCGAGACCAGCGGAGGAATGGATGGTCGATGCTCGACTTCGTTCCCCGAAGGCTACTCAAACTAATAAACCAATGTCAGCCTCGCACCGGACGTAAACGTACTCCCTGGCGTCGTTCGGGCGATCGGTCGTGGCCGATCTCTCTGAGGCCGAGTGCTCTTTGTGCTCGCCGGTGGCGTTTCCGCTCGCCGGCGACGCCCGTCTTCCGGCGGCGGTGGTCCCTGGATGATGGTGATGGTCTCGCGTTCCGTCATGGCCGGCGTCACGGACATTTGCCAGGTCAGTGTTGGCAGCAGTCTTTGCCTCCTTGGCGGGTGATGGCGGCGGAGACGTTGGTGGCGATGGTGATGGACTTCCTGCACGAGCAGAACTGTAGCACACTGCTGCCTTCCGCAGGGTCTCCCTGCACAGCTCGGAGAACATGCTGCCTCCCCCATGGCCGGGGCCCCACCGGACCGGCCCGCTTTGTCTTCCTTGCGGCGGCTCTTCGTGGCTTTCTCACCCGCGAGACACGATCACGACCCTCGCTTGCGGTTCATCATCGTTTCTATTTTTAGGTTAGCGCGGCGATTTTTATCACGACAATTGACGCTACATCGCGCCGCCGGACAGAGAACTTGATCGCCTCCGTCCGGTATATCGCGCTCGGATGCAGAAAACTCGCGATTTAATCGAGCACCTGAGAAGGAGTGATCGGCGAGGTTACGCCGAGCTCGGGCTCGGTCGGTCTGTGCGTCACCGTGGCTGGCTCGTGTTTCATAGTTATCGCTTTACATTAAACCTTTAAAAGGGAAAAGGAGAATCGCGAAGAGTAACGAAGGTGATCGTTAAAATTTCATCATTCCATCTTCGAGTTTCTCGCAACAAGTTTTCCCCGATAAGAGTCAAAAATCAACTTCGGATATCTCGAATTTCTCCTCGCATTTTCATCTAATATTTCTATCCTCTCGTCGAAATATTTTATCGCAGCTTTGTAAACATTTATCGGATCGTATGGTGAAATTTGCAAGAAGGAAGAGCATCGATAAAAGCTAATCTTGGATTTCGAGCGGCGTGGAAAACGTGTTTGAGGAACATCGCTGAATTATACACGATTCCGGCATAAATGTATTCATTCGAGCAGCGTGAGAACGCGGTGATCGAGAAGCTGCAGCGGGCGCCGTAAAGTGTGGTAGGCACGCCGACGCGGACAGGTGACACGGATGCATCCGATCGCGCGTAGGTGCATAGGCGGTATTAGTGAGGGCGCGCGACACGGCGCGGAGCGTTTTACGTCGGGTATCGTAGTAAAAATGTCTGGCCGGTTGCCAGCCGTTTGCAAAATTTACAGCCTTGCTCGCGATAGTCCCGGCAACGTGAAATGTCGCGTATGGCAGTATAAAGCGGGATTTCGTGACGTTCCGAGCGCTAGGAGAGAAGGAGGGGGAGGGGGAGAAGGCTAGAGCGGGGTGCGCACCGCGGCGCTATCGACTTGCATTACGCTAAAATTACGCCGCATGCTGTTAATTTAGTTCGCCGCGTGGGTATTCGAGGTATTTCCACCGCAAATGTGGATATGAATACGCGGACCCGTTATACGATTTATGTCGCATATATATGCCGCTCGTCACGTATTGAAAATTATCAAAGCGAGTTTAACGACTGCTCGTGTGTTTACGTTTAATAGATTATTCGCAGGCGCATGTTAACAATGCGCGATCAATAGAGCTAATGATCGAATATTAAGTAATTATATTAATGCCGAATTGATCGAAAATCGACGAGTCAGACGTGCAAATCTGTGAGAATCCTACGACTGTTGAAATTATAAACCAAATCAATTAAAAAGAAAAGAATTATATATTTAACAGCGAAATGCCACAAATATCTCAATTTTCCAAGTACTCTGTATTCCTGCATTTGCAAAGCTCTCTTCGCTAATCAGGACTCGAATTGATAGCGCGAATAATCAAGTCACATCGATAAGCTCATCAATACGATATCGTGACGAATATAACCTTGCAGTAATATTTAATTAAATCAATACCGGCGAAGGTTATGCTCGGTTATTAAACTGGACTGGTTGAATATTAATGACGCGTTGCGGAACTACACGCACGTTTATCTGCCGGGTATTCCGTCTCGCGAGAATACAATCGTTCCCGATTGCTCGGCGTGCCGATACGTCCGTTAATGAGAATCATGATAAATGCAGAATCATCTGTTCCACCCGCGCTATCGGCACGGCCGCGTTTAAACGCGGATAAACACCGCACGGATGACTGATCCCCGCGGATGGACGTAAATCCTTCATGTTCGCGCATTACGGCGCGATAAGTGCGAATTTTGAGCGTGAGCTGGCGAAAAAACGAATTGGGAGTTTTATTGGAGAGGGAAACGCGGCCTTGCAAAGGGAAAATAGTCTGCGTTCCCGCTTGAAGGACTTCATGATTTATCGCTGCACGCGACGTACCGCGAGCAAAAACGCTTTCCGTATGCGCACGTTTAACATGCACATAATTCCGTCAAACGATCATCGTCATTGTACCGTTGCCAACCGCATCGACCATTAAGAAGTCAGAATGGATGAGAACGGTCGTATTCGAACATTGTCAGCCGCGTTAAAGAGGATTTCATTGCTTTCGTCAAAAATTGAAGAAGCAACTTTATCGTTTATCATTCACAAACAAGTCCGTGGAAGAACGCGAAAGGAATGTTTATCAAAAATTAGAGCATGTCTGGCTCTAAAAAAAAAAAAAATCTCGCTTATTTTCAGACATTTTCTCGATATTAAACTTTCAGTTATTTCAATAGCTATTTGCAGACCTTCATAAATCTCGGATTGACTCGCCAGTTTTTAACTTTCAAGGAATACATCGCCGAAGCTTGACGCAAGTTCCACAAGACTTCCCGCAGTGTTTTAATACACGTAATATAAAACATTTTCTCTCTTCCGCAAACCCGATCGCTATAGCGCGAGAAAATCGAAAAACGGTCTCTGTCGTGGCGAACAACGATGTGTTTCACTCGGCTGAGGCTAAGCGATTCATGTTCATGTGTGAAAGCAATCGCCGACGGCGAGTCGGCCTTCAGTTTCGACGATTGGCAAACGAATCATTGAGCTTCTGTCAGAGTCAGACGTGCGTAGGCACAATGGTATGTCATTCTCCTGGCATCTGGTACACGCGGAAACATCTTCATTTTCACTCGCGCGTCGTAACGCGTTGTAACGCCTCCGTAACATATGCGTTTCATTTTGTATCAGCAAAACAACTGTCCACCAATGCGATAAAAGCTCAAAGAATGATAGTGCTGTCTAGTTAAGTAAAACTCGCAGATAGCAATAAACAACAATTACGATGAAGTAAAATTCTTAATTAAATTGAAGGAAAATGCAGCTCAGATTGATATCGTCAGTGAAGCAAACAAAAATAGAAGATATCTTTGTGTCTGCTTGTTGGCGTATTCAACAAAGCGGATTGAAAACAATAAAAGTGCGCCGCAAGCAAGACACTAGCAATTGCCCTAATTTAACGTTGCCTATTATTCGGTTAGTCTCGCGAGAATCACCATTCACTTAATACCGCGCTCAAAATCCGAGATTTCGAAAGTACGTGAAAGGTAAACGATGAGGTGTGTGTGATGCGAAATTCATTATGTTAATTGCTGTCTCCGGCTGAGGACGTAAGCCCGAATTGAATAATGAAACAAAGGCGGCGGAATTAATTTTATTCCGTAGATGATCGGATGTGGTTCTTGCGCTAAATTTCCGATCAGTCTAATGGACGAGGAAGGATTTGAATAATTACACTACCGCGCCATTGAATAATAACTCCGAGAATATTAACTGAGAAAAGTAAAGCGAGAAAATCTGAGTTTTGAATGTCAACATAATTCCGAATTCGTTCTAATATCTTTGAGCATGAAATATCTCTGTTATCTAACATAAATAATGCAATTCGAGTTGCACGGATTACTGGAAATAATCCGACGTCGAGAAGTTATATGACTTATATATAAATTTGTGGCACATCGCGCTTTAATATGAAAGAATATTTCTTTTGGCGTTAAACCATAATTATTTAACAAGCCAAAACCAGTGGCGTAAAGTGAGAATTAATATTTCATCGAATTGCTTCATAAATTTCAATAAATTTAACGCGGAAGACACTTCTCCTTACAATTCTTGACATCTCAATCTCCTTCGTCAAATCTAATTTTGAATAAGTTCTAAACGAATTTAGCGCGCGCCATCGCAAAAGTCGGCGAACTTGATTTTAATGGCTTAACTCGAACTTCGATTGCGAACTCCACTTGGAACGCCTTGGATATCCGGTCGTTTTCCGGAAAATCGGGCCTGCCAAGATGCGTTCGATCGCCGACCGCGAAGATTGCGAGGGTGGAAACAAAAAGTTTCCTCGAAAGAACCGACACCGCGTCGCCGGTGAGGATATACTTGCACCCTCGCTGTGCCATTGCAGTATTTCGTAAATGGCCTTAATATACCCAATTATGTGTATGCGCATGTATTGGGAATTAAAAGATTAAAAATAAAAGTGGTGCAAAGTTACTGGTATATAAAATTTGCAATAATTATTCATTGACACCCTGCATAATCCAATTTGAGTAACGAAGCGTGTTAAGCAAATAGTACACGACAAGATATGACATGCCGATCGCAGGCTGGGAGAAAGGTCAAAGTTCAATGGCGGATTAATTCTGAAATTAACCAATCAGTCGGCGAGATCGCTCATCTAATCCTTGATTGAGCTTAAGTCGATATTGATGCCTGGAATTGCATTGATGTTGATCTAAGCAATAATCCTAGTAGAATCACAGTGGCCACGTGATCGGGGGACATTTGTGATATTTGATTTGTCCACGTGCGACGCTTCGCGGAGCAAATTATGTTAGCGCGATAATTTGATAATCTAACTCGATTTCTCTGAATATGTCAACCGACAACTTTTAACAAGCTGGATAATTGAAAAGATTGGTCAGAAAATTTATTCTTCTCTCTTTATGATCTCATTATAAAATTATAAAATTATTTTAAACATATTATTCGTAAATTTTGTGAAATAATAGAAACAACAACCACATAATTATGCAATTCATATAAAAAAGAAACTATATAGTAATTTCAAAGTTAAGATTACATTGTCCATCATAAATAAAATAATTAATCTATCGAATATTCCCCTCTCTTTTTCTAAGCTATTAATTTCGAAAATCAGATCAACAACTACGCATCAATTTCTCTTCCAAAATATAAATTGCACTGTTTACCACAACACCCGGTTTGCCTCCCAGCCTCATCAAGCTGTCAGACGCTCGAGAAACCAGCGAAACAACAGCGGAAGTTTTCGCCGCCAAAAACCAATATAATCAACCGTCTTCCGCATTAGAACGAGAGCCAGCCGCAACGGATCGCACTAGAAGCGGAGTGAAACGAGAGTGCGGAGGGAGAGCCTTTGCGGCACGAGAAGCACGGCGAGCACCTCGTCGCGAACGCACGAGTCTCGCGTTCGCCTCGTGACAGGTCGACCCGTCATCGCGAACCCGGGTGCAGGATGTTATCGCCCCGGATCACCTGCGCACCGGACGGTCTCCAGGCGAGAACTGAGCCTGCCGAGATAGCCGAGAGAGCAGCGCGAAGTGCTACCCCGTCTGGAGGGTGGCGCGCACGGAGAGGGTCGCGCCGACTCTCGCGGAGGTCCGACGTGCGCCGCTCGGTTAGTACGTGCGTAGTACACCGCTGCGAGGATCCGGGAGGGAAGAGTCGGAGGGTAGAATCGGTCGAGAGTGCGGTGGGTGTAGAAGTAAAGGGGAGGGGGGTGAGTACCGGAAGGATAGATCGCGAGAAGGGCGATATTTTAGTTAGTGCGTACGCGATATACCGTATAAGGAAGGGATTCGGCCAGAGAAGACAAAGGAAGGGAAAGATAAGGGGGAAGGAGGAGGGAAGGGAGACGAGGAGAGACCGGAGGAGCGACCGAGAGATAAGGCGGGAAGCGAGAGAAGTCGCGCGATAGCGGTGGCAGAGGAGAAATGGGGAGGAAATGCCGGCGGTGGTGGCCGTCCTCCGCCGTCTCCGGCGCTGAACGACGTGGCTGGTGGCGCTGCTGTTGCATCGATCAGCCGCCACCACCTGCCAACCCTCTCCCGAAATGGTCAACCCTCGATCTCGCGGAGTGGCGCGCGTTCGCCACCTCCGTTTCGCTGCGCCGCCTAATACCGCCGTGATCTTCGACCTCTCTTTTTCCTTCCGCCGTTTGGTCATAATCCCCCTCGCCCTGCTCCTAGCCCTTACGCGCCGCCGCCGATCGAGCGTAGGCTTGATTTATTATTTTGCCGCTCGAGAGTTTTCCGCCGCGTCAGCGAGCGTTTCCGCGTGAAATAGCGTTTTGTATCGCGCTAACGGTTATCGCGACTCGATGGAGAACCAGGTGACCTGGATGAAATCATTCGACAGCTCCGAACTGATCGGGGGCTTTTAACATTCAAATGATTTCACCAACTTAATCCTTTGTTGGATTTGTGAAATCATGGTGAGTGTGCGAAACTTGAATTCGTACGAAAATAGCTTCGAAATGGAAAGGCATTACATGGGACACATCAGTCACAAAACGAGAGGGATTCTCAAGAGCCTCGACGCTCCCCAGAGTAAAGATTTAGGGTGGTTTGGTGGTTGGCAATTCTCATGGTCGACCTGCTCTCTCTCTTCTCGGTCCGCGACGTGATCCTCCGAGATCGATAACCTTGAAGACGTCGTAGCCACATGTCGCGCTCCCCTACGTTTGACGTCTTCCTCACAAGATTGTAGCAAATATCGCGGTGTGAATTTACAGAAACACGTTTTCTTTTCGAAAAGTCGTCTGGGAGTAAAATCGCGTTATTTCTATCGGTGAGCACCTCGTCGCGATAAAATTCACCGTTAAATCGTTGCTCCCGGTTTTACGATACCTAGCGGAGAATGGTCACGCGAGTATAGCCTCGTAGAACGGAAGGATTACGGGCGGCCTTTTGTTTTATGATACGTAAAACGTGACGCGACTTCAAGAAAATGGCATATCACACTAAAAACCGATTAACAAATAGATCCTTCTTGCAGAACAATAAATGGAAAATTGTGCAAAATCATTCTAAACAAAGCATCGCAAAAGTCAAAAAAATAACGCTTGAAATTGACGTTATTTCAAAATAATATTCTTTCGGAATATTTCGACGGATGAAAAAGCTTTGAAAAATCAACTCGTTTTATAAACGTTCCGCAACGTTTGTATCGGTTTTTTTTTTATGTCTGCAGTTTTTAGAATTTCGAATCTATACGGTATCAAAACTTTGCCATGATCACCGATTTCGCACGTCAACCTCAAATTCGTCCACATTGTTGACGTGAACGACGTGACTCGGTCTTGCGTACGTGTCCCTCCGAAATTCCGGGCGCGTCTGGCTAGATGGGAAGGCGGCCAATTCGAGAAACTAGACTAATCGGAATCCCTCGCCGTGTGTAGCCGGCGTTTCCATGTTTCCGCACAAGAAATATCCCGACGGCACGGCGCGGTGTCCACTGCCGCCGTCGTTACTCTTCCCCCGTTTTGCTACCAATCTCTCGGAGGAGGACTCCCTAGAGTGGCTCCGGCTACACGACTTTACTCTCGAGCCTTCTGCCTCGACCCGGAAAATTATATCCCAAACCGGAAATAACCCGGTGATGATCCATATTCAAGGCAGTTAGTTTTATTCCAAACACTTATAAACGGATAAACCGGGAAGGTCTGTTAAATATTTCCGTGAAGCGAGAATAATATTGCTGACTGTGCGTTAAATGTGACAAAACTCGTAACGTTCTTGCAATATAATTTAATAAAGTGCTGTTATTGTTTTAATACTTATCAGAATTATAATACATATGAAACAATTACGTTTTATAGAAACAAAACTTTATTCGCGCTTACTTTTAACAAAAAGCTTTTCCGAAGTTTTTCCTGTAAAATGCATCGTGATATATTTGCGTTAAACCTTTCGCTAATACGTTGGATATTTTCTACGAGTACAAAAATAAAATAAATACAAAATATAAAAATAATGCACTATCTTCTGTAAAAAAAAAATGTAGTGATAGATATGCTTTAACGTTTGAATGATTAACGTTCCAATAGCATGCCAAAAAAATTTTGCAAACTTAAAAAAAAAAAAAAAGAAAAAGATTAACATCGTAATGTAGGGCGTGGAAGTTATCCTTGCGTCGTTCGCTGCTCGAAATATTATTTAATTGGAAAAGTTTCATATCCACGAACAGCTCCGAAAAGCAGTAATGCGATATGATCATCAATCGTCAAGAAATTAGTCGTCGAGTTTCGATCCTCGTGAGAAGTTCAGAGAATCGAAGAGAGCGATTAGTCTTATCGATGTCCCGTGATCATCGAGACGAGTGCTCGGGAGTGAAGTAAGTTAATTATCGGAGATTAATTTCAACGCTGGGGAAATATCTATCGGTGGGAAATGCGATTTCTCTCAAATTTCTCGTTATCGTCATGAGAGAGTGCGAAATGAGAAAACGGGGAAAACAAGGAGCACTTTGCGGCACTTAAAGTGCTTTCGTGTTTCTCGTCCCACTTCGCTTTTGCAAACTTTCCTTTACGACAATCATGTCTTTTCCGATGTCATTATGTCGCGATGAAAATACTATTATCCGAGAAGGAAAATTATTAATAATGTCGCCGTTCCTTTTGTGTACACATGTTGCTCTCATCGCTCCAATCTTTCAACACGCGCGTTCTTACACGCACCGAAATAACCCTCACCCTTTTGCTGGCACTCTTCTCCGCGATTAAACGAATTAAAAACACGCGTTTCCCCGCCCGTCAGTTTCGCCAAATTCCACCGGCCGCCGCTTAAATCACATTCTTCACTAAATGGAAATCAATTGAACAGCGCTATGTCCACTTTGTCCACTCACGTCACCACACCCTCGCATCACCTCGCTCGCTAATTCCCGCCATATCGAGCTTCCGCAGGAGCAGGTTCCCCTCTGTGTCCTGTTTGCCGTGCTCACACACGGTCTTTCGCACGGCTGCCGAAGGGCGACACGCACTGTTGCTTTTGCAGTCGTGCGAATCGACTAATATCGGACTCTCAGCTATTATGCAGCTACGCACGTATTGGCTCGCATCTCATTCGAAACTGGAATTCCATCCGCCAATTCTTGGACATGAAAACGGCGAAGGAAAAACGGAATTGAAAAAAATTTGTTATTTTTTATATTTCTACATGCTTTTCTCAATCGAATTATTGTGTGCAATATTTTATATTTAATATTCTATCAAATCACCTAATCGGTTTCAAATTGCCTCCCCCCTTTTTTTTTATTTTGAGTCGCTATCGTTTCCTGAAAGCACTGTTCTCAATACGACAACACTTTCGAAAAAGTTTAGTAGTAGTAGTAGTAGTAGTACATCTCTTTCGACTTGAATTATGGATACCAAGAAGTCCGAGAGTCTTTGTCGAGAGCGTTTGATTCCTCTCCGGGACACGGAGTTACACTTAAAAGATCGATGGATCAACTTGTGTGCAAGTTGATTCTCCGAGTCAAGGAAATTCGATTCTCATATACTTTTCAGTCGCAAAAGTGAACGCGTGATCTCGTATTTGCCGGCGAAACGTCCGAGAATTCCAGCACGAACGTCCCGTCGCGTTGGATAAATTGAGATTGATTGCACGAGACACTTAAAAATCAACGGGTTAAACATCACGTAAGGTGTCGTTCAAACTTCGGTCCAAGATAAAAAAGTAACCGCGGCGAAATTCTTCCGTTATTTTTCCTTCCCCAACACAAAGGGATCTCGGTTAATTGACATCTCTCATGACACGAGCGGAGGAAAAAGATGAAGAGTGATGTGGAAGGAAATGGCCAAATAGGACTTGTCTGGATGCTGCGTTATTGCAGCTACTGTCGCGCTGAAGTAGGACACACACACACACACACACACACACGCACACACACACACACACACACACACACACACACACACAAACGTTCTCCCCGACTGCGTAAATAATAAACGATTCCTCGCGCCAGCTGAGGTAGCGCGATATATGAGCTTTCCTGCGGAGAGAAGATTCTTCTTTGCTAAGGTGAGGCGATTTGTAGGATGGACAATTTATTCGTCCGCGGTACGTTAACAAAATTACAGCGTGCGTGCGTAGAAATGGCAAAAAAGCGATCAAATATCCGAATTACTTCTCAAGTCTGGCCTGTCCGAGACGATTAATAGCATGATCTGCAGACTGCAATCGTATTCGGAGAAGAAGAGTCGTTAATCAGAATTGAAATTCGCGGAAATTTAAGCGAGCTTCACCGCAGATATGGTAAACACGACGATCCCTGCAAAATATCGACACACATATTCAACACACGGGGGAGGAATTATTCAAAAACTTGAACTGGAACAAGCGCAATATCGGTAGTACTTTCCTGGTAACAATGTGATATCTTGTGGTGGAGAATTTTTCATATAGGATGATGCTTGAGAAATTTGTATTTGTCTGAGGCATAAAGATAACCAGCGTGTCCTGTACATAATAGAGGAATACGAAATGATTAAAAACGTTGTATTATAACAACTTCCATTAATTTACATAGTTTTTAACTTCATGTAAAAAAATAGAATAAAATAAAATAACCGCAAGAAATTGTTTCCCTCATTTCCTTAAAATTGTATTTTTTAAAAACATTGTAGATTTAGTTGCTGACACAATTGATTACGTCGACACAATGAAAACAATCGTAGGTTATCACTGCGGATCAAATATCCGAGCTATCTCCATCTATAAGTTTCCATTCGCCAGAAGTGGGATGAAAAATTCGCTGGAATATTTCCTCGCAAACTCCATGGCGCGACTCGTGCGCGGCATTAACAATCGACCGTATCGCTCGTTACCGCGACCCTTTTATCACGCTTGAGATTTATGTCAAGTGTATCGAGAGACTTGGACATTTTTATTCGATCGAGATAAAACGTCAATGCTGCAGCTTCTTTTGTTCCACCATTGTGGTGTTCTGTTTCGGCAGACCATCTCGATGGGATTATCGAGTGTTTCTGAGCCACAAAAAGGTGTACGACACGACTCGCCAAAGAACAGAGTCCCAATATGTATAATCGTATAAATTTTAAAACTATCAAATTAGTGCTTCTAGTATATATATAGTATATATCTAGTATATATTCTAGTACATAGTTATCGTTAAAGCCCGAAGGATCCTAAGATCCTAAGATTGCCTGGATAAAGTTAATATTGTCAAGAGCGTTTTAGGCAATGACCGAAATGAAACTTTATTTCGGACTTTACCCGAAAATAATTTAGGCAACCTTAAGATTGCCTAAAGCGATTTAGCAGGCAATGTCCGAAGTGAAACTTTATTTCGGACTTTGCCTGAAAACAATTTAAGCAATCTTGAAATTGCCTAAAGCGATTTAGAGGTAAATAAAAAAGAAATAATAAATAATAATAAATAATAAATAAAGGTTTCATTTCGTACATTGCTTAAAACGTTCTTGACAATCTTAACTTAAAATAAGGGTCAAAAACTGTAGTTTATAATTGAATTTATATATGTACTTCGTACGTGAGAGTGTCATCTTTAGAAAACAGATATATCCAGCCTTTGTACGCAGACATCTACTTTTAAAGAGAGGATGTATATCCGGTTTTTGTAGCAAAAGAGTTAAACTTATGTAACAGTAGTTCGAATAATAAAAAAATTGTTAAAAATTGTCAAATAAAAAAATTCTCAAATTTGTGTTATTCATTGTATCGTTCAAATTTCAAATTTTTATAGAGTGATTAATATATGACATATATTGTTACGGATATTTCATTCTTTTCACTCGGGAAATGCACATTGCATTTGAAAATGCACAACTTTTTCAATTGCATTTTCGTCTCGTTCTTACAATGAACAGGATTGCAATGGTGACCCGCTGCCAGCGCGTCGACAAGCGTAACGGACGTAAATTTAGCAGAAAACAGAGCGAGAACTCAATTATAATGGCCGCGAGTTACTACGAGAACAAGAAAACACATTGTTATTTGTACAAAAATTAATTTCAACCGTTAATTAAAAACATTGTTCCGCGTTCAAGAAGAGTATTTTATAGAAATAATATTAATAGAAACGGAAGTATCGATTCTTCAATAAAATGCATTTTAATTTTCAATCAAGGAAATTTATCGGAGAGAAAAGAACGGGAGAAATCTCACGTAGTAAATGCGGATTTTCGCGAAGAGATATTTTTTCGATACGTTCGTGATTGCAACCCTTACATCTAGGGCAGTTCTTTTGTTCTTGAAAAAGAGTTGTTATCGCCACGCATCACTTCCTGGAAATAGAAAACGCCGGAATATTTTTGCCTATTCGGACTTGTCTTCCTGACAAAATTGGAATTTTTCCCGTTGTTCCTCGTCAGACAATGGAAAAATGAACGCCGCAAATGACATTTTTAGACAGCAGACGTGTGAATTAAATCAAAGTTTTCCACTGTGACAAATTAAATCTCAGAATTCTTATCAGTTTGTAACAAAATTTCATTGATTATCTCTTTCGGATAATCCAGCTCGAAATAACGTTACGGTAAAAAGCATTCCGACCTTCTATTGTTGCTAGAAGTAACTAGATCTCAAATAACATATACAGCAGAATCGTACCACAAATTTAAATTCCATCCCATACAGTCAATATATCGAATCTAATCGTTTCGGTAAGTAATTTCTAGTTGATACGGCAATAATCGCAATGAAATGCTCCTTCTCGGTTATTCTCTAAGTACGTTATCCCGATCGCTATTTCAGTCGCGTGGAAAGAGGGATGATCGTGGGCGGGCGGGGTGGCCCGGGAGGGATGGGCGAAACGTAGTCGTACCTCGTCGAATGAAAGCGATTCGTTTGTGCATCTTAATCCCGCCATTGTCGGTCCACCCGTAGAATTCGTGAATCACAAACGAGGACATAATATCACCGAAACCCGTCAGCGCTGAATCGAAAGCTGCGGTGTAAACGGATCGAACGGATTGTCCTGAATCACTGATCCCGGATCCCTTTATCCGAACGCGTTTATTTAGCTCTAGTCTTGACGTCGTTAACACGATGCCGAGTAATCAATCGATTGTTTGGCGATATATTCGTCGCGTCGCTAACTCCACAATAAAATTCTCAATAAGCTAAGAGCGTTACATCTCGGTCAAACGTTAATATTCAAATGAGAGCTTCTAAATTACCAAAATTAAATTATGATTTGCACAGTAAAAATTCACAAAGAAAAAGTAAATTAAAAATTGATAAAAGTATTTCATTTAAAACGCGTGTTTTATTAAAAATAAATATTATATAATTCAATCGATAATTTTTAGCGACTACAAAATGAACAAGAGAATACAAATACTCGGAAAATACATTTCACTGTAACATACGGCAAAAAAGAATTGTCTTTTTTTCACGGTGAAGCAACTTCTATGGCTGCAGTTAATAGACACCTTTGCATGAAAAGGCTGTACACCGCGTATGCAGATGCACGAAAATCGCGCGAGTACGAAAGTATTTTACTAAAGGTGGCATTGTGTGAACTTTCTCGCGGTGGCAACTTTATAAAGCTTCCCAAAATGCACGAAGGCAAATATATTTTCGCGAATAATACACCGAACGACTTAATGAAATGTAACATCCTCGCGGAGCGCATTCACGTCAAGCGGTATTGTTTCGTAAAGCCACTAAATCCGCCGTATTGTCCCATTCAAATTTTTTCGCGCCGAAGTCGGGAGAGAAGCTTCACTGCGAAAACAGATGGAATATTGCGGTCTTCTCTATCCGAATGTCGATAGCGTCTACATCTGAAGGGAATCTGCAGAGTCGGTTCTCCGATAGACGCCAATCAGAATGCCAATCGTTACATCCGACTGCGTCAATCAAACGGACGCACGTATAAAATAGCGAGGAGAAAATTGTGCATCGATCAAGCAAGGAAACTGCAATCTTCAAACATTATAACTTGACTTTACGTCATTTTATAAGAATTCACAAGATTATCCCAGCAAAATAATCGAAACTAATAAAAAAGTTTCGGATGCGCGAGACAGATATAAAATTCGTTTATAATATATCATAAAATTAAGCTAATCTTGATGCGGATTATATTGCAAAAAACTGCAGTGCACATTACTTTGCGCGTCAAAACGAAAGAAAAATCTACTCGGACGAATTGCGCGCGTCATTTGCGATAAGAGTGTCTTAATCTCTACCTGCTATTGCAAATGTCATCAATTTTAACGCGTAAAAACATGCGCTGGTTTTCGTTACGTGGAAACTGTGAGCGAGCGCGTTATCAAAGAATTCATTGAACTGTGAACACAAGAGAATTCATGTTTACTAGTTAAACTGTATTACTAATCAAACTTGTTTTAGCAAAGCACGGTTTGCCAAAAAAAAGATATTAAAATAGATATTTAACGAACTTTGATAACCTGTGATAATCAATCGAGCTAAAAACGTGTGAATAATTAATCTTTACTAATCACAAAAATAAAATAGTTTGACATCAATCGTATTTATAGCTGCTCACTAGTGCAGTCGACAGGTAGCAGCGACACTCTTGATTTAAAATCAATATTTATCGACACATTCGTCAATGGCGCCATTTCAAGTCAGACTATTGATTGTGTCGATAACAGGTTTTGTTATTCGATTTTTTTCCCCCCTCAAATTTACGCTACATTCCCAGCACTTCAATTCCCGCGAGCTCTCGACAGTAAGCACCAACGAGGAGTAACATATCCTTGTTCCAACCTCTTTGGTATTCAAGAGCTCATTAAGAAAGACCCGAAAGTATCGACGACTCGACACATGTAGCAAACTTTCCCACAAACTCTTGGCTGAAAGTTCGAAGGGTCTGAAATTAATTGCTCGTCACGTCCGACACCCTTTCAAGGCAAGGTATTGCTTTTGGCCGAAAGTGCTCGGAAAAGGACCTCCTTGATGGTACTTGCACGCTACTTTGGCGCTCGAAAGAGCCCGTAACGATTGCATACGACGCGCCCAAGTTCTGTCCGAGTAATTCGCGACGTTGCGCGACTTTTTGGCGCAAATCAAGCCCTTTTCGGCACATATTTCTAAAAAAGAGATGAAGCGCGTCCCACTATCTCTCTCACTCTTTTTGCAGCTCGCCAGCGATAACGACGTCGTAAAGGACGACGTCGCCGATAAAGCGACTTTGAAATATAGCACACCGATCACTTTCGTTTTATCCCCTTAAAGCACCGGGATCTCGCGGAATGCAGGCAGGCGCATTGAAGTGCAATATCGCGTGACCATCGCGGACTACCCACAGGCCTCGATATGTAAATCCCCCCCCCCCCCTAATCACGAAGATTAATCCGGTCGTAATTTACCTCATCTCGTCTTAAAAGATTGTTACGCCATTTCTGTGTCGTCGCACTAACGAGCTCGGCAAATGACGTGAATTTATCTTAACAATCGTGCAAAAATCGAAACGCATTAGATATAATTTTCTGGGATATCGCACGAAATTATCTCTTACATTCCGACCATTCTCGAAATTTCATAACTTCATGATATTCCTGCATCTTTACGGCTCATATGTTGCAATGAGTTACTGAACTCATCGAAATTCCACCGAGCTCTGTGTGCTGGAGAACGTATCGGTTCTCGGTTTGCGTATCGGATTGCGGTTCTCGAAAGCAATGCATAAAGTGAAATGTCGGGCCGAAAAGAATGACTGCGCGCGGTGCGTTCAATAGTTACATTCGCACAAGTGTACATACCGCGATTATCTGGACGGCGTGTATAGCAGCTCTTTATGGCGGGGTACTCACCTGAAACAGAAAAAGAGAGAACATGAAGTCTACTATAATTATCGAACGCCGAGGCAATTTGCAATGTCGCGCGATAGCGAGTGTTTCTAAGTTTTGGCGCAATGCGGACAAAGATATTC
This sequence comes from Linepithema humile, assembly GCF_040581485.1. Classification (NCBI taxonomy): domain Eukaryota; kingdom Metazoa; phylum Arthropoda; class Insecta; order Hymenoptera; family Formicidae; genus Linepithema; species Linepithema humile. Next base: position 28,406,960 of record NC_090128.1, on the reverse strand, counting down.
TTGAACGGCTATGGCGATCTCCGAACGTGAGGCATTGCCTCTCAATAACAGAACGCTTCCCACAAAAGGAATAAGGCAAAAAAGTAAAGCGTGCACTTCAAAAATAGTGAGCGTTTTTTTAAATGTGTAGCCGTTATTAGATCGATGTTTTTTCAAAGATATTGCAAATATTTTTATAACATGATAAAGATATTAAGATATTGAAATTTCCATATTTTTTTATACTTTCAAGGTAGAAGGATAAACATGCTGTATACGAAATATCTGCTTCTAATTCTGAAAAACGAAATGATATTGGTTGTTCCAGTTCCGAAGTATTGATATATGATACGGTTCTATGTGAAATGACAATAAGCGGTCCGTGATGAAAGCTGTATTGACCCTGATCCGATGTAAACACACGAGAATATACTGCTGCCAAATTTTGTTACTGTACGTTAAATATTGATTCAAGCGAAATCTCACGCGTCAATATTTTCCCATCCTTATTCCATCATTATTCGGCCATACAACAGTATCAAACAATGCTTTGGCCGATCGATAGTAGTACGCACGCAAGGACGTAAGTTTTTTTTTATTATTTATTAAAAAACTACATTAATTAATTTAGCATTCTTTTATTCTTGTATAATTAGTTGTCACATTTAATTAATTATAATTGAATAATTATAACACAGTTATATATAATATAATTACAACAACTTTTACAAACAATGTGTAATTAGAGTAAAATAATGTATCTCCCAAACGATGCGTTTATAATTCCCAAAATAAATATTGTGAAATGTGCAATACGTGCTTTTTTTTTTTTACTCTTTTGTAAATATAGAGAATTTGTTTTGCATGGCAACATCAATGAGAAGTCGACCTTCGGACCAGTTTTTTTGGGGGAAATGAGAATCGGATATGAACAGTTTCTACCGTCCAATTAACGCTGCTGGAGGAAATTCTCGTTGCGTCTCCATCGCGTGTAAATTAACAAAGATGACACGGCTGGAACCGCGTAAATGCGAACGACTAGCCAATTAATTGGGGTGTGGATTGATTTAGTCCGGTGATTAACAATCACCGGACCTCGCGTCCTTTTCTACTCTCGAGGCGCTTTCTGCCCACGCGAATTCGCTAATAGAACGGCGATTGACGATGCACGCTTCTCGTTACTCCGATGATAACCGTATCGCAATTTTCGTAGAATCAACAAGCGGCGAGACAAGAAGTACTAAATAGCATTTCCTTATCTGTGAATTACCAGCGGGTTTATCTCGCTCAACGCATGTCGTCGCGTATCTCGGAAGACGCGTCGCGTTTCCTTATTGAACGCGCTTTCCGTGTGATTCGTTTCTAATGTGCGAGCAATTCTAATTACATCGCGTTGAATTCTCCATTATTGGCACTCGAGGCGAAACTTCGCAGACGCCGTCGCGACGTATCGTCGGATATTTGCACGACACCCGCGTACGAGAGCGCGTACTTGCTTTTCAGCGCGTGACATCAGCGCATTCTATTAGTCACGGAGCAGGCGTGCGCAGTAATTGTCTGGGATCTGCTGCTGAAGGAAATGATCGTTCCCAGAATGACTGTGAAGCAGCGAACTGACGCTGCTTCCTAAGCAGCGCCGGTATTTAATGTGCTTAACGAGAAACGCGTCGCGAGATTTTTATCGCGACATCGCCTCGTCTGTGCGGCGCAGACCGCGCGCGAGTTTCTCTTCATTCTCCATACGGAAGTTGCATTATTTTAATGCATCTTCCGTCGACGAGGAAATATCCGGTATGCAACACGCACCACAATGCGCTTGACCGGATCATCTCTTTCCGCGATCCGTTGAAATCTTTTCGCGAAAGTCGACTGGTTACATTGAACTAACAGAGGTAATATATTTTCGCATTAAAGTACTTTGAAATTAATGCCCAGTCTACAGCGTAACACATTCCCATTTAAATTACACGATGAATATTAAAACTACCGGTTGATGCAAGCTCGATCAGTCCGGCCGTAATGAGGCCGTGCAATGATGTTCTTGCGCGCGCGCGCAAGAGAGAGAGAGAGAAAACGAAGGTTGGCCACCGAAATATAGATATTTCTGCGCAATTAACAGGTCCGTTCGTGAACCGAGTGAAGTTGCCGCTGCGGAACGTTCCCGGGATCTTATTATAACGCGCGGGTGTTCATTAGGGCGGGTCAATTACGCCTGAGAAAATCATCGTGTCGCGTTAAGCCGCTGTTGGTTGAGTAAGAACGTTAGGCGCGCGCGCGCGCACAATGTCACTCGCAAATGAAACGTGCAAACTGGAGGATATCCTTGAAGCGCACGCTGAAGGCGAGCCACCATTATTTAACACTCGATGCATAGTCAATTCGAGGCTTTCACATTAATTTTAATCAAGAGTGCGCTATGAAGCGAAGAGCGAAATCAGTCGTCGACTCGATCTTTGAAAATCTTCGTTTATGATAATTTTATATTCGTTTGAAATAGAATTGCCTGATAGAAATTCAGGACTTTGATCATTCGAGCTGAAATTAATTAACAGAATAAATCCAGGCTTTATAAACCGCGCAAATTGATCCGCCTAAATTGTTACCTTATTATTATTCAAATCTCGGCGAATCGATACCGTCGGGATATAATCGGAAACCTGCTCTTTGTGTACATCTCACGAATAATATTATACAATATAATAAAATACCCCGAAATTACGCTGCGAGTGTACGAACTTTGAGCGTTAAATCCCATAAATCGTGCAGGAGTCGATGTAATCAGCCGACAATATCATCAGCCGATGGGCGCGTCGTTTCCTCTGTTTATATTTAGATTATCGCGCTATCGCGATGGGGGAACACGACGTACGGATGCAACTCAATGTTGGGAACTTAATGCGATCGAGTTCTCCTCGCTTTAAATAGCCTCGAATGTAAATTAGACTTTGTTTCTCGAGCAATTAAAAAATTCTTGCATTTATATCGTTTTTCGGAGAAATGCCGTTTTTTATTACGGTGACCGCGCGACGTTCGACATTTCCGAAACCTACGGACGAAAGTTAAGGAATCGCTGCACAAAAACAACAACGCGAAATTCGACCGAGGCGATTATTTCTACTCGCAGTTTACCTTCGTGAAAGTGCACTTTTCTAGGCGATCGGTGCCTCGTGTGCTCGTGAACGGGGAGGTCGTGCGGGCCGAGGTTCTCTCTCGACAACGAGCTCACCAGAATCCCCCTCAAGGTCGCGAGGGTGCTGCTGGGAATCTCTCTATTCATTTTGCCGGCTCCCATATCCTGAGGCCCTCTGCGTCAGCGTCGGCACACGTGCTCGCAGCCCGTGCAACGTCCCGGATGGAAGCGCGCGCGATCTTCGTCCGGCATGGTCTTTTCACGGTATTACATTCCGCGCTACTCGCGTCACGGGACGTAAAACTTGGACAGTCTTAGAAGAAACGAGGGGTGCTTCGACGAAACGCGAAGCGCCCGGTTCCACCGGCTGCCACCAAGTCCAATTGCTTCAAGTTTACGATAAACACTCCGAGCTAACCAAGTAATTCCCGCGAACAGCTGATTAAACGCTCATGTGTTGTGAGCGCACCGTCTCGCTGAAGGGGAAAGTGTCGAATAAAATAAAACAATTCGGCTAATGTCCACGTAATCATCTGCCGCAATTCTCCTTAGATTATTCAACTCGCTATTCGCTGCAACGTTAAATGCAGATTTTTCAACTTAATTTTAAAATAGACAAATTTTTATATACTCTTAGTAATATAAATCAATTTCTTTCGACAATTAGTGTCACATGTCGTCGCCGTGACACGATATTTCAATCGACTCGAGAGAAAGCAATACAACACGTGACGTTTCGAGACCGTGACTGCATTTTTTAAAGAGACTTGTCCATGATCGAGCGCGATCGCGCATTACGTCAGCGCGAAAATTTAATATTCAGCGGAAGATAACCTGCTCTAGAGCGCGTTTAAAGGTCAGGACTATCGATGGAAAATTATGACGAATTCAGCTTGCATAGCAATAAAAATCCATAAATTCCGTTTTGATGACGTGTAAACTCGACGGCGATAGATATCGTTTAATTATGCGTAATAATTGATTTATGAGATTTGTTCCGCAAAACGACTATTAATAAGCAAATATATTCAGAAAGACGCGTAACAAATGATGAAATTCTCTTTAAGTAGCCTCTCAAAATACAAACTTTAGAGTAAAGATAATATTTTTGTAATATTTCAATTCAAATTCTGATTTTTAAATACTTCGGAAAAAATTCTCGATAGTTTTTCTGACATTAGAATTAGAACGCAAACTTTGTTAGCATATTACATAATTTCTAATTTATTTCAGCTCATAATTTCTCAATGCACATTGTCGGTCTTTTCAATTTACACTCACATTAAATGTCACCGCGCGGAAATAAACTTGTTCGAGTATTTTGTCTATATTTCAGTCTCCATCTCTGCGTCAATCGAATCTCCATTCGATTTGCATTCAGATTAAAAATTGCGGTGGGAAACTAATAGTTTTTTTTTTGTTTTTTTTTGTTTTTTTTTTTTTGAAAATTTCTGGCATGCAATCGGAATTTCTACTTCGAGCAATATAATTTCTCCGTGTGACATTTTTTTATGTAATTACCGAATCCTTGATTGCGCGTACGACGGACTTGCAAGTCCAATCAGTGCCGACTAACCGGTTGGAAAAATTTAATTAGCGTCGTGAGTAGTGAAAAAGGCGCTGTGATTAAGTTGCGCGCGGCCGATTTTAAAAAACTCAAGTCCGGATTCGTTGAAGCACCCGCTCTCCGCGGCGCGGCCTCGAACATTTAGAAATCCCTGTGCATTACACTTTTCCTTTTCTGCCAGCGATCGCGCACTCCGGGGCCGCGCGGTGGCACGCAACGCACCGTGGCGCGCAGTTCGTTGCATTCCACGGCGCACACGATGCACTCGACATAAGAGAACACACGCGTACACACACACTCTCACTTGGCACTCTCAATGCGGCACTCGATGCTAGCGATTTCGCAACAAAGCGCACGCCACTTCCAGCGAAATTCGGAGAGATCTTATTTTCTTCAAGAATCCTAACGTTAATTTCACATTTCTCTTCCCTACAAATGACTCGCGCCTTCATTCAAGAACGTGTCGCGTAATTTTACGAGTTACACGGCGTCTTGTCGGAAGTGTCGATATGTCACTACACGCTTAACGAGCGCGCGCGTCACCGCCGAACATGCTCAAGTGTATGACTGACTCGCTGGAAGAGCTACAGGTCCCTCCTTAGCGCGAGTGCCTCTCTCTCTCTCTCTTTACGCGCTCAAACTCCTCTCCCACTCGCGGTGCGTCTCGTTCTCCGCAGGTACCGCGCGGATAGGTGTATTACCTTCGGTAAGGTGCCTCGCAATGCCGTTTGTCGCTCGCTCGTCGCGCGAAGTGGGGACGAAAAACACCTGTATACGTGCCGATGCACGTCTTACGAAATGACTCACAAATTCCACACGTACAAAAATAATCGCAAAGCAAAGAACGACGACGACAATCGAGAGCGGGATATTATTCATTGCGCTCGATTCATTTCGAAATAGAAAAGCGGAGTTCCATCTTGAAGATAATGCGGAATTAAATATTATAAGGCATGCGTTGCTGTCTTCAAGCCACTTTCTCTATTTGCATAGACTCACGAACACACAGAATCTATACAGATATTGACTTTTACTCTGGCTGTTAAAAATATTTTGAGTAATATACGTAGATATGCGTGCATTACCTGCGATTTTGAATATTCGAATACTCGAAAATTCAAATATTGTCCGCGACTTCAGAACTTCTGATACGAATAATACGTGAAATATCGTGAATGTTTATTTATATAGAGACTTATGTAATTTGTAATAACTATACTAGATGAAATTATATAGTATTAACTGCTTTTATCAATAATAATAATAGAATCATACTGTAAGAAGCGGTAGTGAGAACTTTCACGCCTAATTTGGATTCGTTCAAGAGCGTGACGTTTAGGATGCAAGTGTGAATGCCCTTTCACTTTCACCGCACACTGTTAATAAAACTACAACAAAATTCTTAATGACATTAGCAGACGCCCGTAAATTATTCTTAAATTAAATTAAACTACGCATGTTTAAAGATCGAACAAAAAAGACTGATTAAAAGTCAGCTGACGGTTCGCCGACTGTCCGCTTATGGCTGTGCCTGGAGTTTCACTCTGCAAGCACAACGGAGTATATAAACGGCAATCGGAGAATGACGAAAACGGCCTTAAAAGGCGACACTAACGGACGGTTTCTTGGCCACAAAAGTTTTAACGTAATAGAGATTTTGAAATTTCTTTTCAGTTTACCGCGATATGCATTTCCTGAATAATTATTTAATTTGTTTCGATCAGTTGTTGTAGAAATTAGTTTCCATTTTTTTTTCAAGAAATTGTCTAAATAGTAAATTTTGATCCGAGCAAATTTTTAATCAAATAAAGATTTATCATACTTTTTAACTGTGAGAAATCGATTTCTAAGAAAATATTGGACACTTATCCAAGAATTAATAGAGCGTGTATGTTTAGAAGGTTTGATTATTATGATTCAGACCTTCATGGGTCGCCAAATATTAGTGGCACAATCTGCTTACACTTCGATGATACCCGTTTTAGCATAGCATCGATATACCGTCGATATCTGTCGCATACATCATAAAGCATTCGTCCGTGAACTTCGTAAATCATCCGTAAAGCAAAAATTTTTAAGAATCGACTATCGAAAACGTACATTAATCTCATAAATAAGTCATGGTTATTAAATTTTTTATTACGGAATCACTGTTTCAGTGAAAGAAGAAACATTGTGCGAAATTTATTTTTATCGATGAAGAGTTGGATTAAAATTTCATTCTATCAAACTTTGATTAGTCCGAAAAACAATAATGATTTTTGTTGCTCTATTTTTATTCACTTCTGCAGAGATGCTATTTTCGTTTTTCGCATACGTGTACAAAACACACATATCCACGCACGCGCATGCACACGAAAATTGGCTGTTTGCAAAACTGATCAGGAAAAATAAATATTGCAATTGCTAGGTGAAAAAGATACAGTCAAATTTGATCGCAAAAGACGTGTGCACATTGTTTAAACATTTCATGTGACATTGATTCTGAAACTCGACAACAATAACACTGTACGTGTGGAGTGCGTATGACAATTTGTCAGTGATAATACGTCAGCCGGTAGAAAGAGGGTTTTTATCAGGTCAACGGTATGTTTTATAGTGCAGAAAGCTAGCAACAACAATGCTTGTTTTGCCGCAGTAGCTCTTCTTGGGAGAGGCGTTAGAGCACGGCGATCGTAAATCATCCGTAAAGTCGAATCGACCGTGAGTAACGACCCTGATCACGGACTCCGACTTCGTCGCGACCGCAAAACACGTGGAGGACCAAGCTTTTCTCAAATTCAGCGAGATGCATATTCTTTTTACGAGTCATCATTCATAATGTTGCGCGTCATTAAAACTTTATTCAATACTAATTAAAATTTTAAAAAATTCTTACACTTACAAATAATAATTTATTTTATTTCAGGGAAAAATACATTCCTGTGAAGATCTGACTGAGTTTCAAGAAAACTGCTATCCATGACGAGCGTCATTTGCGCGACGCGTGCATTTAATATACACTTGGCGAGCAAATTTGCATCGATAATGCAATACTTGCATACTTGTAACGGTAATGGCCGTGACGATTGCGTCGCGGTGAAAGCGAGAAAGTGCCAAAGCAGTATCCAAAGTTAAGAAAAACTCGGAAGAAACGGACCGCCTAAAATAGAGTTCACGATTTCTTCTTCGGCTAATCTCGCGCCGCGGACTTCCTCGTCCGCGTTTTCGTATTCCGCGAAACCTTTCGGAGTGCCGTGCGATAGAAGAAAAACCGCAGGACGATGACTCAGCAAGTTTCATCGCGAGAAGAATAAGAGAATTGTGCGGGAAGAAGTTGTTTGCGTCCGCGTAAATGGTTGTTCAATGAATGGAAAATTTTACCGCCGTTCTTTGCGCTACGAAAACCCGGTTTGTAAACCAAATCCGGCACGCTGTTCTAAATTCGACACGTGACGCACGTGGTGCGTGTGAACGGTTTAAAGGTCGAACACGACACTCGAGTCAGTAAGCCGAATTCGAAATAATCTCAGGTTTCATTAAAATTCTAAACACGAAGTGTGAAACAAGAAGTAAACGCGCTACACAAGACGAAAATGCTTTATTTTTCCACTCGACCGCTGTGATCTCACACGCTTTGCTTCAAACGCTGTTATCAAACAACGTTACATTCGAGAATGACACATTTCCAAAGCTTTGAAAAGACTCCTGAGACAGTTCGCATTGAGCAAACGACTTTACGATTACGCGTTACCGTTGTAACGCAAGCTGTTAAGGTGTCGGCTACTGATTTACATCGCAGATGGTGCGTCGACGATAGCGGAGGCGCTTACGCAAGAGATTTGTCTCGGCTTGACACCATCACGCGCCGCGGCGCACCGTTGCATCGCGCTGCGGGAATTATGCGTCATGCAACGCCGGTATTCTCGTCTCGGCGCTCTTTCGCGGCTGGGCGACCTTGCAATGCCGTGGCGCGATGAAACCGGCGCGCATAACGTCGCGGACATTAAAGCCGCCTCGCTGCTTGCTTAGACATCAAGAACTTAATTGCCGTCGCTAATGCCTAATGTGTGCCTAGGTGTACATCGAAACGATTCCGAGACTTTACATCGCGATATACGTACACGTAAACCGTAAATTACGCGCACGCACCGCGCATGATTTAGTATTCATAAAGTTATTAATCTCATTGTTCGATCCCGAAAGAATTGATTCCGCGGCGAAAAGACCGAACTCGATGGCAGACTTTCGCGGAGGTCGTGAACTGAATTTGAAATCAGAGTCCTACATAAAACATAAATTGAGTTCGTGCAATCCATTCCGCGATATTCACCCATTTCCAGAGTAGATGCATATCTTGATGCCGCGCCTTAATAATGGGCTTTTGTAAACTTCAAAGGGTGGCGGCGTAAAACTATCCGAGTAATTAGCGGTGATGCCGCGGAAAATAACGGGCATCCAGGCTGGGTGTGAACTTTGCGAAATCTATCGGCGCCTAGCGTATCCGTAAAAGAGCCATTAGGAAGTTTCCTGCCCCGGCGCGAAACTTCGATGGCGAATTAATCCTCGTTTTCACGGATTGTCGATGGGGTAATACATTTAAAATTCTAATTCAAAACTGTTTTCATCTCGCGAATGGGGGAGGGGGGAGGGGAGGGCAAGCCATTTTAGAACGCGAGAAAAGAACGGGATTATCCCTTTTCTGCAGCTCTTCGAAAGCCGACATGAGGGACGACAATTGCAACAGCGCGGACATTTTTTCTGTTCCTATTAACTCCATGTATTCTTTAAGAGAATACACATACTTTAGTGAAGTCTTCTTCGTAAATATCTAAACATCATACTAGTAAAAATATTAATACATAATTTCTATCTTAGTAATAAAACAGCTTATACATCGCTTTACAAATTATTTTAAACTGAAAAAACTTTGTAGTGCGCAGTTAGCGAAGGAAACTGGTTCATTTAAGAGCTAAATATCTTCCTCGTGACCTCACCTTTCAATTCATAAACTTCAAGTTTTTCATAAGCTCGAGTAGCAGAAGATATAGAATAATTAAACCTCACGATTAGCTACCGGAGCAAAAGAGGTGAAATACTGTTAATCGTGAAATACGTATAAAAGATACTGAAGGAACAAAAAGTTTCTTTTTTCACAAGAGACTCAAAAATACGTATATAAAAAGTTAAATTGCGCGTAACGTAGATCGATTAAGATTTAACTGCCGAACAAGTTTGCCTTCCAAGGCGATTAAAGCGTCGTAATTAAAAGGCGTTGCAAAGGCGTTATGAAAATGTACTACCAGGTCGGGATAGGAAAATAATTAGGAAGTTTTTGCACGCCGTAAGCTTGTATGGTCGTGCACGTCAGTCGCAAAGCGCGCGTTTCTAAGGTGCGCCCCTTTGAATTTTTTTAATATTGTCGCACTGCAATCATTCCAAATGTAAAGTGGAACTAGAGCGACTCTTTTCAACGCGGATACACGCGGCAGACTACGTGATCATATTCGTAAAATTATAATAACGTTTTATTCGCTTTCTCTGTGAAAACATTTTTCAAAATACAAATTGTATAAATCGTTCTTTCACGAATATTTCTTCCTTTGCTTCCTAAATGATAAAATAAAAATCCTAGGAAACGCCAGGTAAATGGCGAAGATTTCGAAATCAAAGCAGTTCATTAGCAGCTACATCTGAGATTATTTTTCGAAATGCGAACGATAAAAGGACGATGAAATTTTGAAGAGCGTGCAAAGAAAACGGAAGGTAGAAATGCAATAATCGAGATCGCTGCCGGTGCGCAAGCATTCAATTTAGCAGGACTCACGAGACGTGAGTTCCACGCGTCATGCATCGAGGATGCAACGGCACATGTGCAATTGCATCTCGCAGCAGCGCGCACCGGACGTTACGGTTCTCAGACAACAAAACGGTAATGCGTTTTATACGTTTGAGAGCCGAAATGCCCTTTCTCTTATTCGTTTCTCTAATGAGCGCGCTATTTCGAGTGCTAATATCCGCAATCAAACTCTATCTCTCACTTTCACATGAATAGTAGAACAAAGTCTGTGTTAATTTACGAATAAATAATTCATGTGAAGAATACAATAAGCATCGAAAGTGAGAATTTTGTTAAAAAAGTATTTTATGAGACACTAGGTGTATGTAAGTTTTCTAGAAATTTGTTAACATCAATATCCCTCTCATATTGAAGATGTGAACAAAGTTAATATTTGACTCCTCTTGCATAATCCATATCGTCTCCTTTTCAGAACCCTGACATTTTTCCGATTATTACGGTCAACGACTGCCTGCGCGTTATAACTTTACGTACACTTTCTACCGGCAACGCGATTTTACGCGAATGCAAACTCGTTCCGTTCCTCCGCGGCTTTTGCCGTGCCGCTGACCGTAAAAGTCGAGTGACCAGTTCTTAAATCGTCGGGAAATATATTCCGCGGAATGCGTTATGCCAAATAAAGATCGATATATAGCCGGTTAATACCGCAGTAAGGTGGAAAAAGTGACCTGCATCGGCGCGTGTCGCAAGCGCGCTGATATTTATTGGAAACCAATAACGCGAACTATGAGTATATTACTATTATAAAATATCACTTTTTTTTCAAATAAACATGAATAATCAATGTGTCATATAATAAATAAACTTAATCGCAACCTGTCAACCTGCGATTGACAGAACTCATTTCGCGTTGACTCTTTCCCAATAAAGATTTAGAAAAAAAATTTAAAATCTTTCGTAAAATATTGAAAATTTTTTTTACGTACAGTGTGTTTCATTTATGAATATTCTCTTATTGCATGACAAGCTTCAAAGTTTCCTGCTGTGAAAAACCAATTTACAATTGCAATTTTACTTTCAATATTCTGTCATTTTTCTTAAATATGTATTATAGAGTAAACAAGTTTACAAATAATAAAATTTTAGTTTGTGCATTAAAAGATTTAGGTAATATCTCAAAGACTAATGTATTCAACTGCGCGAAGAATGTGGCATTTTTTTCAACCATGTGAAAAGGCAATAAACCGCAACGGCTTGCATAATCCTAATTCGTGGGAAATCTTACACGGAATCGATCCTATTCGCCTTTCATAGAACGCATGATGAGAAAAGGATTGCGAATTCGAAGGATATCGTATTAGCGGTTGGAAAGTAAGATGCACCGCGCTAGCGAGTCAATTCTTAGATTCTCACGATTATACGTCGTCGATCTCGATAGCTCGACACTGAGACCGGAGCTCTATAAAGACTGATTTCATCTACAAGAACTGTGCACTGTCAGTTCGTTGATTGCGCGCTATGCTACCGTTTTGACATCAGAAATTGTGTACCGATTGCACTATGATAGTATGGAACATTCAGTTGCAAGATTGGTTAGCTCGAAAGATACCATTGTAGATTGCAAACTTCTCTTTGTCAAGATAGAAAGAGAGAAAGAGAGAGAGAGAAATAATTGAATTAATGGTTTTTTAGAGCATAAAAAAGAAGATATATCTTATGAAATATAAGTTAAAGGCTAATAAAACACTAATTAACTTTACTAGATTACAAGGAAAGATATTTTTATTAAATTTATGAGTGTTATCTCTGTTTCAATACGTTATAAAATCATTTTGAATGAAACACATTATAAATCAGCGCATTATTTCACAGATCATTATAAAATGATTGATTGATAAATGCGATATAGCGTGCGCACAATTTGCGCATAGATTTGTATGTGAAAATAAAATAAAAGACATCCCGGCTGGCGTGTGTCTCCGGACAAGGTCGTCCACACAGTTTGCACGAACCGGTATACACGGCGACGCGACGACCGCGAGGAAATACAGAGCGAGTGAGCGAACCGACGCGAACTGGAAACGCTCGAGATACCGTGGGTGAGAAACAGAGCTCGCCGCCCACTTGCTGGAAATCACCGGGACAATAAAGGAGATGGCAGGAAGCTAATTCCCAACTTCGATCGATGCGATGTAATAAATATGGAGGGACGAGCTGCTGAAGCCTCCGCAGTTTGAACCGACGCGAAGTAATTTATCGCGATGTGTTCGAAATATAGGACGATTGACGAAAACCAGTGAATCAAATTTCAACCAGTTACCGAATAATTGGAGTGCACTTTGACATTATAATAAATTGAAAATACATATTTAATTGTTATTTCAATTATTTTTCTCTTAAAACTTACAATCGCGCAGACAAACTGCTTATATTCTCGCACCGAGCGCTGTTACGTGCCGCAACTCTCTTATTCCTTAAATTACCTTTTTTCCTTCGGACCTTCAAACCATTTTTTATCTCAATTTCTTCCGAGCCCTGAACAAATGACCTTTCTATAATGCAATAAAGTAGATTAGCCTAACCTCTGTTTTTGTGCGTAATGTGCACTTCTCCTTCAATAAAACCTTCCGCCTATACGAAATACCTAGAGCACTTGGAACGAAGATCCATCTCATGAGTTCAGTTCTCGATCGCAGCTCGAATCAGCAACATCTAATAAAGACTTTCCACAAAAGTATCCCGATTTATTCGAAATTATCTATTACGTGGCTTCTCGCACGTAACAGCGCGTAATATTAACGTCACTTTCTCCAAAAGCCTGTCACGTTTTTGAAAATCCATTAATAATTTCCCCAACTTGGCGTCGATCGATGATGAAATAACCCGCCTGTGCGCAATGACTGAAATAAAAGGCGTAAGATCGGTGCGATCGGCATGCACCGATGTAAATATCATGTAAGGGGGTCAGGTTCTCCCCGGCGTAGGCTGTGCATTCGACATTTGATGCGTGGCGATTATTATCCACATTCCGTCTCGGTTTTCTTTCTCTCTTTTGAAGTGTCCGGGTGAAATTCTAGCTTTCCATCGCGAGCGCAAACCAGACTTTCAATACTAAAAAGCGAGCGGTTACGAAATCTTGCACTAATTCGATGACTTAAGCAGTAATTCGCGTGTCGCGTGCAACGATATCCCATTTCTGATATAAGAGTAGCATAACTAGAAAAATTGCAATTTTTAGTTAACATCGCATCCGGAGGATGCAATCAATCATATCGCAGAAAGTTTCCTTCAGTTAAACAATTTGTATTTCCTCTTTCTCGTCATAGAAACATAACTTTTCATAAACATTTATATAATGGAAAGTTTTTCATTCACGTATTACAGTAATAACATAAGCCAATAAAAAGAATTTTTAAAGCTAAATCAGAGAAGTAAATAAATGTATTACGTTTGACGACATAGACTTAATCTCATATGTAGTCGTGAATATTTATTAAAGCTGCGACAAACGATAAAGAACACGATGACGCAAGCAAAAAGGTATTTTCGGCGCATGACACAGGAACACATGAATATTCTTGCAGAAATTCGTTTTCACATAGCTAGCAAAAGGAGTGAATTATATCCTCAATGAAGCGCGTGCCACGAGAGCTCGTTGTATAAATTCCAGCAATTAAAGACACGAATCACACGGAGACCGTGTCGGGAAATATAAAGGCCTTTATTAAAGCGAAACAGGGTTTATTACCTGTTTCTTGAGTACGATCAGTGGGCTTGGTCCGTAATAAAGTAACTTAGAAATAATAGTCGACGCAGCTGCGCGAGAAATACTTCGTTCGAACTAAGAACACTTGCCTCGCAATTTATCGCGTCATTCGAACAAAACATTGCACGGATTTTCTTTCAATATTTTTTTAGGATTGCAACCATCGGCATAAACTTTTCATTTTTCGTAAAAAAGTAAAAAGGAAGGAGGAACGGCTAAATTGATGCTAAAATTTCACGCTTAAAATCAATTTAAGCGACTCTACTTAAACGACGGAAAGGAATCTTGTAACCATGCAAATTTACGATTCTTGCCACGTAAAGGCAGCGTTGCTGCCGATATACTTGCAGGCACTTTTGCAGATGGTATCTACTTCATAAATTCGGGTCGCGCGCTTACGTGCCCGAGCGCAGCACGATTTTCCCTAATAACACAGATTCGATCTAATTGTAAGTGAGTCACATTTTCGTATAAATTTAAACGATAATATTATCTTTGATTTCTTTTTTCATTTGTTACATGGCAATTTACGTGGAGATAAGCTCCGCACGCACGGCTGCATCACGTTTTCTGCCGAATCCGCCGCCATCTCGTTAGGATGTCCTTTAAGACGGAAACGGTTTTAAAGTTAGCGCGCCGAGCGGAACCGTGAAAATTACCATGGAAGTTACGAGACACCGTCACGAGGTGCTGCACGCGGACATTTGTGCCACAAGAAAAAGCCTCGTTAACGGCCGTAACGCGTTGTTCATCGTGTGCAGTTACGCGCCCCTTTTTCGCATTGCACGTTTACTCCACTTGTCAAAGGCACCGAGCGACGGAAAGCGCAGTTAGACGCTTGCAGCGTAATGCACTTCCGCTACTGAGATTCTGGAGAAAAAGCAAATTAACGGACAGTTTTACGCTTTACATAATTTTCAAAATTGTGCTAATAAAGAGAAAATAATTAAGGAAAAATTTTTCACATGAAATTTTTGTATTAAAACCTGTTTAATTCTAAACACAGATGAATAAAATTGTTTCAAACCGTCCAAGAGCTTTGAATGCCGACTTATCGCACTTACACGTTTAATCAGCGTAAGAGACAATCGATAAGATAAAATACAGCGCGTAAAATGCATCCGCTCTTCACAGCACTTAGGCAACAATACAGTATTCTTTCAATTTTCCTCATACTTTCTTCAGAATTCGCGGCGAATTATCGCGTGAGACATCGTTCGATTGCGTCGAACGATCCGCAGAAATTGTGTAACGATCGTTTGTGTATGTCTTAAATGCAAATGTGTGAACGTATTCACACATGGATATCGGTATCTCGATATATTAGATCAAGATCATTTGACGCATCTGCAAAGGAAGCGTGCTGGAAGTCCTTGGAAGGAAAAGATTCTCTCGCTTCTACAATCATGTACTTTTATACCTTTCGTTTTCCTTTTGTGTCAATGTTTGTCAATTTTTCTGAATAAATAAACTCCTAACTGAAAGAATACATTTACAAGTATTGATGCATAAATTATCCTATTTGCAAGATTATAAGTTTATTGTTTAAAGTTTTAAAAGAATATTTTACATTCTCGTTGGGCAGTAATTGATGAACAATGTTGCGGGAAATAATAACCCGGCCATCAGATATAATCTAAGGCCGAGCAAAAAGGTCTCGCAGCATCGAGAGCGACCCGCAATATCTCCTTTCGTGCTCGTATGCATAATCGATCGACGTTTCTTTGCATTCCGCCGACCGGAATGACGATCGGAACGGAGAGTAGGCGGAAGCGAGGCCAGGAAATCAGAATGGAATTTATATTTTCGAAGCAATTCATCTGAGCGCGCAAGCAGCGAGACAGCGTTGTCTTTTCTTCGGTGACAGGCTGAAATAACTTTCGCGCTGCGGTATAACGGACGACAGCGTGGAGAAAGAAGGATCTGGAGCGAGGATTTCGATTAATTCTCATCTCGCGCGGTTTCGTCGCACAGACGATACGCGCGCAAATCGCTTTTCGTCGCGTCGCGAGCGAGAAAACGATCGTCACAATAATTATCGGCGCTTGATGAATCTTACGAGAAATTCCTCTCGCCAAGTTACAGATTGAGTCTCTCTCTCTCTCAGAAGAGGAAATGAATACTTTGGCACGAATTAGTCAACTGACTGGAGAACTAGGCCAACTTTAGTTGAACGGCATTGAATTCCGCGCGTGATAGCGGGCTAAGACAACATGATTGGTTCTTCCTCTTTTTCTTTATTCCCGCTCTCGACTTACGGTTGCCGGTCATTATATTCCGACTTTCTGCAAAGAAGCGTACCCTTGTTCGTCTGCAATGAGTGTGATGCAGTTGCTGGCGCAAGAAGTGACGTAGGAACCAGGTGATGGAGTTCAAGTAATACCTCGGTTGAAATGTGGGTCAGAGCCTCCCGTGCGTGCGGCGCGAATCGGAAAAATCTTGGTCGCGATCGTGGCTATATTTTGTTTCTCACTTCAAGTTTTCTCGCTACCTTATAGCATAACGTTGCATGCGTTGTAAAATGTCGGTTGTTTTTATTTCGTTGCTGATCGATCGTCGATGTTCACCGACACTCGTTCGCATAACAATGCAAACTCTTTTATAATAACGATCGTTATTCCACGGAGAACCGAAGTGACAAATTTTTGATAGAAAGAAAGGAATAAATGATAATATATAATTACAGAAATAAAAATCCGTTTTAATTATAGAGTGGAATAATTAAAAAAAAAATACTCATCTACCGAAAAACAATTTTCCGCAAAAATTTTCGCCAAACCTTTCATATCCACGTGGCATTTAAAGAAACCACTAATGAGAGCAGGTTGAGATCGAAAAGCAGACAGAATTAATTTTCTTAAAACACAGTCAGCGGAAACTGCATTGGAAACAAAATTATGAGAGAAAAGGCGAAGGGTAGAACGCAGCCTCCATCATGAGTGCTCGACTCGTTAAAGAGACGCCAGGCTTTTTACGAGTGCGCGACACGCTTGCGTCGGGCCGTAAATTGCAGTTAATTAGCTCGATGCTAGAGAGATTATGCATAATTAGAAGTGGAAGAGATTATGCAACATCGAGCGAAAGCAATGTCCAGATTTTCATGGACGTCAGATATTTCCTCGCGTGTTATTATCTTTTTTTAACATTATTAACGTTGCAATGTCACTCTCATATAATGTGGTTAATTATCATGATCATGAAGAGATAGAAACTGAAATGACGAATCATGATATATGAGAAATGCTTCGTTAGCGAACGCAGAATGAAACTAATAAACAAACGTTGCCAACAACATAATTAATTGACTGATTATGACTGAACGTAATGTTGTCAAGATGTGATTATAGAGAATAGCAACACACTTTTCATATTTTATCAATAACTATCGGGGGAAATTGAAGTACTGTACGATGATTACGTGGATAACTACAGCGTGCATACCCACGGACGCCCACGAAACGCAAACGCAACAGCCTAGGTTACCGACAACGGTTGGGTTATCGTCGATCGAACGCGACTACCATTTGCTAGTCCCAAGATTTCTACTGTACCATCTCTATGGCAAAACAGAAATCTGTTTTGCAATCTTTGGTCATGATACTTCAGCTGAAAATGCACTTTACAAATAAACATTTAGACAAAACATAATCAACAATTAAAACACAATCGATAAAATATTTCACTTCAGCTCGAATTAGTGAGAAAATTCTAAAAGCAGTATTCGGAGTCTTGAATAATTATTTTTCCTGGCAAAGAAACATGTAAGACTTATTCTTTGATTGCATAAATTATGAAATATGAGTTATAATGAAGAAAATCACATTATGAAGAATTTTTGCCAAGAAAAATATTATTCACGTGTATAAATCTATAAGACTTATATGTATAGATATAGAAATGCTGCGACAATACGAGGTTTGCATCGAAGGCAAGCGCAACCACAGCATGATTATTGATTTCTTCAAGTACAATCGGTACAAGTGGTGCTGACAATATAACGATCCTTGAATTACAACCATTAATGATTCGCCAGATTTTTGTTGATCACGAAGGGTAGAAAGAAAATGTTAAACGAGACGACGACTCGTTCGCAACGATGTGGGCGGATTGTCTCGCCCCCGCAGCTTAAACAACACGTCTAGAAGGCAAGGCAACCACCGACCGACCGTCCGACCGTCTTCCTCAACTGCGCCCTTCGTGATCATCGCCTTGTCCCGCCCTGTTCTCTACAGTTCTCCACAACAATTCAGCTTGTACCGAGAAGATCTACGGGTCGCAATGGCACTTAACACGGCTCTAAACATTGAAAGTTGTTTTGAAACGGAGATAAATAAAGATTTAATTCTGCACCGATCTCTTAGAGTTTCCATTTTAAACATACTGTTACAATTATAGACTAAAATGGAATATCTATAAATTTTACAATTAAATGAATCAAATAGCGTAATAATTTCCTGCTGATAAAATTAATAGTTATCACGATTAAAATATTCATTTAAGATTGCGTAAGATTACTGCGCGAAGAAAATGTCTTTATTACGTGTCTGCAACGAGAGACACGTTCGTTACATTACTAAGGCGCAAGGTGTCATAAACGAGATAGTTGGCCGTCAGAATCTGACAAATCGTTTGTTTTTAATAAAAATGTGACACCGTGGGCGTGAAAGGATCAGTCAGACGGAGAAAGCAAGAAATAAATTGGGAAGAGACGCGTCTCGCTTCCTCATGTCGACGGTGTCTCATCACTGGGCACGTGCTGAACCGCCGAGAGAAACCGGTTTCTCTCCCGATCGCCGGCCGGAGGAATCTTTTTACCGGTCCGTAGCGGCCTTAACAATCGATTTTGGTGCATTATCGCGCCGAAAGAAACCTTTTCTCTCTAAGGTAACCGAGTTTCCTGAATGTCAAATAAAATTCTCGTGACTCGTATATCATTGCATAACACTGTTTCTCATTTTTTGTAAATATTCAACATGCACTTTGTACCAATAAAGTTATATAAAGAATGATATAACAATAATCGGCGCGATTGTTAAACACGCAATCTGCATCTTCGATAAGTAAAATGTTTTCCGTATAAATAGAAATATTTAAAACCAAAAATTAATACTACTTTGTCTCTATAAATTCCTCTCCTTTAAATTTTTTACAAATATAATGTATTAAATTCACATTAAATAAATTTAATTTTATTGTTATTATAGTTGACAAGCATAATTCACACAACATACAATTCTCAAAATTTTAATTAGTGCCAGCAACAGGAAATGTGTAGACGAGTAATTTCATAAGTTTCCAAACTTCTCGACCAATAACAAGCCGACTTCTTATCATTGGCGCTTGCCAACCTTTATGAAGTTCGAGGATGCTTTTAGAATTCCAAGTCAGTATTTCGAAACAAGTCCTTTCGAAAGAGTTTATTGTTACAGATTAATGAACCGTCGAAGAAGCCGAGGTCCATTATGCTGAGAAGTTGAACTACACTATGATATAGATTCAGTTCCGTTGTAAATTACGTCGTGTGCGACGCGCTATCGTGCGCTATTCATAAATCATCGCGCCGTAATAAGCCGCGGCATCGAGATGAAAGTTTTCCACTCACGATGTCCCGAACAGGATCTAATTACAGCCCAAAAGAACTCCCAACAATACCTCGTTCATCCCTCACGCAAACTTCCTAGTCATCGCGCATCTCTCAAATTACATATTTCGCATATGATTATAACGCGCGTCGCAATTCTGTGTAACATTTAATTAAACGTTGAAAGCGAAACAAGTGAAAGGATGACGATGAATGCTAATAAACGCGTCTGTTTTTAATAAGATTTTCCTTCTCCTTTCTAATTGCATTTCACGACTGTTTATATTATATTAAAATTATATGTAATCTTTTTTTAAATGAGAGATAAAATCAAGAGAATTTCCATAAAAATTCTCGAATTTGTAAGCAACTTGCTATGCGTGTGCGTTTGAGATAAATATTCGTTGAACAATGCGCGATGATTGATTTAGAGAATAGAGCGAGAATAGATAGACAGCACTTCGGCGAATGTCTTTTATCATTGTTAACGGACGCGTTGGACGCGTGCATTTTCAACCGTGTGAGTCAGTCGGAGTCGAAGAAGATGAGTAAGCTCGTACGAATCACGATTACACCCTGTCATGAAACCAATGTACGCTCTATGAAGAAGTGCCTTTTCCCTACAAATTACAATGCCAGATTCTGTGAGAGTCGGAGTTAATCTTCCTAGTTTCGAAATAGCGATTTGCATTAAGATTGTACAAAGCAGCGGTGAATTTCAATGCAACGAGTCGCTCTCAAATTGCTTATCTTGAGAACGTTGTCTCCAGGTTGAAGGAATACCGGAACATTCTTCCCCGATTATCGGATAACACAAAAGCGAACACCAGGAAATTGAACTTCACCAGAAAATACCGGGAAAGCTTCGAATACCGCGTCGAATGAATTTAAGTACAACAAATCCATCTAGGTTGTCAGAATGAATCAAAAGGGCTTCTCGTCCTTTACGCTCGTGCAAATCGCACGAGAAGATAGCGAAATTCGCTTTGCCTCGAGCGGAAGCAGGCAAGATTCAATCGTAGATCTGCGTTTTTTTAATTTCGTTCTTCCGTTCTATCCGTAACGCACTGAACTTTGCTAATCACGGCGCAGCGACTTTATCGAGGAAACCGTGCGATATCAGCTTGCATCGCAAGTCCGGCAAGCGCGCGCGAGATAAATTCGCGCGAAAGTGCGCTAAGGGGAACAATAAAAGAAACATAAATCGCGTTTACGGATCCGGCTTAAAAAGTGGCACCGGTCAATCGCTCCCGAGCGATCGATCGAACTTCACGCAACCCGCCGCTCCAAACGTTAGTCACGCATCGGGGAGCTTTGGAGCTTGGCGCACTTTCTCTCGAAGGAGCGACGTGGTGCCGACATAAGGAAGACGAGGCAGCCTGGCGGGGTGTCCGTCTGAAGTGGATTTTCCTAATAGGGGACACTTACCGCGTGCTTTTTCAACCTCCTTGCGCACAAGGATTCCTTACTGCATTCGGGCAAGACCTCGTTAAAGGCTCTAAAATTGCTCTCAAGTAGTTAAAAGTTTCGCCGGATTAATAGTGCGAACCGCATATAAAGTTTTATCGCTCTAACTTGGACGGTTTGTGAGAAATTAACGCAGAAATTTATTATCTCGCCCGAAACCGGATTGAAACGAAGCGATATTTCTATCTTGTTTGCACGTAAATTGCCGCTGCAGCGGCAACTAAGGCTCTTCCGCTAATTGGAGCGGCCCTAACAAGATGACCTATGGACTCTGCAACAAAATTTTGGGCAATTGGGCCAACACTTGCTGCATTCTTCAAGCATCTGCCGCGATAAATGCAGACGTCTACTTCTAAGCTACTTGTGCTTCTCTGAAAATTGCCTGGGTAAGCGATATCCTGAGACATTCTGTATAATTCATTAGCAGTTTACCCACGTCGAGACGCTCGCATGATACGATGACAAATCACGGTGATATTAAAGAAAAGGAAATGAAAGCAAGCGAAGATCCGGTCTTGTAATACTAACGATTCCTCGTCTTGTGACTTCAACACTCTGAACGAAGAACAATGGGAACTCTTGCATTTACGACTGCATTTCGTGGAATCCTCTTAAGCATTCTCGCTCGATTCGTGCACTAGCATTACCGTGCGCGATGCGTAACAATTCTATCAATAAAATGACTAAAAATTCATAAGAGAGATATTTGTAATAAGATATGAAAAAATTCAACGCGTGATTGACATATTTAATAGCTCTAATTATATATTCCATAACATGTTAAACATATTTCAACGACGTACGTGTATATACATTTTGTGCATATATTCCGTTCGTTATCAGTATTCAAAGATCAATAAAAGTTTAAATAGATACGACCCCTCAAGAGTGCAAAAACGTGACAACTTGCAGGAATAAATTGCGGTAGCGAAGTTTCTATCGCGAATGAAACGGCATGACATGGCAGGATTCACGAACAGGCTCTCTCCGATTTTTTTTTTCCTTCTTTCAGGGCGCAGCAGTCGATTACACGGTAGCCGATATAACGGGCGGAGTCGAGATTAACCCCCTGATAAACCGCCACTCGTGACCCGTCTTTGCCCTGAGACAATGAGCCGCGATAAAGATCGATACTGACCGCGAACCAATGCACACGAGCCACGAATTTCCGGATACGCCCATCATCCGTCGAAATTCATCGACAAACAGAGACCTACACCGCGAAAAACAGGTTAGCGAACCTGCTCCCGCGCTGTCGATTCAATCGGACAAAGAAACGCACGCGAGGAAATACTTGAGTTTTATGAAGCTATTTGCTGTAAGATTTTCAAAATAACCCCGATAATAGTTCTGTGATGGAAAGCATCGTTTCGCCGAAAATAATTTTTTCTTCGAATTTTGCGTGTTAGAAATAACGTGAAACATCGCGGATGCTTTATCATCGTGTAAAATAAAAAATATTTCTTCCATAATTTTGCAAAGAAAATAATTGCAATTAACATACGATAATGTGAGTGTATAATGTATTAACTAATGCGCGTATGGAAAAAGCACATGTGCGATCGCTTTTTAATGAGCCGATTACGGGCCACTGCGCACGTTGAAATTTCTATCGGACGATCATGAAATTGCGAAGCTGTACATCTGAAGTAATGTCAGACTCGGGTAGATTCAATTAGATTCGAATGCGGTAGTACGAAGCTGAGCAGAAAATGGCGTAACACGCGCTGCGCTAAAGACGGTGTGTGCAAATGTGTAATTTTGCAGTCACTTTTGTTACGTGTCTCGCGATAATAACGAAGCGGGTTCGGCATTGCACATTCTTGCTCGATCGTGCGATCGATACCTACATGTGTACGGACTTAGCCATCGAGCAGGACAGCGTGAAATTACCTTCGCCTTTGCTCTGTGATTCTTTTCATACGTCTCTCCGCGTGCTCGCTACGTATCGTTTATCTGTCTGCTTCTTTGACGTAACTATGCATTTTGCTTTGCTACCTCGTTATACATGTAAAGCATAAATTCCACTTTTGACATAATTCTATTTAGGCTTCTGCGATCTTGTGTGTGACGGGAAATATTTATAATTACTCGCGTAATTTTCTTACGTATAGTTGCGTAACTATCTGCGGTGCGTGTGTAGACGTCACACGAAGTTTCTTCGCAGAAAGTCATTTGAAACGGTAAAATGTAAAAGCCGTATAGCGAAAAGTAGTAGAGTGGCAGCAGAGTCAAGTGAATGATCAAGATAAAATAAATGCTTGTCAAGCTGGTGAAACATATGTAACGCGTTTAACCAGACCACCGAGCTTCCGCTCACAAACTGGTCTTCGAATGAGCAATATCGTCTTCAGTAATGGAATTTTGCAGTCGTAGATCGACAACCGGATATGTTGAAGTCAGCTTACACGTGGCATAAAAGTGTGCCATTTGCTCAGTAAACAATCGTGAATTCCAAAAGTCAAGTGAACTAAATGCGCACTTGCGTGAGAATTTCCATATTTATTTTGCTCATTGTACCTATTCGTAAAATTCTTCAAGTTGCAAAAACTATTAGCTCATATCGCTGTAGGTATACTAAAAATAGCCGACATTATAATTTATAAATAATTATAAATATAAATTGCAAATAGTATCAAACGGTTATAAATAAAAATAATTTACAAAAGAATTAAAAATTGCGAAAAAGAATGAAAAAACTGAGATTTTTTACGATACGACGACAAAAGACAATGACATCTAGCTTAGCGTATAAAAGATTAATGAAATGAGGGCAAAGTTGACGGTATTGATCGCGAGACTCGCTCGGCCAATAGACACTCCTGCCGATCATACGCACTTGCGTAAATTCTATGCAAGTTCGTACTGGCATGTTTACAGGCAATTTCAAGATTGCGCGTCATGCAGAGAAACGCTAAAGGGGAAAACTAAAACGCACTTTTGCAAATTATGTGAGTACCTTCGGAAAATTGAAAACGGAAAATAGAGTTTTTGCGGAATACGAGAGACATAAATATTTCTCGTTCCACGTTCTCGTCTTGTTGAACAATGAATCGCCGCAAAGCGCGTGGGAAGCTAATAGCGCTGTTTTTCTCTTACGAAATTCTACAATGAAAATACATCAGCACATTTTTTTGCTCAATAAAAATTTTCATCGAGCCAACTCGTATTGATCAGGCAATCAATGAGACTCTCTCTTAAAAAAATTAATAATATCAGATAGCTGTCTTGAATTCGCAAATATTTGATTAAACTTAAATTTTATTTGCTTCTTGTGTTAACGATGTCTTTAATATAATAATTCATACGAAACTCATAATTGAATCACACGTGTCTAAGTGTGCGAGTAAAGGAAGTATGCTATCTATTTTAAACTCATCGATTTTAAAGTTCATTTACGATTACAATGATAAGATTTTTTTGTACGCGAATTATTCACCCATGAGGCAGCCTCGGCGAACACGGCTCGACTCGTCATAAAAGCGCATTAAGAAAAAAAAAACCTAGTCGCCAGCTATTAAAACGTTAATTATAGCATAGAATTTCTTTCGGAGTAGCACAAACACAGTTTTATTGTCACACTCTCCGTGAACTCGTATGTATCTTAGTCGGTGTTGCATCAATCGATCGGTAAGTTGCCGCTCGGAGAACAGCAGCGCCTTTATATCGGCACGTCTCGATATTCTCTCGAGGATCCTCACTTTACGAGCACCGAGAGAAACCTAATGTCACCGCCGCCATTGAGAATGGTTATCGACCGTTAAATATCTCCATAATTCCATCATCAAGTCATCGCGTAGACTTCGGCTGAAAGGCATACTTGACTGCGAAAGGCTGCGCGTTTAAAGCAGTGATTCATGCCGGTTGCACTGAGCCGCTTCGCAACTTGACGACCCCCATAAAACTTCGCTAACAAAACACGAGCGTATTTACATAATGTCGAGGTAGACTCGATTTTACGAGAAGCTAACTGTCATAATGTTTCAATCAGTTCGAGAATTAAAGTAAACAAAAAAATTACAATATCGTACTTTCGTCGAAAAGTCTTGACGACGACAAAGCTTGGCGCAGAATTTGATCGAACCTCAATCGATTGATGTTTTTGTCAACCGCTATCGACTAGATTACATTTATGATGCAAATTAGCCGTTTGTTTCGCACAATTTTTGTCGCACAATTGATAGCTTGCGCAAACGGCGAGTTGCCACGACAAAAGCGACCGGGAGCGCCTAACGCGATTGTGTAACAAGACGAACTCGGGTCGAATTCACCTTGTTACATACATCGATTATGTGTTTCGTCGCGAGACACGTGTTTCCTGACTTTGAGGCTCGGTCAAATTCGTGCATTTCCTCGAGCATAATTACAAAAGACCTCGCTACACAAGGCGCGGTTACAGCCCTGTGTGTGTTACGTTGATTCACTTCATTAGCTACGAAATTCTGTTCGAATTACGTCCTACGCTCACAGCCGTCGTAATAATTCGATGTAACGTGGGAACGCTCCGTGTATAATTGCCCAAAGCGTAACTCTACGTAGATGTCATTAGCGCGATAACGATACAATTCATAAACACAAAACGAGCCAATTTCATAAATCCAACAGGAAATGTCTGTAATCAAATTAAATATTTTAATACTTGCTATTTGACATCAACCGCTGATGTAATCTTAAATACTCGACATGTGATGTTGGAATGAGAAGAATAGAATAAGCAATTTCCTTGATTCGCAGAACTTTCTAAATTTACGTTTCAATTGCCCCCACCAATTGTTTTTATCTGAAGCTTACATTATTCGCAAACAGCACACCCATTGTAAAAATCCCGAACTTTTAATTGCATTCTGTCGAATAATCGAACCGACAAATCGAGGTTTTTGTTAAAAAAAAACCTAATTTATCAAAAGAACCGTTGTGCAATCAGGGGAAGCGTGATGCACGAAAAAACTGACATCGAAAACGTAGGCGAGAAAAACGAGAAATTGCACGAGGCCGCGACGGTTTGGCTCCAGCTCGCTCGAAATGCTTTAGCTGGCCATGTTTCACCGCGAAAGCTTTCAATAACTGTGACACACTTGCGATGTGTGCGTCGCTTATCGCAAACCGCGTCCAAGACTCAACCCATTAGTCTTGATCGCGGAAGTTGGCCGACGGAAAGAATATCATCTCATTAGCATATATGTATGCTTCACATGTCACGGTGACACATCGTCCTCGGAAAAAGAAAAAACAAAAAGGTAGCGAACCGAACGGGCTCTCGTTTTGTGCAGCTTATCAACGTGACATTAATCTTGAACTTGCAAAAGATGACGCGCGCGCCGCGTCTCGGTCACACGACTCGCAACGAATCGCCCTTCCGGGATAGTAATTAAACTACGGGCGATCAGATTACCGTTGGTTGCAATCTGGTCCGAGCATGCGATCGAGTGGAATAAACGACCGGGAACAAAGAAATTACCCTCGTTCAAGGCGCGCTTTGACACCAACTGATGCGCATTTCCAAAAAGTTAACGTTAAAATCAATTCTTTTATTAAGTTCGGTCATTGGAAGAGTAAACAAAATTGTCGTCACATATTTCTCCAAATATTTGCAGCTGCTGAAAAATATTGCTAGTATTTTCGGCGAATCACAAAGCCAAAATGTGTATTCTTTGAAGCAACAATCATTTAAATAAACCAATCACTAATAAAATAAATTCTATATCCAACATTTAGTCCAAATATAGAAAAAAATAGTAATAGCTAACTCGAAGGAATAAAAGATTCTACGGCAAGTAGATATGGTCGTATAGATCAGACATGTATTTGACAGGTTTCAATTCCTTTCGGAATAAAAAAAAATACTCTAGAAATTTTTAGAGTAGAAAGAATAGCATGAAGCAAAAGAGTCAAGGTTCGTGATCGCTAAAAACAATTCTGTCGTGATATATGTATGTAAGAATATGACTATGCCGTGAAGTAATCGCGATGATGCAAACAGTCTCGTGCGCGCTCATGTGTAATAATAATGGCGAGGCAAGGTTTCATTAAATTACTCGGATGTGCGTATCTAAAATAGAGCTTACATTAGCATGATATATAATGAAACGAAAAATATTGATTGCACGTGTTAATTAAAGTTGCGGACGGAAAAATAAGTAACCTAATTTCGTTGCGTGTAAATACGAGATTACGGTTTTTCGTAAATTATTATCTCGCGCTTTGAATAATTCAACGATCCTTAATGGCGCATGGGAGAAATTAGCAGATCTGGGAAAAGCTGGATTTGCATTCCAGTAATATGCATTGTGCGACAATGGTACGTGTGGGATTTGGATTTAAACGTGTCTTATTCAGCGAAACGTTTACCCCGCGCGCTTCTATCGTGACCTTAACTTTCTATCGATACCCATCTCACTTCGTATAAGCGAATGGCGTAACAGGCAGATGCATTATAACATATCGTGGTGGTAAATCATCGTAACGTGACCATGCATACAACCCAAGAAAGCAATAATTTCGATTAGAACGCTCTCACGGCGCTCCGATAAATTGCTATCATTTCAGCATTACTTTTATCACATGCTTATAAAAAAGTAATTATTAAAGTGTCCGTTTCGCAGAATTGCAATATCGATAATGCAGTAATAACGCCATTGTATTCTAAGCTATGAATATTTTATGAACATTGCAATATTTTTAAGATACTAGACGCACGCGCGCTATTCATTCTTTTGATTGCAAAGGAATATATTATAACTCTATCTAAGAAAACACTTTTTACATTTTCTATAAAACACAAAAGTAATAAAAAAAATACCTGCACTAACCTTCTCAAAATATGAAAGTCAAAGTATGCAAGATTCGCTTTATAGCACGAAATAACGCATAACGCGTATCGAGATAACTAATTAGCAACCAGGAAAAAGCGGCAACAATAAATGCACGAGTACCGACTTTAAATGCCTTTTTTAAGATAGAAGGATAGTTATTTAACTATTAGTGATATTTTTAAAGCACTTAATTACTCGTCGCTGCTCGAATTCAATTAATTCTACTAGCGTCCGAAGTAGGTTACATTTATTATCTGGTAGAAAAGTATCTACACGTTGAAAAATTTCTAAGAACGCTAGCAAAAAATTGCGGCATAATAGTTCGCAGTTTCGTGAGTAATTTTATGCTGATTCTTCGCAATTGTGCCTGCAGTTTCTTGTAGATCGTTCGTTCTGGCACTGGAAAGCAAATTAGTATTCGAAAGTACAAGGCTTACCGATACAAATGCACCAGGACAAAGCTAATATTACGTATCCCCAATAGACGCATGAAATAATTCCGTGACACCTGCGCAAATTTACTCGGACAACCGTTGTTCGCGTTTTAGTTGCGCAAAAGCCATAAATTTTCACGCGAATTGTAATGAAATATCAAAAGACTATTCTGTCGAAATTTTTTTAAAAGTTTATGTAGTAACAACTTTTATTACTAAATTCTTAAGTTTCAAAGAATTTTCACATTTTCAAAGTCTCAGATTTTAAAACTAGCATATTATGAAATCTTTCTACTCATTTTTCTTTATACACACAGAAAAATACATACTGTATTTAAGTAAATATTACTTGTTTTAAGTATTTTATAAGTTCATATATCCGCAAATCTATCGTAAGTTCATCATAAGCATCAAATTTATTCAAAATATATTTTGATCCCAGTAAGTTTAATACTTCAATCAAGAATATTAAATTTAAAAAAGAATTCTATTTGCTTATTAAATTAGCCAAATCTGACTTTTCTTCGATACAATTTTATAATATTCTTCACCAAAAAATAATTACTTCTTTTGAATATATGATAATGAGTTTATCAAAAATTTGTGATAAGTATATTTTAAGACTATTATCAAGAAAATATTCTTTATTAAAGATAATTGTTACTTAAAAAAAGAAAAGCCGAGTAATTACTTTTCTTAGCAATAGAATGATGTTTTTCTGTGTGTAGAATAGCCAGATCCTTGCCACAGATTATTTTTAGGTTTTGCATGTATACAAAAACTTTCAAATATTTGTTGAATGTCTGCTTTCCAAGATCTCTCCCTCGTTCGCGCTGTCCGTCGACGCCGCGTGTCTCGCACGGTTCGTATATTTTAACGAGGTAAGAACTAGGAAATATATAAGTGTATTACTTCTGTACATCAAATCGGACACGGTCTGACACGAGTAATCCAAGTGCGCCGGCAGTGCGCCGGAGCAAAGCACATCCCGGATGATTTCATAAATCTTCGCGGTGTTGTCGAGTTCGCGTGTTGGGACAGCTGTTATAATTAAAAGGAGCAAAAGGGAGATATGCCACCGTGCGTCGGGAGCGTGCAACATCCTCCTGCGCGATTACGAGCTTCGCACACAAATATGGGCAATAGCACCGTGAATTAACCGCGCTGTCGCAAAAACCGTAATAACACGGTACGCCAACCACTGATAAATATAACGATCTTTTTGTCGACTTTCTGTAATCGCGCGCAGCGCGAGAAAGGATACGATAACGCTACCCCCTAGCTTAGTACTAGCTTCTATTAACGTTCAATCGAGGATGCGACGACTTCCACGCGATCGTCGGGCTGATATTTTGCACGAATTTCTGAGCATTACACGCGTCACGCATCATTTCGCGCTCGGCAGTAAGTATCAAATATGGAATAAGCCGTTAATATAATAGGATAGTATAGCCATGATTTCATAATGAAATCTTCAGCGATATAGCATCATTCGCCGTACTATTATAATTAATTATAGTTATTATAAAAGTAATCGTTTTACACATGAAAAATTTGATTAACATTACTTAGCTTCGCGTAAAAATGCAGATAATTATTTTCATAATCTGTAAGTAAACATAACCATAAAGTGTCTGTTTTATTGGTTAATATATTTAAATTTTTATGTGTAACTAAAAATAAAAATATTATCAAGAGAAAGCGGTAGAGCCTCAGAAATTTATTTGCGCGCACAGCAGTATGTTTGCAAGAAAAACGGATTTACTGAACTTTTACGGCAAGCTAAAAGTACGAGGTTTCGAAACTCGCTGTAGAAATTCGTTTAGGTTTTTACTAGGACAGCAAGGATCGGATAAAATTAATGTTTTCAAGAGACATTACTACAGGATCACTGTCGGTGAGTTTACGATTCTCCGTTCATCAGTATTTACAATATGACAGTTGCTTCTTTGTCACTTAACGAGTTAAAAACAACTTCTTTCGTTGCTCGGCAGATAAGAGGAAATTGTCACTCGGCAAGTAATTTCCGCCTTTTGGGAAATATGAAACTTTCTATCCCCCAGATAAATTAAAATTTGTATATATTCCTGTGATAAAATCACGTCAAAAAGTTTTCTTGCGGAAAGCTTTCCGCAACTAGAACGAATAATTTTACCGTTAACGCGCTCGTAAAATAACTTTGCGAGCGTACCCAGAAAAAATGCGCGCGAGGAGAAGAGCCCGGCTCGACACAGTAGCTTAAACTGAGCGCGTTCCACTATGTTAGTATGTTAATTATTTCTTTTAGCCCGCTCCAATTATCGCCAGTTGCGAGGGAAATGATACTTTGCAATAATTACCAGACACCGTGAAGATTAATGGACACATTCGCGTCTTATAAATACGTCTGGGAGAAAAAAATTATTCGCGATTTCGCACAACGGTTACAACGGCAAAGACAAACGTACCAAATCGCATTAATTAAATTTTCATCCGCCAAATTAACGGTCGTTCCTCGTCGCACGCTGGCACGCTCATAAATCAATGCGCGATGACGGAGCATTATAATCGTTCTCTTACGAACGCGAATTGTACGTTTCTACCAGCGCAAAAAAAGCATTTAATTGGCGATACAGCGGCGTTAATTTCGCGGCGCACCCGTTAACTCTCTCTCCGTGTATTTTCTTATACCTCTTTTCAGACCTCGGAGTTTTGGAGCTAGGCTTCTTTCGTCCGACTATGTACAAAACACTTTCTTTACGCGCTATTCTAATTTATTTTATTTTCCCTCCTGTCTCTTACGGCGACTTTCGCAACGAAAAAATTACGAGCAAACCGGCTGCTGTAATTCCACTCCATTTTTCTCCTCTCGCAATTTCGCTCTGCAAAATCCCGCTGAGAGTAACATCCGACGATCTCGCGAGAGCAATTCGGCATCACGGCTTTTCGAGGAAGAGCCTATTGTCGAAACGCCGCGGGCTATCGGGCCTATTACCGCTTTGCACGCGAGAGGTTGTGAAAGAAAAGCTATACGTTTACAATACGTCTTGTTTCTACATCTCCAACACCTTCGGCAGATATTAAAGGTACCGAGAAATACGAGAATATTTTGCATTTTATTGCCGACGCGAAGCTTCGCTTGCGCAATTCGCTTTCGCACGGCAGAAAGCGTGGATATCCGACGACAAAGATGACATTTACACAACACACACTTTAGATAATATTTTAGTGTCAATCATCATACTCGTTTGTCTTATTCAATCCTCCGAACTTGCTAATCTTTTAAGAGAAAAGTAATTAGTGCTGTCAATATACTGAGATATGAGAGATCTCGCGTGTTATCTAAGTACGGCTTATCTCAAAATTCTTAGAAAATCGAGTATTCATTGGAAGAAACATCGAAATTCCTGAAAAATTCCTGAAAAATTACTTTGCAAGGAATCATTATAATGCGCGAGACTGTCATTTGAGACAATTTCTCTATTCGCGTAGAAAAATTAATGGGTGTTTCAACCATTACTTGGATATTCAGGAATCTTTGCCTGAACATAATAACCTGCTATTACTAACGATTTCCGGTAATATACAGATATCTACATTTGTCTGTATTAACTGCAATTTTAGATATCGGGATTATCCCTGATTACGAGAATTTGAATTCTCGTGTTAACATCCTAAATAATATCCCAAGTAATCCGGACTAATACCTGCCAATCTGGATAACAGAGATACGAATATAGAAACTATCCATGCAATATGCACGAACGACACTAAACAACATCACATTGGTGAAATTAGAATCGGAATTTGCGGAATTAAAACTGAAAATACAGTTTAGAATAAAATTCTACTCCCTATCTATTCCCGAAGCAAACTTTTCGAATCTATTCATCAAAGATCTTGGACGCTATTCCGAAACATCCTGCAAGCGCTTACCGTGCCAAGTCCGCGTCTTTAATGGCCTGTATTAAAAATTAAGAGCAGTCCTTTTTTCAGTTTTATTCTCGCCGACCTACACATTTCATTCTACTCGGCAATTCGCCAGAGCATTGCATCTTCTCACATAATCACGATGAGTAGAAGCCGCTTATTGCATTATCATAAAGCGCACAGAACCGTCTCTTCAAACGGGAGAGAACTGAGCAAAGTCGATTCAGCGAGGACGAAAATATCGAAAGGACGATCGCACTTTAAGAGTTAACACCGGTCAATAACTCACATAGCCAGACGTTGCCGCGGGGCGCGGTGTGCAGTAGGTTCAGGTGCAGGTTAAAATCCAGACCGGCCAGGTCCTGTCGCAAGTGGGTGCTGTCCATGACGAGCGCACGTTCCGGCAGCAAGAAGAGGTGATCGCTCCCCTCCGCGGGCCCCAGGGTTCGCGGCACGCCGAGCCCGAGAGGCCCCGATCGGGCCGTCAACATTCTACCACCAGGATCGGCCAGGACCGCGTCGTCGCGCGGAGTCGCATTCTCCTGCGACTGCCTGATGCCCGACACGCTGATCCGCGACGGAACCCCGCGACTCTTCCGCACCGCAGATCGGCTCGTAACAGGTGGCACGTGACCGCCTCTTCTGACAACCCCCGTCTTCGGGCACTTAATTCTGACGTCGTGATAAAACTGGCGCGCGTTAAAATCGCTCGATTTTCTCGAGGAGCGGAGAGACGTTTGACACAGCGGCTCTCTTAAAAAGACCCGTCTTCTTTCATCTTAAGAGATCCTTCCGTCGAAGCTCAATTAATCCACATTCAATTCGAAATATCAATGACGATTCAATCACGCTCTCGTGATTCTTCCGACTTTAGATTGATCTTGATTCGATTAATAACAACACGGGCCAGCGATTCACAGCGTTTCAAAGTCAAGGCTTTCTTCCGTAATTTAATTCCGAGTTGTCGCAAGATGCGATCGGTGATGTGTTAATAATGAGATCTCGACGATGTTTTGTCGGCGGTGACGCGATGAAACCACGAGGAATGATCGCACGGCGCGTCGATCACGACTTAAGAATGACTCGTTATCTCGTGAGTCACATCGGTCAGTCAACTTTCGACGTGCGCGGCGACGACTGAGAAAAACTGAGGAGGGAGGAGGGGAGCGTTAGCCAATCTCCTCGCGACGCCGTGTGAAGTGGTACGAATTGACCGAACAGGCTCGCTCGTTGAATTCGTTTAGAGGCCGGCGCACCCTTGTACTCGAGCAAGAAGTCTCTTTCGTGGGATCTCGACACCACCGCAGGAGGATTCCACAAATTTAAGCCGTTCGCCTTGCGATGACGCGCAAGCGGGACACGCGACTCAGCTCCGACTTGACAGCTCGCGGGAAAGTGACAGGTGTAACAGGCGGCTCCGACCTTCTCGCGTCCCGCCGATGACTGTCAGCTGTGTAATGTTTGTACGCCGCAAACGAACGTGTCGACACCGTCGTCATCGACGCGGCCCCTCGCTATTTACGCAGCGCGCGAGATACTAATTAATTCCGCCCTCGCCGTCCCGATGACGCTATTTGTTCCAATAGTCCTCGAGCAATTCCAAGTGGGAGTTGACAGCCTCCTCGCGTCGAGTCGGTCGGCGAATCAATCGCGACCGGCGTCTATCCGATGATCACCGAGTGACGCGATCTTGTTTCGATGAGAAAAATCGCGCGACTTTTGCAAGACGCGTGGTGGGTCGTCAATTTGACGGCTGGTTTAACAGCTGGACCGCAAACTCGTGGCTGCGTGTCTGACACCGAGGTCTCTCGCGAACGATCTTACGTACACGACGGTCAGCGTTCGACTGAGTGGGTCTCGGCGCGTTTCACGAGCGACGCCGAGAGACGCCGGAAACGGCCGAGAGAGCACGGTGATGCAGAGCGGGAGGAGACAGACGCATTTTCCGCGCCAGAAGAGATGCATTTTTCTTTTATTTGTAACAGAATCCCCGTCTGCGAGGAAAAGCTCGCTTTACTTCCGCGCATGTGTACGGGTTACGAT
This sequence comes from Linepithema humile, assembly GCF_040581485.1. Lineage (NCBI taxonomy): Eukaryota > Metazoa > Arthropoda > Insecta > Hymenoptera > Formicidae > Linepithema > Linepithema humile. The sequence continues at coordinate 28,372,493 of NC_090128.1, read as the reverse complement.
CTTTAGCCGTTTATGTCTGCAACGAATTATAATTCGGAGGGAAAAAAAAATAAAAGACACATTGCAGCATCTGCGGATGTCTTTGCGGCTGTGAAAGCCGCATTCATGTGCTTAATATTGATCGCAGTTTCACGATAGATAATGATTAAAGTGTTTCACCAATAAAACTGCTATATAATAAGACTTCTGGAAGATTTAATTGACAATAGATAAATTTCATTCAATATAAAGCTGAGTTTTATATTTATGAAAATTATCATAATTTTCGCATGATTTCTTCCGGCTGTGCAATGTTACGTAAATGCACGAATGTCTCACGGCGTCGGAAGTTAGTCGACCATTAAAATAGCTTTGGCTGCAGCCATTTTCTGGGTCATAATCCGCGCAATTAGTCGGCTTGGAAACCGTCTATAAAAGGAGATTATAAATTTAGTTACGGGAGCATAGAATAGTCTCCGCAATCAGTATTCGGAGAACGAATACTGATTCTCCTTTTCTCTCTTCGTAAGCACTTCTTTGCAAGGTTTAAATCACATTTAGCCTTTCACCGAATTTAATTATTCTTTAACGCTATCCGCTGCTCCATAATTACATCGTTAAACTATCTTATTAAACTTTTCACTACTATTATAAAAAAATGTTTATTATCGCATAAGCAGTTTCTCTTCGAGGTAAAATAAAACTGCGCATCATCCATGGTCCATTTCCGCGACCGACAATTCGTGCGTATAAATCGTAAATGTGGGTGGCGATCGACCCAGGCGAGTGCGGAATCGCATTGTAAGAATATCGTGGCTGCACGGAAGAAACCGGCTCCTGTTGCGGTTTACGGCGATTTGCGGCAAGGCCGTTTTTATCGCTGGAAAATGCCGCACGAAAGTGCACCAAAACTGCCGTGCGCACGATGAAGCATTTCCGTAAACATATCGCAGTACCTTATTATGTATCTTTTATGTTAATCGATTGTAATACACTAAATATCCATTTATAGTATCAATTGAGAATAATAGATTTCTTGAGAGCATTGAAGTGAATTTCTTTCAAAGAGAATTCAATGATAGACGTAACTAAAGATTTACACGAAGTTTAAGTTTCAAGAAAGTAAAAACATTAACAATCATATTTCTCAGTTAATTTTAAGCAAACTTTAACTCGGCAAAAATAGGGTTTAGATATAATTATCAAGTCTCGTAACATCAAAATAATAATTTAGAAATTAAATACCATTATGTTGCAAAAATACATACATTTTACAAGAGTTTCCTACTATAAATTAACAAAACACATGAATCACACAAATTATAGCCTATTAAAAGAAGAAAAGAAAAAAGAACGCGTAAACTATTCCCAGCAATCTATGCGGAAACTTGCCATTATTCATACTTTCTTTCTATCGCATTTTTTATTTTTACATCGTAATACCTTTAACATGTACCAGTGCGTTGTCAATAGCTCTTGTTATACAAATCTGGGCCATGTAAAATTAAGAATCAGATAAAATATCCAGGAGACGTCAGACAGCGCGATCGAGTCTCGAAAACGCTGGAAAATGATACTCGTTACATCTAACGGCCGCTCCGTTAGTCCACGCTTCCCCGTTCGTTTATATTGGGTCACTTTTTCCAGTTGCTACGCATCGAAGATGCGCGTCATCTCGCCGGGCGGCATCCGTTCGCGGATAAACGGAGCCATCAGATTTTATCGCAACGCTTTACGAAGTAATTTAGAAATCACGGTCAATCGTCAGCGACAATAAAAAAAATATAGCACTCCTATATTTCCTCGATGACGAAATTAGCAATCATTATAAAATCATTATGACTCGTTAGCATATATTATGATTGCTTTCTACTAATAGTCATAAAATTATTAAAAAATGATAGCTATTAGTGATGATATCACTTGATGATATGTGTGACATTAAATTAATTTGCACTTGCGAAATCTTGATCATATATTTCAATCAGAGAGTGTAGCTTTAATTGCGTCTTTTAAATTCTGCCTTAACTTGTCGATCGCAATTACTGTAAATCGTGAAGAATCTGTTTTCCCATTGTTTCTTCTCTTTTCCTTTTTTTCAGCAAAATGTGAAACTATTCGTCTCAATCGTCGTAATTCCTAACAATCAAGCTAATAGAGAGTACTATCAGAATTTATGTGAGTCGTAAATACGTACTTGTACTTTTTTCTTATTTTTCTTGCTTCGTTTGATAATTTGATTGATAAGTTGATTGATAATGTAATATAAAACATTTCTGACAATAGCAGGTATAAATAATATCACGAAGAAGAATTTTCTTCGATAAAGCTTTTACCATTGAGCCACTCAATACATACTCGATGTACGTACGAGCGAAGCTACGCTTCTTACGCCTCGATCTTCCGCGTGCGTGCTTGGTGTACTCAAGTCACTCAAACGACGATCGATGTTCCCTTATGGAGACTAATATGTCAGGTTCACTAGCTGGCTTTGCTAGATACAAACGGCACCGCACCATCGAGCGTCAAGGACAGGCATTGATTGACAGAGATTGCTTATCATTCGTTACTCACATAAAATTGTGTCACATCGATTATCACACGTGCGCAACTGTTTCGTAAAAGGATATCTCTAAATAAAAACGACGTAAATAAAAGCCGTAGAATCTACAGAAAGTCTCACTTTTATGGTAGCTAAATATAAATCAATATATTTTATGTAAAGCTTTTCTCTCTAAAATATACTCTGAAATGTTATTAAAATCCTAAAAATCCTCTATGCAAAATTTCGAAAATATATAAATATATGTATATATTATATGTTGCTCATTAAATATGCAATGAGATATAAAATGCAAAATAATGCGCGCTACGTGGCGCTAACGTGGCGAAAGAGACATTAGATAGTGACGAAAATTAGGAGAACAATGGCTAGTCGCCAAACCGTTATTTCAGAGTCAAAAGAATAACCTCGAAAGATTAACCTCGAAAGAATATTATGATTCATAGCACAAGATGAAGAAAAAGATATTTGCTAGACGTGACGGGAATTCTAAATACACTAGTCCAAACATGATCTTGTGCACTAATTATAAATCTATTTTGTGCTCGCAACTTGGAAACCTACCTAGATTCATCTACAGAAAACTAAACGATGTATCTAATTAAAGAATTTATGCGTGGCACATTTTTTGTCAACTTTATTATCGCTTTGCGTAAAGTATTAATTATTCATAATAATATGAGAGTTGTGCTAATGAAATATTAATGTTGCATTAATCACTTAACGACATAGACAGAAGGTAGATTGATAATTAATGTTAATTTTAATCGACAAAAAGTTAAATATGTGTATAAAAGAAATGATCAATAAATTATAGGGAAAGTTATTTACCTTTCAACTATTTATGTAATTCACATTATATGATCTCGAATTTTAATCTCGCATAAAGTGGATTTATTCTCTCGAAGGAATGTTAGCAGACTAAGCTAATGACGCATTAAAGATTTTTTTCAAAGAGCTCTTTGTTCGAAGAAAAACGTTTCCGCGCTGAACGATACCCTAAACGTGGGTCGTTAGGATCAACTTTCCGTGAAAGACAATCCTTTCCGCTTCTCGCACAACGGAAAGTCAGATTGACGCGTCACAAATTACGTCACTTCCATGCTTTCTCCCGCGATTGTCCAACGAGGAGACAGCAGCGCGCGCCTTAATGACGCCGTAATTCGCGCGTTTTAATAGCAATCAACGACGAAACGGCGTCTCATTTCCCGCCGTGCGACGTGTCACAATTGCTTTCCGCGAATTTCGCAATGCAATCTTTCCGATCTGCTGAAAGCGGCCGTGACGACGTTCCAATTGCATCGCGCAGATGCGCTTGCAGTCTATAAAGTTCAAAATAATCCGAGGAATCATCGCGTATGAAACTATAGTTACTAGGTGCGCAACTAAGTTTCCGGGTTTTTTTTATCAATGCAAAATGGAAAATTTCAAGAGAAATACAAAAAACGATTTATTCAAAGTATCGTCCCTCGCTAGCTACACATTTTTGCCATCTCTCTGGCAATACATGAATACCGCGACGATAAAACGATGCGTCTTTGAATCGAAACCATTCATCCAACCAGTTTCGCACTTCTTCGAAATTGGCCAAGTGTAGCCCAGCCAAGCCATGCGCCATCGACCGGAACAAGTGATAATCGGAAGGGGCCAGGTCTGGTGAATACGGCGGGTGCGGTAGCAGATCCCATTTCAGCGTTTTGATGGTGTCCTGGACGATGGAAGTGCGATGGCACGGAGCGTTGTCGTGCTGCAATATCACTCGTTCGTGTCTCGTGTCCCATTCTGGCCGTTTTTCGAGCAATGCATGGTTCAAATTTATCAATTGTTGTCGATAGCGATCCCCATTGACAGTTTCGCCCGGTTTCAGCAGCTCATAGTACACGATTCCTTTCTGGTCCCACCAAATGCAAAGCATTGTCTTCTTTCCGAAGCGATTTGGCCGTGCCGTCGATGTTGATGCTTCGCCAGGTAAAAGCCACGATTTTTTGCGTTTGGGATTCTCGAAATATATCCACTTCTCATCGCCAGTAACAATTCGATGCAAGAAACTCTTTCTTTCATGCCGCAAAAGCAAAATTTCGGAAGTGGCTCTTCGATATTCCATCTGTCTCTCAGTCAACTCATGCGGCACCCATTTTCCTTCTTTTTGAATTTTTCCCATGGCATGTAAACGTTTGGAAATACCTTGGCGAGTCATGTTTAATGCCTCCGCAAGTTGATCTTGTGTTTGTGTATCATCTTCATCCAATAACGTTTGCAGATCGGCGTCCTCAAATGTTTTTGGTCTTCCGGAGCGCTCCTTGTCCTCAGTGTCGAAATCGCCACTTCTGAAGCGTTTAAACCAATCTTCACAGGTAGTTTTCGATGGTGCATGTTCGCCGTAGGCTTTTTCAAGCAAACGACGTGCTTCAGCTGCATTTTGTTTCAAGTTGAAGCAGAAAAGCAAAGCTTCCCGCAAATGCTGTTTATTTGGCACAAAACTCGACATCTTTCTTGTTAGAAAAAATATTTTTGCGTTGCGATATCTGTTGGTATTATGACTGGTTATTGTTGACAGATGTCCAAGTTAATAAAAAAACACAACTTTAGACATGTATATCGACTACATGTATCGTTAGCGCCATCCATGTGTAAAACCCGGAAACTTAGTTGCGCACCTAGTAGACCGATGAGGCGTGCATTGCGATCAAATTCGCACAATCGGAATACATTTCGACTGACTGGTGGAATCAAATACCCGCCCGTGATTAACAAAGTCCATTACGTAATCACTCTGTTCCTGTTGCAATAAACCATATGTTTGGAGCGTAGTGTGCGCCCGCAATTGATACTCGAAATTTCTCTCCTCCGACGCAACCTGCATTCAGGACACGTGCAGATATGACGAAGGCCCACAAGCGCGTGCGGCCCGCCACTGCCGATACGTGCGATGCATTCGCGCTTCTATCGCGAATAAATACAGCGCGCGAATAACTGCGAGTGTTCAGGTTACGATTAGTTATCAATACGAAACATATTTCAGTGTCGCGCTTTGCGAACATTATGCCATGAAAGCACACGCATTTAGAGGAAGCAAAACGACGCACCGCTGCGTCTACTTTCAAATTTGCAATAAACAGTAGCAGCATCTCTTTATCAGAAATGTACTGTGTAATTGCCTGCAGTTCTACAGCGCACAAACAGTAGAAATTCACAAATTATTTCCGCTGTTTATAATTATCAATAAGAGAGAGGCTTTGAAGATCTGTGAAATTAAAAACTCAGAGAAATGTACGATCAAAGATCTAGCAAAATAAAGATCTGTAGAATCCGCGCGAAGCTAATACTCTACCCGTTTCATAGTCTAATAATTTTCAATATCGGCTGAGAAATACATGCGCAATGTGCGCGAGCCCGAATAATTCCAAAGTTCTGAAATTAATTTCCAGCTCTATTGTTATACAAACAGTTTACAATAACTCCACCCATCCATGGCGCCATGCAGTTTCCGCCTTTGTAAAACTTCGGCTCTTTCCCTCAAGAAAGTCTAACGGGACGCCATAATTGGCATAGAGATCTTCGATCCTTTATTCGCTGCAAGAATCACGCCACGTGGGCATGGCAGAGGGAATTGGGTCGTCCGATCGTTTCTTCGAAGACGCGCAAAGGGACACCAATAATTTCGTGCCGCGAGGATCGTTTCCGGGACGCAAGACAGAATCGAACACGACGAACGATAATTCCCCGCTAACAATAATACGTATCCCCGGAGAGGTTCTTGCCTACGTCGAACCTAACCTCGTTCCGCATCTTCGACAATTCCCGCAGTTTTCTTGCCGCGGTCGTAGATTAAATGGGCGAGCATGGCTGGCGAAAGTGGATCAGAGTGAATGAAAAAAAGTCGCGGAAAGAAGTGTCATTTGCGAAGAAACAACAATGTTCGAGGGAAAACACGACAGTGAAGACTAATGGTCGTCAAGGATAGTTTCGAAGGATCGGCCTATCCGCTTCCGCAATTTTTTCCGCCGCTCCTTGAAATTCCCCGTATTTTGTTTCGCCTACTCTCCGTATAGAATACGTTCGCATTTATGCATTTATGCATTTTATTCTGAATAATGTTTAAAAAGAAGCATAAACATTTAAGCCAACGTAATCCGACTTGGGTTTAATAAACTCACATTATTAAGTTTCTTCAAGCCTGTCGTGTGATAAATCGCGTTTCCTTCTTAGATTCAGATCTTTGAAACTCGAATGCGTTGGATAATCGTTTCAGTGTCTCTAATCTCGAATTAAGCTGGAGTATCGCGTTCACATTGTGCGTGCTCTCGATCTAGTATACATGTCTTCCTGTCGAAAGATGAATCAGCGCGATGCCATCAAAAAGAAACGTTGCACGTATCAAATTGGACTGACAACAACTGCGATCTCATTTTGTAATAGTGCAAAACATGCGCTATTTCTGCGAAATGCAGAGACGTTACTCGATAAAATAACATACAAATAAAAGAATTCAAATTTATAGAATAATAATCAAAGTCACGTTATAATTAATTGAACTATAAGAACAATAACGATTTGTTCGAGCAGACGAGTTGACGAAGCTCGTTACGAAATAGAGTGCCGATCGAGAGAGCATGCAAGATCGATTGCTCGAGTTCGATTTAATTCCAGATTCGATGCACGAGGCGCACGAAAATATTAGCCGCGCAATTGCGAGGGATGGACCCGCGCTGAATTGCAAGCAAAGACAGCGTTCCGGACTGTCAAGCCGTGCCTCGGAAAGAAAATTATAGGATCGGACAGGGGTGCCACTTTCATTAGTTCCATCGTCTTGATTAAATCGCCGTGACTCTTGCGGTCGGCGTCCCGCAGCCGCAAAGATCCTTTTACATTTCACGCTGTTATATTTCGTTCAAATCGCGTTTCAAGCTTTATCTAATAACATTTTTGAGATAAGTAGAATAAATATTATTCGCAAAAATTGATATCAAGTGCGATACAAACCGTTGTTTAAAATTAACCACGCCTCACAACGCATATAGCGTATTCGTGTATTACATAATCTGATTCTGTACGATCCCATAGAATGTAACAATGCAGATGAGGACGATAAAAAGGACAGACGTAACGAGGTATCTATAAGTTTGACCCAGATGAAAAATGCGATCGATAAGAAACGTCCCTTGGGTCGCTTTTAATGGCCACGTGATACGACAGACATTACTTGACACGTCCGAGAGTACTTCTGACTCGTCCTGTGTACGCGTGTCGAGAGATCGATAATGTCCCAACAAGGAAAGATTATACGCATCGCCGAGCATGAAGTCGCTCCTGTTCCAAGACTAATCTTTTAATCAGCGTCGCGACTCCCGGCTCACGATATTCCTGCGTCCGAAGATGTAGAAGTTCACGCCTGTCTCTTCCACTTCAAACGGGCTTTGAAATTACTTTCGCGGCGTGTCGAGATTTCGAAGAAAAGTGATTTCTATTATGCGGAGTAAATTAACTCGAACGAATTAAATTGCTTGTACACGGGAAATAATGGCGTGAAAGGCCGGAACGCCTTTTTAACATGATAATAACGACTCTAGAAATTACATAAAAAAAATTAAAAAATGCCACGATCAGCATCACGCAAAATTAAAGTAAAAGATGAACCACTGAGGTAAGAACATGCTCCCGAAATTGAAAGAATCGTGTATACAGTTCCACATATACTTCCTTCAATATCTGTGACTTGGAACTAGAAGTGTCATCTTTTTTCCGCAACCACGTCACAGATACAATAAATACAATAAATATCAGTTAATCAATCTAAAGAAATGTATGGCGAAGCAAATTTTATCTAACTAATACGCGACGATTATCTGTAATTGTAAATGTAGAGCGATGCATCTCTACAGATGCATACAATATCATGACTCGGTAGTGCTGAATGCTGCATCAGCTCTACAACCTGAATAGGGACCTGTTCTGATTAAAGTTGACACGAGGCAGCGTAGGTTGTAGGTAGTTAGTCGGATCCGTATCGGACTCAACATGGGTGTCTAGCACCCAGCCTCGTCAGGTCAAAGTACAATATATCTCAAACTACGAAAGAGAAAGAGAGAGAGAGAGAGAGAGAGAGAGAGAGAGAGAGAATATCCTCCCTCTTGCTAAAAGCAGCGTACTAGTCTTCTTGCTGGTTTAGATAATACATAGGTGCATCCAGGTTTCCGTTCCAGCAGGAAGCAACGGCTCGTAAATGCTTTATGCCCGTAGACGAAATAGGCGCAGTAGTAAACGCGGTAATATTCCCTTCCGCAAGAGCATATTGCAATTAAACATCAGTTACGAACGGCATAATATATAGTATTCACGATACCTTAGATGGTACTTCATTTTTATGCAAGAAATGGAAATTATCCCATGAAACTTCAAAACTTAATTACACGCGTAGCTTCATCGTGGCAAACTTGAGTCGTGCGAAATTATCACTCGATGGATTAATTCATTTTTAATTAACTCCGTCGAGACACATCAGGATTAGATTACGTCGCTCGATCGAATCGCTCGATCGAATCGCGGAGAAAATATTAGTGAGCGATTTGAATGAGAAATCGGATATTTCCTCGAATATCCTCAGCTATGTTTTTTTTTTTTTTTTTTTTTCTTTCTTCAAATCATCGTTATTTACGCGAAAATGCCGATGCACTCTTTGCTCCACTATGGACAAGAAAGTTATCGCGCGTCCGCAAATGGGAATTTCTCATCGCGCACCGTCCAACTTCGTTAACCGCATTCTCCGCGCGTCAAATCGCGAGCGAGCAAGTTTACCGGATTCTCCGAACGATTATGATCGATCGGCCTTTCATCGCGATAAACGGCGTCGTAAATTATCATCGCATTCCGCTCGATCGTAAAAATTCCAATTGCGATAATTAACCTTGCCGCGTGTGCGTAGCGCGCTCGCAAATAAAGTTCCCCGATTACACGCTCTGATCCTTATCGGTTTTATGCGCCCCTTCCTACGTGTCTTAATATTCTAGCGCATTCGCGCAAGAAAGAACCGATAACTTTCTCGGGTAATGTAATTTCCAACACGAGTGTGTACTCAGGCATATGTACCGCCTTCGTGTAAGCGAAGAAGACAAGCATTAGCTTTATAGGTCATACAAGATAATGTCAGGAAAATCGTTTCTGAAGATGAGTAGGAATATGTGAGTATAGACAGAATTATTTCAACTCTCCTCGTCAGAGATGTGCCTTTCGGACAGAATTTTTTGCGCGAAAGAAAAGAAGGGGAGAAAATTGTCGGATATAATCACAAAAAAGGAGTATTTTGCCTTAAATCGATATGGAAATCTTTAATGAAGAGAAAATATATAATACTTGACACACCTATAAATTTCGCGCCACTTTATCGACTTCCTGCTGCACCTGTGCATCAGCTCCCACCTTAACAACATAATAACGTCGCTATCTTCGGGATGCGCCACCCGAATGCTATTAGTATCATCCACTAAATTGCCGTGCTTGATATCCTCCCGACTGTTGACTTGCAAAACGGGAGGAGAGCGAGTGCTTTGTACGCGACTCGTCGACATCGTCATTCTCATGCGATATATTCATATGCAATAAATATCGAACGGTAAAAATACCAATCCCTCTTCACGATTTTCCGATAAAAGAAACTGGAACGAACGGAATAAATGGTTTATATTTACTTGCAGAGAGAAATATGCCTTCTTTTCATAATTTTCCGATTAACGGAAAAATAAAACAAAAAAAAAGACTAATGCTTTAGATTTATTTAAATTGTCACGCTGGTTCTCTTTTACGGCAATGTTGAAAATAATTAAATCAACTTACACACGCAAGACAATGAATAGTAAAGTTACGCAGAAGTTTACAATCTTAATCATTGCAAAGATGTGTATGAAAGTGCAGTTCATCGCACGAACGCACATTCGTAGTTTAAATATAAAGTTCAAAGGCCGCAGAGAAGAATGCCGAATCTCGTTAATGATTCACCACCTTTTTCAGAGTCGCCGACTCTGCGTGGCTTCGCGCGTTATTGCGCCGAGCCCTTCGCATGCCGGGCTCTTTCCTGCGAGATGCATCGGCATCATGAATACAATATCGCGAATAATATATCAAAGCCTGTGTGCACGGGAGCACCGGTGAGCAACGGCTTCCCCGTGGCTGCGAAGACCGATCGATGCTTCCTGTTATCCCGCGCGCACGATGATAAATAGAAGATAGAACGATGCGTTCGACGATGCGCAAGGAGAGATCGATCCAATACCGACTTAATTAAGGGGTAGGATCGCGGAAACTGCGGGCGGCTGCGGCGCGCCGCTATTACCAGCAGTAATCTACCTGCTCGTTACGCACAATCCTGATTATTCATTGTCAAGGGACCGCGGCCAATGGGAGCGACAATGGACGGCACTAACAGGAAATCGATCGGCGGATTAAGAACAGTTATTTCGAGATCACCTCCGATTAATAATTGAGGCTTCACTTCGCGCGCTCTTAATCTTACTCAATCATCTAGCGCGGGATGCAATAATTATTCCGTCCAGTGGATGATCTCTCTCTTTCGGTTGCTCGCAAAACGAATTAATCTCAGGAAGCGCGTGTGTAATCTGATAAAGACACATGAAATGGTTGTATTATTATACTACAATCGCGGAGCCACCTCGTGAATTAAGACGTTATTCATCCTATTATTATGTTTCACATCTCATTGCATGATCTGCAGCAACTATAATTTGAAACTGTGATAAGAATGCCGAGTGGAAATGTGCAGTTGAATAACCGAGAAATTCGATGCTACTTCAACAATCGATTGCTTATATTTTGAGAATAACGGTTTAAAATTTATGGCCCATCAACCGGCCACCAATTATGTTAGCATTTTAGTGTCGTCTCTTCTCACTCGTAATCTTTTGAAATAATCCAGAATTTTGTTGGTAGATAGAGCTGTCCGCAACAGTCAACGCAATCTTCTTAGATGTCAGTTGAAGATGTGGCGAGAGCGATCTCTCAACTGCCTCGCTCTTTCTCTCGAGCGTACTCGACTATCCGTTGACCGTGACGCTAACGAAGAGTACACAAAGAGAGGATCCTCCAGCCGTCTAGCCGGCTGGCGCACAACCGCCATGTCCCTCCTATGCAAAAGGAACGGGCGAGGGTTGCCAGGGTGACAGCCCACCGGCGTTCAACTGAGAAAGTCGATACTACGACATCGACGTCATCAATTCGTTCTTTATGTCTCAAAGAATACTCCCGCGCTATATTTTGTTGCGCCGCCTCTTTGAGAGGAATACTTCGGGAAGCGGTTTCATACGAGATAATAAGAGTTTTGAGAGTCGACGAAAACCGTTGTGCACTTTAATCCACGTGATCCATTTCTGTGCTCACGAAATTGAACTATCCGTCTTCCTAGTTCTAGACAGTGAGGACAAATTCTTTGAACAAGAATGAAGGCATTCCTTCCTCGAGTTGACTGTAATATCGTGTGTTGATGTGAAACTATTCGCATTCGTAAGCAAAGGATAAAAGTGTGTTGATTTTCAAACATGTCAAATAAATTTACGTCACTGCAACTAACTCCATTGTCACTGAATTTGCATAACCGCCATTACCACAGATGTCATCATCGCCGTTGCGCAAATACAACTCTTTCCTGTCTCGAAAATTTTCAACTTGAGATTTATGAAAAAATTTGCGACGATAATAAACCGCGATAAATAGCCTACTTTGCATAAAAGCTCATGTTTATTTAAAAAAAAGGGTATCTGAAAGAATAAAGTGTAGTACATAACCCACGTTTCACGCCGCACGATTTCTATAGTTGCTCCATAATGTAACCGTATCACAGACGATAAAGATAATATGCGCGGCGCGTTCGCGGTTAGTTTATTCATTTTTCACAGAAACGGACGTCGTCAAGCGCGACTTTCGTTGCTCGAACGAAACGACAATGCCGTTATTCCTACTACGACGGGAGTTTCAAAATTTACGATTCGCCGAGTACCGTACGCGTCCTAGTAACCCGCAACTACGCATTCAACAAAGGAAAGAAAAGCGCGCGCGATGCATTGTTATGACTTCGTAGAAGTATAAAGATAATCGTCCAACTTCGTCGGACATCATCGATCTGTATCTCGCGCTGTTTACTATTGTAATATTCACAATACGGATGCGTCTGTCGCGTTAAAAAAAAACCATCACATCCCGATTTTCACGCTTTCGCCGGCATGTAAAAGAAAACAATTTCTCTTGTCTCTTGCAGTCAAAATATTTTTGACGGTGAAATTAGTTCACATGGCAGAAGTTGAGAAACTAAATTAAATCGGATTTCTTGCTAATTGACCTACGATTGTTTATAGTGATTGATGTATTATTTTTTTACAGTTCCAACACCTAATATTACGAACATGTCTGATATTGATTCTCCAATTTACTTGCGGTACCGTCGAGAGGCATCGAAACGCAACGAATGATAAGCAACAAATCCTGCCGACATTCGCGAGCAATCATGGATATGGTTCGTAAAATTTTATGACGGCGATATCTTGCAAACGGCCCGAGGGTCCGAGGGGAAACTTCGTTTCCGATTGCTCATACGCGTCTAGCAATTTCTCTTAGCGCCAAAATGGAGAAGAGTACTTTGCGAGCGCGCGAAGGTGTTCACTCGTGCTGAACGATCGCGCGATCAATTCAACGTGAAATATCAGCAGCCTCTCGTAATGGCGCGGCTTCACAATACTCTCTCGCATAAAAGGTACTCCATCCACGGCCCGGAGACGCCTTAAACACACGACGCTGCCATCGTTCAATAGAAATCTTTTCATGTAATTAAACCGAGTCTGTCTTTTTTTTTTTTTTTTTTTTTTTTTTTTTTTTTTTTTTTTTTTTTCCACATAGCAAATGTCTGTAATATCGAGAAATATAATGTCTGTACTTTCCCGCTAAAGAAACAAACATCACGTGTAATATATGTATAATAACGTGATTCAAAAGTGATAATTATTGTATAATAATATACGTTTAATAACGTAATTCAAAAGTGATAATTAAAAATTGTAAATTAGTGATGAGAAATGTTCTATTTTTCTACTAAGATTATTGGAGCTCAAGAAGCAAACAGTTGCGTGTCGAAGGATCGTTTATGCGAATCGCAATACAGCCAGTGGCAGTTTGGTTTTTGATTGTACATCCCGACGACAAACACGATTGAACAGGAACGTCAGAATCTCCACATACGCACGTGTTTGCCGAAGGTGATCGATGTTTGTAAGCGGCGATGTAAGTGATCACACCGTAGTGTGGTCAGACTACCTAGAGAACTCTTGATGAATTACAAGCGTAACAACAAGAAAGATGCGACGTTACATGCTCCACGCATGTTGACACGAATACTCATTTATAATGGAAAATAAAGCAAAATTCTTGCAAATGCGAATGCAATTTCCTCGAGTGTACTTAATCGAAAAACGCGAAAGAATACACTTTGAATACATCACCGGAAAAATTATCTAATTAGAAAATAATATATTAGTGATCTACGTTTCCTGTAAAACCTTTTGACAGAAAATTGAGATATTATTATACAAATGTCAGATCTCATGTCTCAAAAATAATATACGATACAGTCTTTATTTTCTGTGTATTTTATATATCTCCCTTAGAGCGAAGTAAGTCGTTTTGATTAATAGCTGCTAACCACGCTACGTTATCCCAGTTAGAATGCCGTCTGAAAGTGTAACTAATTAGACACTTTCGAAAGTTACCGCAGAGTCTGACGTGACAATGTTTCATTCAGTTGCTTCGTTGATAGACTTGATATTAATAAGTGTCAATGTTAGAAAAAAATCTACATGCTATTAATAATCTATGACAATATATAAAAAAATTCTCGTGCATGTTTGTATAGTAATTAAATGTAAAAACATATTAATATTAAAATTGTATGCAGATCATTTATAAAACTCTAAAATATTCCCTAAAATTTACATTAAAGAATCCAAGAACTTGAAAATTTCGGAAAGAATTGGAACCGATCCTAATAACTTCATCTATTTATCTAATTTACAGTCTTTGGCAAGAAGCCAAAAAAGTATCCAGCTAGTGGGCTTAATGAAATTTTTGCCGACTAAAATTTTACCCTATTTCCAAACTTTACGTTCACTCCTGGTGAGAATTCACAATCGAAAAAAACGAAAACATTGTTTTAACGATACTTTTGCAAAGAAAAGTTGTCTTTAAAAACGAAAAAAATTTCAAAATAGTACGTGACAATGTTAATAAACGAGCTTTCCAACGTAGTTCTTTTCGTGTCTCCAATTTGTATCTACAGCCAAAGTTTAGATTTTTCGCTGGCATCTACGATTAAATTGTTGTTCTAGAATATTTCTAGTACTGGCTTTCTCGTTACACTTCCGTTTCAGTGTTGTGTGCATTGGCAGCGATCGCGTGGCCGCGTCTAATCCGCCGTCATCGCTCGAACGAACGCGATTGCGAAAACGCGCGCCGCTGGACAATAGGGATTTATGCAGGAAACCTCTAAGAGGAACCTGTGGTTCAGAAGCGTGTGCACCAAGTGCTAAGAGGATAACCGTAATATCGCGAGGCGACCACATAAACCGTGACCTACCTCAGGCGAGTGCGAGCCGCGCACACCTGCGACGAGAGCGGCGCGAGCGAGTCTTTACGCACGTGTCATACCTTGTTAAGCTTGCGCGACCTTTGCGATCGTTATTAGCGTTAATAATATTATCGGCTACGCCGTTGCTCTGACGATTTAACAATGATGACGTAAGAAATTAGCGATCCTATTTTTATATATTGTCATCGATGGCAAGTTACGTCAGTTTTATAAAAATCTTGACATTAAATATAAAAGGGATGTATAATTTTTGCGATAATATCTTACGCTATTGATTTCTTCTTATTTACGAGTATTATTCTTCAAAGTAAAACATAATTGTTTGTGTGCTGTTACTTTTCATGCAACATTGAATTTTTAAACTTGCCCAATATAGAAAAACAAAGAAACGTATGTTTACATTTTCGTGAAATATAAACTTTCACAACTTTCACACTCTGAATTCTCTTAATAAATAATGTCCAAATTATACTAATCAATGGTCATTAGCGGTTAATGATGGTTTTCTTCAACTGTTGTTTACTCGTTATTTCGCCGTCTCGTTTGTTCAATTCTTTCTCTCTACGTGATACAAAATCAGCCTGATTCTGTGCTGAATGCTGAATGATGCAATAATGCGGTCAAATATATAGAACGTTAATTATGACAATCTGGGAATCGTCGTTATTATTCGCTTTTCAGGTCAACGGTAACGCGATTTATCGCACGAACCACCACCCCGTGACCGGAATAGAGACCTTTCGACAATGAGATCGCCACGATCGGGTCCTCTTGTTATATTGACGCGAATTAGCTCGAGCGCGGAACGAGCAATGACAGTTAATTAGTGACGAGAATGATAAAGATCAAACGAATTAAGTGACGAATCGATATCTTATAGAATGCACGCTCACGATGCTCTCGATTTCTCGCCAAGAGATCGATTCTGACGCGTTTCGAATACATCCATCATAAATACGAAATTCCGCCGCGCTTTCCTCAATTATGTGTGTTGTGATATGTAAACGCGTTCGGAAAAATGTCGATTACTCATCGTTTTCTCGGCTCGCAGACGTCGTCGAACAGGGCGATCGGCAAAAGCGGGTTAATTTGTTCCATCTAAAGTCCCGGCGTCGATCGATTACAATCCTGACCGTGATTTACGAGCTTGAACACGCCGTCACTAGGGAGAAACTCCGCGCGTACGCGCGCGCGCGCGCGCGCTAGCGTCAAGTCGATGTTTTGTCACACTTTAACGCGCGGTTGCCCTAACTCGAACGGAATTTATGACAGGACGTTAAACGATAGATCGTTCTCGCGCAGTGGCCTTTGCCAGCGAGCAGATTTCTTCGGCCTCGACGGTGCCGATCGTTTCGTCTGACTGCTCGCGCCTAAGCACGACGTGTATCTGATCTCCCTTCATGCGACTCGACACATCAACCCGATCTTCGATCATACAATTCGAAGTCTATCCTGATCTTCTCTCGCGTAACGAGATATCTTTGTTACGAGGAAAGTCAATGCAAATTATGACGATGGTGTCGTGAAAATAATCTCAACGAGACATGCGACTCGAAAAATATGCAAAGCTCACAGATAATCAGTCTTAACGATTTTTACACCATTTATTCTCGAAATGAAATCGATTGACCTTTCTGAATGTTTATTTATTGATCGAGTAATATTTGATAATCTTGTACAGCGACCCTGTTTTCTTTAATAAAGCTATAGAAACAATAAAGCTTCTCCATAAATAGAGTAAGTCTCGGAAAATATTGTCTCTCTCTCTCTCTACAGCTTCTTGAGAAAGAAGAAAAGAAACAATTCGTGAAAACAATATCATTTCTCATATTATTGGAAATCGCGTCTCGAGAATTGAATTTTTAAATTATTTCTACGTGATCGACACATCCGAGACAGTGTCGGATTCGCTTAATCCGGAGCACGAATGTCCGCTGGCCGTCTGAGCGAAAAAGATAATACAGAAATCGAGGACAATGGATTAGGAAAATAATTCGCTTTCTCGCGATTCAACAGCCAGAAACTTGTTCGAATGCGGGGGCTCAATTCAACAATTAATTGTACGTATTGAATATTTTTTGCACGCTTTCTAATAGTTCTGCTAAGTGTTTAATGAGTGTAGACACAACTAATGCTAACAGAAATCATGTAATTAAACGCGAATGAGATTATAAAAAGCGAAAGAAACACGCTCGTCGTGTAATTCCGTGTCTCCTACACAAACATGTAAAATTAAAATATTATCACGTTATTATAGTATTACTTTCGATGAAAAAAATTCCGAAAATTTCTAGATAAGATGAAAACATTTTTCGCTTAAACATTTGACTAATATAAATATCTAACGTTTAAAGAGAGAAGAAGGATTACATGCCTCTTAAACTTCTGCCCTTGAGTACTGTAATAGATCACATAAAACTTGCGTTGAAAGAGCCTCCAATTATATACGACAAGTACAAATAGCCAGCGAGCATGACAGTAGCGAACGCTACATATAAGGAAGATCTACGCTATTTTAACGGTACCGATGTGTTCCTTCTGCCGGACAAATTATCCTCTTTTTTGCTTTCTTATGTGATTAACCGCGATTTTCTAATAAAAATGTGAACCATTTCTACACGGTTGCGTCGTGAATCATATAGCCACTATAATTTCATAGAAACTTTCATAGAAAGTGATGTCATTTTGTGAAACTTTGAAAATTATAATTACGGAGCTTATGTCATAATTACGTGCTCATTTACTGCACGCAATTAACCTCGTTTAATAAAGAATTACATCGCACAAGCAAGTTATAATCTATAAATAATAGAATCCAGAAATTTACAAGAATACTTTGATGCTAAATTTAAAAATATTAACAATGTAATAAAAAATGTCAAATTAAAATTGCAGTCATTTTTTTAAAAAATTGCGCGTATTGAAAGAAACGCGCCTACAACCTACATAATCTAAAAAAATATTTATTTTGTAAGAATATACGTATTGAGCTATCACTTCGCGACCTCTATTCCTACTGCCTCGACCCTAATTGCTCATAATTCGATGAAAAATGACAATGATAATTAATTAATGGTTCGCTCACCGGCTACACACATTTCTCGCTTCGTTTCTAATAATAATTTAACGCCCGTATCACTGATATCTGCTGCGTCATATTTGCCGACCACGTCACATGTTAATATCCGTTCAACTTTCCTGACTTAATTAATTTCCGGCAGATTCCGTTATGCAGCGACCTCTCACATATGATATGAATATTTGAATATTTGAAAAATTTTATTATTAAGTAGTTGCATTTCAGTAATGTGGTTCATATATGTTTTAAATTTGTTAATTGAAATGTCAATGTTCGATGTACCTATATTAAATTTAAGAAATAGACTCATCATGTAAAATATATATAGTTTTTAAAAATAAAATTTTTCTACCAATAAAACTTTCGCGTTTCATTACAAAAAATGGAGCATTACTATCACTCGGTATGATCTTAGCCTGAATTGGAGCATCGATGTGATCCAAAGCCAACTGGCAGCAGGATACATTTAGAGATTAGAGTAAAGTATAACATACTGCGCTGAAACTTTCTTTCGGTACGAAAGTACAAATATATCATTGTCATCAAGTTGCATCGCGTTAATTAATAATTTATTTTCGCAATAAAACCGTAATCATAATACGTGTAGTAATTAGTTGTGCACTTTTCACATGCGTCAGATAAAAAATATTAACATCCAACAACTTTTCTATATGTAGAAATTAGAATTTTATAGAAAATAACTTAATATCTTTTCATCAAATTCGTATATCACAAGAATAATTAAAACAATTTTTTTTTTAAAGTATCTTTTCTCGCAAATTTTAAACTGTGAAATTTATGCACATTTTTCTCTAGATTTTTCAAATAATTTTCATCTACATCAGACAAAAAGAACGACGGAAGAGACGATGCTTTTGTGCGAATCGAGCCAAATCTATTTTCGGAATTCGATCGTTACTCGTATCTCCTCGCAATCAAAGCTTTTGCCAAATGCGATCTTCTTCCGCTAAATAAGAAACGATTACATGCTAAATAGATCTCAAGAGAACACTTTTTTCAGAAATAATGTCCTCGATTTCTCAATTCTAAGAATTTAAGAAATAGAAAAAGATATTTCTAATGTTAAAATAAAGCATGAGTTTTTAAGAGTTAAGGAGTTTCTTTATAGCTTCATGATCATCTATTTGGCAAAACTCAATTCTCTCATTATCTAAAATTACCGCAAATTTACCTGGATTTTGAGCAGCCATTTTTTCATACGATGCATAAACAGCTCGGCGAAATTAAAGGTGGAATTACAATGCTGCTGCGAGTGTAGTTTTACAAAGCAATCTCTGACTCACCTGTAATAAAAAAAAATTATACATTTTTATAAGCGGATAATTAAATAACCTGGAAATAAAACACATGTATAAATATTCGTATAATAAAATAAATAAACACATGCTTTCCTAACCACACGATATACTGCGATAACATCTCACTGATTTACGATCGACAAGATTCGCACTAATCTATTAATACACGATAAGCTTTGATTAATATTAACTTGTACGAAATCAGAACCAGTCACCCTCCGCCGTTTATTACGAGAAATCAAAAATGATTAACAGTTTCCTGAGTTCTCCCTGCAAACAACTTTTTGCCCTTTTCTCTGAAGTCTAGTTTCCAATGTTTACTGCGGATTTTTTTGCAAATCGATTTTCCATGTCTGGTTCGAAAGTTGTTTGTGAAGTCGCAACAAAATCATTGAAATGTGACGAAAAAGAGAAAGGGAGGGGAGCGAGAATGCACATTTGTGATAATACAGTAGTGATCAACGCTCGATTGCACTCCGACGGGAAAATTTAATTGAATGCCACGTCGACATGCGTCGATAGCGAGCGGAAAAGTGATCGCGCGAAAAATTATGATCAAACGCAAAATGCCGCTCGCCGTTTCTTTTCGCAGTGAGAATAACATGCCGCCTATCCGATCTCACCTTAAATGATGCTTAAAATATGCGGGACAACGTGTCGATAAACATTTAGTTACAGAGCGAGAAATTTCTCATAAATATGTCCTGTAAATATCACACAGGGTGTCACAATAATCTACACGCTTTCTCTCGCCTGTTCTTCAACGAGTTCAAAATTAATTTGCTCTAAAAAAAATTAAATTCAATAGCATTCCGTGTGATCATTTTATAAGTTCCACCTAATAATACTTTTTCTTTAGAAACTTTTGGACTTGCTTTTAATTCAATGTAAAGAAAATGAAGAGATTTAAAATTGAAAGATTTAAAATTAAATTGGGAATAAAATTTTATGTTTTCTATTGTATTTTAGAAATTTTGCTTTAAGATTTATTTCATCAATGCTATTTTATAAATCAATATAAAGTATCGTAAAAAATACATGATATTATATCCGTCGTGTTTTTTCTATCAAATTTTTGTAACGAGCGACGGTATTGTCGAGCGGCTGCCGCCCTGGAAACGAACGCGCTGCATTCGCCGACTGCAGGGATCTGCAGCTCCGATGGTCGACGTCGGGAGTGCAGGTACCAGCATTCGAGTTCCGCTCGCCAGACGTCGTGGTCGAGAAGTCGCGATCAGCGCCGTGTGGTTCAACGGTAATGACTCGAGGCGAGAGGTGCGCTCGAAAAATGTAACGCGCGCGCGTCTCAAAAAGACGCTTTTAGAGCGGCTGCCTCCTGTCGGTTGGTATCGCAAGAATCAACTCACCCGTTCGTAAAATTAGAAACTCTACGTGCCCGGCACGATTCGCGTTCCCTTCGTTTATTATCCTATTTCTGCGATCGCGATATGCGGAAATCGCATTACAATAAACACCGTACAGCAACATGCACTGTTCATCAAAGTGATCGTTATGATTATAAATGCTGAGCTGTCAATCAAAATTAAATGAGGTCATTGGATGAAGTCAAATGTATACAAAAGATGAAATACTGAATGGTAAAAACTGTGTTACGAGTACGTTTCACGCAGTCCCGTGTCTAATCTAGTCCGTTCTGTAATTAACAGCGATTCGTATATAAAATTAGAACCTTATTAACTTGGCACGCACGAGAATAGTGTTTCCTTCGTTCAGCTATTTCTGCGGGTGCGTCTGAGCACCCTAGACCTCTCGCCTTGCTTTTGTTTATCTCATGACTGCATTCGTAGCCCTGGAATGCGAATCGAAATGACCGTGTTGGCGTGCACAAAATTATCGACCTTATGTCGATGAAACCGGTAATTTTAAGTAGCTAAAAAGTCTCTTAAAAAGTACGAAGCACAACAACTCCCACGACATTATTTTTATTGACTGAGCTAATTTCAATTTTAATTGAGTGTTTTTCAAATTTTAATTTAATCGAGATGCTTTAATTTAAATTCTACCGTGCTTTGTTTCGCATTGTTTTAATTTTTAATATATTTTCTCACTATCTCATTATAATTTTATTTTTGTTTCTTCGCTATTTGCTGACTATTGCGCGGCTGCTGTATTTTAAGAGGATGCTGGAGTGCCTGACGAACTCCGACGCGAAAGCGCCATCATTTCGATGGAACTAAAAATTAGAGTGATATTATCGGCATAAGTCATAATCTAAGTATGAATGTATTGTGTATGCGTATGTGTGGTGCGTGTATATATTCGCATATTATTGTATAGCGCCTCTCTGATATTATCTTGGAACTAATCTTCTGTTATTTTTTCATCTGTTATACCGATATTGGACGCACACGTATGTAAAAATAGTCGGACAAGAATATTTTTTACATTAGACTTTTCAGCCCAATTTTAATGGTTCCATAACATTCTATTCTGCAGTCCGCAATTCGGGCTGCTCTTATTCAGCGTCTTAAAACTGTTAAACTTTTATAAAAAACGAAAATAGATAGCTCTATACAATATGTTATCCTAAGAGCAGAACAGAAATTAATGAATAGAAACAAATTTTGTTATTAATTCTTTTTTTTCCAAATAAAGTCGAGCAGCCCGAATTCCGTTTTTGTGTACACTTTACTCCTGCAAAAGGATTTACAATTCTATGCAACCAATAAAAAGATATTCTTGTTCGAAAAAATATAATGTCCGGCCGGTAACTCCAGCATCCCCTTAATTGCAAGATAAAATGCGGCGGTACCGAGATGCATTAGTATTGTACGCTGCCGACCGCACGAACGCAAATGTATATGTGCTATGACCGGCATGAATTTAATTCCGGCTAGATGCGGGCGATTATAAAAGAAGGCAAACAATGACTTCAAGAAATTACATCGCAACTATATAGTGAGACGCTGTGCGTGCTAAATTGTAGTACACAGTAGAGATAAGCTGGTGGATGTCTCGAGAGTGCTATCGAGACAGTTACGATTTTTCGTGACGGTTATCTAATTTCAACATCGTGACCCTAAACGAATTCTAACGACTGCGGGATTTAGAGACTCGATTGCGAAGACCCGAGGGAGAGCGGTTCGGTAAACCGATGCAAATAGACGGTGAATAGTGATAGGGCGAAAGAGAGAAAATTGCAAGTGCAACTGCCGCAATTAACGGTTGTAAAAGCCGCCTTGCTGAAGCATCAGCGGAACACGATCTCAACCATGCCACGATTTTTCCTTGTTACCTCTCGAAAATAGCAGTAAATAACACCAATCGAGAAATTAAATCTGGCAATGTTTCTTACGGACAATTTCTCATGTTTTGATAATTGTAAAAATATTATTTTATATTTTATTTATAATTACGATTAGATTATTAAACTTTAGAAGGCTGCAAGATTTAATAATACAACATATTTTTGCATCAACAGATTACATATGCTTAACATATACATGAACAAAATTCTCACGATTTAAAAAAATCTTGCAGTTCACTAAAGATTAACTTACGTTATTGGCTTTTACTTTATTAAAAATTAGATTTCCTAAAGTTTTTTTGCTTTGAAAAATTACTGAAAAATTGGAATTAATAGTTTTCTGCGAAGCTGCAACGCAATGCTCTAGAACGATTCTTTAGAAATATTTTCAACAGCATGACACTGCGTCGTTGCAGCAACTTCTCGTTGTCAGCTAATTAACTGCAATTGCGTTGCCACATTATGAATTATGCTGAGCGAGCAGCCGTAACGAAATACACGCTTACTTCACATTTTTTGCTTTAATACCGCATTAGCAATATAATTATCAACCTCTTTCGCGACCAATAAGTCGATCTGCTGATTTATGCATCGACTTGCAATTCTCGTCCTCAATCGTCTCAAAATTTTTCGTGTGGCAAAAATTGCTGTCCCTTTTAACCTGCGATCACGCGATTGAACATAGGCACATTGCGTTTCTATTGTTTATAAGAATTCTAGATATCAAAGTTTAAAACTCGCCTCAGATCAAAGGTACAACTGTATGCTATTAAATATCAAGATCAAAGCGCCAGATGCAATAACGCGCATTTCCACTGCAATTTCTCCTATCGATAACTTGGTATGAAATACAGTAACGATTAACGCGGTCGACGCTAGGCATATATAGAAAATATTCCTGATAGTTTAAATTACATCCTGATATCGGGATGCGCTTCGCCATCCTTCGAATTCCTTTGAACTAATCCGCAACTGGACCGATCGCCTCGTTTCAGGAGAAAAGGAAAAAAGCGATTCGATGTTGCGGGAGAGGAAGGAAGCGACGGAAGAATTAGGGCCGTAGGATCGATCATTACCTTTCTAATTACGAACCGGTTAAATCTCGTCCGTCAGCAGCGCAATTATGTGTTTATAATCAAGACAGTGGCCTTCAATCTATCTCGTAACGTTCGTTTTTACGCCCAATCCTCCGCTCGGG
This sequence comes from Linepithema humile, assembly GCF_040581485.1. NCBI lineage: Eukaryota > Metazoa > Arthropoda > Insecta > Hymenoptera > Formicidae > Linepithema > Linepithema humile. Next base: position 28,348,450 of record NC_090128.1, on the reverse strand, counting down.
GGGAAAAAAAAGCAAATGTTAATTAAGGCATCCAACGAGTTAGACGAGATTTACGAAAGGATTCATTTAAAATCGCTACCGCGGACTATGAATTATGACTTATGATACAGTTTTCCGCTGTTTTAGTTTCACGACAGGACGATCCATAACGCTTCGATTACCGGTCATTACAGCGTGAGGTTTTGTCTCGAAAAGCGACGACCCCGTTAAACGCGACAGAAATAAATCTCATCATTACGATCGAGCTGCAATGTGTTATTTATTGATTCGATTCGCGCGCGGATTGTGATGGATGATCGTGCTGCGAGGCATTTGTGATGCAGCAAGCTATCCACGCTTCTCGTCTCCACATCTTCGTCCTCTTCCGACTTCGCGATCGCGTCAGTACTTTGTCCGTTAACTTTCTCGTGCTAGTCAAGAGATTTATCAAAAATATGACTCATCCCACAATTGCAGGAAAGAATTTTTAAAAATGCCGCACTGTGAGCAAGTTACACATTGACATCGAAGTCACGTGATAAATGTATGCCAATAAATTTTTCGGACACTTGCTGAATGTCGCGCGTGCATTCCTTCCGCATTCTATTCGCATTCCGTTTGTCCGTGTAATCATTTCATTTCGAAATGCAATCCGATGCGGGAAAAGAGACTGATAAACGAGCGCTCATTGGTACCCGGTGTCGATAAGTGGCAGTTGCCCGCGATTGCTCCTTAAGCACTATAATTATTATTCACGGGAATTCGCCGCGCGATACTGCGAAACTCGCTACCGCGAGACGAGGCTCTGGCAGGCTGTGTTTTCTGTCGGGGGCCGACTCGCAATACGCTGATTAGCGTTCATCGTTTCGAATCCGATCGCATTAACCGACAGTAACGACGACTTCGGAGTGCCATCGATCCTCCGATCGAACATGCGCCATGCCCGAAGCCACCGAATACCTCAATAATCGACGATTGCTTGATCCAGATCGACGATTCGCAAGCCGTTCGCGTCTTATGCGATTATCGATGACGATATGTATCTCGTCCAAGTCTCTTTTATCTCGGATCAAGATTGCAGCAAAATATCTTCCTACTGCGTTATTTTTTAATACTATCTTTTTCGTGAATTTTGAATCAACTTTTTTCAGAGAAAAAAATAACAACAATGATATATAATTCTCATGCAAATTAGAGAAATTACATATTTAAGGAAAATGATATATGTAAGATATATTTAGAAAACCTTCGAGATAATAAGAGAAAGAACTAGAAAAATCTGATGTGCGGAATTAATTTAAATCCATGTTGAATGATTGAATCTCTTTTCTCGCAGTGAACCGCAAAGATGAATTAAGAGAGTTCTTTGACATCGTGCAGTAATTAAGCGAACACATGCCACTCTCCGACTGGGATTAATTAGCGGTTTTTAAAGGAGGGTCAGTGTTAAGTCGGGCACGTACAGCTTTCATACGCAGGTCGTGGTTGCGGGTCTATAAATCCAACGATTGTGTTGAACCTGTTTTAATCTGATATAAGACGAGAAATGTATGTGTCCTTCGCTTTGCGACAGATGGACGAAACCGCTGAAAGGAAAGATAACGGCAGGACGATTCGTGCCGGATCGCTCGGAGCGTCGCATCAATTTCGCACCAAGTTACTCTAGATAAGAGCAGAGGAAATCTCAATGACCGTGCGATGTATGCAATTAATGATTGCGCTTAATCCTCGAACGTATAATAAATGAAGAGAATTATCCGGAATAGCAGGTTTTCGTCGCGGAGATGCTTTTCACCGCGACGCAATCAAACAAGACATTTGACTTTTGAAAGTTTCGGAGCAGTGAGGAAAGTCGCACACGCTAGCGACGATATCGGGTTAATAGTAATTGCAATTAATTACAAGCTTTCAGCTTTTTATTAAAAACTCGCGTCTTTGCTGCCGGAAGTTGTTCTTTCGCGCCATCATCGCTCGCACGACTATAGATAATGGAGCAACTTGTGGCGCGTTGAAAATAAAAGCGTATTGCGTTAAAATGTGTTAAATTAATTATAAAATATCAATATTAGCAACTAATATTGACAATGTATAAATATCAAAATTATTAAAGTGTTGCAGAAAATATGACCAATATTTGGTCTTTTTCAAATTAAATTATCGCTACAATCTACGGTGGCTTTTATTTGCCTTTTATTTTCGTCGCACGATAAATCTCGATACTCGTATGATACACACAATAGTGGACGTAGGCGCACGCATATCTACATAAGGGCCTCGCAGAGTCGGCTCTTTCGAGGAACTATGTTGGCACACGTGGGCAATGATATCTGGTACGCGATAGCGATTTCGCCATAGATCACATAAGTACGGCGGCAGCGTTTCGCGCGGCGGCACTCACAGTAGCGTTTCGCGAGTCACGATTCTTCAATGAAATCCCACGGAACTGCTGCATCGCGGCAATCGGATCGGATAACGCGAGATCGGCTGAGTTCAACGCATTCCGTGATCTTCGTTCGAATGGAAAATACAGTCGACGCTAATTAGAAGCGACGTAAGCTTCAGTCGTTTACATTTTTCTCATGTATAAATCTACATGAATATTTATTAATAGTTATAAATAATAAATTGCTTTTCTATGTCACGTACTTTAAATTTAATATAAAACACTGCACAAACTTGTTTGGTTACCTAATTAATAGGCAGGAAACGTCATAAATAAAAGATAGATACATAGTATATCTAGATACTATGAACTAGATACATAGTACTTTGCTTCCAAGTTACAATCTAAATTAATTTCACTATGATAAAGTGATTCTTTCAGCAAGTAAGAGCTCTCTCGTCGCAGACAGAAATAACTTACGGACCGTCGAGACGTTTAGATGGCGGACGTGACGTCACGCGCCCGTACAAATACTTTTCCCAACGTATAACGGAAGTCGTTATTTTCGCCGCTCGTCTCTCTCGCGCGAATCAATGAGAGGATTTATTCGCGCAATCGTGTCATCGATCGCGATGAATAAGCAGAAGACCTAATGCTTAGATATTCAATTACTATGAAAACGGTAAATCTTAGATTCGAATAGCAATTGTAAAATTATTGATGAAGAGATAAAAAAAATTTTTTTCCCGCATCTACATATTTCAGTGTGCAATCTCTTACACACAAACTGCACGTGTACTGAATAAACATTCGAATGATTCAGCTTTTGCGCGAAGGCTTAATATAAACACCGCGCGAAGGATCCACGTGCGCAAAACTTTGTGTTTTCACGCGACCGAAGAAGAACGTGTCCCAGATGTCTCACGGCTCCAAATCCGGTAACGATTGTTAATGCTACTTTTACGACGTCCGGTGTTAACGTAATAGTACTTGTTGACCAGGTCGTTGCGCGTCGCTAATTCTTTACAAATGCTTGCCGAGAAAAGATAAGGTGAGAAAAACAAGATGTACATCTGACAACTCTAGTTGCTACTGCAATATTTTTAAAAGTTCTGCGAAATGGGTTTTTTGCAACAGATAGAATGTTGCAGTTTTGACAAGCCATTTTAATTGATTGGAGAATTTGTAATTAAGAGATAAATGTTTAATCTATCTATTAGACTTTTTTTTAATCGTCTTAATCAGCCTTAATCGCTGCGTCAGCCTCAATCCAAAGCAATCAGCAATTGCAGCTCGTTAAGCTGCTGTTTCCAGAAGAGACCGCAGCATTGAAGAGTAAAACTGCCCGCACACGTCATCCGTATTGCAGCAACGATACCACAGCACAGATAACCGCTGTACGTCGCGTTTCAAAGTGTGAAGAGAAAAATCAATGATCAGCCGACACGCGAAAGAAGTTGCGCTCGCGTTGCGTCACAAGTGGAATCAAATCGAATAAGCTATGCAAACGTTCAATGCGATTAAAGAAACGTTTGTCCATATGTCGGCTTCCAGTGAATCGAACAAAGTCATATTGCGAGCCGGTTACAAGCGATTTGTTTTACCGAACAATCGCGCGAAATTGTCGATGCTAAAATTAGCGCGCGCATTATGGCCATCGGGAAACCCTGAGACGATAAGAGATAATCGATACGACGTCCTTGTCATTGTACTCATTAAATTCATCATTACCAGTTCATGTTCTATGTCACTCTTAAGATCCCGTATTTTATGCTTATAAATCAATCAAAAGGTGCGATAAAATACACAGAAAGCCAAAAGCGTGTGTAGCTGTGAACTTAGATATAGAATATATTTAAATCTTGCCCATAAAAGAATGATTCAATAGATAAAATATCACACTCACGACAGTTCCTAAAAAGTTGTCTCGTCCAACCTATTCAACAAGCTAACCGTATCTGGGACGAATCCATTTCGCAGTATTCGACCTTGACACGTAGGAAGAACAGCGGCGCGCTATCGAGTAAAATGTTCAACGAGTGCTCAACGAGAAAGCTAAAAGCACTGATTAAAAAGCCTATCCTCTCTCTCTCTCTCTCTCTCTCTCTCTCTCTCTCTCTCTCTCTCTCTCTCTCTCTCTCTCTCTACGAGCTGTAATTCCTCTCACTGTAAGAAAATGGCGTGCAAATGTGAGAACCTACGCCGATGATGAAGGCTCCGAACAAAATGTGTACCTGTCAGCACAAAAATATTCATGAGCAATTTCGCCAGCCTCCTTCAAGGCAGATCACATTGTTCGAAACTCGTTAAAAATTATATTATTCTCTCACGTTGTTCAAGCTATTAGATTTATATGTTAACGACTTAACGCCAATGCGAGGAAGGTTGGCAAAATCGGCTATCATGATTCAAGAAAGAGAAAGGAATCTTGGCTCATCATAAGTGATCCGACATCTCGCCAAAATTCGAGCAGCTCACGAGGGTCTACGGCCTGACGACCCGTTTTGCGGACACCGTCCGACCTTCATCTCCTCCCATCCCTTCGCACAGGTATGCGAGCTCTCTCTGTCTTTCTCTCTCCCTTCGTCGGGGTCTCTCTCGGTGCGGCAAAGAAGCAACGGAGGAGCAAAACGGCTGAAGGAAGCTGAAGAAGCGTTCGTGAGGGACAGAGAGAGAAAGAGATAGAGAGCCAAGGAGAAGCCTCGAGAACAACAACCGGCTGGCGTCTCGAATGTAAGAGAGGCAGCAGCAGCGACGTGCAGACAGGAAACGTTACCTCGAACGACGGTCGTGACTGGCCAATCGGAAGTATCCAGTCGCTTACAACACCACATATCGCCGAAGAAACTCGGGAATATCGATATTGACGCGCTAGGAGGAGAAAACCTCCGCACGATGATGTCAAGTTTTTTTTTTCTCCCCCGAACACGCGGACTCTCTCCTCTGTTCTGAGCGCGAGACGCTCAGCTCGGCTCGCCCCAAAAGGTGGAGCGCAGTGAACCCCTGGGGCAGGCTGGCTAGCGTCGCGACGCTGCGCGGCGCCGATCGTACGTGGTCGATAGACGGGACGCGTCGGGTGGTTTTCCCGTTTCCACGCACCGCACCGTAGCAGTTCGCGAGGTAAACCAGAAGATGGTGTTGCCGAGAGCATTGCGGACGACCCCGCAGAGACCTTGAGACGCTACATCGAGCGCAACGTCGACGACGCCGTTATGATGACGTCGGCGTGAGCTCGTTGTGGAAAGAGGATCGATTTTTCTCAGCGTACCGCGCTTACCGACTGCCGGGTGTTTCACGAGGTTAAACAAAAAATAGATACAACAAGAACTCGATTATCCACATTAATTGACATTGAATGATTCAATTTAAAGAAAAATGATTCGTTGCGCAATATTGAATTAAAATAAAACAGAAAATCGTAAAAAAAATATCAAAAAATGCACCACGCTTACGAGAGATACGAGACAATCAGCGACCAATTAAATTAAGCCAATAAAAGCAATACACAAAGTTGACAATGTAAAATATTATATAATAAATATTTTCAGAAATCAATTTGGTATTCACACTTAATGAATATTTTTCAATTCTGAATAGAAATGCAAAAAAAATGTTGATATCCCGGATTTTTGTTTCATTATTCATAAATCATTGATAGAAAATACTGAAAAAACGTTCTTTTAACAATTGACTATAACGGAAACCCAACATAATTTATTATTGAATAATGCAACTAATCGGCCAAAGAGATCCAATGGAAGAATACTGTGTTCAATCTAAAAGATACTCGCCAGGCTATTGCATTTAGCGGTAAAAGTTGTAATGGCCCGTTAAGATCTCAGTTAAAGATTCGCAAAGAGTAGTTGAACTCCGTCCAACCTACCGGATGGCTCGCGAGCGTATTGTAATCTCGAAGTGAATGCGGCAGTGCTCGTAACTATCCACATCGCACTACTAGGATCAACCGAGAGACTTCGATTAATCCAATTTATGGATTCAACCTAGCGCCTCGCAGACGGACGTTCCTTTCGCGCAACAATGGCGAGCGGACGAAGCCGTCGATTTGTATGTATTTCTCTCGGATTCCTATCCCACGGCCGCGGGCGATAACGCAAGCGAAGCGTTACACGCTCGACCTTAAAGCCTCTCCCGGCCTAATCCCGCCGACAGCCTCCGACAAAATCTAATCAACGAGAAGTTTTTCAATTCGCCGAACCGCTCGAGCGAGCGCCGCGCGAATTACGGCGTGGAGGGGAACGATACCAGTGATCCGATGCAGCCGAGACAACTCGCATGAAGTACCCTATAAAATCAGCATTCCTGTTCTTCACCGAAAGCTGCGAGTAACGACTTAATAATGTGTTTTCGCAGTTCCAAGATTGTACAAGCTGTTAACTTTGTTAAATTGCAGAATATATGCGGACCTGTGTTTCATTCTCAATACCATATGATATTTTCATCCTGAGATTATATTCTATCTAAACGATGAAGATTAATTCGATAATGCGTCGTATGAGAATGAAAAATGCGTTTGCCTAATATTTCTTTGTAAAAAAGAGACAATTTTAACATTAAAACATGTATTACAAAAATAATACAATGTGACTCATAAATCATGAGACATTTATGCGCGAGAAACTAGAATGTAAAAAGTAAAAATTTTCTGAAACTACATCTTGCCCGAAAGGATGCTCTCGTACTGAAGATCGTTTCGAAGTGTTTATCCGTCTTATTCCCGTGGATTGAACGGACTAGAGTTCTAGGAAATCCACTAGCATTCCCGAAGGGTGAATCCGATGCTTAACACGAAACCAGACAGGCACTAGCGGAGCACGAGGAAGCTGGTCGGGCTCGTTGGGATCGCGGCGGGATTAAACGGGCAAATTACGGGTTTGCGATGGACTCTGAGGAGGAGGAGAGAGAAGGAAAAAAAAGCAGAGAGAAAAAGAGGCCCGAAAATAAAGAAAGCGGTGGACAAGACGTCTCCCAGCAAATTCCACGGGTATGCAAGGACATGGGGCCCCGGGGGAATTTATTGCACCCCCGGGACTCCGATGTAATTATCCTCGTGCCGAAATCCTCAAACGCGCGTCCCCGCGCGGACCCGAGCAGCGGCAACGCGGATCGCGCGATTGCGAATAAATTTCTTTAACAAGACGCAGTCCTATTCGTTGCTCGCACGAGAAATTCTCTTTCGTAACAGAACTCACTGAATATATTTGGCGTATTTTCACGAAAATTGAATACTAATTGATTCGTAAACATTCGGCGAAATAAAGAAAGGATCCTTTGCACAAAACCGTTCCGACAACCGTTAGATAGTCGCGGAATGCAGAATTCAAGTAGCCGGTAGTGTTCAGGAAAGTATATTTTCGTCCTCGCTTTCGGAAACCCGTTGATCTTAAAAGATGGACAGGCTGCATTCCACGGTGGCTAAATATACCCGGGACACGTATAGTTTTACCGTGCGAAATCTTGCGGTCGGGAACTCTAACACACTCCCGTGTCCTCTTATCCGCACGAGATCGCGCGCGGATTAACTAGACATCACACGCGGAAATGCACCGTGAATTAATGACGCACGAATTAGAGACACCAAGTACCCAAGTACTGCCGATACAACATATGTTCGCTAGAAGCTAGAGGTTCGCAAATCAAGTACCGGCTACGTTTCGCAGCAACTTCTATCAAATCGAAGAGAAGATTTATTCCTCATTGCGTATTGTTTGCAATCGTACTATATTGAAAATAACATTTTATCGGCGTGCAATGTTATATCTGAAAGAAGATGGAGTAGAATTTTATTTTAGTTATTCTTGACGTAAATGTCAGCAAAATTCTTGATGAATTCGGAGATAATAATAAAAGTATGACGATGATGACATAAATTCGATGTGCGCTGCAAATATTGAGAGCGGCGCAATACGATTCTCAAGTATATATTATATTAACCACCTTAGTAAGAAAGCTGGGAACCCCTGTCATGCTCGATGAAACTGGTAGCCGAGCATTTTGCTGTCGAGTACACTCGAGTGACGAAGAAACATGAGAATGCGTCGCTATTTCCATAATGAAAAGGTTCGTCCGTTAACCGCTGTTAACCCTTGCCCGGCGAGAGCATGCGTGAAATTGTATTCGCAATTTCTTTCTAGGACTCTATACCGGTTTCCAGAATGAAGATCCACGCGACCGCGTTTCGATACGCATTTCATCGAAACAGAGCGGTTAATTATGTTGTTACTTTACAACTGCGACTCGCAGGGACTTAAGTACCGAATAACTTAGATAGATAAAAAGCGAAAAGCAAATACGTATTTTAGGAGACATTTATAAACGTAATCAATGCAGGTGGAATATTATCGTAACCCTAAAAACTTCGAGCTCTTTAAATTTGGATATTTTTATATAAAGATAAATCTCATAATGTAAATCTTTTTGTTGAGAAATAAACGTAAGACTCTCGAGATAATGCAGTGTTAAAGAAAATTGCTTAGAATTTTAAACAACACATAAATGAATAAGATGCAGCACGTATTATCACCCACACAAATGTAACTAGCAAATATCTTCAATGTTTCTAAAAGACCAGCAGTTAATAGTAGATTTACTTAATCGCGCATCATTAATATTCCGCCGGAATATACTATAAAGTACGATAGACAATAAGAGCTCGCTCGGATGGATCGATCTATCGTGAACAGCAGCTGGCGTCTGGCGGAGAAGCCGTTTGGCAAGATTATTATCGCCCGTAAATCGTCATCGCGCTCGCGGACTCGCTACCGGTTTCGCTACATGACGTTTTTCCGATCGCGACGCGCACTTTCGCGATAAAGTCGTATCTCGATCACGGTCATTGGCTATGATTTATTACGGGATACGGCAACTCGTCTCGCGGGTCCTCGTGGACAACGGAGTAAACACGCAGGCACCTTGTAAGGATACTTGTTGCGGATGCAAGACGGGGAACAAATCGATCCGGAAGAGAACTTTCGCATCTTGATATTTCGGATGCAGCTTGCATGACCTTTTCTTAACGACTGTGGACGACCGTGTATTACATATTGATTTTATTAGTCTTTAAATATCTCGCATGTGTGTTAAAAGACTCTGAATATAATCTAAATCAAAATACACATAAATAAAAATGACAATGCTAAATTGTTCACAAGCTCTTTTCTTTAAATACGCTCTGTACGGCTTTACATGACTTTTTTCTCCCATTTATCTCACTGAAACTCGACAACAAGAATCTCCAGACGATTAAATTTGAATATACAAAGTTATTCGTGTATCGACAAGTTTACGTTTGTAGAAGCAAGCGTTTCACCAGCCTTGCCGTTAGTTTTATGAGAATGTAATACCGATGACTGTGCAAAAGAACAGCTGGATTTCTTGCACGTGCACCTTGAAATATAAGCTATAGACTTCGGCGTAAAAGTGAGAATTGTACACGTGGGTCTGACCGAATTGCTCCCGACCGAAATGAATGTTGGAATCGAGTCTCGCGGAAAAGCACAATGTATCACGCGCGTCGGACTTGGCTATTTTCGCTTTGGGCTTTCCAGAACACTCAACACAGCTTGCCACAAAACTGCATTCCATTCGAGCACATAATCTGCAGTTTCATACCTTTCTTTACACAACAGCGTGGCGTCATTATTAAATAAATTCTGCAGATTAACAAATTTGGAGACTATTTTTAGTTCAGAAATATTTAATGTGATATTAAATGTAATATTACTCTATCGATATGCGAGTTTGCTAAAATTTTCATATCATCTATCTTGTTTGCAATAATTTATCATATCAATATGAATTAATATTAATGGATTCCGATTAAATTAATGAAATTATAATATCTTATACTTTGACAATTGATAATATACATTTTTAAATATTATCGATACATAAATTTCTCACATTGCCAATATTTTATTTCAGAAAACATCGTGCATCCGTAAAAAAAAGACAATTTATAAGCTTTTTTCTGATCGGTTATAAATTTAGCTGTTTTCGAGTTCTGGTATCTCTCAGTCGGAAATTTGCTATCTTTCTTCATAACCAATATTGAACTGTACGTTTCAAGGTTTTGATACAAGAAGGGCAAGTTCAAGGCGAGTTACGAAAACGGAAATATGTTGGTGAGCGCCAGGAACGGCGAAGAGTCGGCACAGGATTGCAAAAGGAGGAGTGAGCGAATCGAGCACATTTTGCCGCACGATATTTATGATAACTGTAGTTAGTCGGGTGTAATTGTAAGTTTGTTACTAATCAACAGTGGTAAAAGCATTTGTGTGATCTAGCACGAGATAAGTATGTAGAATAGAATGATATAAATGAGTGTTTAAATTGAAGCCGAGAAAGTGTCAAATTTTTTTCTCTTAAAACAAATTGCACATAAAAATTTAAAGAGCTTGTGTCTTGTTGAGAGATATGAAAAACAGGTTTTAATTTTAGTAAATTATCTACGTTATCAATCATCTGCACAATATTGAAAGCAATCAGCAAATTTATCTATAATATATATTCAAAGAGTACATTGACGACCTCGACAAATTGCGCAAAAAGCGGCATGCTTTTGCTCCATCCTGTATGTATTGGCCTGTGAAGCAGCGCCTCGTGATCTTTTAATATTAGCTGAGAGACGATAACCATACGTTATACTCGCGGATATGCGTTTCGAAAAGGTCACGCAAGGCAAGAGGTTTCATTTAGTCGTCGAACTGCGAATTCCACGCGGCAACGATCCGCCGATCGTTTTAAATACCAAGGGCGGACATCGTCGGGATTAAGTTTCCGCGCGAATATTTCATTTTCGCAAAAATTTTAAAAATTTATAAAATCAGACTTAAATATAAATTGAAAAAAAATCTCTTTCTTGCGAATTTTAAATTAATAAAAAAATTTATGGATTGACAGCAAATTTGTGACACGATTATAATTTGTTTGCAAATAATCTGTGTAGCAAATACATTAATAAACTGCACGCAAAACAACAATGCGGAACTCGGTTAATGAGTATTTTATTCACAAGGCAATACCAAAATAATTGTCAATTAAGAGCAGGAGATGCGCGCGAAGCGTAGCAACGAAAATTGCAGCGAGGGAGAATGGCCGAAGGTGCGTCAACATAACGGCTGACAGGTACGTTCCCTAATGGATTCGTTTGCGCAAGAAAGTTAGGATTTGTCGCGCCGCGGTGTAACGCGACGGCGGCGAATTATTTCGAGCTCCTGTTCGTAGAAGCCGCGACGAAGACCGAACGCGATAGTCAACGCTGTCGTCGGAGTCGGGATTCCCCCGAGCTTGTAAATGAGTCGTTTCCACGTCGCCGTCGGGTTATTGCACGGACAAGCGCCATCGATCCCGGACAAGCGAGCCGACACCTGCGAGCACGAGAGACCGGCGGAAGATCGAGCCTACTCCTCTCGATAACTAACGGATCGAGCAAGGAAAATTGATAATTACGCAGCGCCGTTCGGCGAGATCGGTACAAGATACTTTGACTTCGATGAGGATTTTTGTATCCTTTGCGTAAAACGCAACTGCGGAAACAGACGTACATCGGGCGTGGCGAATACATAATTAGATGCAATCCGCCCAAACTTATTGAGAGAAACACTTGGACTTTGTCTCGAGTTCTTTCGAACCGCGATAGGCCTGGTGGCAAGCGTGAAAAATTGATAATTATACGGCACAATACGCTCGGCAAAGTTGCGAAGAGAAAGATACCTCGACTGATATAATCTGTCGTAAAAAGAAAAACTTCACCTTCAATCAAGTAGGTATTTTTAAATCGTGCATGGGATATTAACAATGATAGATATCTCTTAGGCATGGAAAATCAATAATTATGATGCATGATGTGCTTATTAAAATTGACAATGATACAATAACTCATTGATATTTCATAGAAGAGAATTTTTATATAATGACAGCGCACGCTGTCAAAATCAATTTCACGCTATTCAGATGTTGTACATTTTCTACCCTAATTAATTAGTATGCGCGTTTAATAATCGGAAGTATTTAAGCGTAACAAATCGCTAACTCATAAACGTAATAGCAAAATTCCACGGAGTTCGCCAAGTGTTATATTAAAGCCATCTTTGCGCGCGATATATTTATGTTTTACGGTTCTTTTAACGTCGTCGAATAACTTCTACGTTATTACACTGTTTCGTGAAATAAAACATAACCCAAGCGATATGTACAACTTAGCGGTTTCATTGCCCGGCCGTTGTTTTGATGAATGCGACTTAGGCGTGACTCAAATGCGAAGAATCGCTCATCAGAAAACGCGATTCACCCTAGCAACGGGAATATTTTACAATAAAGCTGATTGTAAAGCGCACGAGATTCTACAAATTTAATGTACGCTTTGTATCGCAAATATGATTCTTAATCTTTTCAAGACTAGGCGAAGTATCTAAATTTTAGTTAAAAGCTTACACGGATTTAGCTGGATCGAGTGACGGGTTGATAAAATACATGAAGCGGACAATCACGGAAGTGCGAAGGCTGAACATAAAGTTTCGGAGACAATGAAGACTGACGTGCACAATGTAATAACGGTGCAAGATTAATGTCGTAGATCGTATCGAAACAGGATTGCCGTCGAGACGCTCGTGCCTCCACAGTTACTTCGCATATATCTTTCAAAGTAATATTCGAACAGCTTTATACGTTTTCACTCGGATAGAAAAATTCTCAAGCGCGGCGTAATAATTTATAAACGCTAGGAATTCGCTAAAATTATGATCTTGGCGGATTTTATCTAATATTTTCACAAAATCTAAATATCATTCTTCTAATCTCGCAGTACAGTCATCTGCGTAAAGTATTTAGCAAAACGAGAACAACATCGTTTCCGTTTAACTATTATCGTTCTATTTGAATCTCACTCAGCATTTATTATCGACTCGGTACCAAGTCCAAACTCATATCTGCAAATTGTTTACGTTATAATCATAATCGTTTTGTTTACATCACTTAAGATTTCTTTCCAGTGGAATTCTACTGTTGACTGAATGGACTTCACGATCAAGCGATCTGTCGTCTGAAAGGGTTGCGTCTATTCAACAGTTTCCGGTGATTTTCAGCGCGTCACGTAACAACGATATAGCAACAGTATAATAGATACATCAAATAAAATTCCTGTGAGATCGAGTAATCATTCTGCGACAGGTAGGCATTGAACAACAGATTCGTCGCGGATGACTGGCGCGGATGACTGGCGCGGATGACGTGATGAAATTCCGTTTTGCGCCATTCTCAGAAAACAATCACCCTAATATATAGCTATTATCACCCCATAATATCACCCTAATAAAGCTATTAAACTTGGATATTGCATCAAAATTTAATAATTAAAACATTAGAATATATAAAATATTCCGTATTACTATAGCAATATTTCATAATACAAAATATATTATAACTTGTGCCTCTCTAAGTGCCTAATTTGCAAAATATATTGCACTCTATCATCAACAAATTTTCATTTTTTAAGTATTTTTAGATCTCTTATTTATATTATTTACATCAAAGAAATCAGAATTTGTTTCAAGAATCAAAGATAATTTCTCGATTTTCTCGAGTTTCCAGATTGACTGCAACCGCGTTTTAACTTTGAATTATAATTATATGTTACAGTTATATGAAAAAATCAAGAAACCATGACAGAATCACAAATTGTCCATCCTGCTCAACGACCTAGACCGACAACAAGTTCGCGAGAGGCCGTCACCCTGACCTTCAAGAGCACCGACCGTCCTAGCAAAGGTGAACCAGACAGAAGAACGGTGTACCTTTAACAACACGAGTAATCCGTCCGGTTTGCCACATAACTTTAATGCGCAATTTCCACGTTTTTTTATATAAGCCCAAACATCCTCTTACGAACACGTCATACATCATGTGTTGTCGAGTCTCACTATTGTTTTCATCCACTTGCCTGATGCCACGGCACGTTGCGTGGGTACCGCCATAACGATATTAGGCGCGGTGCCTTGTTCGCGTCTAAAGATACAATATATCCTGGAATTATCTCACATTAGTCACGAATGCTTAGTCGCATTTGAATTCAAGTTTTTTCCATGAATAAAATGATTTTTCTCACTTACATTGAAGTTGGATTAACTATTCAATACGCGTGATGTTTTTTCTTCACTTTTAAATAATTATACTTAAATATTGTAACAAATAAAATAATTACGATCGAAACGCAGTATTTTAGAAACATTCCTTTTCGCGCTATATTTGATTATTTAGATCATCATCAGTAGAATTAATTTCCCGATAAAGAAAAAGCTGTGAAACCAATTTTTAACAGATCTTAATTAAAATGATTCACGGATCAATTGATGATCTCTATTAAAGTAATCTCCATTAGAGTTATCGCGCAGCCTTCACACTTTCTAACGCGTCTCCACACTTTCTAGTGCAGTGCGCATTCGTTTTATTTCCGAAAACGGCATAATCGATCGTGCAATTTTATTGTGCGCTTTGCCGCGAAAGACCACCGGCGAACTGGATAAACAAGTCGAAAGGGAACTCAGTCGCATCTAGCGTAATTAACGACGCGAGCAAGTCATTTGTCGGGGTACGTGACTTGGTTCGAACAAGGATTTTACGAGTAACAATTTGTAACCCTCGATGATTTATCGCGCAAGCAGACGCAGTGTGCATCGGATTCAAAACAACAAAGAATTATTACAATAAAAAAAAATAAAGATCATTTGCAATTTGTAACCAAAATTTTCTTTCGTATTCGAACAGGTAAATCTTAAAGACAGTTGAGAAATTTCTAGTAAAAATTCAAAAGTAAATCTATGACAATAATATGACACACACAGTGATCATTAATCTACTATGATTTATACATTCAACATCTTTAAGCGATTAGAGTGCACGATTACAATTTATCCGGCGATAATCTCTGCTGACAACGAGCAAAACCATTTCATATTGTTTCCACGCGATATTATCAATCGGCGAGCACGTGTTCACACTAATAACCAAGTGAGCCGAGTAGAAAGAACGGTGAGACGCATTGCGCTTTCCGTGGCGAATTGCGTTTCGACTTGCATCTTTTCTCACTATTGTATGCATCTTCCCACGAAGCGCAAGTGCAACCACGCTGAACGCGACAATACGCCGTGGCATCAGGTATACCCTACGTGTCCGGACGACACTTTTACGTCAGAGCTTTATTTTTACGTGACGCAATCGATAATATAATTTTTCATTGATAATAATATTTTATGTGCTTAGATTTTTGCTGAAAATTGTTGGAACATTAAACTGGAACAATATTTTCGTTATGTGTCTTGAAAATGACACCTGTTTTAGAAAATAGCAATCTCCATTAATAAATCTCGCTTGAGCAACACAACGGTCAATTTTCGCAATTCGAGGTAAGATGTGGAGGCCAGGAGTATCGCGCAGGCAGTCACACCCAACCGACTAAAGTGACGTTAAATGGGCCTTCACATTTAACATCGTTGGCCTCCGCACGTCAGCGCGTTGGCTGTGCCGGATAACTTGTTCGTTTCAACCGCGCCACGCAGGCTTATGGCTATCATGTTTATGTAATCGTGTAATGAGACGTGGGCGAGGTCATTTGTTCTGTTCCTGCCCGTTCACGCTCCTGAAATGACACGCAAATGATGACTTGGAAGAGTCGACAGAGAAGGTGAAGAATCTTCCTCCGCAAAGAAATTGTGAAATTCTATACGGCGTAAGAGTTAACATCAGTGAGTATCTTTTTATATTATCAACTAAATTCATAATCGATTTAATAAAACCGTGTCCACTTCTATCACAAACATTTCATATATTTCTGTAACTAAATCTCAAATTATTATTCTGTTAAATTCTCTAAAACCCAAACTCTCAAAGCCGCGTCTGCAATTCCCACTTTCAACGACGAGTTTTCCAAATCCGGCTTAATTCTGCTGGACCGCGAAGCAATAGGTCACGAAGAGAACAATCGCGAAGCGCGACGAGGGTGAACGACCGTGGCGGACAATCCGCACGCTCGTGTACAAAACGTTCCGGGCGATTTCCTCATTTGTCGGCGTTTGATACGCTGTGACGATTGCACAAGAGTTCAGTACGAGGAGAGAGCCTCGAGGCGAGACGAAAGGTTCGTGGGTGGTTTTAGCGCGAAAGAACACCCGACGCAAACCCGCGAAGGAGGATTCTTTGTCGTGATGTGCGCCAAGCAAATGTCTGTCTTCTTCTTCAGGAAGAATAGACTCCCATTTCTTTGTCGAGCGAATTTCTTTATTTTCGATTGAAAGGTTAAATGCGAACGTAAAACGTTTCTTTCGAAAAATAGGAAGAAGCAAGCTGATATCTTTACTTTCGAACAATTGTAACGAAAGAACAAGATATTTTTATTAAATATCGACTTGCTCAAACCCTTATTCCTGTTTACATTATACAACTGCACTAGATACCAATGTGTCGCACATCGAGGAATTCATACGCCTCGGAATTATCTCGCTTGCAATTAGAGTTATGACCGACGATCTATCTTTGAACAGCATCTCGGCAGGAAGGAATTATCGCGAACGCGTTCTACGATCGTTTATCACGTCGCTATGAAATCTGTCGACCAAGCCTACGTATATCAGTTTCTATTGGAGCTATTCGAACTACTATAACGTGAAATCCACTTTCCTCAAATTATGCCGCGCCCAATACAAAAATAAAGCAACGTCACCTATCATCGTTTGATAAATGTATCGATCTATCACGAAAAGTGAACATAGTAGCGAAAGTTACGCAGTTTCTCAATTTTAAACACTGCTTAATTGTCACTCAACTCGAAACTTTAAAGTCTACTAAAAAAGAGACAGAAAGAGATGATGAATAAAACTTTATAATCATTTCTGTGTTCATAAAGAACTCAATTGATTAAAAGCCTGTATAACCTTCCGCCACTTGAAACTCAAGAGCCATTCCAGTCTCAGTATCGAAATTAGCGGTATTATTCATAATTTAAGCATTTAGTAATCGAAAAAATGCACTTCAAATATCCCATAAATAAAGTACGGCCGCGAAAACGATTAAAAAGTTCGCGAGCCAACCAGGTACGAACTTGGAATGCAATTAAAGGAAATTTAACGAGTCTCTTATCGTTATCCAGGGTTGCTGTTCAGAAAATTAGTCGGACACGCTCAAGGAAGCTCATCGTTTCCGCGAGGGCTTAATCTCTTCCTGCCACGAAATCGAAGAATTCGCCACGGCAATCTCTCGTTTGCGCTTGTATGCGGCGAGTACCGTTCAAGTTATGAATAACGCGCGCGATGGAAGTCATTAGAAAATTAAACGTTCGACTCGCGGATATTAATGAGCAGAGAAACAAGATGATTACGTTCCATGTGGAGTAAGTGCTCGCGGAGCAAGAAGCACAGAAACTTGGCGATTATGGGAATGCAGCGCATTGTGCTACATCTAACATTTAACATTATATTACGCTTAGGCGAAAGATATTCTCGCGCGTGAAGGCTGTTTTGCAAAAAAACGGCCAAGAGTTTCCTTCCGCTAACCGTATCGGACTCGCGTTCGCTCGTGCGGCCTCGCATCGTTGAATTATGCGCCGTTGAATTATGAATGGCACGGAATAATGGAAATAATTAACGCCGTCCGATTCGCGGATGCTAATGAAGCCGGCGGAGACGGTTTGCTGCCCGCCGTAATGCACATCTCTCGCCGTCGGGGAATTCTCGACCGCGCTGTACGATCTGAGCTTGTAACAAAGTCGTCTTCCGCAATTAAGCCCTACCTATCACTCGCTTTTCCGCGAGGCAAATTCGCACGCCATGCGGGCGGTCGCGATCCGGCGGTTCAGGGCTAACGTGCGACGGGAAAGGTGAATTTCGATTTCACCGGGTCGACGACGTGACTCGCAAAAGCAGGCAGAGAAAATTAACGGTAACGAATAACTGTTATTATACTTTCCACAAGATATGTCTATTAAAAGCTTCGTTTACGCAAAGATCCCACGTTCAATTTCTTCGAGTGCTGGAACTTGCCAGAGAAAATAAGAATTGACGTTATTAATATTCCAGGAAATGAATTAAGTATTTATCTAATTTTACTGTATAAAAAGTATAAATAGAAAAGATACAAGAAATGCCACTTTCATTTCTATTTTTGCCACATATTATATTTTAAACTCGTGTCAGACTACGCATTAAAGAATGGCAGATCGAAGATTGAAATCTGCCCAATCGGTACAAAGCAGACTTGGACTGAGATCACTTCGAGTTCCAAGCTCCTGTTCGCCATCCTGAATCTCCAATACGTAGTCTAGCGCGGCCTTTGAAAGTGTCCTTAATGATATTCAGTCTACTTTCTTCCAAATTGGTATAAATGCATGAAACCGTGAAAAGGTTAGCGCAACCGGATAATGTGTAAACAGATTCGCGAGGGAGATTGCGCGATTTATAGCGACATGAGCGATTTATGCGTACAGGCACGTAAATCTACCCGCGAGAAACGATCGCTCGTGATAGCAGGGACTTTCCGCGGAACTGTTCCCCTGGCACGGATTCCTCGATCCGGCGATCGAGAAATGCACTGCGCCTTCGTCGACCAACCTATCGTGGGAATCTATCATGCGAATCAAACCTGCCTTTTGCTGACCCGCACGCACGCCCGCTAATCCGCGTGTCGAAGACCTGAATGCAAGAACCAAGTCTGCTGCTGTTTTTTAACCTGTTTCTCCCCGCGTGCTTCTTACCATCGATGAATCACGTCTTTTCATTGAGCATTCAATGCTAAATAACTCATTTTCTGCAAAAATTGGCACGCGTGACTTTTGCAATTATGCAATTCGCATTTTCCCGCTGCATGTTATTGCTCATCTCGAATTAATTGCTAGGAAAATTGGCGATAAATCTCAATTAAGCAGAAATCTTCTAAAAAAAATGTGTCAAATTCTTATTGCAATTTCTATCGCAATTCTCTCAACGTTATCTTAATCGTTCGAGCCGGCCGTATATCAATAGCACTCCGCTATAATTAATTTGTATAATTCGCGATTCAAATGCGGCGCGGAACAAATCATTCGATCGTTGTGTTAATCAATCGCGGGTTTCGCGTTGTTCTTGCGCAATATTACAGTGGAAAATTATGTTCGTCTGCGACAAAAGAAGTGCAAACTCACCTCATCTTCCCGCGCAAATGCCAATGACGACTCATCACATACAATGCATGCGTCGCGCGTTGTTAATATTAATTGCATCTGCTGTGGCACTTACCTGAAACACAGAAAATTAAACACAACATTAACTTTATATCAGAGATATTGTGAAGATGATTTCGAATAATTTCGCGGTCAGAACTATTCTGCTGTTATACATAACATTTTTGCTCATTAGAATTCTCCGATCTTCGCAATAATTTATTGCAGAAATGTACGGTATGGTAGCGCAGCGTCGTCGCGGAACTTCCGCAATTAATGCTTCCGCCGCAATTGATGGTCGACGAGATATCGATCTGTGATATCCGCTCGCCGCGGCGGCAGATAAATTTCTAAGCTACCACAAAGCAACCTCGAATCGGCGATTATCGCGACTCTTCGGTCCTCTTCCTATTTCACTATGCACGCTACAACATATCGCGTGAGCACGCAAGTTGCTAAGCAGAATTCACGGCCCGGTCGCGCGCGCACTTCGTTTCATGCTAGACTTCACGGTAGATCGCGGGCGATAGAAGAAACATTCAAGCTCCTTTGCGAGTCGTCTCGCTATCTACCCTACATTTTGCATCCGTCATGAATACTCAGCATTTAACGGTTATGTTACACTTGTTACGCTGAAAAATCGCGCTAAATGTGGCACGCATGGCGCTCCAGAGTTATGTTTCTCGCTCGGCAATTACCGCCAACTTTTTAAGCCGAATTAATAAATCGAAATAATTAAGACATTTTTTCACGAACGTACGTGGATGTAAAATGTTAAGATGGATATTAAAATGCAAAAATAAAAAAAGTAAAAATTCGATGATAACAAAATTAAACGTCCACATCTTGGTCAGTGCTTTTCTGCTTTCCAAGGATTAAAAAATAAGATTAAGAAAAAAATTTATTGCAATTTTTTCTTACAATTAGTGCGAGTATTTCGACTTGCGTTAATTACTGCTGTGCGAAACATCGGAGCGGAAGGTAATTCTGATGTAACTCAGGCAACTATCGGCGAGAAAAAGATTTAATGCTTTGACTCAGCCTTTCGTCCCGCGTCTGGGAAACACAAAACACCGATACTCAGCTTCTTCGGCAACCGAAGTGTTCCCAAGCTGTCGACCGGTGTATAACATTTCATTCCGCATTCCGCGATAATTGGCAATTCCGAAAAATAAATGTGTTGTGTATGTAGAAAACTCGACAAAAGCAATTTCCATGCGAGACGTTTTTCACATATCATAATTAAATTGCATGTTAATAACAGCGATACTCTTATATCATGTTTCATCACTTGCATCACTTGCAATTCACGTTTCGCGACTTGCAATATAACTGACTGCTTCATAATTTATCATGGCAATTCAACTGCACTTCAGCACTTTATATTTGACTTGCATGTGAATCGAAATCGAAAAACACAGATGATGAATAACGGGTTATTTCTTAATTATAATGCACACGAGTGAGTTGCGCTTTACAATTCACGTCAGATTGAAAAGGAAAACCAGCTGCGCTTTTCCAATGGCCCGTGAAAAGCAGTCTGAGAACAATATAGCCGCGAATACGAGCGTGCACAATGCAAATGCACCGGAGATCTTTCGTACATGTGGCCGGAAGGAAGGAGAGAGAGAGAGAAAGAGCGAGAAAGAGAGAGAAAGAAAGAGACAAAAGCAAACACGTCGTTCGCATTCTGCCAACGCGAAATGCACATTGACCTAGGCCGCGGATTATACGTTTAAATTAAAACAGCGTGCATCTCATGACAAAACAAAGTGCGTCATTTAGAATTTGCACATGTGCTCCACGTAGACAGATTTTTGTTCCATTAAAAAACACAAGTCTAAAGTGAAATAAAGAAGGATCGGTCTGAATTAATCCTCGTCGGGATATATATGTGCTTTGGACTTCTACGGATCTCTGTTTATAACATAATCTTCGATCATTTAGTTTGTTTTTATCGAGGCAGAACACTACTTCTCACTTCCTGTTTTAGAGAAAAACAAAATTTGAATAAACTCGATATATTTTGTATGATTGGCGATCAGACAATCTGCCTTCGTCGCACGAGGATTCAGTAATGTTTTTGTGAAATTTAATTAGGAAATCATATATCTATTCAAAAATGAGAGACGCCACACTTGACGCACATGAAAGCTAATCCTGGTATTATTAAAAGTGCATCCGTTTGTCTATTTTTTTTTAAATAAATCTCACGGTTCTCATTTGTTAGATCTTCGTGAAACATTTTCTCGCGCTGAAATCTAAATATCTCGAGCGTACAGCCTCTCGCTAAGGAATACCGATAAGCAGAACAATGTTCTATTGTGAAAAGAGTGTGCAGTTAGGTAACATGCGAGGAAACTCTTTCAGCTTAACGTGCTCTGCGCCCACCATAATTAAGTGTCTATGGCAAATCGTCGACACTGCCGAGAATAGCGCACGCTTAATTAGAAGATGTTGGCCGAGATGTTATTTCGCGCCGTGCCTTTCTCGCCGTAAATACTTTATAACGCGGTCAGTCACGTTATTAATTAATCAAGAAGAGTGCACCGTAAAAATCTGACATCAACCTAAATTTTACCGCGGTGAGTTCAAGTTATTAAATAATAAACAACACATAAAATCCTCGACTACAAACGACTGCGCTTCATTTATAAAGTAAAAAATCGTCCTTCAAAGAGAGAATAATAACTTTCATATGAAGTTGCGGACAAATTAAACCAGCTCTCACTAAATTATTCTCAACCCGGTCTCTAATTAACTGCGATTTAATTTTTCACCGTGCCTTTCTTTTTGCGGTGAAAATACTTGGTATCGCGGAAAAGTTGCACACAAATTTGAGAGAAACTGCTTTGCGGGAGGCGCTATGAGGTTAATAATAATACAATTTGACGGGTGACGCCGGACAACGTGATCGCGGAATTTGGCGCGACGAATTTCGATCCGCCGCACCTTCCGTCCGGAGGCGAGTCTTATGGGGCATCAAGCCTACGGAATGCCATTAAGCCAAGCTTCGCGTCGAATCAAGTACTGCAGAGTCGTCGTTTCTTTCACAATTTTTTAGCTACCGAGCGATTACGTATCGTGCAACACGATCGCATTCCCTGAAACGATCGATGGCGGAGGACTTTGAACTACGCGTGAATGCAATAGCTAGTCTCCAGAGACTCCAGTACTTTTCGCCGAACGATCGTTCGCCGTGTACGTGTACTTTGCAATTATGGCACTCGGCTGCAAATAAAGCAGCCTGCTCGCGCTAGACGAAGCAAACGTGCCGCGAATGGTAAAATTATCGCGGAAATTACAATTCTGTGCTCCAAATCATGGAATCACTGTGCAATTTAAATGGCAAATGGATGAAAAAGATATCGCGCTACATTTTCTGACGAAACTCAAGTTGTACTTAAATTGTTATTTCGAAATCTTGGATACTAATACCACCAATTTAATAATACGATAACGTTTGCAAATACGAATAGATAATTGTATAATGCTGCTACCGTCAATTGAAGTGTAAGAACGATAAATTTCAATTTTTATATTTTTTACAAACTTGATCAATATTAGAAATGAATTGCAGCAAATAATAATCCGTCAGACTATTAAGATCGACTCGTTTCATCCGGCATTTCCACCTTGCGGGCTCGTTATAGCATAATACACTCGCTCATAATTATAGGTCGTTCGCTCGAGTTTGTTTAGCCGCGTGCAATTCATTAGAACAAATTCCTTGTTTCCTCCGCATGGCCGAGATAAATCGCGCCTTTCCGCACGTACTACTGTACACATTAGCAACATGTGAACGCAAAATACTATTACGCAATAATTATGTGACACGACTTTATGCCGACAATATACTCATGTAGCTGTCGACACCCCTTGATTATAAATTTAAATACAATGTACTCGGTACACAAGTAAATGCTACACTCGGATTTGTTAAATAGAAAAGCATTTCAATATTTAAAGCTGAGAAACAGATATATATATAATAATATAATGAAATTTTTTTTTAAATTGAACGATACAAAAATAATTTGCGCTAAAAAGATTAAATGTGCTCAATCAACTTTAATATATCTTCTCGCTGAAATCGATACATGATATATCTAACGTACCTAAATCAGATTGTCCGTATTCCGATAGCATTGCAACCACCATTATGAGTTTCCGTTGATTCAAATTCGTTCACACTAACCACCGGAATGAGAAATAACCACTATGTCCAGAGTTTTCGCGGAAGAAACGAGGTCGAGGTATCTCGAAACTGTACAATCAAAAAAATAAGCGACTCGATGCGACTGCTGCAAGTGTTACGGACCCTCAATATACACAGTGAATCACCAATTTAGGACACTGTGTAGGCACGTATTAAATTATAGAGAGATCGAGCGTAATTCGTGTCGCTGCGTTAAGACCCATTTTATACAAACCCCGCTATAAAATAATTCACCTTTAATTTATCACAAAATACAAAAATAATATGTATAACAATATATACATGTACACAATGTAAAACAAACTAAACAAATATTAATTTAAAGTTACAGCAATTATATATAATTTCTAATTAATATAATTTATAGTTAAAAAAGTTATTGATTACGTATATGTTGGACAAATTATATAAAATATAAAAAAATTGCCTGTATGTGTGAAAAGCAATGTAGATATATAGATATTGTTTATTTAAGCGGAGAAAATGATGAAAAATTTCGAATAAAATTCATATATATATTTTGAACAATACAAAATTTTGCCATAAGTAATACTCGCTATTATGTTTCACTTTATAACGAGCTAATGTGTGATGGAAATATAATGATTTTATGCGATGATGTAATGTTTGATAAACAGGTATAATTTACTAATCGTTAAGATGCGCTCTTTGACGATATTTTATGGCAATTAATTTTCTATTTGAAATCTTTCTCATCATAACAAGATTCGTATTTACCTCTTACTTCCCCAACATATATTTTGTATGATCTTCTAAAAATTAATCCATTGCAACAACTAAAATTAATGACTAAAGCAGCAAAAAAATCTAAACATACGCGGAGTTGCCCGGCAAAATAAAATATTGAGAGACCAAACACCCGCAGAAGCTCGATTTTCAGCTTAATAATCGCGAGACCCCCCTTTTTTCGTTACGGTGTCTAGAAACGCACTGACCTCGGCAAAACACACGATCGACTTTGGGTATTGTGCACGCGCGCGCGCTTGCGAAGGTCAGAAAGACTCCGGAACCTCGTCGTCGCGTCCTTGACTTTCGCGTGGAAGACGCGTAACTGGCTGGTCGACTCGCGCACGAATCCAGGATCGAGACGGACGAGATTCGTTCTACGGCTGCGTGAAGCCGAGTGCGGCCTCAACGATGAATCAACCCCCCCCTATTCTTCCCGAGTCGATGCACCGCAGACTCCCCACCCCCTCTGTTCCTTCCGTTTGTATCTCTTTCCCTCCGTCCTCGCGAGCGAAAAGTAATATAACGGACGTCGCGACGACGTGTCGCAACGGCTCCTGGAAAGGGTCACGGCGACATTAGAACACTATTTTTACCACGTTATTTTTGAATGCGGGATTTGATCGTGAGATTCAATTCAACAGATTGATTGCAATTAAGCAAAAATACTTTTATTCTGAAATATATGGCCGAAAACATTTTTAAACACGCTACGATCAAATGGACAAAAATTAACGCTGAAAAAAGAACACCGTCGAGATTATAGCCTTGCCTACAATATCGCGCATTTAAAAGTTAAATGCAATTTACAGTGAAATTACTGGATGGTAAGGAAAAACGGAAATACTCGGAATAGAATATTGCGGCGAATCGATTTGTGACAATGATAAGAACATGCACGCAGCTCGCACGCGCTTTGCATCCGGAAAGCAGTAAAACAATTTGTTCTGTTATTATGGTTGCAGAAAAAGACGAGGAAAAAAACGGAAATTGCGTCTACAGTTGAGCATTTTCTTTTCTACCTATAAGTTCAAAACGACGCGTGACGACATTGAATAGGCAATATGCCAGTGAGTCAAGCAACGTGTCAAAAGCGCACGCAAGATCCATGTTAATGCTGGATGAATCTTACTCCTATTTCTGCAGCACACACGTGGTATAAATCCACGGAATATTCCTCCACGTAAGAAGTTAAGCAAGTCAATTTTGTAGAACCGGAGACACATCTCTTATAAAATTCTAAGAAATTATTCACGTTTTCCGAAATTATCCGACTGAAAATTAACAGTTTCTTTCATGATCTACGTTCAATAATATCAATAAGACCAATTCTCTATTTAATTCCAAATCAACTTTAATGTTGTGTAATTTTATTATGTTTATTTTATCTTTGCTATCTACAAACACAATTCGTATACTATAATAATTCATGACACTTTATCTATTCAACTAATCGGCGCAAGCCAACAGAAGGCATATTTTTGCCACGCGAAGCTGTCGCGATAAAAAGGGGAATGTCTTGCCACGTGGTGTCGGAGAAAAGGTAAAAAATTTGCGTTGCGGGTAATTACCATGCTCGCGAGCATAACTCACGATCTCATACTGCACGAGTACACCACATGCTGCGTCAACGAACGACGGAACTTTCACAGAACGATCACGAGCAGAATTGCTCGACGGAGCGGACAACAAATGACCGATGGTGCCTGACGCGTGCATAGAAATCGGAGGAACGGGGCTGATCGCCCCGTCATGCGATCGCGCAGCGCGTCTAATGCACGGACGTGTGAAAACGTGACCGCGAAGAAGTTTCTCGCGCTAGCGCCGTCGAGAGAGCGAGAGAGAGAGAGAGACTTTCCTCCGAGGCAATTTCTAACGACGGACACACATAGACGGCGACGACGCGAGAGATCGCTCCCACTTTGCATAGCGATGTAGCGCGACACTTCCTCGACACTTTTCAAGTAAATCGAGCACAGTTTATTCTAAACTGGGAGCGATACCTACTTTGGAAATGTTACTATCGCGGCAAGAATTTTTTACAAGTATTGAACAAACGTCAATCTACTTAAATCACACAACATCGTGTGTCGAAAATAACATTTATACTGTTGCATTAATTTCGATTGTTATCTTCATATCGTGGGTCTTCGCAAAGCTTGTTTCGTGATATTAAAAATAGATATGAGAGTAAAAAAATGATTTAAGATAGTTGAAGATTGTCCGTATAAGAAAATAAAAACATATGCTAAGGATAATAAATAGAACAGATAATATTACAGATATCGTTTCGTAAAAAATTTCGATAAGCAAATATCACCCACGACTTTCATTGATGATAACGGCAAAGACGAAATAAAGACTGAAACATCTTGTAAGATATGCTTATCGCGTGGCATATCACTGAAGTCGAATTTTGCCGCGAAACAAAGGGGACAATAACCAAAAATACAAATCAGAAATTGCTGTTAATACTGAAGGAGAGGAGAGAAGAAAGCTGTGTATTTTTAAGTGAAATAAATAAGCAAGATATTTAAGATAGTAAAAGCGAGATATGAGAAATATTATCATGACACGTGACAGTCAAAAAATAAAACGTATAATAAAATGTATGAATAAAAATGCAGATAAATACGCATACAACAGAAAACTTACGATACATATTTATTCTAACGCTATCTGCACGTTATCAATTGAATAAAGAAGATTTTAAAGCAAGAGTAAAAAAAATAATTTCAAAGTAAAAGTGAAAAAACTTCAAGTTTGTCTATAATGGATTACTCAAGATTATGCCACGAAACGAAATCTGAGATGTGAAAGCATTTATGTAAAATAGGAAGAGAAAAAAAGAGAGAGAGACAGAAAATCACGCGATGCTTCGTATAGGAAGTGGATATGCAAATATGGGAATGCGCGAAATCACAGATTGTTAATTCAAGCAGACACGTTCTCATGTCCAATGTAAGTAACGCGCTTTTCAGTTTATTAACGAGCCCCACAATGATAATCAAGCGAGACGCATCGATCAATCGATCTTATCGAGCAATTATGCATAATTACAGCGCGATAAGCGGAGCTGAAATAGATATTTATTCAGTCGCTCGTTCTTTCTTTTTCTTTCATTCGGTTGATCGTCGCGTTCAAGGAACAGCGATTTGCTCGGTAAAAAAACACCGACCGAAAACTATCGTCCGGTCGATGATTACGTAACGGTGTTAAAATAATTAGTGCGTATTACGTAGCGTTGCGTTGCCCGTGGCCGTAATTGGTGGACGCTGCGCGTCGACAGGCGAGAACGGCGACCACGATGCGAGCCCGTGATACGTCGCGATGAGATGGTAAATGTTAGATGTATGAAATGCAAATTTTCTTGCTATATATCCTCTCACACTAGCTTGCCACCACGACCCGATCTACTCTCGTTTAATAAATCTTAATTTATTCCACCGACATGAGATGATGATAATTAATATAAATGAAGAGGCAAGCAGTGATGAAGAGACATCGAACTTTACGAAGCTGTTTTCTTCAATATATTATTATTCAATTTATTATTATTATTCATGTACTGCGAACTTTGCTTTCTAGAAAAATTTTGTCCTGAATAAAATTTTAACAGCGATATAACTTTACTAAATAAATATTTGCCACATTTTAAAAAGGGATACTTGAGAAAAATTTGGTTTGTATATATAAAACCGTCTCTCCTGCTTAGATCTTCAAAAACTGGTATTGTATCTTTTATGTATACTAGCGTGAACGATAAAACTTTTTAGCACGTTCTATGTTTATATCTATAGATAACAAAATAACAAAGTGAAGATAAAAAAACAACACAGTCATAGATTTCTGGCGCGATTAAAGTTGCGCTGGAAAAATTTATACATCATATCTGTATATCCAAGGCAACGAGATTCGAGAAGTAGTGAGTCACGATTCTACAATATCGATCCACCTACATTAAGCGATCCGCGTGCGAGCTTTACAATTCGCGCGTGGACTTGCACCTATCAGTGCAACACACGAGGCGGACAATTCATTAAACCGAGCACTTCCCTCTACAGATTCGACTCGTAGTCGGCAAATGTCGACCAATTTAAAGCGTTCCACATCGTTTCCTGTTTATTATGCCCCCGATGCCGGCACGATCAATGACTACGTGGCCTTGACGCAGTCCAAGTATCACGCAAATCGGACTCGTCATTTGAATACGAATTAGCCTAATGTATCTCCTGCTTCGAAAATTATAATTTGTCACCGATATCGCTTTTAATAAGAGAGTCATACGAACTGATGCCTGTACAAACGATACCCACGTGTATATAGAAAGTTTAAATCTTGAATGAAGGAATGTATAATACTGAAACAAAACCTGCGCCAAAAAGAAGTTATTTTGGCACGACTTGAAGCCGTATCAATGTCTCGATTTAGATGAAGATAAATACGAGAGAATACACGTGGCATGCGGTGCATATAAGATTAAAAGGAACTAGAATGAAGCTGATACTCTAGCGTGCGATCATTATAACAAATCGCCTTTTGAAAGTACATGGCGCGGGAATTCGACATTGAGGGATTAACGATGGAAAGCGGAATGGAATTATCAAAGCCGGTAATAAATGATCGAATTTTGAAACGCAACTTCAGAGACGGGGGCGAACAATGATGATGCCGTACCGTTACCGAGAGGAGGCAGTCATACGGGTGTTACGAGAATAAATAACTGCAACCTACTTAAGCGCCTTCGTTACACGGCTGCTACTCGTACGCCAAAGAACTATCAATCTGAAACACGGGTGCGAACGTTGTGCCTCAAGTCGATCGAGTCAACAGACTTGTACAGTGTCTTGATGAAAGAGACGAAACTAGCTACTCGATATAATAGACCGTCATAACTGCGAAGCTTACGGCAATCGAAGCCTGATGCTATGAATCATCTTTAACTGCTTACTATCTCGTTGTTTTTACTTGCCTGCAGTCGCGAGTTATCTTTAATTGGTTGCGAGATACTGTTTTCGCCGAAATGTTTTTTTTTTGTACTAATTTATAATTTTTGCGCTCCGACAACTACGCTTTTGATTTTCACCGCTTTCTCTATTCATTGTTTATCTTTGAAGAACGACACTTTACAGTAGAAATATTGTTTCATTTTCAATTGTTGAAATTTTATAATTATATCATATATATGTGTTGCATTATTAAAACTAGACTCGGTTTCCTTTTAAACTTATAAAAATTAATCAAAACACGCGCGTGATGTAAACAAAATACAAACGTGTATCCAATCAGACTATGACTAATTGTAAGTTGAAGAAAAATAATATGAATATTACGGAAATAAATGCAGAAATTCAATGCAGTAATACGAAAATTATTCGAAAGTTATATTTATCTTCTCTGTCTTTCTTCTCTTCTAAAGATTGAATAAAACATATATTCAACATTTTGACGAATGCATAAGCACTTTGCATCTCAATGAAGGTCATAATGTAAAGTTGACATCAATATTATTTAATATTTATAAGTCATATTGTAAAGTACGATAAGCTTACCTTATAATTACAATAAAAAATAACGCATAACGCATGTTTATTTAACACACTATGTAGTACGAAATACTGATAACAAATTTTGAATAAAAATAAAATTAGAATAAGTCAGGTAACAAATATATAAATTCTTCATAATTCTCTGTTTTACAGAAAAATGAATGTATGTATATTCAGAAAAGATTCGTTAAGATGTGAACTGACCGTGAAACTCGGCTCGAACGACTGAAATGTAACTGACGCAAAGTTACGTCATAAACGTTATGAACGTACTGCAAAGTATAGAATCGTTATGTAAAGAATAGTAAAAATATTTCGAATTAGAATTGTCTTCGGATTAAAACTTATTTCGGGGTCCCATGTCCCTCTGCGCGTAATCAACCGACTTCCGTTAAAAACCTGCTGAACCATACCGGCACACGTGAAACCATCTGGCGGATACGACCGATGTAATTTACAATGTGGAGACCGCATGCACACGCATGGAGTTGTTCGGTGAATTCTATAACCTTTTTTAACGGCACTATGTATGGCTAATAAGTATGAATAATAAATAAACATTCCTATATTTGTATAATAAATTTCACGCAAAAGCGAAATATTCCTGAATAATGGTGATTACATCATGAGTTAAAATATGCATGTGTCAAAACTGTTATTTAACATTTCCATGCACTTTGTATCAAAGTCATTAAAAAATTAAAATGCAGTTAACGTTAAGTTTTCTAATTAATGTCAAATAATTTTTTATGTAAATTGAATCTATAAATATAATCTGTTGATTTAATTCCAAAGCAAAAATATTTTAAACAAGATTTTATACTGTTTATAAATGTATAAAAATATACATTTCTTTCATTTTCAAAATATAATATTAATAATATTAACTGGCAAATATCAATAAAATGTTACTTCGTGTATTTTTACTTCAGATATGGAATTAATAATGTGACCTTATAACAAAATATCAATATTAATTAATCCTACATGGCGCACCTTCTTTCGACATTCGAATCTGGGACACACAGCTTATTTGTGTCTAGACCTATTTTCGACAATGGTAAAGTGCTCAAAAAGAGAAGAAGATTCTAAACAAATTCACACATGCAGTTTAACATTTATAACGACAATACTTTTACAAAGTAAAAAAAAAAAGAAAGATTAAATATATAATTTCAATAAATTAATTCTTTGAAGTTCAAATAAATTTTTGTCCAAATAAGTCAATATTAATCACTTAAGTTATTTCGTCCTTATTTTACTATTCTCAGATTAAAATAAATTTAATAATCAATTTTTATTATTTTAAAAATCCATAAAAACTAGAGAAAACCAGATTATTAACAATTAATTATAATTGCAGAATTAAAGGATTTAGAAATTAAACAAATTGAAAATAGCACAGTCAAAAAAGGATGACCTGTTAGAGCTTTTTCGCGGAATGTCAAGTTCGTTATTGAACTGCTTATTGCCGCTGATTGATATCCTGCAATAATGCAACAGAACTGAAATCACGGTAATCTATAGTAGATCACGCGGATATCAGCGGGGAATCGAAGCTGCAGTCACGCGAAACAAAGGCGTGCCAATTCTTAACACAACTTTACGACTGTATGACCTGATCAAACCAAATGCTCCGTTTAATAAGAAAATCCGAAGTGAATCATCGTGCTGTTTGCTTCAGAGCATCTCATCTCATAAAGGTGCATGCGCATTCAAAACGTTATTTTCAGACAAGTTCGCAAAGTATCATAAAAATTTTATCTAAACAGTATCTTTGACACGAAATGGAAATTGCGACGTAATAAGTATATGAATTGATTATCGTTGATTAGCACTCGCGGTTGTGTAATTTAGATGTCAAGCCTCGACGGAGAGTATAAAAGATAGATGTTCGTTCCAGAAGTTAGAAGTTCAAGTATGAATCGTATATGAATGTGCACCGAACCGATGTGCAAAACATGCATCGTTGCGGGATACGGCGCATCGTTGGACACGTATAACAGTTAATCTTGTTATACGTAACGGATTGTATCAGAAATATCAAGTGATTATCGCATGATATTCATTCGACGTGTCAGCTTGGTGCAATCGCTTCGTTTAACATATTGGATCATTTATAAGTTTACCTGTTGACCAGGTTGTCTCATTTTAAGATAAAAAATGGAATGTATATTAGTGCTGTTAACGTTTAGACATCCGGGAATATCTCTGAGAAATATTTTAAAATTTATAACTTACATAACTTATCTTAAACATGTCGAAAATGGAAACTTTTTGAGTGAGAAATATTTTCTTTTTTAATTATAAAATTTCCTTCAAAATATTTAGAAAAAAAGATATTTCTCAATCAAACATTTTATTTTCGAGATATTTAAGATAAGATGTATAAGTTATATGTTAAAATAATGTTAAGTTTGAGATATAAGTAGCGAAAAGAATTCGCAGTTCTAAAACCATCTTGCTATCTTATATTAGAATATCCTAGTTGCAATTTTTTAGAAGATAAGAAAATGTAAACGTGACGCTTAAAATAATCAACCTCATAACTTGCTATAGTATTAGAAAATAAAGAAATGTAATACCAATCGATATCTACAAAATTTATCTAAGAAATTTTATAGCGATACTTTTTAAGAAACCTGATATATTGGCGAGAGTGTTTCTGTCTATGTCAATATATATAAAGATCCTCAGAATTACTCCTTCAGCTACTTCAGAATATTTTCAACAATATAGAGTCTATTTCTTAGCCAAATTTAGTTTAAAAGTTTTTTGCCATTACTTATTTCGTTCAATTTGATATACCTTTATAATATTCAAATAAAAACTCTAAATCGTAGAATGAATTAAAGCTCGAATTGTTAAAATTTTTAAAAGCGCAGTCCTAGACTTTCTTAACACATTAATTTTGAATATGTCGTATTGACATTAAAATAAAATATACATTTACATGTTTAAAGAATTATGAGTCATCGATAGAAGTGAAATTATCTCAAACAGGTGAGATAGTGATGAACATAACCGTTAATTCAATGTATACACGAATGTTTGAATTCAACAAAGCTGGTCGAATTCAACGCGTTAATACAGCATGACTACAGTACGCTGACAAATCCAGTGATGACGAAAAGCGAACGGCCGGCAAGAGCACGTTGCAGACCTCACGCGCGGCTGACGTGCCGCGTGAGAGGCCGCGACATCGGTCCGATCCGCGCGTACGGCGGTGCAATAAGCACACTTCGTGAGCGCGTAGGTGTAAACGTGAATCAACCGGTATTAAATTCGAGAATGATCGCGGCATAGCTGCGATAACGCGTGAGGCGGGAAAAGATAGCGAAATCGCGAAGCTAAGACAAACGGAGACAGATAACGGTAATCTCAAGCAGTCGGTAGGAACGTTGTTGCGGCGACGCGAATTGCAAGGCCGTCAGCGCGTGACCTTAATGAGTAATCAGCCCGGCGGCGCGGGCTCGAGAATTATTCACATAGTATGCGATTACGTTCGGCCGGCCGGAGTCGGCCCGATTCGGCTAACCGATTCGATCGATCAACAGATCGACCGAACGACCGTGAAGTTGTGTGCTGTCAAACGCGTGTTGGCTGGAACGTCTGATAAGCGACGACGAGAGCAAACGGACGACAGCGATGACAGCCACCGCGGACGGATGGTGCGACTTCGCTGAGGTATCGCGAGCTTCGCCGGAATCTCCGGACGATTGTACATGGCAAATTTCGCAGAAAAACCGGGTTCGCGAGCGCGATTTCTCCACGGACAGTTTTCAGGCGCTTCGTACGCGCGGTTCTCGGTCGCAGCGACGTGCAGCTGCGATAATGCGCGCCGCGTGTCTCACGGCAATTACGGAACGCGACGCGCCGTCGCGGTGATGTACGCGACCTGGCGACATCGGACGCTCGCGACGCGATGGAATCGTAGCAAGTAAGGGGCGCAACACGCCGACAAATACCTCGTTTCTCGACGAGCTCCGAAATCTCCTCCCTGTTGTCAGCCATCTTAGCACCAGTCACTGTCCCACAATGCACGCTGGGTAAAAACAAACGAGCCGTCGCCGCGCTGCGGCGCCCCGATACGCCACAGCAGTGCCACCTGCAGTGTCACGATGGAGACATCTGCGTCAGCTGCTCGCACAGGGATGTATCTGCTTAACATTTCGTGTTACGGTACACGTGGCACGTATATTGTTCAGTAACGGCATTGTAACTTTCGTATTGTCTGATTGTTATCTATTTTTCACAAACCTTTTGATATTCTAAGTTTTAACCTTTCTCGCTACCCTTATTTGTATCCAGTTTATTTTAAGTTCTCGTGCAGTATTCTATGCAATTTAATGTATTCCTGTAAATTAAATAACACAGCATTTGTATTATTATAGAAGCTTCAACAATATCTCATTTTTATTTCTTTCAGAATATAGATTTCACGGTTTTAATAAATGAATAAATAATTTCAAACATAATAGCAACAGTTACAGAGTCTGCTTGTCCTTATTTTTAGAAAAAAATTTTATGCTATTTGTTAAATTAATTTAACATATGAGCTACTCAGAAGCCGAATTGATTAACTCCACTTTTTACAATTTTCACAATTTTAGTATCAAATCTTGATTGGTGCTAAACTTTTCATAAATAAAAAAATTGATGGAGTTTTGCTTAAGTTAGTCAATTTGACTTTTGAGCGGCTCACATATCTTATCAAACATATTTTTAGTTAAAAATTAAAAATTTGTGTCATAGCCTCGATAAACATATGCCACGAAATTAATGTAACCATTAATAAAAAATAATCATACTAACAATCACAAATAAAAAATAATCATTTTCTTGTACATTTACCATATGACATCACGTCACAGATTTGCATCATTCCCTATTAATATATATCCATTTTATATCGTTTTCAGTTTTCTTACATCGTCCATTGAATAGATTTAAAAAATATATATTATAGAACATATGTTCTTTCGAAAATGTCCAAAATTCATAAAATAACCTCAGAAATGATCGCTAACTCCGCCCTTTTAATTCTCTCTTATTCCTCTTCCGCGCAAGTACACATTCGGCATTCAGCATGACACACTTTCACAATACAGCCGCTCCTGACGCATGTCAGCAGCGCTAATATATTTCCGTTAAATAATCCGGTGGCGGCAGTCAGCGCAAGTCAGCGGTGGTCTTCGTGTGTATTTTTGTGGATTTCGTTGCTCTTACTCGCAGTTTGTAAAAATGAGTAGTTCCAATGTAGTGATTGTCTCAGCAGTCAGGACACCCTTAGGTAATAAAGGATAACACACAGAACTTGCCAATAAAATTATGTACAGTAGCTTGTATTTTTAAGTGAAAGTTTTTTGTGAAAGTTTAAACAATTAAAGAATTTATATTATACAAGTCAGATAACCAGCTAATTTTGAAAAACTTTATAAGCCTTATGCAAATATTTCATGTATTTATCCAGGTTATATATTTTAAATATATAATACAGAAATAGGTTTACATATACTTATATAAAATACTGTATTATAATTGTGGAATGATAGTAATTATCTAAAAAGATATTAACCATAAAAATTAAATTACATGAAAGAAAAAATAAATATTTTGTTTATATTAAAGTATATTCATATAATAATGTTATATATACAAATAATAATATTTATATATATAAAAATAATTATATAAAATAGTTATATGAAACTTGTATATTTTATAACAATCATATTTCATTCTTTAGGATCACTATGTGGATCCTTATCCTCATTGAAAGCGTCAGAGCTGGGAAGTATTGCTATTAAAGAAAGTTTGGCAAGAATTGGACTGAAAGGAACAGATGTTTCCGAAGTTATAATGGGTCAAGTATGTCACCTTACATTTGTATAAAAAAATTAATAAAGTATTAGATTATACATATTTCCAAGTAAGATTAAATTTATGTACATGTAAAATACACATTTTTATTCATTATGTGTTTTTTCAGGTTCTTGCTGCAGGAGAAGGTCAGAATCCTGCAAGACAAGCAGCGATAAATGCAAACATACCTATTCATGTGCCTGCTTATCAAGTAAACATGTTATGTGGCTCTGGTCTAAAGTATGCACAAAAAATATGTTGTATAATGTTGCAATAAACTATACAGTATTCTGAATATGCAAGATTATAATTCATATATGTTACAGATCTGTTATAACTGGTTATTCTTCTATAAAATCAGGGGAAAATGATATAGTTGTGGCTGGTGGTCAAGAAAGTATGAGTAGAACGCCGCATGCAACTTATCTTAGGACTGGTGTAAAAATTGGAAACTGTAATTTAATTGACACCCTTCTAGAAGATGGTTTAACGGATGCCTTCTATAATATTCACATGGCAATAACAGGTAAGACAAAATAATTGCAATTCAATCTAATTATGCAAAATTTAAGATTTAAAATCTAAATCAATATTATTATACCTTTCTATTGCTATTTGCTTTATGACAGCTGAGAATCTTGCTAAAAAGTATGCAATAAGTAGGGAAGCACAGGATGACTATGCAAGTAAATCTCAGCAAAAAACAGAGACTGCTATTACTGCTGGTCACTTCGACAAGGAAATAGTTCCAGTAGTCATTTCAGGCAAGAAAGAATCTATCACTGTATCTAAGGATGAATTTCCAAAATTTGGAACAACTGCGGAGAAACTTGCAAAGTTAAAACCAGCATTTCTGTCGGTACGCATATATTTTTTATAAAATTTTACAAAACAATTTTGTAAAAGTTTATATAAAATAAAACATATATACATGTTACATTTAGAATGGCACGGTTACTGCTGGAAATGCATCTGGTATAAATGACGGTGCAGCGGCTGTAGTTCTCATGTCTGAAGAAACAGCTGTAACTAAAGGACTTTTACCATTAGCCAATATTGTTGCGGTTGCACAGGTTGGAGTTGATCCTCAGATTATGGGCATTGGACCTGTTGAAGCTGTTAAATTAGTCGTTAGTATATTGTATTTTTTTAGTTCTGAACTAGTTTTATACTATCATAATGCAATGTGATTTTATGATTAAAAATATCCGTTTATTTTAGTTGAAAAAAGCAAACTGGACAAAGGAGGAAGTGGACTTTTACGAGTTAAATGAGGCCTTCGCAGCGCAAGCAATTGCGTGTGTTCAAGAACTCGGATTAAATAGCGAGAAAGTTAATGTAAATGGTGGTGCTATTGCTCTCGGTCATCCGATTGGCATGTCTGGTATGCATGTGTGAATTAATGCCTAAACTTTCTCCAAAATGAAATTTCTATCTTATGATACAACTTTGTGTTTTAGGAACAAGAATACTGGTCACTTTATTACATACTTTAGAGAGAACTGGAAAGAAAAAGGGTGTCGCATCTTTGTGCATTGGAGGAGGAATGGGTATCGCTATTGCTATTGAAAGAAAATAACGAATATCTTGCCTATATATGAAAAATTTGTTATATTTTTATCAAAATATTTAATTGTAAAAATATTTCTGGTGTGCTGTAAATTGAATATTTAATAATGTGAACAAATATTTACAGCCTTCCTAAGCTGTAAATAATTTGTATAACAATTTGTAACGCCAAGTATTGCCTATATTGTAAACATATAACGTAATAACGAGTAATTTATTGACGAATCTGTTTTTAGGGGTAAAAGGCAAAGGGTTAAATGCTTTTATAACATAAATCACAGTATTTTTTTACATAATATAAAAATATTTATATATATATATGTATATATATATATATATATATATATATATATATATATATATATATTATAAAATATAAAGTATTACAGTGTTAAGTTTTTTATCATTAAAGTATATACAAGACAAATTTAATCATTATTTAATGATGTGTATATTAAAACATGCTTAATATTATTCTAGCTTCCAAATCAAATGCTAATTAAAAGATAATAAATTATAACTTTATTACAAGTTTTATTTATTTTTACTCTGCGCCTCCAACTTCTGTTTTATTTTCTAAAATTTTTTTTACAGCTGCAAGGCCTTCTTGTTGTCTTTGTTGAGTGCGTTTCGTTTTGAATGTGCGTTTCGTATCCTTCAGTTCCCTTTGTGGACCTCCTAATCGTTTTAACTGTTCCGTGATAGCTGGTATAATCCGTATCTTAAATTATAATACATTTTCATTAGATGATTAAATATAATGCAACAACCATTTAAGAACCATTTTTTGATATTTTTATTACAAACTGAAACAATTTGACAATAATGTAAAGTAATCCCAGAATATTTTTAGATATGCTATATATTAGTCAATTATTTTTAAAAGTTACATGCTAAGTATTTAAAATCCTTAGCAAAGTTTTTCATATAAAAAATGTGACTTTTGCTACAAATGTAAAGGAATGGCAATACTCATGTTATTATCATTCTTATATTACAATGTTGATATACTAAGTGGTCTAGCAGGATAATATCCATGATAGGATTTTCCACCTTTATCAAAACAATGAATAGGTTCTTCTAAAGATTTCTGTACAATTACATAAATTTCTGGTATACACAGCTTTGCGTGTTTCTTTGTTACATGTTCCCACAAAGAGTCAAAATTGATTGTCGAATCTTTCAAACAAAAGTAAGATCCCCGCAATTTCGAATTTAAAATTTTCTCATCTGGATGAGACGATCCATGATGAATCATCCCTTCTGATATTTGTTCCTCGATTACAGCTAATGTATCATAATGTGCAAATGCATTTGGTACATATATATCTTGTACAAGATTATCGCCAATGTATAAGCATCGCTGCTTAGTTTCTTTCGTTATATGAGTGAGAAATTTTAATAGATCAGTCCAATTTCCTTGGCTATACATTCCACCTTGTTTTAAATCTTAACACACAATTTTAGTTTCATCATTGTTCACAACGTCAAAGAACGGTCGATTGTTAATAAAAAAACCCGGCTTTCTAGCATAACACACAACAATATCAAAAAAGGACCTCCAGTTCTCACCAAGAGCATAACTCGCGGTAAAGTTCACAAAATCTGCATTTGATCCCGTAAGAAGAAAAGTTGCGGATATTTTTTTTACTTCTTTCAACCATGACAT
Source organism: Linepithema humile (assembly GCF_040581485.1). Taxonomy (NCBI): domain Eukaryota; kingdom Metazoa; phylum Arthropoda; class Insecta; order Hymenoptera; family Formicidae; genus Linepithema; species Linepithema humile. The sequence goes on along the minus strand of NC_090128.1, from coordinate 28,309,270 downwards.
TGTTTCTGTACTACATTTATGCAAATATTTCTCTGGATTCTTTTTAAGATGACAAAAAATCCTTTTATCGGATTGAAAATGTTCTCTAGAGAACAAATAGGTCAATCCATTTGATATGTCAGGCCAAACGTTATATTTATCTAAAATTGATTTATGCTCTTCATCAAGTGTATCCACAGCTCGTGCAAATACAATACTCGCTGATATGGCAAAATAATCCAGTAGGCTCCTTATTTTCTCAGATAAAGGTCCATTCCAAGTTGCCAGCTTATCGTTACAGAAGATATCAGTAAATTCCCATCTTTGTTCAGGATATATCTTCCTTATTTGATCTGTACTTAACAAATGTGTCCCATGACAAGCTCTGCAAATAACACCATCTGGACTCACCCTGAGTATATTTCCTCTCTCAAAATCCAACAATAATCCCTTTTGCATGAAATCCAAATTGTCATCAGTTAAAGATTGTAACAGATGTTTCCCGCTGTACCCTCGTTCATCCACCAAAAATCTAGCTAACACCTCATATTCCATGTACACCAGATTTGTGATATTGTAACGCAGCAGAGTGTTATCCAGATCAAAGCCAATACAATTATAGTCAGTAAATTTGAACACATTCATGTTGCTCTTAATGGGCCTCTTAAACGCTTTGGAACTGTACTGATAAGACAGTACTTTTTTTCTCTCAATTATTTGTTTAGATACACAAAAATTGATAATACTGTGATAAAGACCCAGACCTCTGATCTAGCCACAATTACTCTCAGTATATTGTTTGCGATACAATAAAAATTGCAACAAACAGATGTATATCATATAATTCAAATAATTATAACATTAATACAATCGGCAGCTGTTAGAAGTACAGACTGGCCAGTTGTTGCAAGTTAATTTTTTCGAGTCAGCATGGGCAACCTTACATACTAAACTAAAATATACCTAAATTTTTGAATACTGTAAAACCTGATATCAGAACTCGTCCTATCGACGGAAGGCGAACGAGAATTTGCTTTCAAGCATTATAACCTAAACGTGGAATAATTCGCTCATGCAAATTGGCTGAGAAAAAATTACCAGATAGTGGGGAAGAAAAATTCGGTTTTCAATGTACTCACATTCGGTGGGATATGAACGCAGCGAATGTTCCTTGCTTGCACGAAAAACATGTCATATTTGAAGGAATCCCCACGTGGGTCTGTAAACACGCAGTCCCTCATTACAACGTTCATGAATCTGTAAAGAAAAAGTGTATTGACAAGATGTCGAATTAATTCGTGATTGAGAACATCTTGAAGTTTTTATTTAAAAAAAGACGTC